>NC_047106.1:115747459-116411380 GCF_902500255.1 Thalassophryne amazonica | reverse complement strand
TACTGAGTTTTGCATCTGAACCCTGTAGTTCTTCCACATGGTAACTGTAAAATGTGAATTACTATGAATTTGATCATGTACTGAATGTAAGCAGTTTTTTTTTGGGGGGGGGGGGACTGAAATGCACAGTCTGACTGAACATCAAGTGTGTTGTCATTCTTTTTGGTTATAATGCGCTCTCCCATTTACCAAAGCTCAATTCTGCAACAAAATGGCTTACTCTGTAAAAATGGTTAATAGAAATATTTATTAATTAACAGATCTTTGGAGACATGTTTGCTACAGTGTAGTAGCCTCTGTGCTGTGCTTGTGCTCATGCGCTCACCATCAGTGCTATCATCTCTGTGGAGCACAAAGAAATATCGCACAAAAAGATAACGTGTGATATCACCTTACAATTTGTCACCTTCTTTTTCTTCCCCTTCCACCCCTCACATTGTGACAAGCTGACAATGGTATTCTTGGCCTTGAGACATATCTCCATGTAATTGGTTTCTTACCTTTCACTTGATGTGAGGTGTGCTGTTCTGCTGCCACAGGCTCACAGAGAACTGTTGAGGAGCAAGAGCACCTATAATCTCCTCACATTTGAAGCAGGAGGTCCACCTGATTATATGTCAACCAGACAGCCATCTGTGTGAGACTCTCTAAATGGCATTGAGACTGTTTCAGTTCTAGGAGCCAGTTATGTGAGCATTTTGGTCAATTTTCAATTTCAATTTATTTTCACTTATATAGCGCCAAATCACAACAGAGTTGCCTCAAAGCACTTCACACAGGTAATGTCTATCCTTACCAACCCCCAGAGCAACAGTGGTAAGGAAAAACTCCCTCTGAGGAAGAAACCTCAAGCAGACCAGACTCAAAGGGGTGACCCCCTGCTTGGGCCATGCTACAGACATAAATTACAGAACAGTTCACAGAACAATTCACGGACGAATATACAAGAAATGCTGTTGGTGCACATGACAGGAGGGTCACCAACACAAACACAACTCGCATCTCTGGATGGAGCTGCACCTTAAACAGAGAGAAAAAACAGAATCAGGCATCAGAAAGACAAAAAATACTGTATAATTTGCCAACATTAAACAACAAGAAAAACAGAGAAATACTAAGGTGATCGCCGGCCACTAGCCCTAAACTTCACTACAAGACCCAGAATTTAGGTAAAGTTGAGGCCGCAGCCCGCTCCAATTACTAATAAATGAATTAAAAGAGTAAAAAGCATAAAACTAAACTGTACCAGTATGCTAGCCATATGAAAGGGAAAAGAAGTGTGTCTTAAGTCTGGACTTGAAAATCTCCACAGAATCTGACTGTTTTATTGACGCAGGGAGATCATTCCATAGAACAGGGGCATGATAAGAGAAAGCTCTGTGACCCGCAGACTTCTTATTCACCTTAGGGACACAAAGTAGTCCTGCACCATGAGAACGTAAAGCCCGGGCCGGTACGTAAGGTTTAATTAGGTCAGCTAGGTAGGGAGATGCCAGTCCATGAATAATTTTATAGGTTAGTAGCAGAACCTTAAAATCTGATCTCACTGGACAGGAAGCCAGTGAAGGGATGCAAAAATGGGTGTAATGTGGTTGTACTTTCTCCTTCGTGTCAAAAGTCTGGCTGCAGCATTTTGAACCAATTGGAGAGCCCTAATGCTAGACTGCGGTAAACCAGAAAATAGAACATTGCAGTAGTCCAATCTAGAAGAGATGAACGCATGGATCAGGGTCTCAGCATCAGCCATAGACAGGATGGAATGAATCTTCACTATATTTCGCAGGTGGAAGAAAGCAGTCTGAGTAATATTTCTAATGTGGAGGCCAAAGGACAAGGAAGGATCAAAAATTACCCCAAGGTTCCTCACTTTGTCAGTGTGATGTATGACACACGAGCCAAGGCTGAGCGTTAACTGGTCAAATTGATGCCGATGTCTCACTGGACCAAAAACCATCATTTCAGTCTTCTCAGAGTTTAAAAGTAGGAAGTTTCTAGACATCCAACTTCTCACTGCTGCAAGGCAACCTTCTAAGGATTTTATGTGAACGAGATTACCAGCAGTTATCGGCATGTATAACTGAGTATCATCTGCACAGCAGTGAAAGGTAATCCCAAAACACCACAGTATGTGCCCAAAGGGTGCTATATAAAGGGAGAAAAGCAGGGGGCCTAAGACAGACCCGTGTGGAACCCCAAATTTCATGTCACTAAGGTTAGAGGTAGTGTAACACAGCGAGAATGAATGGTCAAGTATGACGTCAGCCATGCAAGGGCACTCACAGTAATCTCAAAATGATTTTCCAGCCTATCAAGTAGAATATGATGATCCACAGTATCAAATGCAGCACTGAGATCTAACAGCACCAGAACTGTAGTGGTGTCTGAATCCATCGTAAGCAGAAGATCATTCACCACTTTAGGGAGAGCCATCTCTGTGGAATGATATTTTCTAAAAGCAGACTGCAGTGGATCAAAGAGATTATTCTCAGTAAGATAGTCTATGAGCTGCCTTGACACCAGTTTTTCAGAATTTTAGAGAAAAATGATAGATTTGATATCGGCCGATAGTTTTTCAATACACTAGGGTCAAGATTAGCTTTCTTAAGTAATGGTTTAAGCACTGCAGATTTGAAACATTTCGGAACAGATCCAGAAGTTAAAGAAAGATTAATAATTTCCAGCACAGTCGGCCCAAGAGTGGGCCACAGGTCCTTAAACAGTTTTGTTGGTATAGGATCAAATAAACAGGTTGTGCTTTTTGTTGACATTACGGGTTTTGTCAGCATGCCTAGTGAGATACTATCAAATTCTGTAAATCAAGGTAATACCTCAGTAGTGGCACCCATCTCAATAGCAAGGTGTATTGGCTGGGTTAAGGCATGCCGGGATATGTTTAACCTGATGTCTTCTATTTTCTTCCCAAAGTAATCCAGGAAATCTTGTGCTGTAAAAGGAGAGCGAACTACAGGTGGTTGTCTATGCATAAGTGTTGCCACCGTGTCGAACAAGAACTTTGAGTTATGCTTGTTTTTGTTGATCAAATCAGAGTAGTAGGTCCGCTTTGTAGCCAGTAATGCATGCTTATAGTCTAAGATAATGTCACGCCACGCAAGGTGAAATACTTCTAATTTTGAACATCGCCATTTCCATTCTTGACCTCTTGCTTTATGCTTGAGGTCACGCAGATAATCACTGAACCAAGGTGACTGTGATTTGGTGGAGCGCGGTTTTAACACAGGTGGTGCAATCATGTCGAGTGTAGTTTTGAGCACTGAGTTTAAACTATCCACAAGTCTGTCTATTGACTGGGTATTTGTCAAATGTGAAGTTAAGACATCAGGCAGTCTAGCTTCGAGTTCAGTCTTAGTTGAGGAGTTGATGCATCGCCGTAATGATATATAAGGTTGTTGTTCCACTAAACATGGCAGTGAAACTGTAAACTTAATAAGTGAGTGATCAGACACCACTGATGGTCAAGAAATTTTACACCAAATTCACTTAATTTTAATGGAATTAAAATGAAAATGGTACATTCCATGGATTCACACTAATTTACCCAAGAAGGTGAAATTATTCTGGTTCTGGTGCTGTTAGATTTTAGTGCTGCATTTGATACTGTGGATCACCATATTCCACTTGATAGGCTGGAGAATCATTCTAGGATTACTGGGAGTGCCCTTGCGTGGTTGACATCATACCTGACTAGTCGTTCTCACTGTGTTTTGTACAGTAACACTACCTCTAACCTTAGTGACATGAAATTTGGAGTTCCACTGGGGTCCATCTTAGTCAGGGGGCCCCTGCTTTTCTCCATTTATATAGCACCTCTTGGGCACATATTGCGGCGTTTTGGTGTTACTTTTCATTGCTATGCTGATGATACTCAGTTATACAGTAGTGTTCAGAATAATAGTAGTGCTATGTGACTAAAAAGATTAATCCAGTTTTGAGTATATTTCTTATTGTTACATGGGAAACAAGGTACCAGTAGATTCAGTAGATTCTCACAAATCCAACAAGACCAAGCATTCATGATATGCACACTCTTAAGCTATGAAATTGCGCTATTAGTAAAAAAAAAAAAAGTAGAAAAGGGGGTGTTCACAATAATAGTAGTGTGGCATTCAGTCAGTGAGTTCATCAATTTTGTGGAACAAACAGGTGTGAATCAGGTGTCCCCTATAAAAGGATGAAGCCAGCAACTGTTGAACATGCTTTTCTCTTTGAAAGCCTGAGGAAAATGGGACGTTCAAGACATTGTTCAGAAGAACAGCGTAGTTTGATTAAAAAGTTGATTGGAGAGGAGAAAACTTACACGCAGGTGCAAAAACTTATAGGCTGTTTATCTACAATGATCACCAATGCTTTAAAATGGACAAAAAAACAGAGACGCGTGGAAGAAAACGGAAAACAACCATCAAAATGGATAGAAGAATAACTAGAATGGCAAAGGGTCATCCATTGATCAGCTCCAGGATGATCAAAGACAGTCTGGAGTTACCTCTAAGTGCTGTGACAGAAGACGCCTGTGTGAAGCTAATTTATTTGCAAGAATCCCCGCAAAGTCACTCTGTTAAATAAGAGACATGTGCAGAAGAGGTTTCAATTTGCCAAAGAACACATCAACTGGCCTAAAGAGAAATGGAGGAATATTTTGTGGACTGATGAAAGTAAAATTGTTCTTTTTGGGTCCAAGGGCCGCAGACAGTTTGTGAGACGACCCCCAAACTCTGAATTCAAGCCACAGTTCACAGTGAAGACAGTGAAGCATGGTGGTGCAAGCATCATGATATGGGCATGTTTCTCCTACTATGGTGTTGGGCCTATATATCACATACCAGGTATCATGGATCGGTTTGGATATATCAAAATACTTGAAGAGGTCATGTTGCCTTATGCTGAAGAGGACATGCCCTTGAAATGGGTGTTTCAACAAGACAATGACCACAAGCACACTAGTAAACGAGCAAAATCTTGGTTCCAAATCAACAAAATTAATGCCTCACAGATGTGAAGAAATCATGAAAAACTGTGGTTATACAACTAAATACTAGTTTAGTGATTCACAGGATTGCTAATAAATCAGTTTGAACATAATAGTTTTGAGTTTGTCGTGTTAGCAGATGCTACTATTATTGTGAACACCCGCTTTTCTACTTTTTTTTTACTAATAGCCCAATTTCATAGTCTTAAGAGTGTGCATATCATGAATGCTTGGTGTTGTTGGATTTGTGAGAATCTACTGAATCTACTGGTACCTTGTTTCCCATGTAACAATAAGAAATATACTCAAAACCTGGATTAATCTTTTTAGTCACATAGCACTACTATTATTCTGAACAATACTGTAAAACAAATTTATTCTGTAGTTCCTGTTGCACACTTTCAAAATGTAGCTTCATTTTTAATTCCATTAAGTACAGCCTTATGTGCAGCAACAGCAGGGATCGCTTCTGACTTGGAGGCAGCTGAAATTCAACATATGCTTTTCGCCTTTCCTTTTTGCCCATTTAATTGCTTTCTTGCAGGAGCAGAGGGCTGCAGTGAGACAGGGGAAATGCGTAACCACTCCAAGACTCATTTTCATATTCCGTTTATACCGAGATACATTAGAATTGATCAGTTTATTTATTTATTTATTATTAATTCAGCATATTGGCACAAGGTTGTGATTAGACCCTTGGGTGGAAAGCGGTGCAAGAACTGAATAATGTATCAGCTCTAAGCACGTTGACACAAACCATCTGCAAAAGTCGTGTCAGGTCAGCTACAGTTTTGACTCAGCTGTAGTGAACATCAACTGTTTGAAATTAGAATGAAACTTGCAGACAAGCCAGGTCTGGGAGCATATGCATCTCTGTGTCAAACACACTACAAAACTGACTTGGATCCTGATTATCAAACACCCAGACAGACAACCCTCCCATCCTCTCCTCTCAAAAATCAGCAACTTTCTGCAGCCAGGTGATATGTAGGAGCCTCCTTTGGCCTTTTCCTGTTGTTGAGCTGCTCAGCACTGTGGTACCTGTATGCTGGATAATGCACAGTGAAGCATGCCACATGGCCATAATGTTTTATCTGATGATCCCACACAGTGCAATTATCTCCCTAAACTCATTTGGCATAAAGTCACTACAGTATTCTCTAAGGATTCTGTCAATTCAGAGACTTGGTGCCAAAGATTCATCTAGTCATCATTTTAGGACAGAGGTCCATTTTTGATTAGATCATATAGAACTTTATTAATCCCTTGGGAAGACTCCCTCAGGAAAATTGAGGTTCCAGCAGTATTGTATTGCAGCACACAGGGTAAGAAGCACACAGAGTATAACAAGTAAAAGTAAAATAATTTGCGAAGATAAATATAAATACATAAATATAACTACCAGAAATACTGCTCGCTACTGGTTTACTGGCCACTACTGTTCCTCTCCCTCATGTCCTCCATCTTCCTGTTACTCAGTCTTGACAGTTTATAATGTACAGTGGGATAAAAAAGTCATTAAAAGTATTTAGTCAGTCCCTTGTGCAAGTTCTCCTACTTAGAAAGATGAGAGAGGTCTATAATTTTCATCACAGGTACACTTCAACTATGATAGACAAAATGAGAAAAAAAAATCCACTTTGTAGGATTTTTAAACAATGTATTTGTAAATTATGGTGGAAAATACTTTACACAATACTTTGTAACATAATCTTTGTTAGCAATGACATACGTCAAACGTTTCCTGTAAGTCTTTACCAGGTTTGCACACACTGTAGCTGGTATTTTGGACCATTCCTCCATGCAGATCTCCTCTGGAGCAGTGATGTTTTGGGGCTGTTGCTGGGCAACATGGACTTTCAACAAATTTTCTATGGGGTATAGGTCTGGAGACTGGCTCGGCCACTCCTGGACCTTGAAATGCTTTTTATGGAACCACTCCTTCATTGCCCGAGTGGTGTGTTTGGGATCACTGTCATGCTGGAAGACCCAGCCACATTGCATCTTCAATGCTCTTGTAACGGAGGCCAGCAGGTGTCGCTGTGCAGATGTAGTTAGTAAAAAAAACTCACTCCCAACAGCTCAAAAGGATTCTCTGGTCACAAGGCCAGAGCCCTGGGTTTTAGCCTTCTGGTTAGAGAGTCCGACTCCCATGCCGGAGATCGTGAGTTTGCGTCCCGAGGGGAGCGAACAGGCAGAGTCATAATAACACAACGCAGAGTGCAGCCACTACACTGTCACTGATGGAATGAGGTTTTGGCTTAAAATCTCACAATACATGACCCCGGTCATTCTTCCCTTAACACAGATCAGTCGTCCAGTTCCCTTTGCAGAAAAACAGCCCCAAAGCATGATGTTTCCACCCCCATGCTTCAGTAGTAATCAGCATTCTTCTTCCTCCAAACACAATGAGTTGAGTTTTTACCAAAAAGTTCTATTTTGGTTTCATCGGACCACATGCTATTCTCCCAGTCCTCTTCTGGATCATCCATATGCTCTCTGGCAAACTTCAGACAGGCCTGGACATGTACTGTCTTAAGCAGGGGGACACGCCTGCTTACGTCATGTGCACACTCAGTTGTGGTGGTGGTGGCGGTGTGTGTGTGTTGGCAATTGATAGCTAACCCTCTGTTGGTTGCTTTGAAATGCACCTGCCGTGGTGTTTTTTTTTGTTTGTTTAGTTTGAGATGCTGCGTGTGATCTAATATGTTATTTGTACTTTGTGTGTGTGTGCGTGCGAACATGCGCGATAGAGAGAGAGCGAGAGAGAGAGAGAGAGAGAGAGAGAGACAGAGAGAGATGGTCTGGTCATGGTTAATGTGATGATTATTGTGAGGGATTAGGGCTGCGTGAATAGTAAAAATAAGCAAAAATAAGCTATTAATGGTGGTGCCCACCTAGTGGATTTCATAAGCCCCCCTTAAGACTTAGATCTGGCGACGGGACTGGTCAGTGAGCCTATGGCCTTGTTTAGAGAAGTGTTTCATAAATGTTAAAAAATTCATATATTTGCAGTTTAGTTGAATAATAAATTGAATTTTGTCTCTTATTTGTTTTTGTCTATAAGCACATGCAATATCAATATCAGTGCTCAGATGACAGTAGCTTCTGGGAAAGGTGCAACTTGCAATAAACTGTGATGCCAAGCGCTAAGGATACATGCTATCCAGTCACAGCAGATGAAACTTTTTTACTACTGACCAAACATCATTGTTAGACTTTTGTAGGTTCAATGATTCCACGGCGTGTAGATGTTATGGCGTCAGTGACCCCATGGCCTTGACGGAGGTGTGCACTCTCTGAGTGCTTCTAGTTTAGTATGTGATAGAAGAGAGAGGTTTTCTGTCAATGAAACAGATTGTAGGTGAGCAGAATATTGTTTCAGATAACACCAGATGGGTATTCCAGCAAACACGATTAAACCAAATCCTCGCATATTTTGACAAGTCACAACTTTCTTAGCGAGGGTTCCATTCCAGCAATCTCACTCACGTCAAGTCTCGCTGAGTTACCATAGTAACATACTTCTGAACTCGTCTGGTTGCTACCAGGCTGTCAGGCTTAGCCTGAGTTGTCGCTTAACCATACCTGTCAACTCTGGGAAATATCAGAGAGGGATTTTTTTCCATTAACTTATCATGAATGTGCAAGGTTTGAAGCCACTGGCCTTGCAATCTGAGTTGAGCTTGAATCAAACCTATAATCAAATTTATTGCCAAGTAAATTTGCACATACAAGGAATTTGATCTGGGGTTATTGAAGCAATAAGAAAAGAAAATAAATTCTATAAGTAAAAGAGTCAAATAGAAAAATCATATTCACTGTTAAATAAAATGTAATGGAATACCAATGCACATGCCAAAACATGAACAATTACTGGCCACCACTTCAAGTTGGACCAATGCAATGCATTCTAGGTAAGATGTACTGATAAATGTGTAAAGTTTCTTTGAGCTTGTTAAAATTATGTCTGTAGGTGTTTTTGATGTCAAAATTATGAAACAACATGAAACCATAAGTGAGTGGTTGGGTTGTATTATGGGCTTCAAAATGTAGAGTTTTGTGTAGTTGGAGTGTAGTGATCTTGGAACAATCGCAGAAATTTCTCCTGCATGTTCACAAGAAGCTGACAACTTAATAATTGAAATTTCTTCCGGAGTCTGGCGTATCACTCCAGAAAAAATGTTTTAATTTTTTCTGGTGTGATACATAACTTAGGGCCCCTTCACACATCGTGTGAATTTGTTGGACTTGCGCATAAAGTGCACATGAAACAAGAATCGTATGCAAAATGTGTAGAATCATAGCTGTTTCCAACGCCTCATACACCTGTTGCTACAACTATTTGCGCACACCAGCGGCTGAAAGATAGTGTGTGCTGTGTGAGCCCATTGAAACCTCTTGCGGCAGGTGTCAGCCAAATTCCAGGTGACACACACGAACATCTAACACTACTCGCATGGCACTTAGAAAATATGTGGCCATTCATACTATCATCATGAAAACAGTCAACAGACAATCACTATTGAGGTGGATATGAAATTTGTCTCAGTGCACCACGACTGTGAAGTTGCCGAGTGCACATATGGCTTGCCAGAGTGTCGACTCCCCCCCAACACATTTGAGCGTGCGGTTCGAGCCCCCAGCAGGCGAGGCATCTCATCTGAACACAGAGTGACATCTTGGTCTGTGTACTGACAGGACAGAGGGCGTGGCTGGCTGCCCACAGCTATTGAGACATCTCCGGACCTGGACATCGCAGCTGCAGCACACATCCCTTGTTTTGACGGACTTGTGCATGTGTGTGCTTGTGTGGAAATACATAAAAACATATATCGCTTTTGCGATGTGAGGAAAAACGTGCTGTTCAGTCTGTTTGGACATGCAGCAGGTGATCTGAATGTCACGTCTGACAGGACACACGTCGGGCTGTGAACAGCGCGCTGCACGACCGACAGCATACCAAATGCAGTTTGGTCAGTTATCACAGTGCTTTTTTTTGTTTGTTTTTTTTTAAAATATGTTTATCTGCTTGTTGGTTTTAGCCATTTCACACTCCTGTTACAAGAAAGTGATTGTAGTGCAGTGTTAAAGTTTCTGTCTGGTAATCGGAGCGTGCCGCCTCGAATCCTGTGACATTTTTTTCTTTTTATTTATTTAATCAGGGTTATTTAACCACGGCCTTCTGTACTGCACCCCCTTTTATGTATTATTTGTATCTACCCAATGATATTCACTAATGATACAGCTGTTTTTTATTTTATTTTCCTGCGCATCAGCGGCACGATGTGGTGCATCTCGTCCCATAGAACACAGTGCGAGCAGCTGCAGCAGCTCTCACTGTGCTCCTGCTCAGAAGACACCGTTGCGTGCATGAACCGTTGCACCGGCATCGTGGACGCCTGTCCGTTGGAGTGATGTTTTGTGGTGCACTCATACAAGCTCTATCGCCGTGAATCGCCCTTAGCTATACGTATTTGCACGAGTGAAGGGGCCATTAAAGTTGTTTAAATTTACGTATCACTTCCTAAAAAAGTTTTGTTTTGTGGAGTGATACCTTAGTTTAAATAACTTTAAACACCACACACACTGCGATATTGGGCCAAGACAATCCAGCATGTTGAATATCCCAGATTTGCGATCGGAGCGCTCCTGACATCCTTCCGAACAGATCAGAGCGCTCTTAATACACCACACACAGGAGGAATATCTGATGAGATTATCTTTAGCATCATCACAATTGTCGGGGCGTCCTTAAGATTGTTGGAAGGGGAAGATCGGGTCCGATATCGGCCTGATTATCCTGCCATGTGAACCAGGAATTAGTTTGATTGTGTGAATGTGGCTCAGCCTTTATGGAACCGCTTTAGCTTTGTCTCATTTGTTAGGCTTATCCAAGTCAGGTGTTTCACATTAAGTGCCCTTTTTCTGAGCTTCCTTCATGGAATGGACCCCAATTTTCATGGGCAGTTTATTTACAAACTTCACTTTGATACTGACCAAAAAAATGTGTGTGTGTGTGTGTGTGTGGCAGGTGGAGGAGGAGCACAAGATGAAGAGGGTCAATTGTGATTCAACAACATGGAGACCCATCTGTTCCTTGCATCTGAGGTTTATTGACATGATGCATTTTAACATTTTTAACTCCGGGAGGAAAACAGTTACTATACTTGGAGGGTCCATCTCAAAACCTGCATGACTCTTTGTGGCCTCAGACAGACTCCTCGTGACCTTGGACGGACTTCCTGTGTCGCTGACTATGTACAACCCCAATTCCAATGAAGATGGGACGTTGTGTTACATCACATTTACTTCTAACAACACTCAATAAGCATTTGGGAACTAAGGACACTAACTGTTGAAGCTTTGTAGGTGTAATTCTTTCCCATTCTTGCTTAATGTACGACTTCAGTTGTCCAACAGTTCGGGGTCTCCGTTGTTATATTTTGCGCTTCATAATGCGTCACACATTTTCAATGGGCGACAGGTCTGGACTGCAGGCAGGCCAGTCTAGTACCCGCACTCTTTCTACGAAGCCACGCTGTTGTAACATGTGCAGAATGTGTCTTGGCATTATCTTACTGAAATAAGCAGGGACGTCCCTGAAAAAGACGTTGCTTGGATGGCAGCATGTGTTGCTGCAAAACCTGGATGTACCTTTCAGCATTGATGGTGCCATCACAGATGTGTAAGTTGTCCATGCCATGGCCATTAACACACAGATGCTGGCTTTTGAACTTTGCACTGGTAACAATCTGGATGGTCTTTTTCCTCTTTTGTCTGGAGGACACAACGTCCATGATTTCCAAAAACAATTTGAAATGTGGACCCAACAAACCACAGCACACTTTTCCACTTTGCGTCGGTCCATTTCAAATGAGCTCGGGCCCAGAGAAGGCGGCAACGTTTCTGGATGATGTTGATGTATGGCTTTCACTTTGGATGGTAGAGTTTTAACTTGCTCTTGTAGATGTAGTGACGAACTGCGTTAACTGACAATGGTTTTCTGAAGTGTTCCTGAGCCCACGCGGTATGATCCTTTACACAACGATGCCAGTTTTTAATGCAGTGCCGCCTGAGGGATCAAAGATCACGGGCATTCAATGTTGGTTTTCAGCCTTGCCGCTTACAGGTAGAAAGTTCTCCAGATTCCTTGAATCTTCTGATTATATTATGGACTATAGATTATGGAATTCCTAAATTCCTTGCAGTTGAACGTTGAGAAACATTGTTCTTAAAATGTTGAACTATTTCTTTCATGCAGTTGTTCACAAAGTTGTGATCCTCACCCAATCTTTGCTTGTGAACGGCTGAGGTTTTTGGGGATGCCATTTTAATTCCGGGCAAGTTAGTGATTTGCGTGCATAGAAGTTCAAGAAACAGGTGGAATATGCCGGAAAGCTATGCATGTTGACAAAGGCACAAACAGAGGAACAAGGGGAACAATATTTCCTTCCATAAGTAAGTGGTTTTGGTTCTTCTTGTCACTTTGTCCATGATATTTGGATGATAAACAGCTGTATGTTTCCTGCCGTACCTGTGTTGCCCGATGACATGGACCATTAACTCTTCACCTATGTCTAGTTGATATTTTCCACTGCTAGACCAATGTCTAGTTAAAATACTTGTCGTTAGTGATTAAAATTGTTCAACAAGACTGGGGATTTTTTTTATTTGCACCTTAAAATAATGAGATTATAATGACCCGCGCTATGCCGCTCACAGTCACACCCACACATAGAGATGTGTACCCACACCACTGACTTCATGAATGAAACTCAGTCAATAAAGGATAATTGTGTAAAAATATAATATATATATAAATGTATTGTAATGGTTTTAGGAGCTGCGTTGAACACAGCAGCTGCAGGACGCCTCAGCTCAGCAGCTTGAACAGCGTAGATCCGTGTAACTTTCAACACTAATATTTGGGAATGTGTGTGTGTCAGAGTAAGTTTAATACTTTCCTGACATAATTTAAGGTAATTTAATTTTACTGGCTCAATATCCAGGTCAAAATGGCATTTTAACACGTATTTTGCAATTTTTTTTTCTGAGTGTGTTCAATTGCGGATCTCCATTGAAAATACATTAACATCCTGGGAACTTCATCAATATTTTGCCCGGTTAGGAGACGTCATGTCGCTGACCATGAAGGGATGTTTTCATTTCAAAGATGTCTTTTTTTCTGTAACTGTAGTGGAATACAGTTACCTTTTTTTTTGTATCCTAATTGCGTAACGCCGTTACATGTATTCCGTTACTCTCCAAGCCTGCAAAGAACACATACTGCACCAAGGCTTTTAAAGGAACAAAAATATTATCAACAAGGACTACACAGACGCTGTCAGACAAAAGAGAAAAGAACTAATGCCAGAGCTGAGGGCTGCGAGAGCGAGGGGGGCATTATATATAGGGAACAATTTTGTTTTTGTTCCCATTTTTCATGAGCTGAACTCAAAGATGTAAAACATTTTCTATATACACAAAAGACCTGTTCCTCTCAAATACTGTTCACAAATCTGTCTAAGCGAAATCTATGTCAGTGAGCAGTTCTCCTTTGCCAAGATAATCCATCCCTCCTCACAGGTGTGGTATATCAAGATGCTCATTAGACAACATATATGTAAGGATTAAACACCGACAAGCCGTGCATTATACGGTTTGAATGCACGACACGGAGTCTAAAACACCACAACGCGAAGCGGAGAACGTGCAAAACACACGCACACGTGCTGTGGGGGGAGCCGACACTCTGCTATGCCACATGTGTACGTGGCAACACCACAGTCGTGGGGGCACTTAAACAAATTTCATAGCCAGCTAGACAGTGATCACCTGCTCACTATTTTCGTGCTGACAGATGTGTGATTTCCTAAGTGTTCTGCGAGCAGTATTAGATGTTTCTGTGTGACACCTGGAATTTGGCCGACACCTGCCACGAGAGGGATTCAATTGACTCTCACAGAGCACTCTGTGTCTTTCGGACGCTTGTGTGCGCGAATGGTTGTAGTGACAGGTGTACAAGGCATTGGAGGCAGCTCCTATTTTTCATGAATGGCATGCAATTCCTCCTTCGTGCGCTAGTCGGCTTCAATTGATACGACTGTCTAAATTCTAGCTACGTCCCAGTAGAACACATTTAGAAATAATTTGGTTTACAAATTCCTTCCTTGGTTGATTACGACAATCCACAATTAAATGTTTCTCTTTTTTCAAATAGCAACAAGACAAAAGAAGACAAAATGGCATTAGATTCTGTTTTTTGTTTTTCTTTAGTTAAAAGCTTACATTTGCGAATTGAGGAGTCTGCGTCCTTTCAAACCTAATCCACAAGGAGACGCTGTGGGTCCATTCCTGTGATGGGCATTACAGCTTTCTGTAAAAGTGAAGTTTGCTGTTCTGAGGTCTATTTTAACATGACAAACAAGCATTTTTTTTTTTTTTTTTTTTTTGGTAGGTGGAGGTTCATATTGATTTTCACCATTTAATCAGATTTTTCGGTTCAGCTGTATGATTTGTCAATATGCATGCAGACTTCAGCCTTTGGGCTTGTTGACCACCTAGAAAAGGGGAGTTTGCTGTAACTTGTTGATTCTCTGGCTGATGTCTGCCAGACTCCCAAAAGAGTGCTTTGAGGTGTCATAAATTAATTAAGGAGTACTTGGTGTTTGACATTCCTGGTCCTAGTCTGGCCAATTAAAATAGTTTGTCACTTTGATACTCTCCAGGCTTTGGGAGTATAACATTCAGGCCCTTTGTGAAAGAGGAAATATGAAACACATTTGGTTCCATGCAAACTCTCACAGTCTTCTCGTTAAAATTGCTATATCTGAAACACTGTGAAAGGGGTGTGAATTTTGAACTTGAAGGATATGAACTGATTTGAATAGAAAAAAAAACAGAAATGGTGGTGTGGTTCTGTATGTGGATATGAGTTCTAACTATAAGGTAGTTGAAAAAATGTACAGAATTATGTAGGGAATAAAGAAAAATGTGATTGTGAATTGTAAGTACAGACCACTGGGGTCTAACAGATAATTTTAAAGACTTGGAGGAATATGTCTCAGCATTAAAGCATAGTTTTGTTCATCTGTGGTGATTCCAGTATTGATTTGTTTGTTGAATCCAAATTATCACAAAGTGACTGAGGAATTTATTAATACATTGTACAGTATTAGCCTATATCCGAAAATCACAAGACCCAGTAGGATTACTACCCATTGTAATATTAATTGATAATATATTTACAAATGATACTGAGAACAAGACAGTAAGTTGATTATTGTGAATGACATTAGTGACCACCTTCCAGTCTTTATAATCTATACTTGTAATCATATGAACAACAAGCAGGACAGTACATTGTACATTGCGACACAGAAGAGTAAGGACAGAAGATTCCATGGCTACATTATAATGGCCCCTTCACACATAACACAAATGAATGACGCAGAAACGGGCCAAAAAAAGCCCCCCCCCCCCCCCCAAAAAAAAAAGATTTGGCGGACCACAAAAAAATTCCAGCAGCTGTCAGTAGGGACACACGGTCAAACAGCTATGTACGATCCCGCGGCGATGGTTTCGTGCACGCTCGTGTGCATGCTCACAAACACAGTGCGAACAAGTGAGAGGTGTGATACCACATTGCGCTCACACAGCAGCGGAAGCAATCACATGTTGTACAAATGTACATAAATCGATGAAAATGTGTAAGGACAAAATAATGAGAGAGCACAGAACATTATAAGACCAATGTACTGTTTAAATGTAAGACAATCATGTTACTGGGAAGGATTTGTAAGTGATGCCTGATGATTTGATGGTCTGTGTTGGAAATGACAAAACAAATGGATTTAATTTTGTCTGTTAAAATATTTAATTCCTGCTATAAAAAGTAGACAATGCAAGAATTAACGTCCTTCTGTTCCATTGTGTACATGAACCATGACCATAGATGTAAACAAGGAATTAATTAACTGACTGCTCATATGCTCATATCATGAACACATCAGCGGCTCTGTGTGACCAGCTGTCCAGTGCGCCACGCGGCAAAGGACACCGTGTCATGTGGACTATAACTCATGTGGTGGACGTGACAGTTGGATCACCAGCTGAGCGTTCATATGATCAGATGGATATATTCATATGGGACAGCCTGGCTGATGGCGTTTGCAGTGTGCAGTGATGCGCTGCTGAAGGCGTTGCAATGGTGATATGTGTTTTTATTTTTGACCATTTCAGGAGAGCATGTTGATATGTGGGCATCACCGTGGCGTGTTGAGAGGTGATGTTCTACATGGCACGATATGTGTTCTCCACCTTTGAGTAGCGATGACACAGTGGTAAGCTGCAGCATCTCGCCCGTGACATGCCCACCTTTCCAGTGCAACTCACAGCTGGAGAACACATATCATGCCATGAAGAACATCACCTCTCAACACACAACAGCAATGCACATGTGTGTGCGTGTTCTCATGACATGCTGATCATTGTTTTATTAGCATTATTTATTGTTCTTTGTTTTACTATAACACGTTGTGTTCACTCTGTCAGTGTGAGCTGAGAGAGTGACTCTGAGCTGGACATTCCCCCATGCAAGAAACAAAGCCATCACACATGAATGAGTTCACGCCGGTCTCCTTATTGTATGTATTTTTTTTATTTTACCACTATTTCTTTTAATTGAGCACCTCGCTGTCACTTGCTCACTTGCCTGACAACGTGCATGTTATCATCTGACAGCTTTGGCGCTCTTGCATTGACATAATCTGAGCAACACGCCCCATTGGGCTTTTAGCTGGTTGTCACTCAAAGCCCCACATGACAGACAGACATCGTGATTGCGTGTTATGTGGCTGTCTGCCTGATAGATGCGTTGGCCACGGACCACCATGTCATATGAGGTTTATATGGGATCTAGGCGAGTCATATGGGACAACGCTTTTGTGAGTGTTTTTTATTTATTTATTTATCTGTTGTGCTGGCATGTGTGTACTGATGCCTGGTGATCCCTCCTCCAGAGGTACATGGTGAAAATGTCATGATGGGTGATCCACAGCTTTGACATGCAGGTCAGCTGTGTGCGTGAGCCTGTCACATGCATCGACTCGTGTGGGCATGCAGCATGCTGTGCGTACCTGCACGTCTGGTGTTACAGCTGTAATGATCATAATGTCCTGTCCAGATGTACACACTGCGCTGGACAGTGATCGCACTGTACTCCGCCCACGCAATGGCCCTTCTAAAGACCCTTGGGGAGAAAAGGCTTAGGAGGCCAGAAATTTTGTATTTTCTATTTACTTATAGACCTTCCAACCCCAAACCTTTTCAAGCAAATATGAGAGGGTCCAATATCACCCTCAAAGACAAAAAACATCTGAATTTTAAAACAAAAAGTCAACTTATCCTTTAAATGATTAGGTTTGACTTCATGTAAATTCAGTTCCCATTATATCAGAACATTTATTGCCTGTCCAAAAATAGAGGTATTAAAAAAAATAATAATTCAGCTGTGAGTAGATTAAAACAAATACTCTCTTGAAACTACTTTGTCTTCTCTAGCACACCACCATTTTCTTCCATTGCCCATTTGTCAACAATGATGTCAAATCATTCAGTGCCAGGCAGGCAAATCAGCACCTTATCACTTTCAAAATGACAATTTGAGTCTCAGTCACATCTGCAGCCAGTTTCTGCTTTGCTGTGACTCTCAACCAGACAATCTGAAAAGGCAGGCTTGCATGCCTTTTCGGCCTGGACATGTGCTGGCTTGAGCAGGGGGACTTTGCTGCCCTGCAGGATTTTAAACCATGACAGCATCATGTGTTACTAATGTAATCTTTGTGACTGTGGTCCCAGCTCTCTTCAGGTCATTGACCAGGTCCTCCTGTGTAGTTCTGGGCTTTCTCAGAATCATCCTTACCCCACAAAGTGAGATCTTGCATGGAATCCCAGGTTACAATGGGCTAAGGAAAAGCAATCGTGGACTGTGGATGACTGGATGAAAGTCATATTCAGTGATGAATCTCGAATCTGCATTGGGCAAGGTGATGATGCTGGAACTTTTGTTTGGTGCCATTCCAATGAGATTTATAAAGATGACTGCCTGAAGAGAACATGTAAATTTCTACAGTCATTGATGATATGGGGCTGCATGTCAGGTAAAGGCACTGGGGAGATGGCTGTCATTACATCATCAATAAATGCACAAGTTGACGTTGATATTTTGGACACTTTTCTTATCCCATCAATTGAAAGAATGTTTGGGGATGATGAAATCATTTTTCAAGATGATAATGCATCTTGCCATAGAGCAAAAACTGTGAAAACATTCCTTGCAAAAAGACACATAGGGTCAATGTCATGGCCTGCAAATAGTCCGGATCTTAATCCAATTGAAAATCTTTGGTGGAAGTTGAAGAAAATGGTCCATGACAAGGCTCCAACCTGCAAAGCTGACCTGGCAACAGCAATCAGAGAAAGTTGGAGCCAGATTGATGAAGAGTACTGTTTGTCACTCATTAAGTCCATGCCTCAGAGACTGCAAGCTGTTATAAAAGCCAGAGGTGGTGCAACAAAATACTAGTGATGTGTTGGAGTGTTCTTTTGTTTTTCATGATTCCATAATTTTTTGAGTCCATATTTTTTTCCTTCTGCTTGGTCTAAAAAAGTAACCGTTACTGACTGCTACAATTTTTTTTCCTGATTTCTTATAGTGTTTCTTAAAGCCAGAAAGTTGCCATTTGAAATGACTTTAGTTTTGTGTCATGTCTGTGATCTGCTTTTTTCCTACAAAATTAAACAACTGAATGAACATCCTCCGAGGCCGGTGATTCAATAATTTTTGCCAGGGTTTGTATACAGGTAACAAGTTCAAACAGGTGCAATTAATACAGGTAAAGAGTGCAGAATAAGAGGGCTTCTTAAAGAAAAAGTAACAGGTCTGTGAGAGCCAGAAGTCTTGCTGGTTGGTAGGGGATCAAATACTTATTTTATGCAATAAAATGCAAATTAAGTATTTAAAAATCATACAATGTGATTTTCTGGATTTTTTTTTTTTTTTTTTTTTTTTTTTTTTTTTTTTAGATTCTGTCTCTCACAGTTGAAGTGTACCTATAATAAAAATTACAGACCTCTCCATTCTTTATAGGTGGGAAAACCTGCAAAACTGACAGGGGGTCAAATACTTATTTTCCCCACTGTATGTATAAAACGGACAAAATCTGTTACATGTGTGTAATGGATTAGTTACAGTCAGGAGGTGCCAAATGATATACGGGGAATCTCTGGCACCAATTAGGCTTACATATTTCCTTGATTAAATGCCTGACCTTGATTTGGGACCTGCCTCATTTAATGACCGAGTCAAAACTTCGTTTGAAAACAATAAACGCCTGGCTTAAATAAGAACTCTGTTTCTAAGTCTGCTGTGGAGTGGTACCTTAAAATCCTAAAGCTTGATTTATGCTTCTCCAGCTTTGTGGCCTTGCAGTGATGTCTACGTGTGCATGACCCTTTAAAGTTCTCTGTTGCATCTTTATGCAATTTACCAAAGGAGCAGTGGCTTTTTCTGGATTTATTTGTCTCTCAACAAGCTACACTTATTTATACAATTATCAACTTCAAAACGAATGGGATGTGCAATTTCCCTCCATGAATTATGGGTTATTTTCATCTGGATCTTCAACAGATCTCTAGCGCTGTGCGAGGTCTCTTCCTGTTTCAAACACTCCATTATTATACCAATCCCCAAGAAACCCTCCATAACAGGACAAAATGACCACAGGCCCTTTGCCCCGACATCTGTTGTCATGACATCTTTTGAATGGCTGGTGTTGAGCCACCTGAAGAACATCACAGGATCCCTGCTGGACCCCATGCAGTTTGCCTACCCAGAAAACAGGTCAGTTGAGGATGCAGTCAACATGGGTCTGGATTACATCCTGCAGCACCTGGACTCAGCAGAGACATACGTGAGGATACTGTTCGTGGACTTTAGCTCAGTGTTCAACACCATCATCCCCAACATTCTCCAAAAAAAAACTCTCCAACCTCTCTGTACCAGCTCCCCCCTGTCAGTAGATCTCCAGCTTAGTGACAGACAGGACGCAGCAGGTGAGGCTGGGGAGCATCACATCCAGCACACAGACAATTAGCACTGGAGCACCTCAGGGGTGTGTACTCTCTCCACTGCTCTTTTCCCACTACACAAATGACTTCACCTCAGGGAACCCTTCTGTTAAACTCCTGAAGTTTATGGACAACACCACCATCATTGGACTCATCTAGGATGGTGATGAGGCTGCATGGTCAGAACAACCTGGAGCTGAACCCATTCAAGACTGTGGAGATGATAGTAGACTTCAGGAGGAACCCATCATCACTCCCACCCCTCTCCATCCTCAACAACACTGTGCCTACTGTGGACAACTTCCAGTTCCTGCGATCCACCATCTCCCAAGATCTGAAGTGGACCTCCCACATTGACTCCATCAAGAAAAATGCACAGCAGAGGATGTACTTCCTCAGACAGCTCAGGAAGTTCAACCTGCCCCAGGAACTGCTCATCTTCTGCACATGCATTATTCAGTCTGTCATGTGCATTTCCATCTATGTCTGGTTTCCCTCTGCCTCGAAACATGACAGCCACAGACTTCAGTAATCTGTCAGGTTTGCATAAAAAAAATCATTGGAGCCAGCCTGCCCTCCATGCAGGACTTATATCAGTCCAGGACCAGGAAACTAGCTGGTAACATCTCTGCAGACCCCTCACACCCTGTACACACACTGTTTAAACTCCTCCCCTCTGGTCGACATTACAGAGCTCTGTACATCAAAACAACGGCACACAGGAACAGTTTCATTCCACAGGCCATCACACTGATGAACAATTTAACCTGCCAAAAAACTCACTCATCCAGATATCTCATGTACAACTTAACTTCAATCTGTTTGTCTGTTTCACATTTATTCTCTTATTGCACATTTTATTTTATTTTTTACTTTTATTTTATTTTTTACTTTTTTACTTTTGTTACTGTGAATTATTCAGTGTTTAGTGTATATTTATACATGTCGTACAGAGAGAGTACAGCTCAAACCGAAGTCAAATTCCTTCTGTTATGTGGGTGCTTGGCGAATAAAGGCTATTCTGATTCTGATTCTTCATCTGAGTGTCTTTTTCCCACTCTTTGTTGTAAAGTTGGTCATATTTGTAGACTTTTCTGCCAAACGTATTTGATCCATGATCACAATGTAATCAGCATGTGCACCGCAAAAACTTTTAAAATATGATGGGAGAGGAAGGAGTCAAGCCGGAAAAGTGACAAATCACAGCCCTTTGCGGTCTCTGACATTGAGCAGGTGCATGTCAGGCTGCGGAGAGCCACGCAGAGGCCTCTGATCTGAAGCGGTTATCTTTGGTTCACCACACCCAGGGATATGTGAAATGTAACACCATATTACAGTGCAGGCAGCAAGCAGCGTTTTTGTAATAATCACTTCCTTGAATTACGGCCTGCCTCTTTTATGCACCAGGTCTTTAGTACAGTTTGAAAAAAATAAATACCTGGTCTTTAAAGCAAGGAAATACGAGGTCTGTTAGAAAACTGTCCGACCTTTTTATTTTTTGCAAAAAAACGTATGGATTTGAATCACGTGTGATTGCATCAGCCAAGCTTGAACCTTTGTGCGCATGCGTAAGTTTTTTCACCCTGTCGGTTGCGTCATTCGCCTGTGAGCAGGCTTTGAGTGAGCAGTGGTCCACCCCTCTCGTCGGATTTTTATTGCAAATAAAATGTCTGAACGATTTGGAGCTTTGCTGCATCAAATTTTTCCAGAAACTGTGAGAGACCTCCAGGTGGACACCATTCGGAAAATTCAGATGGCTTTCAGGGACAATTTTATGGGGATTACACAGATTAAGGAGTGCTCCAGCCGGTTTAAAGACGGCCCACAGCATCTGAGAAACAACCAGATCATTTCCAACGTGAAGGCTTTGTTGATCCGGGACGTCGTCTGACTTCCACAAAAATGGCAGAAGACGTGGACATCAGCACTTTTTCGGTACATTCCACTGTTACAGGAGTTCTTTTCATGGAAAGAGAAGCGGAGGGACGCGCCACAGAGCCGCTCATGGCGCGGGACAAAACCACCTCCGTGTTGGTCTCACAAGAAGGCTTTCAGATGGCTTTCGGTGGCTTGTCAGTCGTGTGTGTTGATCCAGGACGTCGTCTGACTACCACAGAAATTGCAGAAGACGTGGACAGCAGCACTTTTTCAGCACATTGAGACAGATGTGCGGAGGAATTCCGCACGTCGGGATGGAGCCGCATGGCGCAAAGCAATGCCGTGATGAAGCCTCACAGGACATGTTCTGGCATGTCCAGCTCATGCACAATTTCACGGATAGTCACACGACTGAAAAGCCAACGAAAGCCGTCTGAAAGCCATCTGAAAGCCGTCCTGTGAGACCAACACAGAGGTGGTTTTTTCCCGCGCCATGAGCGGCTCCGTGGCGCATCCCTCCGCTTCTCTTTCCATGAAAAAAACTCCTGTAACAGTGGAATGTGCCGAAAAAGTGCTGATGTCCACGTCTTCTGCCATTTTTGTGGAAGTCAGACGACATCCCGGATCAACAAAGCCTTCACGTTGGAAATGATCTGGTTGTTTCAGCGGGGTTTCACCCTGTCGATCGGCGCTCGGAGTGCGCCGCACTCTCAGCAGCTGTGGGCGGTCTTTAAATCGGCTGGAGCACTCCTTAATCTGTGTAATCCCCATAAAATCATCCCTGACAGCCATCTGAATTTTCTGAATGGTGTCCACCTGGAGGTCTCTCACAGTTTCTGGAAAAATTTGATGCAGCAAAGCTCCAAATCATTCAAACATTTTATTCGCAATAAAAATCCGACGAGAGGGGTGGACCACTGCTCACACAAATTCTACTCACAAGCGAATGACGCAACCGACAGGCGTGAAAAAACTCACGAAGCGCATGAAGGTTCAAGCTTGGCTGATGCAATCACATGTGATTCAAATCCATATGGTTTTTGCAAAAAAATAAAAAGGTCAGATAGTTTTCTAACAGACCTTGTATGATACCTACTTTCCTCGAATGGGCTGGTGTCAGTGCTGAACTTCATTTCGTACCTCTGTTACTGGGCACATCCAGACTGCTCTGTCCGGTATACAGTAGTGTTCAGAATAATAGTAGTGCTATGTGACTAAAAAGATTAATCCAGCTTTTGAGTATATTTCTTATTGTTACATGGGAAACAAGGTACCAGTAGATTCAGTAGATTCTCACAAATCCAACAAGACCAAGCATTCATGATATGCACACTCTTAAGGCTATGAAATTGGGCCATTAGTAAAAAAAAAAAAGTAGAAAAGGGGGTGTTCCCAATAATAGTAGCATCTGCTCTTGATGCTACAAACTCAAAACTATTATGTTCAAACTGCTTTTTTAGCAATCCTTTGAATCACTAAACTAGTATTTAGTTGTATAACCACAGTTTTTCATGATTTCGTCACATCTGCGAGGCATTAATTTTGTTGGTTTGGAACCAAGATTTTGCTCATTTACTAGTGTGCTTGGGGTCATTGTCTTGTTGAAACAACCATTTCAAGGGCATGTCCTCTTCAGCATAAGGCAACATGACCTCTTCAAGTATTTTGACATATCCAAACTGATCCATGATAACTGGTATGCGATATATAGGCCCAACACCATAGTAGGAGAAACATGCCCATATCATGATGCTTGCACCACCATGATTCACTGTCTTCACTGTGAACTGTGGCTTGAATTCAGAGTTTGGGGGTCATCTAACAAACTGTCTGTGGCCCTTGGACCCAAAAAGAACAATTTTACTCTCATCAGTCCACAAAATATTCCTCCATTTCTCTTTAGACCAGTTGATGTGTTCTTTGGCAAACTGTAACCTCTTCTGCACATGTCTTTTATTTAACAGAGGGACTTTGCGGGGGATTCTTGCAAATAAATTAGCTTCACACAGGCGTCTTCTAACTGTCACAGCACTTACAGGTAACTCCAGACTGTCTTTGAACATCCTGGAGCTGATCAAGGGGTGAGCGTTTGCCATTCTGGTTATTCTTCTATCCATTTTGATGGTTGTTTTCCATTTTCTTCCACGTGTCTGTTTTTTTGTTTTTTTTTTTGTCCATTTTAAAGTATTGGAGGTCATTGTAGATGAACAGCCTATAATTTTTTGCACCTGCGTATACGTTTTCCCCTCTCCAATCAACTTCTTAATCAAACTACACTGTTCTTCTGAACAATGTCTTGAACGTCCCATTTTCCTCAGGCTTTCAAAGAGAAAAGCATGTTCAACAGGTGCTGGCTTCATCCTTAAATAGGGGACACCTGATTCACACCTGTTTGTTCCTGAAAATTGACAAACTCCCTGACTGAATGCCACACTATTGTTGTGAACACCCCCTTTTCTACTTTATTTGTTTTTTACTAATAGCCCAATTTCATAGCCTTAAGAGTGTGCATATCATGAATGCTTGGTCTTGTTGGATTTGTGAGAATCTACCGAATTTACTGGTACCTTGTTTCCCATGTAACAATAAGAAATATACTCAAAACCTGGATTAATCTTTTTAGTCACATAGCACTACTATTATTCTGAACACTACTGTATGCAAGGTGCAAGGGGTTTTTTTTTAATGAAAATGCTTTGCAATCTGCGATGCAAGCAAAAATCCATATAAAATCCAGTATATACAGTGTTTATTACATGAAACACCATTCAAAAGCATTGGGACTTTTTCTTTTGTCCGGTGAGTGCGAATAACTGGTTTATACAACAACAGTTTAGCAGAGTTTTGCTGTATTTAGCTTCGGATGAATTTCTATTTATGATACACTAGTCTAGCAACCAAGACAGTTAAAATGTTGAGGAAAAAATGATCTAATATCAATATTTTGGGTCAGTTTTGTGAGTTTTTGAAAACAATAGCTTCTCGTGCTGCTGACAGCACGAGAAGCACATTAGAGCATTGAGTAAACAGCAATGGTGACCAAGTAGAAAGACAAAGAATATGAGGAAAGTAGTATGCCCTATATGTTTGAGTAAATGGACTGCATTTTATATAGCGCTTTTACACCTGCATCACACGCTCAAAGCGCTTTACAAATAATGCCTCACATTCACCCCGATGTCAGGCTGCTGCCATGCAAGGCCCTCACTACACACCGGGAGCAACTAGGGGATTAAGGACCTTGCCCAAGGGCTCTTAGTGATTTTCTGGTCAGGCTGGGATTTGAACTGAGGATCCTCTGGTCTCAAGCCCAACGCTTAACCACTAGACCATCACCGCCCCTGAGCCGGAGTATCTTGAGGACCACCTGCCAGGCCTATGCATAGGCTTACTCAGAATACATTAGATTCCACCAATACTGATGACGAAGACCCTGAAAGGCTACAGAATACAGAGAGGTGTGACTGTAACTTACACACCATCATGTTCGCAACTGAGACAGTGTTGCTTTGATACAAATGGCTGAGTTGTACATTTGTTTACTGGGATTCCTTGTATTACTAACCACCGAATTCCCTGCCATTTGCCTGAGAAGGGAAGTGTTTCAGTTCAGACATCTGCACGAGTTGCAAGGACATACTCAGTATGAGTGGACAAATAGGTAGGTAGTTCTTCATGGCGTGCCGTTTGTAATATCAGAGATTACAATTACAGAGCTTGTACCAATAAGTGTTGTTGCACATTTTTAACCTACTGGGTAAGCGGCTCGACAACATTGCTGGAATTTAACCACCTACTTTTGTTGAACTGTGTTTTATATGTACTTGTCATATATTAATATGTGCAAATAAAGATGATATATTGGTTCCTCTGAGTGGTGATAAACATGCAAATAAAACCCTTTTTTCTGCAGTTATTGTTGCACTCACACACAATACAATGTGCCATTTTAAAATCAAGAATCAATACGCACTTTTTTTGTCTTTTGTTGCATGAAGAAAAACAATAACAATGACGGTCAAGAATAGAGAACCAATACTACACATTCCCATTCATTGAGATCCTGAGAATGAGATCTCGAAACGTTTACGGGTGATTCTTTAACTACGGACACTATTGGCTTTGTAAATGTAATTTCCACCACACCATTGCCTTACAATATAAAGCGCCTTGGGGCAACTGTTTGTTGTGATTTGGCGCTAGATACATGTGCTCTGATGTCACTGTTTATCTCCATAGAAACTACCCAAACAATCTTTCATACAAACTATTTAGGGAAATTACAGTGTTGTGGTGGAAATTACGGCAATAGTGTGGGACAACTACATTTTGTTTAAAAAAATCACAACAGTTGTATGACATTGAATACCCCAATTATGTTTTGATTATTTTACTGATATTTTATTCAGAGATAGTTTAAAACATTAGAAAAAAACGTTTCTTTACCATTAATTTTTATCATTGAAGATCAAAAGTCTGGGTGTGGGACAAGCACAAAACGGCAATATTTGCATATAATGATGCTGAAAAAAGGTGAAAAAGTCATCATAGACTACTAGAACAAATTTCTTAACACACTTTCATTGTAAAGATAACTATAAAAGTGTGAAATTTCCCCTTTTTTGCTGTTTTTCATACAATATGATCAAAGGACACAAGTGCCCGTAGTCTAAGAATCACCCTTACTCGAGAAGTATTGGCACCCTTCCATAAGGACGTCCTCCATAAGGATGTCTTCAAGAGCAAATACTGTTGAAGTTTAGAGCACCGAACATTTTTAGTAATACTGTATTTTTTATTGCACACTAGTGTAGTGCAAATATGTGTTAATTACTTTAATCGAGCCTCACACGGAGGAGACCAATAATATGTAACAAATTTATGTATTGTACAACCCCTGGCAAAAATTATGGAATCACCGGCCTCAGAGGATGTTCATTCAGTTGTTTAATTTTGTAGAAAAAAAAGCAGATCACAGACATGACACAAAAAAGTCATTTCAAATGGCAACTTTCTGGCTTTAAGAAACACTATAAGAAATCAAGAAAAAAGATTGTGGCAGTCAGTAACAGTTACTTTTTTAGACCAAGCAGAGGAAAAAAATATGGAATCACTCAATTCTGAGGAAAAAATTATGGAATCACCCTGTAAATTTTCATCCCCAAAACTAACACCTGCATCATATCAGATCTGCTCGTTAGTCTGCATCTAAAAAGGAGTGATCACACCTTGGAGAGCTGTTGCACCAAGTGGACTGACATGAATCATGGCTCCAACACGAGAGATGTCAATTGAAACAAATGAGAGGATTATCAAACTCTTAAAAGAGGGTAAATCATCACGCAATGTTGCAAAAGATGTTGGTTGTTCACAGTCAGCTGTGTCTAAACTCTGGACCAAATACAAACAACATGGGAAGGTTGTTAAAGGCAAACATACTGGTAGACCAAGGAAGACATCAAAGCGTCAAGACAGAAAACTTAAAGCAATATGTCTCAAAAATTGAAAAATGCACAACAAAACAAATGAACGAATGGGAGGAAACTGGAGTCAACGTCTGTGACCGAACTGTAAGAAACCGCCTAAAGGAAATGGGATTTACATACAGAAAAGCTAAACAAAAGCCATTATTAACACCTAAACAGAAAAAAAACAAGGTTACAATGGGCTAAGGAAAAGCAATCGTGGACTGTGGATGACTGGATGAAAGTCATATTCAGTGATGAATCTCGAATCTGCATTGGGCAAGGTGATGATGCTGGAACTTTTGTTTGGTGCCGTTCCAGTGAGATTTATAAAGATGACTGCCTGAAGAGAACATGTAAATTTCCACAGTCATTGATGATATGGGGCTGCATGTCAGGTAAAGGCACTGGGGAGATGGCTGTCATTACATCATCAATAAATGCACAAGTTTACATTGATATTTTGGACACTTTTCTTATCCCATCAATTGAAAGGATGTTTGGGGATGATGAAATCATTTTTCAAGATGATAATGCATCTTGCCATAGAGCAAAAACTGTGAAAACATTCCTTGCAAAAAGACACATAGGGTCAATGTCATGGCATAGGGTCAATGTCAACGAGCAGATCTGATGCAGGTGTTAGTTTGGGGGATGAAAATTTACAGGGTGATTCCATAATTTATTCCTCAGAATTGAGTGATTCCATATTTTTTTCCTCTCCTTGGTCTAAAAAAGTAACCATTACTGACTGTCACAATCTTTTTTCTTGATTTCTTATAGTGTTTCTTAAAGCCAGAAAGTTGCCATTTGAAATAACTTTAGTTTTGTGTCATGTCTGTGATCTGCTTTTTTCTACAAAATTAAACAACTGAATGAACATCCTCCGAGGCCGGTGATTCCATAATTTTTGCCAGGGGTTGTAGATCAAAAATTTAATTACATTGGAGTGGACCTCATTTAACAGGTCACTAAAATAATTAACAATTTTAAGATGTAATAATTATTTGGAATAAATTTAATTACCACCCAGGTTTTAAAGGACTGGGAACCTTGATTTAAACACCAATTAATCAGTCTCAAATTAATTAATCAGTCTCACATCATTAAAGTCGTAAAATCAACAATACGATTGGCCAAGAGTTTCCACCTGAACACACTGAACCACAACAGAAATATTTACATTTTATTTACAATTAGAAAGTGATCATAATGTTTACTGGCATTTTGATTCTGGAGAGTGATTAAATAAGTTCATTTATGGACTCATTTTGTTCTCATGAGACGTTGAAAGAAAGCAGTAAAATAAAGCTTAAGGAACTAAGTAAATAAATCTGATTTGAATTTAGTGATGAATTTTGAACCCAATTATACTAAGCAAATTATCAAACAAATATATGAATATGTTTAAAGCCACTTTGCACCCATTAATAAAAAAAAACACTTTGCTGAAACCTTTAACAGGGTCACTTAGCTGATCTGATGAAGAGATGAAACAATACGATTGGCGTTGGTCGTTGATGGGACAGGTTCATTCAGCCTGAGCTCGCCTGGGTCTGGGGTGAACCGTAGTTTTGGCTCTGGATGCCGGCAGGACGGCTGATGCACTTGGCAGGTTCATTGCAGCTTGCTTGACCAAAGAGGTGAAGGCGTTTGTTGAGAAGGGTTTCTGGTAGCTTTAAAATTTGTAGAACCAGATTAAAAGTCTTTCTGAATTTAGAAAAAGTTTAAGTTTAAGTGCAGCGTTGTGAATTTAAAAAAAGGAAAAGTAATTTTTCTGTAAATTCGCTCTTATTCTGAAATGTTCCGCTGGGAAGTTATCTTATAAACATGAACAACTTGACGAGCCTTAAAAAGAGTCGTCAGCTTCTAACTTGTTAAAGTTAGAATCAACAAAGAATGAAACACAGAGCAAAGAGCCACTGGTAGCTTAGCTACATGTCTAGGCCACAAAAGAAAAATTAAGCATTTCAAAAAGAGAAAGAAAAGGAAGAGAAGAGAAAGCATGCCAAAGGTGTTTGGCGAAGGGCAAAAGAGAGAACAGAAACTGTTCTGGAACTTTTAAAAGGGGAATTACATCATTAACTCCACCCACGTGGGTGTGCAATTTAACTTCGGAAAAGTTTCATGTGTAGAGAGGCAGACAACTTGAGTCAACTATTTAAAAACATTAACTATGTTGTCATAGACTTTGCTCTAAGATACTTTTGAATGAATGTAACATTAATAAATTTACTTAGACAAATCCTTGATTAAATCAGAATATTTCACCATCAAAATCTCAGCAGTTACAAGGAACACGTCATTAAATGGAATATATGTAAAAGATTTTGTTTGATTAAACACAAGAAAACATGAGAATTTTATATATACAAATAATAATGTCCTCTTTTTTATTTAAACAAAGGCCTGTTCTCCCCCGTTAAGTGAAATGAAGAGATATCTCAGCTTGGTCTGTGAAATCTCTGGCCTTGACGTGAGGCCGTAAAGTTTGATCCTCCCAGCCTGGAAAGCTTCTAATTCTGACATGAAGCAATTATGAATGTCATATAAGATACCGGAATCTCACCAACATAGGTTTCAAGGGTCCCTTTGAAGAACTCTGAATTATAGTTCTGTTGTGATGTGAGCTGAGGGTTAGGGGCCCAGGGAGTGTTTTCGAGCTACCTCCAGATGGAACCAAGAATTTCCCCAGTCAGGAGTGAAACAACAGCTTTTTGTCTTTTTGTCTGTTCAAACATTAGGTTTTGGTTGAGAAAATAATGTATTTATTTAATTACAGCTAAGCGAGGCCATCCTGACTACACCAGTATGAATTCCTGAAACACTTTTTGCAACGATAATGTCTAAATGTCTTCACTCAGTAATTTTGTAAGTTTTCCACGCTTTGTGATTGTTATCATGACTTGTAAATATCACAAACTGTGACAGAAGCACATTCTAAGTAATAGTTGCAGAGAAAAATTTAAACAGATGCTAAAGTCTGTTATCTTGATGAAAGCATACAGGTGGAGTTGTCAGGATCCTTGTTTTGATGCTTTAACATGAAAAAAGTCTGCAGTGTAGCAGCACTGAGCATTTGAATAAATTGAATGCATAAAATATGGATGTAAAACATGAACATTTCTAAGGCAGTCTGTCTATATTACAGACCAAGCTGCAGTGAAAATAAGTGGTTGTGAATTTTACTACCTACTACAGATTGTTTTATGAGACTCCCTTTTGACCACCATTCCATTGTTACCTAAGAGTTAGAAATGTGTAAAAGATCTCTTGTGCCTAAAATGGTAATAAGTATCCAAAGTCAATAATTCTACTTGCAGAGCCAAGCACAAAGCATTTAAACCATTTACTTCAAGAGAAATCAGCCTTGCAGTCTACATTTACCAAAGAATTGTAGTTGTTTTTCATGAACGTAACACTATCATGTCATCTGAAATGTAACATCTGGCAACCAGTTGACATTTTTCAAAACAATGTCATGGTAATATTAAATTTCATGTGGAATTATAGAAAGAAACTGTTTCTTTCATGACTGGCCATTTTTGTGACCTGTTCTCAAGAAGTGCAACTTATTGAGTAGCATCAACTCTTTGCCAAGAGGATATGATTATAAACTAACCTAGCACATAAATAAAGCACATTTTAAATATGTTCCACAGTGCACGTGTAGGTGCCAGTCTTTTAGGGATGCATAATTTCATTAATTTTACAAAATTCTAGATTTTTCTGTTCGACCGTATTCAGAGACTGCCGAATCGCTTCCTGAACTCAAAGACGCCATACCTTTTCTCTTTGTGGTGTCAATTTACACGTGTTCTTGACAACCATGTCAATGTGCATGCATGTGATGTCAATGTTTGTAAACAAGAAATATCGCTATTAAGAAGAAATACAAACAGTATAGCACACTATGGTAAATCTGTATGGAGAAGATAGTTCTCAAAAACTAAGGGCACCTTCACACATAACACGAAAGACGCAGAAACTGGAAGAAAATTCTCGAACCACAAACAAAATGGGGAACCACGAAACATTCTACCCACTTTCGGGAAGGATGCAGGCGTGCACAATACCGCGGTGACGGTTTCGTGCACGCTCGTGTTCTCGCGCAGGAGTACAGTGTGAGCATGTGGAAAGTCACGCGCACAGCAGCAGAGCAAAAAAATAATAAAACACCACAATTTAACTTGATCCCTGTTATAGAGCAGATTTAGCCTCCGCCTAGATGTACACGAGGAAGTAATGAAATGATGTGGATTATTGTTCTCTCTTTCATGTTTTACATGAATTACCTGATGCGCTCGTCTCATGAAGAGCCAGTCGGCTCCCGTCTCATGAAGAGCTGGGCTCTTGCGTCGGGAACACATTAGCCAGCATGGCGTGTCCAGTGTTCAGTGTGATCTGTGTTTTAATTATGACGTGTCACTGTGGGGAAATCCCACAGTGACACGTGCCTCGGGGAGGGTCCCATGGGGTGATATGTTTTCATTTGTTCCCACGTCATGTAGACTACAATTTATGTGGTGGAAGTGACATCAGCTGATTGGGCTGGCTTCACACCGTGCCGTGCGCTCAGATGCTCTCCAGTCCTCATGAGGGCATGAGCGCGTGCCCACGCATGTACACTGCATGTTCTCTAGCTGAGCTGCAGTACACAGCGGTCAGCTGTCCAGCGCAGTGTGGTGCTGGACAGCGACCGGACTCTGGGACCTTCAGCCACAGCTGACAAAGTTGCGGATTCATGGTGTGTGTGTGTGTGTGTGTGTTGGTGGGTGGACGACGACTATGTGGACGACGACGATACACTCCACATGCCATTTGTGTGTGTGTGTGTGTGTGTTGGGGGTGGGGGGGGGGGGTTGGCACAGTTACACCCATGCATGTTGCTAGGTGATGCCACACTCATGCTGCACTTAGACAGTTTTCACAGACAGGTTGAATGTGGTCGCCTGCTGTCTATTATCGTACCAAGAGCACAAACAGCCCCGCCTTTTCTAAGTGTCCAGCAAGCGGTCTTAGATGTTCATGTGTGGCACCTGGAATTTGGCCGACACCTGCCGAGAGGTGGATTGAATGAGCAGGAGCTGAAGACCCCTGGGCCATGTGCATTCACACTTGGAATTTTTTTGTTGTTTGTATTTGCAATTTTGCAAAATATGCAAAATTGGCCAAAACAAACTTGTCTCTGGGGTTTTGACAGAAAATCCAGATTGGTGTCAAAATGCAATGATTAGACAAGAAACCTTAAAATTTGTTGTTCTGTTTGCAGTTTCCATGAATTTGAGTTCATGTTGCATTTTCTCATTAATGGGATGACCGAATGGCATGAAATTGGGCAAGTATATGCATGGCCTCTGTTAGAGTTGCAGTGCTGAATTTGGTTGAACTGTGCCACTAGATGGTGATATAAAACACGTTTTCCTTGATTTTCAAATCGACAAATTGTTCAAAATTTCATGTAGATTTTCTCCGAGAGTCCTACAAGGTGCTGTTTTACTGTTAGACCAAAGATGATGATAAATTATCTCTTTAAAAAAAATCATATTTTTATATTCATTTTAGAACAGCCAAAACAACTCAAAACGCCCTCTCATTAATGGATGGACCAAATGCTGCCAAATTTGTCAGCTTCAACCAGAATACTGTTTATGGTTTGTAAAGCACAATATAAACTGTTTTTATATATATAAAAAAATAGCCAGTAAAAAATGTTAGGTGGCATTATAAATAATAAAATCGCTTGGAAAAAACAACTTCTTTTTTTTTTTTTTCCCAGTATTTTTATTAAATTTTCTTGCAAAGATATAACAATATGAATAATTGACAATATGAACATGTCAATATACAAGAAGAACAATACATTTCACACACACACATACACATCCATACTTGTGCACATATAAACCTTACATTGCGCAATTTATCACAATCCACTCAAATATCACTATTCAGCAGTAACAAAAAGGAAAATGCATAATAATAATAATGTAGAGATGACTTCTGTATTTCCTATTTCATAGATATAATATTCAAATATGGTTCCCACAATTTAACAAAATCTTTTCGTTTACCCTTGACTATATATGTCAGTCTTTCAAGACCTATACATTCTGAAAGTTCCTTAATCCACTGTCTTGGGGAAGGGGCTTCAATATTCTTCCAATTCAGAGCAATAACTCTTCTAGCTTGTAAAAGTCCAAAATCCAATAGTTTCACTTGTTTTTTTTTTTTCAATAGGCCATCAGGATATATTCCCAATATACATAATTTTGCACAAAGTGGAATGTTTATATTAAATATTTCCATTAAGCATTGAATTACATTTTTCCAAAAAAGTTGAATTGTCGCGCATTCCCAAAGACAGTGTACAAGAGTTCCTTTAAAGTTACCACATTTATTACAAGTGTCGGGAATATTATTAGAGATATGGTGAAGTATTTCAGGAGTTATATATGTCCTTGTTAGCCATTTGTATTGAAGTAGTTTAAGTCTTGTATTTATTGTTTGTTTCTGTGCTCTTAAACATGCTTCGTTCCATTCAGTTTCACTTATATCTTCATGCAAGTCATTCCTCCAAGCATTCAATTTATCTAGTGTTGAATCTTTAGAATGGACCATGAGCAGGTTGTAAAATTTTGATAATAGACCTTTCCCTTTCTGGTGTTTTATAGCAATTTCTTCAATTGTTGATAGACAGGGGATATTCGTACTTTCTCTATATTTTGATGATATAAAATTTCTTATTTGTAAATATTTAAAAAAGTGCTTTTTGGGGATTTGAAATTTTTCACACAATTCATTGAATGTAAGCAGTTTTCCATCTACATATAGGTCCTTGATTGTCTGAATGCCTTTGTCTTTCCATAATTTGAATCCTCCATCCATCCTACCTGGTATGAACTGGTTATTGTTCCATATAGGTGAGAAACGAGATATTGTTATAGGGTTTTTGACAAGTTTATGGGCATTGTACCATACAGTTATTGTGTTTTTTAGAAATGGATTTTTTGTTTGTTTTTTAAGTAGTTTTATATCAGATGAATATAGATAGTTGTTTATTGGTAAATTTGGGATTGATTGTTGCTCGATGGATACCCAAGCTGGAGGAGTGCCTGTACTGAAATAGTGCAATGCTGATGTTAATTGTGCTGCCATATAATACCACTGAAGGTTTGGAAATTGAAGGCCCCCTCTTTCATAAGGTAAATAAAGTAGCTTGAACCGAAGTCTTGCTTTCCTCTTGTTCCATATGAATTCACTGAATATTTTGTTCAATTTATCAAAAAATGATCGAGGTAGTGGCAAAGGAAGTGTTTGAAAATAATATAAAAATTTTGGTAAAATTGACATCTTTATTATATTAATGCGTCCTATCATAGAAATAGGTAAACTTGACCAGCGACCAAGTGTTTCTGTGACCTCATCTACCAAGGGATCGTAATTTATAGTGACAATTTTATCTATATCTGGGGTGATTTGGACTCCCAGATACTTGAACCCATCTGTAGTGATAGTGAATTTGGTTTTTATTGGAGGGGATTTCCTGTCCTCATCATTAAGAAACAGTAGTACTGATTTACTATTATTGATTTTATATCCGGAAAATTCGCCAAATTTCTCAAGCAGGTTCATCAGGTTAGGAATAGTGTTCTTTAAGTCTGTTAAAAAGAATATTATGTCATCCGCAAATAAGGATATCAAATGATTTCTACCACCAATGTTGACTCCCGAGAGTCCTACCTGGGCTCTCACTGCTATAGCCAGGGGTTCCATAGCTAGTATGAAAAGAATTGGTGACAGGGGGCACCCTTGTCTAGTGGAACGTTGTAAATGAAATGGTCTGGAAAGGTTATTGTTAGTTAAAACTTGGGCAGTGGGGTTTGTATATAACAATTTAATCCATTTGATGAAGTTTTCCCCCATTCCATATCTTGGGAGTAGTTTCAACAGATAGTGCCATTCTATCCTATCAAACGCTTGACGTGCATCTACTGACAATATTGCTGTATCACGAGCATTATGTTTCTCATATAATACATTTAACACACGTCTGATATTATGATAGCCTTGTCTCTGTTGAACGAATCCTTGTTGATCATCCAATATCAATTTGGGTACACACCTTTCTAGTCTTTTGGAGAGCACTTTGCACAATATTTTCAAATCGCATCCCATGAGACTTATTCCCCTATATGATGCACAATCTGTTTGTGGTTTGTTAGGTTTTAAAATGAGGATGATAGTTGCTAATCTTAGGGTGTCTGGGAGGGTCCCAATTTTGTATGATTCTTTAAACATGTCTAAGAGTGGCTGGGCTACTTTATCTTTGAACATCTTATAGAATTCTACCGGTAGTCCATCTGGCCCCGGTGCTCTGCCGCTGTTCAAACTTCCTATTGCTTCTTTTATATCAGTAATTGTCAATGTCCTGTCCAATATTTCATTATCTTCCTCTGACAGTTTTGGAAATTGTAATTTATCCAGGAAGTTGTTTTGGATTTCTTCGTTCACGTTACATTCTGATTTATACAAATGTTCATAAAATGTCCTAAAGCTATCGTTTATTTCTAGAGGGTCATAAGTTAGATCATCCAAGTTTGTTTTATACTAAGAATTGCTCTGTCTGATTGCATTTTTTTTATCCTCCAGGCTAACAGTTTACTTGCTTTTTCTCCCTGGTCGTAATATGCTTGCTTCGTCCACATTAAACTTTTTGCTACTTTTTCAGTTGTTAGTTTATCGTATTTAGTTCTCATAATTCTTAAATTTTGCAGTTTGTCTAGGTCATTAGTGTTATAAAATTCATTTTCTAAAGTTTTAATTTGTTGTTCCATTAATTTAATCTCCATGTTATATTTTTTATTTCTAGTCCCTATGAAACTTATTATTTCACCTCGTATATAGGCTTTAAAAGCTTCCCATCTAATACTAGCGGATGTTTCTTCTTTATTACAGTCAAAATAATTATCTATACATTTTTCTACAAATTTTACGAATACTTCATCTTGTAACAAGAAGGTCTGTAATCTCCATCTTTTTGGACTATACACTATTTTACCCAATTGTATCTTAACAGAAACCGGTGCGTGATCACTCAGTACAATGCTATTATACCAACACTCTTTCACTTGTGGCTCCAAATCTACGGATGTTAAAAAATAATCAATGCGCGAGTGGCTTTTACAGCTGCCTGAAAAACAGGAATATTGAATACTATTTGGATTTCTAATCCTCCATATATCATGTAGTTTTAGATCTTTCATATAGTTATGAAGTATCTTCCTGGTTTTCATATGTGTGCTATCACTTTGGGATGAACGGTCTAAGACTGGGTTGAGAGTGCAATTAAAGTCTCCCCCCATAATACACATTCCATCTGAAGTGGAAATATTAAGAAAAAGATTTTCAAAAAAGGATGGGGAGTCATAGTTGGGGCCATAAATATTTATAAGATTCATCTTTTGAGAGAATATAGTACCTTGTAATATAATATATCTTCCTCCTGGATCAATAATGACCTTGGATTTCTGAAATGGTATTGATTTATGGATCAAAATTAAAACCCCTCTGGCATGACTAGTGAAGCACGCATGAAACACTTGGCCAGGCCATCTTTTGGTTAGTATTTTGATATCTTGCATAGTCAGGTGTGATTCTTGTAGGTAAATAATTTTAGATTTTAACAACTTTATTCTATTCAATATTTTTTTCACTTTAATTAATTTTCTCATTCCCCTGACATTCCAGCTTGTAATAAGAGCATCAATATATTCTTTTTTACTTTCCATTTAGTGATTTATGATAAATAAGATTAGGACCAAAAATCACCATACCGCTTTCCTTGATAAAGTGCACATTTACACAGTCATACTCATTCATACACATATATACACACACATTGAACCCAGAACATATTTTAAACCCACCCCTGGTATTCCATCCAGTGGAATGAGAACCCCACCCCTTTGAACACTGAAGTTCCCCAGGATGCCGATCCACAATACTGGGGAGAAGCTAACCAACATGACCTTTCTCCCTTGTTCCAACATCGACACCCCAACACCATGTTAGTTCTAATGTCTCTTAACCCCCTTGAAATAAGTATAACAATGGAAGATGTAAAAATAACAGTATACTGTATATATTGCTATTGATATCCAAATTATAACTGCCAACTATAACCTTGAGTTACTGAAGCTTAGCTTAGTAAATAAACAAAAAATATTTTAAATGAAAATATAGACATAAGAAAAACAAAACAAAACAAAAACACACCCTGTATTTATCAGGTATCACCTGCTTAGACATGTTTGTTTTATATCAGGAAATTCTTGATCCACATATTACCACGTTTCAGTTCAAACGCCACCAGTGTTCTCCGTGGAACCTTGAAGTCGCCTGTAGAATTCCTCTGCTTCCTTAGGTGTGGAAAAAAGGTGGATCTTACTGTCATGGAGAATTCTAATCCTGCATGGATTGTATTGAAACCCACGGAAAGCGTTAATGTCGATGAAGTTCTTGATGACGGGTTGAAAGTTCTTTCTTGTCCGGGCTGTTTCGGCCGAGAAGTCTTGTGCAAACGTGATCCTCTGGCCATCGTGCAAGATTTGTTGTTTTCTTGCTTCTCGGTAAACAAACTCTCTCTCTTGTAAGTTTAGAAACCGGATCAGAACGGCTCTGTTCTGGCCTGGTCTGGCTGTTGCTGGTGTGCGGTGGGCTCGTTCCAATGTAAATGAACGGTGCGTCAGGCCCAGCCATTTCGGTAGCATCTCAGTAATATAGTCGATAAGTCTACTATTCCCCTCGACTCCTTCACGTATTCCAAACACACGGAGATTTTTACGTCTTCCACGATTTTCCACGTCCTCCAATTTAGCCTCCAGGGAAGCAATGCGCTTAAGAGCAGTTTGTAGAGTTGTGTCGGCTTCCTCCTGTTTAGTTTCGGATGTGGCTATGCGGGCTTCGGCCTGTTCAATGCGAGTCGTGTTTGCAGAGACGTCTTGTATTGTCTGTGTTAGGTTACTCTCTAATGTTGTGAGGGCGGATGACATATTGCTCAATTTTTGATCAATACCACCGAGTCTTCCTCCAAAGTCTGAACGCATTGACTTTAGTTCTGACAGTACATCTTCGATGCTAGCCATATTAGCACACTCCGTGTTAGTAGTAGCATTAGCATCCGTGCTATCCTGGAGATTTGTCGGGGTTGTTCTGGTACTCGTTTTGCGTCCGCGGGTGAAAAGATCGCACTGTTTCATGGACGTTGTCTTTGACATGACCCCCACGCAGCGTGTAAAGTGAAAGTTGGCAGTTAATAAGGGTTTTGTTCATAAAAACAAGAACACGGTGTCGGAGCCACAGCGCTAAGTCGCCATCTTGGTCATCGGAAAAAACAACTTCTAATAAATTCTGATCCATTGGGCGCAAATTGCAAATCTTTATACTGTGGATTAAGTGAGATAGGTTTTTCACACTTTGTGAAATATGCAAAATACCCTGGTACAAACTTGTGTCTTCACCAGGGTTTGCAGATTAGTGTCAAAACATTCTCTGGAGCATGACTCTGATACATTGGACCAGAAACCCTGATTTTTTAATTTTGTTTACAAGTTTCTTGACTTTGCGTTTACCATATGTGATGCTATGTAATTAATGATGGGTTTTCTCATTAATGGGATTACCAAATGGCATGAAATTTGGGATTTTGGTAAAGCGCAGAACAACCTAGCCATATCCAGAAAATGTCCAGTAAAAACTGCTAGGTGGAGCTATAAATAATGAATTTGTTTTGACACAAACAACTTCTCATAACTGGTGAAATTTGAGTCAAACCAAGGAATATTTTATATTGTTGTGATCAGTGAAGGAAGCTCTTTCCACGGGTATAGGCCACACCCAAAATGTGCTGCTTACTGATTCTGGACTGGAAAACTTCAAATTATTTGCTCTGTTGGCAAGTTTTTTTACTTTAACGTTGTGCACAGAAATTGAATTTATTATGGGTTTAAAGGGATAATTGTACAGCATGAAATTTTCCAGGTCTATGGATGAGCTTTGTTAGATCCACAGTGCTAAACTTGGTGGAACTGTACCACTAGATGGTGCTATAATGCATATATTTATGAATTTCTGAGCTGTAACATGCTTCAAAATACATGTAGATCCTAAGAGTCTTACAAGGCTTCTCCATGGTCCTTGCTTGGGGCAGGGCCTGGATCTGCGGTGGTGCTGGGATTGCTTGGACCTAGGGCTGGGCAATATGACCTAAAACTCATTTTGTGGTATAAACTGAATCCCTTCACAGTAAAAGTATATATTGCGACATAAACTTAAGTGTAAAAATTATCATGGAAGTGTTTCTGAATGGGTTATATAGTCCCATAGCAAAGCTAAATTGATTTAAAAAACAAAAACAGATATAATGTAATTCTGAGAACATTTATTATGCAGATCTCAAAAGTCAAAATTAAAACTCAGCACCCTATGGTGCAAAATAGTGCACCATTTTATAACTTTGAATGCATATAATATGTATATGTTGCAGACATGAACGAGCGAAGCTCTTCACTTCAGCATCTCACCATGTCATTTTGGTCCTTCAGACTTTTTTTGAGTAAATGATTCAGGGGAGCATTAGCATGGTGAAAACCTTTCAGCTTCTGGGGGGACTCCCCCCTCCCCCAGACTCCCCGCCTTTTTAAACATTTTTCTTTATTGCCTTTCAGCTTCAGGGAGGGGGGGGGGTGGTCCACCCCCCAGACCCTCCCAAATACAGCCTTCTTAACCCCCTGCCACTTTAACCATTTTTTTAAAATGTAGATGTAAATTAATTTTGACAGTAGACAGTAGGGCTGTACAGTATGACCAAATTATCATATCTCAATATTGTCATATCAATATGACATACGATATGATTATAATTCCACACAAAGTGGAGCAACAGTGAAAATTAAACATTCATAAACAATATAGTAATAATACCACACTCATTTTGCACTCATCATATGGTTAAGATACAGTGCCCTCCAAAACTATTGGAACACTTGGTATTTCACACATTTTAATTTGTTTATGCCATTTCAAATACAAGAAATACAAAAATATAAAGAATAAAAATTTCTAAAATTATCTTCCTCAAACTTGAACTGAAAGCAAATCTCTAAAACTTGATAATACTTTGATAATGGACTTTATTTACATCATTTATGAAGAAATACAAAAGTTTCTTTCACCAAAACATCAAATCAAGGCTTTCATCTCAGATGTACTTTCTGGCAAATGATAGCTGAACGTTCAGGTCTTCTTTTTAAGAAAATCCTCCTCTACACCACTTCATCAGGAAGCTCTATTTTAACTTTAGATAACTTTAGATTTATTTATTCATTTATTTGTCTTGAAAATGGCATAAACAAATTAAAATGTGAGAAATACAAAGTGCTCCAATACTTTTGAGCAGTTAGGCACAGCTAACCTGACGTTAGTGGTTTTGAGGGCCATATAACAATATTCTGTAAATATGTCATTTTTTGATTTGTAAAAAAGGCCATTTGAAAACTGAAAATTCTGTTTGCTACAATGGTGTAAAAAAGCATTTAGTCAGCCCCTGATTGTGCAAGTTCTCCTACTTAGAAAGATGAGAGGTCTGTAATTTTCAACATAGCTACACTTCAACTATGAGAGACAAAATGAGGGAAAAAAAATCCAGAAAATCACATTGGAGGATTTTTAAAGAATTTACTGTAAACCATGGTGGAAAATAATTATTTGGTCACCCACAAACAAGCAAGATTTCTGGCTCTCACAGACATGTAACTTCTTCTTTAAGAAGCTCTTCTGTCCTCCACCTCTTACCTGTATTAATGGCATCTGTTGGAACTTGTTATCTGTATAAAAGACACCTATCCACAGCCTCAAACAGTCAGACTCCAAACTCAACCATGGCCAAGACCAAAGAGCTGTCGAAGGACACCAGGAAGAAAATTGTAGATGTGCACCAGGCTGGGAAGAGTGAATCTACAATAGTCAAGCAGGTTGGTGTGAATAAATCAACTGTGGGAGCAATTGTAAGAAAATGGAAGACATACACCTTGCCTCTACTGGTGGTTGGCTCTCACTGCGGTATTGTATCACTTCCTGTTCTGGAGCACAGCGGTGTTTTGCTGTATCTGTTAGCTGTTTAATCTGCGCAGTTAGATTGATCTAGTTACCTAAATAACGATTTGTTTCACAGTGTAATCTTCACGTGCCTTAACTAAAGCACTCCCTCTGCTGAATCACCTCTAAATTATTTACACATTATTCACTTTGTGTATTTTTAGGAATCCGCTAGCTTAGCGCAGCTACTAGCTCTTAGCCGGTTTAGCATGGCGGCTTCTCCTGCACTTTTCTGCTCTGGGTGTGAAATGTTTAGTTATTCCTCGGCCTCCTTTAGCAGTAATGGTATTTGTAATAACTGTAGCTTATTCGTAGCTTTGGAGGCCAGGCTGGGCGAATTGAAGACTCGGCTCCGCACCGTGGAAAATTCTACAGCTAGCCAGGCCCCTGTAGTCGGTGCGGACCAAGGTAGCTTAGCCGCCATTAGTTTCCCTCTGGCAGATCCCGAGCAGCAGGGAAAGCAGGCCGACTGGGTGACTGTGAGGAGGAAGCGTAGTTCTAAACAGAAGCCCCGTATACACCGCCAACCCGTTCACATTTCTAACCGTTTTTCCCCACTCGGCGACACACCCGCCGAGGAACAAACTCTGGTTATTGGCGACTGTTTTGAGAAATGTGAAGTTAGCGACACCAGCAACCATAGTCAATTGTCTTCCGGGGGCCAGAGCAGGTGACATTGAAGGAAATTTGAAACTGCTGGCTAAGGCTAAGCGTAAATTTGGTAAGATTGTAATTCACGTCGGCAGTAATGACACCCGGTTACGCCAATCGGTGTGTAACTTTGCAAAAACAATGTCAGACTCTGTAGTTTTCTCTGGGCCCCTCCCCAATCGGACCGGGAGTGACATGTTTAGCCGCATGTTCTCCTTGAATTGCTGGCTGTCTGAGTGGTGTCCAAAAAATGAGGTGGGCTTCATAGATAATTGGCAAAGCTTCTGGGGAAAACCTGGTCTTGTTAGGAGAGACGGCATCCATCCCACTTTGGATGGAGCAGCTCTCATTTCTAGAAATCTGGCCAATTTTCTTAAATCCTCCAAACCGTGACTATCCAGGGTTGGGACCAGGAAGCAGAGTTGTAGTCTCTCTGCAGCTTCTCTCCCCCTGCCATCCCCTCATTACCCCATCCCCGTAGAGACGGTGCCTGCTCCCAGACCACCAATAACCAGCAAAAATCTATTTAAGCATAAAAATTCAAAAAGAAAAAATATAGCACCTTCAACTGCACCACAGACTAAAACAATTACATGTGGTCTATTAAACATTAGGTCTCTCTCTTCTAAGTCCCTGTTAGTAAATGATATAATAATTGATCAACATATTGATTTATTCTGCCTTACAGAAACCTGGTTACAGCAGGATGAATATGTTAGTTTAAATGAGTCAACACCCCCAAGTCACACTAACTGCCAGAATGCTCGTAGCATGGGCTGAGGCGGAGGATTAACAGCAATCTTCCATTCCAGCTTATTAATTAATCAAAAACCCAGACAGAGCTTTAATTCATTTGAAAGCTTGACTCTTAGTCTTGTCCATCCAAATTGGAAGTCCCAAAAACCAGTTTTATTTGTTATTATCTATCGTCCACCTGGTCGTTACTGTGAGTTTCTCTGTGAATTTTCAGACCTTTTGTCTGACTTAGTGCTTAGCTCAGATAAGATAATTATAGTGGGCGATTTTAACATCCACACAGATGCTGAGAATGACAGCCTCAACACTGCATTTAATCTATTATTAGACTCAATTGGCTTTGCTCAAAATGTAAATGAGTCCACCCACCACTTTAATCATATCTTAGATCTTGTTCTGACTTATGGTATGGAAATTGAAGACTTAACAGTAGTCCCTGAAAACTCCCTTCTGTCTGATCATTTCTTAATAACATTTACATTTACTCTGATGGACTACCCAGCAGTGGGGAATAAGTTTCATTACAATAGAAGTCTTTCAGAAAGCGCTGTAACTAGGTTTAAGGATATGATTCCTTCTTTATGTTCTCTAATGCCATATACCAACACAGTACAGAGCAGCTACCTAAACTTTGTAAGTGAGATAGAGTATCTCGTCAATAGTTTTACATCCTCATTGAAGACAACTTTGGATGCTGTAGCTCCTCTGAAAAAGAGAGCTTTAAATCAGAAGTGCCTGACTCCATGGTATAACTCACAAACTCGCAGCTTAAAGCAGATAACCCGTAAGTTGGAGAGGAAATGGCGTCTCACTAATTTAGAAGATCTTCACTTAGCCTGGAAAAAGAGTCTGTTGCTCTATAAAAAAAGCCCTCCGTAAAGCTAGGACATCTTACTACTCATCACTAATTGAAGAAAATAAGAACAACCCGAGGTTTCTTTTCAGCACTGTAGCCAGGCTGACAAAGAGTCAGAGCTTTATTGAGCTGAGTATTCCTTTAACTTTAACTAGTAATGACGTCATGACTTTCTTTGCTAATAAAATTTTAACTATTAGAGAAAAAATTAGTCATAACCATCCCAAAGACGTATCGTTATCTTTGGCTGCTTTCAGTGATGCCGGTATTTGGTTAGACTCTTTCTCTCTGATTGTTCTGAGTTATTTTCATTAGTTACTTCATCCAAACCATCAACATGTCTATTAGACCCCATTCCTACCAGGCTGCTCAAGGAAGCCCTACCATTATTTAATGCTTCGATCTTAAATATGATCAATCTATCTTTATTAGTTGGCTATGTACCACAGGCTTTTAAGGTGGCAGTAATTAAACCATTACTTAAAAAGCCATCACTTGACCCAGCTATCTTAGCTAATTATAGGCCAATCTCCAACCTTCCTTTTCTCTCAAAAATTCTTGAAAGGGTAGTTGTAAAACAGCTAACTGATCATCTGCAGAGGAATGGTCTATTTGAAGAGTTTCAGTCAGGTTTTAGAATTCATCATAGTACAGAAACAGAACAGAACAGAAACATTAGTGAAGGTTACAAATGATCTTCTTATGGCCTCAGACAGTGGACTCATCTCTGTGCTTGTTCTGTTAGACCTCAGTGCTGCTTTTGATACTGTTGACCATAAAATTTTATTACAGAGAATAGAGCATGCCATAGGTATTAAAGGCACTGCGCTGCGGTGGTTTGAATCATATTTATCTAATAGATTACAATTTGTTCATGTAAATGGGGAATCTTCTTCACAGACTAAGGTTAATTATGGAGTTCCACAAGGTTCTGTGCTAGGACCAATTTTATTCACTTTATACATGCTTCCCTTAGGCAGTATTATTAGACGGCATTGCTTAAATTTTCATTGTTATGCAGATGATACCCAGCTTTATCTATCCATGAAGCCAGAGGACACACACCAATTAGCTAAACTGCAGGATTGTCTTACAGACATAAAGACATGGATGACCTCTAATTTCCTGCTTTTAAACTCAGATAAAACTGAAGTTATTGTACTTGGCCCCACAAATCTTAGAAACATGGTGTCTAACCAGATCCTTACTCTGGATGGCATTACCCTGACCTCTAGTAATACTGTGAGAAATCTTGGAGTCATTTTTGATCAGGATATGTCATTCAATGCGCATATTAAACAAATATGTAGGACTGCTTTTTTGCATTTGCGCAATATCTCTAAAATTAGAAAGGTCTTGTCTCAGAGTGATGCTGAAAAACTAATTAATGCATGTATTTCCTCTAGGCTGGACTATTGTAATTCATTATTATCAGGTTGTCCTAAAAGTTCCCTGAAAAGCCTTCAGTTAATTCAAAATGCTGCAGCTAGAGTACTAACGGGGACTAGAAGGAGAGAGCATATCTCACCCATATTGGCCTCTCTTCATTGGCTTCCTGTTAATTCTAGAATAGAATTTAAAATTCTTCTTCTTACTTATAAGGTTTTGAATAATCAGGTCCCATCTTATCTTAGGGACCTCATAGTACCATATCACCCCAATAGAGCGCTTCGCTCTCAGACTGCAGGCTTACTTGTAGTTCCTAGGGTTTGTAAGAGTAGAATGGGAGGCAGAGCCTTCAGCTTTCAGGCTCCTCTCCTGTGGAACCAGCTCCCAATTCGGATCAGGGAGACAGACACCCTCTCTACTTTTAAAATTAAGCTTAAAACTTTCCTTTTTGCTAAAGCTTATAGTTAGGGCTGGATCAGGTGACCCTGAACCATCCCTTAGTTATGCTGCTATAGACTTAGACTGCTGGGGGGTTCCCATGATGCACTGAGTGTTTCTTTCTCTTTTTGCTCTGTATGCACCACTCTGCATTTAATCATTAGTGATTGATCTCTGCTCTCTTCCACAGCATGTCTTTTTCCTGGTTCTCTCCCTCAGCCCCAACCAGTCCCAGCAGAAGACTGCCCCTCCCTGAGCCTGGTTCTGCTGGAGGTTTCTTCCTGTTAAAAGGGAGTTTTTCCTTCCCACTGTCGCCAAGTGCTTGCTCACAGGGAGTCGTTTTGACCGTTGGGGTTTTTACGTAATTATTGTATGGCCTTGCCTTACAATATAAAGCGCCTTGGGGCAACTGTTTGTTTTGATTTGGCGCTATATAAATAAAAATTGATTGTTTGTTTGATACACGACCATTGATAATCTTCCTCGATCTGGGGCTCTACGCAAGATGTCATCCCGTGGGGTCAAAATGACCATGAGAACGGTGAACAAAAATCCCAGAACTACATGAAGGGACCTGATGAATGACCTGCAGAGAGCTGGGACCAAAGTAACAAAGGCTACACACTACGCAGAGAGGGACTCAAATCCTGCAGTGCCAGGCATGCCCCCCTGCTTAAGCCAGTATGTGTCCAGGCCTGTCTGAAGTTTGCCAGAGATCATATGGATGATCCAGAAGAGGACTGGGAGAATATCATGTGGTCAGATGAAACCAAAATAGAACATTTTTGGTAAAAACTCAACTCGTGTTTGGAGGAAGAAGAATGCTGAGTTGCATTCCAAGAACACCATATCTACAGTGAAGCATGGGGGTGGAAACATCATTCTTTGCGGCTGTTTTTCTGCAAAGAGGACAAGATGACTGATCCAGGTTAAGGGAAGAATGAACGTGGCATGTATCATGAGATTTTGAGCCAAAACCTCCTTCTATCAGTGAGAGCATTGAAGATGCAACATGGCTGGGTCTTCCAGCATGACAATGATCCCAAACACACCGCTCGGGCAACAAAAGTGGGGCTCCATAAAAAGCATTTCAAAGTCCTGGAGTGGCCAAGCCAGTCTCCAGACCATAGAAAATTTGTTGAGAGTTGAAAGTCTGTGTTGCCCAGCAACAGCCCCAAACCATCACTGCTCTAGAGGAGATCTGCATAGAGGAAGGGGCCAAAATACCAGCTACAGTGTGTGCAAACCTGGTGAAGATTTACAGGAAACCTTTGACTTCTATCATTGCCAACAAAGATTATGTTACATATTATTAAGTATTGAGTTGAACTTTTATTATTGACCAGATACTTACATTATTTTCCATCATAATTTACAAATAAATTATTTTAAAATCCTACAATGTGATTTCCTGGATTTTTTTTTTCTCATTTTGTCTCTCATAGTTGAAGTGTACCTATGTTGAAAATTACAGACCTCTCTCATCTTCCTAAGTAGAAGAACTTGCACAATCAGGGGCTGACTAAATACTTTTTTACCCCACTGTAAGTGATTCATCACTTTTAGCGAATGTGGCAAATGCTCTTCACACTGCCATATAGTGGCCAATAGATAGCAGTGTTCATGGCAGTTTCACTGTAGACTCAAAATTTGGCACTTCCTGTTTCAATGTAAACTTGACACTGAGTTCCCGCAAGATCTCGTCTGTCAATCCAGGAAGTGTTGATCCAGGAAGTGTGACATTTGACATTTCATGTTTCACTGTGGACTCAAATTTTGGCACTTCCTGTTTGGGGCCTGTACCATGATCGAGGTTCGCGCAGCTGCACGTCGCTTCGCTCCTATAAATTAGATATGTCAAAAATATGAACAAATGTAGCAAAAAACAAACAAAAAATGCTGAAATGGTATGAAAGGACAGATGAATGCAGAGTGACCTGGGGAGACGAAGACAAACAGAAACAGGGTTAATAAGTTTGGACACAGGAAATGGACCGACGAATCTGGGAGCCAGTTTACGAGACAGTCCTCTCAATTTAAGATGGCGGGTGTAAAGCCACACTTCTTGGCTGGGAACATAGGCAGGAGCAGGGGACCTCCTGCGGTCAGCGGCAGACTTATAGAGCTGTGAGGTGCGAACTAAAACCCTCTTGGCCCGCTCCCAGGTTCGTCGGCAGCGGAGGATGAGATGGCGTGCAGAAGGAACCGAAGAGCCGAGATCTGGGGGAGGTAACAGAGAGGGTTGATGACCAAAAATGACGTGAAAAGGTGAGTAACCAGTAGATGCTGAAGGCAAATGATTGTGAGCTAGTTCTACCCAGGGCAGTTGGACGGACCAGGAGGCGGGCTGCTGGGAGGCTAAAATTCGGAGGCCCTTTTCCAAATCTTGGTTGACCCGCTCGGTTTGATCATTGGCTTGTGGATGGTAACCCGGTGTTAGACTAGCTGAAACCCCAAGGATACGGCAGAATTCCCTCCAGAAGTGTGATACAAATTGAGGACCCCAATCAGACACAATATCCTGGGGAAAACCATGGATCTTAAAGATGTTTGTAAGCATTACCTCTGTGGTTTCCTTGGCTGAAGGTAACTTGGGCAGGGGAACGAAATGAGCCATTTTGGATAATCCATCAACTACAGACAGAATCACAGTGTTTCCTCGAGAGGGCGGAAGACCAGTTACAAAATCCATTGAAATGTATGACCATGGATGTGTAGGAACAGGCAGTGGCATTAACAGTCCAGAAGCAGGGCGATTAGGCGTCTTATGCATAGCACAGGTTTGACAAGCATTAACATATTGTTACATCTTTCACCAATCCCGGCCACCAAAATCTCTGTTTAAGTACAGACTGAGTCTTTTTAATACCCGGATGACAAGCAAAGTGGCTGTCGTGTCCCCACTTGATCACCTCCCCCCAGAATGCGGCAGGAACAAAAAGCCTATTAGCGGGACAGCCGGAAGGCACTGGAACCCCATCAGCTGCTGACCGGACTCTCGGAAACAAAACAGGATGCAGGCAGGATTGATTCAGGATCGGCTGAGGCGCTGATGGGTTCCCCCTGACGAGACAAGGCATCTGGCTGGTATGACAGCATGAAGTTGAATCTGCTGAATAAAATTGCCCACCTAGCTTGTCGAGCATTAAGGCGTTTGGCAGATCGCAAATACTCTACGTTTTTGTGGTCTGTATAAACCAGAAAAGGTGTTTGTGCCTCCTCCAGCCAGTGGCGCCACTCCTCCAAGGCCACTTTTACCGCCAACAGCTTGCGGTCCCCGATGCTGTAATTTCGCTCTGCGGGTATCAACTTTTTGGACAAATAGGCGCACGGTTGCAGCCTATTGTCTTCGGCACTTTGTTGTGACAGTATCGCACCCACACCAATGTCGGAAGCGTCTACCTCAACCACAAACTGTCGGACGGGGTCAGGGAAGAGCAGCACGGGGGCCACAGTAAAGGGATTCTTTAAGACCCTGAAAGCTTCTTCACACTCTGGCGTCCAGGAAAACGAATGGAGGGATGATGTGGCGTCATGAAGTGGAGCTGCAATGGAACTGAAATTACAAATGAACTTGCGGTAAAAATTGGCAAAACCCAGGAATTTCTGGACCTCCTTACGGGAAGATGGAACAGGCCAATCACGTACCGCAGCCACCTTGGCAGGATCCATTTTAATTTCACCTTCTGAAATCACACACCCCAAGAAAGAAACAGTAGATTGGTGAAATTCACACTTTTCAGCTTTACCAAACAGGCTGTGGCTTAACAGTGTCTGAAGTACGGTGCGAACATGTTTAATATGAGAATCTAGATCAGGTGAGACAATCAAAATGTCGTCCAAATAGACAAAAACAAAGTTATTCAAGTAGTTCCTCAACACATCGTTAACCACGTTTTGAAACACAGCTGGGGCATTTGTAAGACCAAACAGCGTCACTAAATATTTATAATGTCCCGAGGGTGTATTGAACACTGTTTTCCACTCGTCTCCTTCTCTGATCCGAACAAGATAAGCATTATGGAGATCTAATTTTGTAAACACCTTGGCTCCTTCCAATAACTCAAAAGCCGAAAAGACGAACGGCAGTGGATAACGGTTTTTAATGGTAACTTCATTAAGCCCCCGGTAATCAATGCATGGGCGGAGCGATTTATTTTTCTTCTCGACAAAGAAAAACCCCGCCCTTGCGGGTGACGAGGAGTGACAGATTAGCCCGGCTGCTAAGGACTCCTGAACGTCTCGTTCATCGCGTGGTGTTCAGGTACCGACAGAGAAAATAGCTTGCCCCAGGAAGGAGCTTGATGGCGCAATCATACTTGCGATGAGGAGGTAGTGATTTGGCCCTGCTTTTGCTAAAAACTGTAGCCAAATCATGATGGCAAGCAGGAACCCCAGTGATATCTGGGTTAGTAATAAGCGGCGAGAGAACTGATTTTGAAAGGCAGGAGTTAACACAAGCTGAACCACATGACTCAATTTCCCCCTTTGCCCAATTAAAATGAGGACAGTGTTGCTGTAACCAGGGGTGCCCCAGAATAAGCGGATGTGTCATCTTGTCAAATACAAGAAAACTGATCATTTCGGAGTGATTCTTTGTCACAATCAAAGACACAGACTGAGTGCGGTGAGTGACACTTCCCAATTCATGGCCATCCACAGCACGTACCACCAGAGGGCGCGAGAGCTCAACTAATTCATTGACTGAATTAAATTTGCATCAGAACCGGAATCAATGAAAGCTGACAAGGAAACAGAGGAATGCTCGGAGGAGAGCCTCACAGGAATAACATTTTGTGCTGTGGATGGAGAAATAGAATTTAGACTCACCTGTAAGTCCTGGAGAAAGACGTCTTGAAGAGCTGCGAGATTCCAGTCACTCTTAGTAGCCAGAATGCAAAGGCCTATTGCATAATCAGAGAAACGACGTCCACCCTGCCTCAGCCTCATGAGGGATCGAGCTGCTTCACGGCCCGGAGACGTGTGCTGGAAAACCAGCTGCAGAGCGGCGGTGAAAGCCAGAAGAGAGAAACAAATGGCAGATTTATGACCCCACTCAGCTGTTGCCCACGCCAATACACGAACAGTCAGGTGAGTGATTATGTAAGCTATCTTCGTCCTACCGGACAGGAACTTACAGGCCAGCAGCTCAAAGTTCAACTCACACTGTGTTATGAATGGTCTGATGTCACCTGATTCACCTGAAAAGCGTTCTGGTGGAGACAGCAGGTTGCAGTACTCAGGTGCAGGTGTAGAAGCCGGTCCGGGTGCAGATGGCCCCAGTGGTGATGGATTGGTACTGCCGGTGGTTGTCATAAGAGAAGCCTTATGATCAAGTCTGGCTAACAACTGACTCATCTGAGTGCCCACCGACTCCATAAATGAATCTTGACATTTAGCAAGATCGCTAAACCCGGATGTCAGGGCAGTGAGGCAGTCTTGCTGCTGTGCGAGCTGCTTACTGTGACAGCATACCGTTGACTGAAACGGGTCGGAGCCGGCCTTGTCCATCGTTGGCCAGTTTGTACTGACAGGCGGGATGCTCAGGAATGGTAGGACACAAATGCACGGCTCTAGCAGACAGCTCTGATTCTTAGTAATCTTTACTGTAGGAGGAAGCAGTAGTCAGTACATGAGCAGGCAGTCCAACAAAAACAGCAGTACAGAAATCATCAGGCAAAGTGGCGTGGTCAAAGCAAGAGGCAGGAGGTCAGGTACACACAATGAGGCAGGCAAGAACACAGGTACAGAGCTGGAATGCAGGCACAAGGCACGACAAACTGGCAGAGAACAATACCACCCAGTGAGCTTATAAAACCCCAGGTGGCAATCAGCAAATCGGGAACAGGTGCACATGGAAAGCACCAGAAGCAGGGTGTGGCCAGAGAGAGAAAGAGAAACACCCATCACCAAGAACCAAGAGAGAGACAAGAGAAACAGAGACAGACAGACCCAAGCAGTCCCAACAAGAGAATAAACAAACCAAAACCCTAGTAGAGAAGCTTGAATCTTCGACTGGACTGGGTTGCTTGATGCAAGGACGTTTCACTTCAAATCGCAGAAGCTTCCTCAGCTAAAATTCTTGCTCTGGTAGTCTGACTTCTGCCTTGACTCTTGTAGAGAAGAATAAAACAGAAGCCAAAAGCTGGAGTTTTAAACCTAACCAGACCCCTCATACCGAGAGGCCGACTGCTATAGGCTGGTGACTAAACAATAGCTCTAATTAGCACCTATTGTGCTCTAGTAAGCACCCTCCTAATGACCGGGCAGCTGTCCCTCCTAATGATGGGACGGAAGCCTCTCCTGATGGCTCCCTTGACGACTCTCCTGATGACGTGAATGACTCATTACCATGAACGAAAGACTGAAACTGCTTTGACCTGAGTACCCCATTGTAAACAGGGGGTAAAGCGTGTCTCAGACTCCCTCCCCGGTTAAGGCTGGGTTTCAACCGTTTCACACAGAATGCCTCTTTGACCCCTCTCTCAAACCATTTCTTCTCTCTGGCTAATATTTTAACTTCTTTGCCCTCAAACGTATGGTTAGTGTCTTTAAGGTGGAGATGAACTGCAGACTGAGGTCCATTTGCGCCCTCTCTGCGGTGCTGGTATAGCCTTTTTTGTAAAGGTTGCTTAGTCTCACCTATGTAGTGTTCATTACAGTTTTCCTGACATCTGATAGAATACACTACATTGCTCTGTTTGTAACTAGGGATCATGTCCTTAGGGTGAACTAATTTCTGTCTCAAGGTGTTAACCGGTTTAAAGTAAACTGGGATTTTGTGCTGTCTGAAGATCCTCTGTAGTTTTTCCCCTACTAGTGCTAAATAAGGGAGAGACACTCCTCTTCTTCTTGTCTCCAAAGAAGAAGAGTGTCTCATCAGGAGTGTCTAGTGCACATCATGTGTAGTGCACACATCACAAATGGGACATCACACATGTGGGGCTGTTTTTGAGCATATGGCACTGGCAAACTTCATATAATTGAAGGAAGGGTGAATGGAAAAATGTACCGAGACATTCTTGATAAAAACAATTTACCAGGATGATGAAATTGAAACAAGAGTGGACATTTCAGTGAGAAAATGATCCCAAACACACAGCCAAGGAAATTCTCAACTGGTTTCAGAGAATGAAAACAAAGCTGTTAGAACGGCCCAGCCAATCACTTGACTTGAATCTAATACAAAATCTATGAAAAAAAAAATAAAGATCCCAGTTTGTAGGAGAGGTCGACAATAACCTTCAAGATTTGAAGATTGTTTGTGTGGAAGAATGGGCCAAAATCACACCTTAGCAATGCATGAGACTAGTTTCTCCATGCAGGAGGCATCTTGAAGCTGTGATTACCAACAAAATATTTTGTATGAAGTACAGTTGTGTTCAAATGTTTACTTACCCTGGCAGAATTTTTTCTGGGGGGGGGTTGGCCATTTTTTAGAGAATGTGAATGATAACACAAAAACTTTTTTCACTCATGGTTAGTGGTTGGGTGAAGCCATTTACTGTCATTTATTTTACAGGATAATGACAACAGCAACTACCAAAATAACCCTGCTCAAAAGTTTACAAAGCCCTGTTCTGTGTATTGCACCCGTTAATATCAGTGACAGCTTGGAGTCTTTTGAGGTAGATGTTGATGAGGCTCTGTTACGGCATATATTGTCGCAGGGCATATATTGTTGTCATGACAACATAGGCCATGTTTAAAGGCACCGGTACACAAGGGCGTAGGTTTGGTCTCAGCTTTGGTAGGGACAATACCACACACACCCCCCGGCTCCCCTGCTCACCACCATCACCCCCTAACCCACTCATACCATTAGACGCACAAGTACAGCATAATACATAACATATGACGACATAATGCTGAATAATTTAACACTTTATTTACAATATTAAGTGTGTAGGCAAACAAACAAATAGCTTAAATAACAAAATTGCACCCAAAATCACGAATCTATTCTATAGGCCTACACCTGAGAGAACAAGACAACAACAAAAAAAAACTTGTGGAGCTAACAAAAAAAAAAAAAGTTTTTGCAAACAAGATGTATAATCTATTATCTTCATCAATAATGCAGTTGTAGGTATCTGGCAACCTAATTTGCCAAAAAAAAAAAAAAAAGGGATTTCCAATGATATATATGGTGTATTACAGTAAACGTAAGCCTGTGATGTCATAACGCAGAGGAAAAACACGGAAGTTTCACACTAGTGCGTCGCTGATTCTCATTACCGTAAGTTCTCATGTAAGCCCTCACTCTGAAAAATTTCAACACTGACAGCAAGCCAAGAACCCGTGCTTTCCAACAGTGTGCTATATGTTGCATATATTACGGTAAAGTGCGTTCGGTGACTTTTGAAACGAGGGAAAAGTATGAAAAAGAGCGCAAAAGTGACAGAAAAGTACATAGACAGACAGCAAACATAAATGTAGTATTTTTTGAGGAAAAGGCAGGGTGTTAGTGTCATTTGTGAAGGTGTGTGCAGTTTATTTTAAGTGTGGCGCACAGCATTGTTCGCAACCCCTCCCCCCCGCCCTTCTTGTTTTTCTGCACCGGAGCAGTGTTGCCAGATATGAAATATGAAACTATCGTACCAAAACCTCAAAATTATCGTATTTTGGGAGAAATTATCGTACACAAACAAAACGCATACAACGTAGCTATTTTAGCATTTTTTTTAATTTACAAAGAATTTTATGTCACATTTTTAAACAGAAATTATAGTAATGGGGAAACTATGGCACAAAAAGAACGCAAATGCACAAGCAAGACTGTGAAGTAACACAAACATGTGTTAATTACCAGACTAGAAAGAGTCGAATTCAACCTCGAGGTCGCTGTCGTCATCCGATGCCATGGCCACTTGTGCAGATTTTGTTGAACACAGAAAAAATGTTGACACCTCCATAAGGAACTTGAACTTTTTTTTTATTTTTCTTGTATATCTCTTTGCTCTTGTGTTTTGTTCGTTTGTTATTGCATTTGTTGAAATACAGTTTCGAAAAGAAAAAAAAAAGATGTTGATTGGGGAATCTTCCTGTCCTGTCCTGCAGAGATTGGATGGGAACTCATTACTTTGTATGGGGAGGGGGCGGGCTTTCAAATGACTGTCCCGGCAGCCCAAAGCCAGCAGCAGCCCTGTGTGTGGTGTGTCTTTGATGCCGCCTGAGTGCAACGCCTGCAAAATGATTCTTGGGTGTCAGAGAGAGATGCGTGTTTGGGCAACCAACTGAAATTATCGTACATATTGGGTTTTTTCCCATTATAGATCGTACATCGTACAGATGGCAAAACTATCGTACAAATACGATGATTATCGTACATCTGGCAACACTGCACCAGAGCCACCCATCCTCTGCGCTCCGGGACCTCCCACTTTACAAATTAAGCACTGCCTGCCACGAGATGCGCTTTGTTTACGTCCATGTGAGAAGAACGTGAGCCAATGAAATTGCAACATGGGTAACCCTGTCATTCTGGCACGTCGAAAACACAAAACGTGACGACTAAAATTATAGTATCGAGTTCGCAAAAAAATAGTGAATGATTTTGTTATATAAACAAAAATGCTAAATATTGGTAGGGACTATTTTGCCATCCCAAAATATTGGTTGTGACTTGTCCCTATGGTCCATATGCAAACCTACGCCCCTGCCGGTACATAATGTCGCCGGCCCATATCGTCCCAAGCGATAATATATACAGTTGTGCTCAAACGTTTACATACCCTGGCAGAATTTCTGCTTATTTAGCCATTTTTAAGAGAATATGAATGACAGCACAAAACATTTTTTTCACTCATGGTTAGTAGTTGGGTGAAGCCATTTATTGTCAAAAAACTGTTTCCTCTTTTTTAAATCAAAATGACAAGAGAACTACCCAAATGAACCTGATGCAAAGTTTACATACCCTTGTTCTTAATACTGTGTGTTACCCCCTTTAACATCAACAACAGCTTGGAGTCTTTTGTGGTTGCTTTTGTGGGCAAGGCTCTCTGGTGGTAAAACTGCCACTGAATATGACTTTATTTACATCACTTACAAAGAAATACAAACAATATGGCACTTTATGGTAAATCTGCATGGAGTAGACAGTTCTCAAAAACTGAGTGACTGTGCAAGAAGTAGAAGAGTGAGGAAAGCCACCAAGACACCCAGACAACCCAGGAGAAGTTATGGGCTTATGTGGCTGTGATTGGAGAAATTGTGCACAGTGCAAGCTTTGCATTTTGCATCACTACTCTTAGCTTCATAGTGGAGTAGAGCAGAGAAGGATTTTCTTTCACCAAAACAGATCAAATCCAGGCTTGCATCTCAGATGTACCTTCTGGCAATTTGTACCTAAACTTTCAGGTCTTCTTTTTAAGAAAATCCTCCTCGATACCACTTCATCATGAAGATGAATAACTGGTGATACAAAATGCAACACACAGTAATAAGAACAGGGGTATGTAAACTTTGGATCAGGGTCATTTGGGTAGTTCTCTTGTCATTATGATTTAAAAAGAGGAAACACAGTTATTTGACAATAAATGGCTTCACCCAACCACTAACCATGAGTGAAAAAAAGTTTTTGTGTTGTCATTCATATTCTCTTAAAAATGGCCAAAAAGCAAAAATTCTGCCAGGGCATGTAAAAATTTGAGCACAACTGTACCAACAATCAAGGCACATCATCAAATCATCAGATGGAGTTTTTCCTTACCACTGTCGCCTGTGTGCTGTTCTGGGGGTTGGTAAGGTTAGACCTTACTTGTGTGAAGCACCTTGAGGTAACTTTGTTGTGATTTGGCGCTATATAAATTAAATAAATTGAAATTGAATTAAAAAGTATGCTTCCTGTGGATGTGCACTGGATTTGGTTCTGGCGTTTTATCGCTGTGAGTGCATGAAAATTGTTTTTGCTGCTAGGCTTCGCCACAGCACCAGGATTTTTCATGACCAGTGCACACAGGACCGAGGAAGATGGTTCGATCCATCCTCTACTGACTGGTGATGCGTAACGCGGAGCTGCTTCTGTGCAGCCTGCAGAACGTCACATTGTTTGAGCATAACTTTTGGCTTGTTGGTGAATTGTTCAAAGTGCTCAGGTGATATTGACTCAGTAATAATAAAAATGTCGGCGCTGCTGCTTCATCTGCTGCTGATGGCGGTGACAGAACAGGGCATGTGCCTGAGACCCTGAACCCTCACACTGTGCATAAGCATCGTGACAATTTCGGATGAAATATTGCGTGTGGTTGCTGAGTCCTCTCACCCCCCTCCCTCCTCACCATGGGTTTGCCAATGTGCACAGTTGAACAGAAAATGACTGTCGCATGGTGATGTGATCCCCAAAGTGAGACTTAAAGACATTTAAACAGATGGTTTTTGCTGTGAAGTTCAATTAAGCTTGCACGATATTATTTTGTCGTGTACGCGCAGACGAGGACGATTCGGGCTGCTGCCGGCGGAACAATCACATGGCGATTTATGCTACGCCGACAGTTCTTGCGCTGATCTACAGATTTACGCGTGAATCCAATCAGCTTTTACGCACGAGATGTGTGGATCTAATTTGAGCAAGTCTTTCTCTCTCTCTTTCTCTCGTTGATTGATTGATTGATTTGGCAAAATACATGATATGAAATAACAATGGCAATATACATACATACTTGTTGAGGATGCCACGAAAAAAGCACAGACTTATTTCGGGGTTGCCATGGTCCCCATGACAACACAGAAAAACAAACAACGAAGATGCAAAAAAACAACAAAAAAACAGAAATACTTAAAAATGACTACATGACTACAAAGCCATGGCTTTGTAGTCATTTTTAAGTATTTCTGGGGTTTTTTTGTTTTGTTTTTTTTATTTGTGTGTGTGTGTGTATATATATATTTATATACACACACACACACACACACACACACACACATATATATATATATATATATATATATATATGGCTTTGGCACTATATAAATTAGATATGGCTATATATACAGATATAGTGTAGTCATTTTTAAGTATTTGTTTTTTTTGTTGTTTTTTTTATTTGTGTGTGTGTGTGTGTGTATATATATATATATATATATATATATATATATATATATATATATATATATATATATATATATATATATATATATATATATATATATATATATATATATATACACACACACACACAAATTAATAAAATGCTAAATTATTATGACTTCTCCCTCTCCCTTTCTCTCTTTCTCAGACACACAGATACTGTACGTACAACTGTTGCAGCATATCATGAGAATATGTACCAAAGTTCACGGCACATATTGTCGCTGGTGCAGTGGACTGTATGTAGTAACACGCCTGGCACATATTGTCCCTGGCGATAATATGTGCCGCAGTGGGGTCATGAACGTGGGCATATATAATTGTGGTGACAATATGTGCTGTAACAGGCTCTCTGACGGTAAAGCTGCCACTGAATATGTCAGTTATGAAGAAATACAAACAAGCTTTGCATTTTGTATCTCCAGTTATACAGCTTCATGATGAAGTGGTATTGAGGAGGATTTCCTTATAAAGAAGACCTGAAAGTTTAGCTACAAATTGGTAGAATGTACATTGTAGATGCAAGCCTGGAATTGATCTGTTTTGGTGAAAGAAAATCCTCCTCACTCTACTCCACTATGAAGCTAAGTGTGGGGATGCAAAATGCAAAATTTGCACTGAGCACAATTTCTCCAATCACCGATAGAGAAGCCTGTAACTTCTTCAGTGTTTTTTTGGTGGCTTACCTCACTCTTCTTCTTCTTGCACAGTCACTCAGTTTTTGCGAACTGTCTACTCCGTGTACATTTACCACTGAGTGCCATACTGTTTGTATTTCTTCATAATTGAAGACCCTAACCTAACCCTGACCCTGTGTCATTTCACATTATTATATATAACTTAATTTCTGTACTTATTTATTTTGGTTTATTTGTATGTGTGGATTATTTGGGGTTTTGCATCTGGTGAAAATTTTATATCAATAGCACCTTTATAAATATATTTACTGAGAAAAATGGTCACTTGTTTAATGCGTATTTTACCCGCTGTACGTTAGGACCAGTGAACCCCATGTTTCATTCCATTTTGGCATCTTTTGGCGTAATTTGCTGGTATTCTTTTATATGTTAGTTTGGGCTTGTTCAGGCAGCCATATGTAAAGCAGATGTTTTGTTTACATGTGTTCATGAAGCCTTGTTGCGATTCTTGGTGGCCACGAAAGCCACTGTTGCTTGTATGTAAATGTTAAATTGGTGCCACACTATGCTGGGCTGTTTATTCATCAAGTGTATTGGCTGAAATTAAGTGGTGACAAGCTTTGGCCAACTACAAAGGCTGAAGAGGAGACCAGATGATTGATTTGCTCAGTGCAACTTTATCTGATTACATTTTGAGCCTATATGAGCCTATATATATATATATATATATATATATATATATATATATATATATATATATATAGGTTGTATATATACGAGGTCTGTGATAAAAGTAACGGACCTTATTATTTTTTTCAAAAACCATATGGATTTGAATCACGTGTGATTACATCAGATATGCTTGAACCCTCTTGGGCATGCGAGAGTTTTTTCACACCTGTTGGTTACATCATTCGCATGTGGGCAGTCTTTGAGTGAGGAGTCGTCCACCCTCTCGTCGTTTTTTCATTGTTTAGGAATGGCTCAGAGACTGCTGCTTTGTTTGATAAAAATTTTTTCAAAAACTGTAAGGCACAACTGAGTGGACACCATTCGATAAATTCAGCTGGTTTTCGGTAAAAATTTTAACGGCTGATGAGAGATTTTGGTCTGGTAGTGTCGCTTTAAGGACGGCCCACGGTGCCTGATGGCGATCTGCGCTTCGAGGCGGCAGCGTCTCGCCGTTTCAAGTTGAAAACTTTCACATTTTAGAATCTGTTGACCCAGTAAGTTGTCAGAGAACAGAGAACTTTCAGAAGAATTCGGCATGAGGAGTTTATTCGGACATTCCATTGTTAACGGACATTTTGTAATCAAATCAAATCAAATCAATTTCATTTATATAGCGCCAAATCACAACAAACAGTTGCCCCAAGGTGCTTCATATTGCAAGGCAAAGCCATACAATAATTACAGAAAAACCCCAACTGTCAAAACGACCCCCTGTGAGCAAGCACTTGGCGACAGTGGGAAGGAAAAACTCCCTTTTAACAGGAAGAAACCTCCAGCAGAACCAGGCTCAGGGAGGGGCAGTCTTCTGCTGGGACTGGTTGGGGCTGAGGGAGAGAACCAGGAAAAAGACATGCTGTGGAGGGGAGCAGAGATCAATCACTAATGATTAAATGCAGAGTGGTGCATACAGAGCAAAAAGAGAAAGAAACACTCAGTGCATCATGGGAACCCCCCAGCAGTCTAAGTCTATAGCAGCATAACTAAGGGATGGTTCAGGGTCACCTGATCCAGCCCCAACTATAAGCTTTAGCAAAAAGGAAAGTTTTAAGCCTAATCTTAAAAGTAGAGAGGGTGTCTGTCTCCCTGATCCGAATTGGGAGCTGGTTCCACAGGAGAGGAGCCTGAAAGCTGAAGGCTCTGCCTCCCATTCTACTCTTACAAACCCTAGGAACTACAAGTAAGCCTGCAGTCTGAGAGCGAAGCGCTCTATTGGGGTGATATGGTACTACGAGGTCCCTAAGATAAGATGGGACCTGATTATTCAAAACCTTATAAGTAAGAAGAAGAATTTTAAATTCTATTCTAGAATTAACAGGAAGCCAATGAAGAGAGGCCAATATGGGTGAGATATGCTCTCTCCTTCTAGTCCCTCTCAGTACTCTAGTTGCAGCATTTTGAATTAACTGAAGGCTTTTCAGGGAACCTTTAGGACAACCTGATAATAATTAATTACAATAGTCCAGCCTAGAGGAAATAAATGCATGAATTAGTTTTTCAGCATCACTCTGAGACAAGACCTTTCTAATTTTAGAGATATTGCGCAAATGCAAAAAAGCAGTCCTACATATTTGTTTAATATGCGCATTGAATGACATATCCTGATCAAAAATGACTCCAAGATTTCTCACAGTATTACTAGAGGTCAGGGTAATGCCATCCAGAGTAAGGATCTGGTTAGACACCATGTTTCTAAGATTTGTGGGGCCAAGTACAATAACTTCAGTTTTATCTGAGTTTAAAAGCAGGAAATTAGAGGTCATCCATGTCTTTATGTCTGTAAGACAATCCTGCAGTTTAGCTAATTGATGTGTGTCCTCTGGCTTCATGGATAGATAAAGCTGAGTATCATCTGCGTAACAATGAAAATTTAAGCAATGCTGTCTAATAATACTGCCTAAGGGAAGCATGTATAACGTGAATAAAATTGGTCCTAGCACAGAACCTTGTGGAACTCCATAATTATCCTTAGTCTGTGAAGAAGATTCCCCATTTACATGAACAAATTGTAATCTATTAGATAAATATGATTCAAACCACCGCAGCGCAGTGCCTTTAATACCTATGGCATGCTCTAATCTCTGTAATAAAATTTTATGGTCAACAGTATCAAAAGCAGCACTGAGGTCTAACAGAACAAGCACAGAGATGAGTCCACTGTCTGAGGCCATAAGAAGATCATTTGTAACCTTCACTAATGCTGTTTCTGTACTATGATGAATTCTAAACCTTGACTGAAACTCTTCAAATAGACCATTCCTCTGCAGATGATCAGTTAGCTGTTTTACAACTAGCCTTTCAAGAATTTTTGAGAGAAAAGCAAGGTTGGAGATTGGCCTATAATTAGCTAAGATAGCTGGGTCAAGTGATGGCTTTTTAAGTAATGGTTTAATTACTGCCACCTTAAAAGCCTGTGGTACATAGCCAACTAATAGACAGATTTAGAGGAAGTAACTAATGAAAATAACTCAGAACAATTGGAGAGAAAGAGTCTAACCAAATACCGGCATCACTGAAAGCAGCCAAAGAGAACGATATGTCTTTGGGATGGTTATGAGTAATTTTTTCTCTAATAGTTAAAATTTTATTAGCAAAGAATGTCATGAAGTCATTACTAGTTAAAGTTAAAGGAATACTCGGCCCAATAGAGCTCTGACTCTTTGTCAGCCTGGCTACAGTGCTGAAAAGAAACCTGGGGTTGTTTATTTTCTTCAATTAGTGATGAGTAGTAAGATGTCCTAGCTTTACGGAGAGCTTTTTTATAGAGCAACAGACTCTTTTTCCAGGCTAAGTGAAGATCTTCTAAATTAGTGAGACGCCATTTCCTCTCCAACGTACGGGTTATCTGCTTTAAGCTGCGAGTTTGTGAGTTATACCATGGAGTCAGGCACTTCTGATTTAAGGCTCTCTTTTTCAGAGGAGCTACAGCATCCAAAGTTGTCCTCAATGAGGATATAAAACTATTGACGAGATAATCTATCTCACTCACAGAGTTTAGGTAGCTACTCTGCCCTGTGTTGGTATATGGCATTGGAGAACATAAAGAAGGAATCATATCCTTAAACCTAGTTACAGCGCTTTCTGAAAGACTTCTACTGTAATGAAACTTATTCCCCACTACTGGGTAGTCCATCAGAGTAAATGTAAATGCTATTAAGAAATGATCAGACAGAAGAGGGTTTTCAGGGAATACTGTTAAGTCTTCAATTTCCATACCATAAGTCAGAACAAGATCTAAGGTATGATTAAAGTGGTGGGTGGACTCATTTACATTTTGAGCAAAGCCAATCGAGTCTAATAATAGATTAAATGCAGTGTTGAGGCTGTCATTCTCAGCATCTGTGTGGATGTTAAAATCGCCCACTATAATTATCTTATCTGAGCTAAGCACTAAGTCAGACAAAAGGTCTGAAAATTCACAGAGAAACTCACAGTAACGACCAGGAGGACGATAGATAACAACAAATAAAACTGGTTTTTGGGACTTCCAATTTGGATGGACAAGACTAAGAGACAAGCTTTCAAATGAATTAAAGCTCTGTCTGGGTTTTTGATTAATTAGTAAGCTGGAGTGGAAGATTGCTGCTAACCCTCCGCCTCGGCCCGTGCTACGAGCATTCTGGCAGTTAGTGTGACTCGGGGGTGTTGACTCATTTAAACTAACATATTCATCCTGCTGTAACCAGGTTTCTGTAAGGCAGAATAAATCAATATGTTGATCCATTATTATATCATTTACTAACAGGGACTTAGAAGAGAGAGATCTAATGTTTAATAGAGCACATTTAACTGTTTTAGTCTGTGGTGCAGTTGAAGGTGCTATATTATTTTTTCTTTTTGAATTTTTATGCTTAAATAGATTTTTACACACATAGCCGGAATCACGCAGAATGGCGTCAGAATTATGAATCGGCGCACATCCGAAAAGTGTCGGATTTCAGTTCCAAACCATTCTGACAGCCTTCTGCGGAAGTCCACAAAAATCAAACAGGCATCATCATCAGTGCAGATTGTTGCTATCCATAAAGTGCAGTCATAGTCATAGATTGAAACAATTCAACCAAAGTCACGGAGTAATCATAACGGTAGGTAATTTGCAATAAAGAGGAAATCAATTTGCATTAGAGATACTTCACAGTGTAAGAGGTAGAAAGAAACCACTCAGTTGTTTCCTGAGAACCAGACAAAAGGGGTGACAGGTTGTGCGGGACACCCAGACCGGACATTCGCTGAAACAGCTTTTTCCATGAAGCACCCCGGCATATTTGTCTCCTAGACATATGCCTTATTAAGGCTGCAGTGTGTCAGAAGATTTAAAAACGCACCACACATATGACATAAGTTCACACTGGTCACCATGTGAGCCTATGGCGGGGGACTTTATGTGGAACCCAGTGACGATGACATCGTTCGTCCTGATGTACTACTCCAGGTGTGCCACTCTGCTCACCAGAAAGGTGAGTCGCTTGTCTGTCTCAGATTTCTGAATCCGTAGAGCCTCCTTCATTTCTTCGACCAGTTTCAGGATTCTCACAAAAAAACTTCCTCCGCTAGGAAATCGAGCAACTTCTAAATGTCATCAACTTCCTTGGTCGACTGATTCTTCTTGGGACCAATGCAGCTTGGTGTCTCTAGTTCTTAGCAAATCTGCCGCAGCTGGTTATCTGTTTAGCAGGTGAAGTTGCTCATAAACGTTAAGTTTCTTAAATATTTATTCCTGCCACTCTTCAGTTATCTTTTTTATTTTATTACTGGTCAATTTTAGAATTAATTTAGATGAGATATACTCATTATTTCACAGGAATTCATCACAATTATCCGGGAACTGCTTTTTGCGCAGGAATTCATCAAGCACATCGGCCATGGGTGCGCACTAACACAGAATACCCAGAAACTGGCTAAAGGTTCGGCCAAACTGAGAGCGTCCACTTTTAGCTTGCCATAAACTAAGCTAATGGCGCTTGTGAGAGTGTGGATAGACAGCTACTATCTCAGCTCTTGTTCTTCCGGTCCTTTGTCCGAGAACCAAAATCAATATCTTAATCAAGGCAGGGACCATCCAGAGGGCCTCAAAAGATCACAGTGTCCTTAATTCAAACTCAGTGGTCCAAAGTTCAAAAAACAGTCAAAGGCCAAGCAAGAAAACACACAGTAATCACAGACTTCTTTGTAACAAACACGAAGCAAACAGGACAGTTTTTATATGGCTTTAAATAGGGAGGTGGAGTGAAAGCCTCAAAAATTTGTGGCATTTAGAATGAGTGAGCTGAGCACATCCAGATTTAAAAAAAGTCCAAACATGTTTGTTTGATCTCTGGACCTCCAACGTAATAATGATAGAAATGGCATCAGATTAGTGTAAAAGGGTTTTATATATATATATATATATATATATATATACACTTCTTTGTGGATACAAAGTAGTCCACAGTGCAGATGAAAACATGGGCACCTGCCTCATTTAGTATGTACTAGTGGTGTTCATGTCATGTGTGCAGTATGACTGATTGATAAATCCATCAGTGCATAATTTATTCAGACGAAATACGCTTTATATGGGGAGGTTGGTGAAATCTTCATGCAGAGCGCAGGCATCCAGTTGCACAGTTGCACAAACTTGTCTGTTTGGTCTCCGCAACATAATGAAACGGTGCTGTTCCATCATGAAGTTATTGCTGAAACAGGTCTGTAACCTACAGGAGGAAATCGCTGAGAAAGAGTGGTCCAATGTACAATACTCAAACACAAACAATTAGCTAATGACTAAAATTGCTTCAATACACAGTACATTTTACAGAGTAAAATTTACTCTGCTGGGATAACATTTGGCCCCAGTCCAAATAGAGTTAAATATACTCTATCACAGTATAAAATTAACTCTTATTGGAGTAGAAGCACTTGATTTGACAAGACGGTAGAGCTGATTTCACTGTATAATAGTGTGGATGAGGTAATCCAGATGCGTTCTGACACTGCTGACCATGCCCCTTTTCCTCCTGACTGCATCGGATTATGACAATATTTGCTGTGTCGGCCTGGTTCCTGCATGTTCTTGCTACAGTTGTGTTCAGAATAATAGTAGTGCTATGTGACTAAAAAGATTAATCCAGGTTTTGAGTATATTTCTTATTGTAACATGGGAAATAAGGTACCAGTAGATTCAGTAGATTCTCACAAATCCAGCAAGACCAAGCATTCATGATATGCACACTCTTAAGGCTATGAAATTGGGCTATTAGTAAAAAAAAAAAAGTGGAAAAGGGGGTGTTCACAATAATAGTAGCGTCTGCTGTTGACGCTACAAACTCAAAACTATTATGTTCAAACTGCTTTTTAAGCAATCCTGTGAATCACTAAACTAGTATTTAGTTGTATAACCACAGTTTTTCACGATTTCTTCACATCTGTGAGGCATTAATTTTGTTGGTTTGGAACCAAGATTTTGCTCGTTTACTAGTGTGCTTGGGGTCATTGTCTTGTTGAAACACCCATTTCAAGGGCATGTCCTCTTCAGCCCAAGGCAACATGACCTCTTCAAGTATTTTGACATATCCAAACTGATCCATGATACCTGGTATGTGATATATAGGCCCAACACCATAGTAGGAGAAACATGCCCATATCATGATGCTTGCGCCACCATGCTTCACTGTCTTCACTGTGAACTGTGGCTTGAAATCAGAGTATGGGGGTCATCTCACAAACTGTCTGTGGCCCTTGGACCCAAAAAGAACAATTTTACTCTTATCAGTCCACAAAATATTCCTCCATTTCTCTTTAGGCCAGTTGATTTGTTCTTTGGCAAATTGTAACCTCTTCTGCACGTCTTTTATTTAACAGAGGGACTTTGTGGGGGATTCTTGCAAATAAATTAGCTTCACACAGGCGTCTTCTAACTGTCACAGCACTTACAGGTAACTCCAGACTGTCTTTGATCATCCTGGAGCTGATCAATGGGTGAGCCTTTGCCATTCTAGTTATTCTTCTATCCATTTTGATGGTTGTTTTCCATTTTCTTCCACGCGTCTCTGTTTTTTTGTCCATTTTAAAGCATTGGAGATCATTGTAGATGAACAGCCTATAATTTTTTGCACCTGCGTATACGTTTTCCGTCTCCAATCAACTTTTTAATCAAACTACACTGTTCTCCTGAACAATGTCTTGAAAGTCCCATTTTCCTCAGGCTTTCAAAGAGAAAAGCATGTTCAACAGGTGCTGGCTTCATCCTTAAATAGGGGACACCTGATTCACACCTGTTCCACAAAATTGACAAACTCACTGACTGAATGCCACTGTTGTATGGCTGGGGGGCCTAGCTGCCTTTTTGTTTCTGTCTTTTGTTTTTCCTTCGAGGTGGCTTGCATTTGGGACTGAGTGGCTGTGTAGCTGAGTTTATCAGGACCTCACCCTGATCACCTGAGGCTGATCACCTGCGGCTCGTCAGGACTCACAGCTGTGGTGCATCTACATGGATTGGAACATGGTGGCATTTAAGACTGGAGTACACAGTGTGTATTTGCCAGAGACCCGACCTTGTGACCAGACGGGTGAGATCGTCGTCTCGGGAGCCATCTCATCATCAGTGGATGCAGAGAACGTCCAGGTTTGATGCATGGTCTGTGAAAGAGGAGAGGGTGAGGTCTCACGCTCGTCAGCACACTTCCTGAGGTACGTTAGATTTTGTGACTAACATTTATACAGTCAGTAAATGTGGTGTCCCTCACACCTTATTATATTGAGCTGTATGTTGGTCATTTAAATCAGCTTCCACTGCAGTGGAGTTTTGTGAACTGAATGTTCCATGCCTGCAGGGTGGGAAGCTGATTAGTAATTAAGCCAGGAAGTGTTTGCTGTTTGTGCACCTTTGAGCGTTCTCTCTGTGTGTTGAGTGTGGACTCACATAATGATTTCTTCTTTCACAGACTCGGTTTGTCGCGGCCACCTGGGGGGTGTCGGCGGGGTCCTTGGGTCCGAACCAGTTCTGGCTCCGGACCGTTAGCGCTGCTGGGAGCGCACCGCAATCCACCACGCCAGACCGCGCACTTTTATATTTTTCACAGCACTGTTATGTTCATTAAACTCTGTTATCCTTTGTACCATGCTCTGCTTATTTTATACTGGGTCCTTCAAACGCTGGTCGGTTCTCCGGGCTGCGTCCGACACATAACAGTAGTCTCTGGCCAAACATCACGGACCCAGCGGTAGCAGAGACGGTAACGCGCCAGGAAGGTGGCAGCAGACGTTCAGAAGTTATCCGGATCAGTTGCGGGTGCTCTCCGCCCGGATGGTGCGCGTTGGAGAACCCATTACTGAATACTGATTTGAGCGCTCATGCAGCCGTGTTCCTGTGTGTGCCTTATCCGAGGGTCGTGGTGGAGTGTGACTGGCGACGGCTTCGCGTCGCACTTCGACCGGATAAGAGGTTTAAACGGGAGCTGCAAGAGTGTGTCTGTAATGGGTGCACGCGCACGGCGGAGCTCTGTGGCACGGGTCGCGGTGCTTCCTGTGTTACAGTTGTAGCCCCGTTTCCCCTGATGAAGATAACTACTGCGTCTGTTGTCAGCTCCGGTGTTATTTAGTTAAATCACATTTTTGGTTGTGTGTTACACAGAGCTGCGCACAGAAAGGCAGTATGAGTTTGTTTTCTCAGTTACCAAAGGGGGTGTTTCATTTTTAGCACTTTGGCTCCCTCTTTTGGTGACTGAGTCACATTACCGTCAAGCTCTTAAGTTGGAACAGGTGTGGTCCATTTGTTTGAGCTTGACGGTATAAATCACTTATTAGTTTTGTGTGTGTTCATTTTGTGTGGGTGTTTTTTGAGTTGGTTTTTGTGTGGGGTTTTTATTTGTACACTATTTAGTGTCTGGGGTCGTGACCCTGCAGTTGTGTCTGGAAAAAAAAAAAGGACCCAAGCAACTTTATGTTAGTCTGTTAGTCTTTCTTTTTATTTCTTTCAGTTTCACCTCCCAGGGTTTGATGGGACAGTCCCCTGGGGGGTCATGGGGGGGTAATTGGGTTGTTTTTTCTTTTTTTTTTGTTATGCCCTCTCTTCTCCTCTGACTCCAGCCGGGTGAGCCGTAGAGTCGGCGTTGCTGGAGTGGTGCAGTTTGGTTATGCTGGGCGTTTCCCAGGTAACCTCTGCACCCGGGAGGGGGGGGGGGGGTTTGGGGTATTTTCTTTTTGTTCCCTCTCTTCTCCTCTGGCTCCAGCCGTGTGAGCCGTAGTGTCGGCGTTGCTGGAGTGGTGCAGTTTGGTTATGCTGGGCGTTTCCCAGGTAACCTCTGCACCTGGGGGGGGGGGGTGTTTTTGTTTGTTGTTTCCCTGTTCCACCTCCGGCTTCAGCACGCCTTTGAGCCATCTGCCATCGGCGTGGCTGAGGTTTGGGGCAGTGGGATATACCCGCAGCTGGTGGCTGGTTTAGAAGTCGGAGGAGTGGCGCCGTTTTGTGCCGTCTGCCATAACCGCTGTTCCACTCCTCCCAGTTGGCTTCTGGGGTATAGTCACGGTTGGTGACACTGGACGTGCTTCCAGTTTCCACTGCGCCAAGGGGGTGGGGTTGGGGTTGTTTTGTTTGTACTTTTTTTTTCTCTCCTTTTGTTTTTCCCCCCAGTTTCCGCCCTCAGGGTTTGACTGTGGTGTCCTCTGGGGGGGAAAGGGCTGTGGGTCCATCTAGCCATAGATGGCCGGGGCTGGGTCCGTTGGTCATGAGGGGAGGCGTCTCCTGGGGTTGATGGAATGGTCCTCTGGGAGGTGCTGGGAGTCCCCGTGGGTGACGTTGGATCCCAGAGGGACCTCGGCTGTGGTTATTACTCCTGGAGCTGGCGGGATGTCCTCTGGGGGGTGTTGGTCCCTACATGTCGTTGGGGGGGGGGGGGATGTTAGTGTTTTTATTTGTTAGCTTAAGTTTGGGTTGTTTTTCTTTTCTCCCCTTCCCGGGGTTTGATGGAACGGGCCTCTGGGGAGGGGGGGGGTGTTTTGGTTGTTTGTGTTTGTCTTTTTTGTTTTATGACTAATCAGACTGTGAACATGGTTGGACAAAGGCTGACCGCACAGGTTCAAGAACTCCTGGCCACACCTGTGCTAATTGACTGATAGAAACAAGGGCAAAGATGCAGCCAGAGGAGAAGACATCTACCGTTCTGTTAGATGAAGATTCTGTTGGAAGATGAATGCGGATACGGTTTCCAGCCATGGTCCCTGGAGGGGGGTGTTTCTCCTGGGCCAGGTTTGTGTGGTCGCCGCGAGGCTTCCCGTGAGGGTGGGGTACTGTTGTATGGCTGGGGGGCCTGGCTGCCTTTTTGTTTCTGTCTTTTGTTTTTCCTTCCAGGTGGCTTGCATTTGGGACTGAGTGGCTGTGTAGCTGAGTTTATCAGGACCTCACCCTGATCACCTGAGGCTGATCACCTGCGGCTCGTCAGGACTCACAGCTGTGGTGCATCTACATGGATTGGAACATGGTGGCATTTAAGACTGGAGTACACAGTGTGTATTTGCCAGAGACCCGACCTTGTGACCAGACGGGTGAGATCGTCGTCTCGGGAGCCATCTCATCATCAGTGGATGCAGAGAACGTCCAGGTTTGATGCATGGTCTGTGAAAGAGGAGAGGGTGAGGTCTCACGCTCGTCAGCACACTTCCTGAGGTACGTTAGATTTTGTGACTAACATTTATACAGTCAGTAAATGTGGTGTCCCTCACACCTTATTATATTGAGCTGTATGTTGGTCGTTTAAATCAGCTTCCACTGCAGTGGAGTTTTGTGAACTGGATGTTCCATGCCTGCAGGGTGGGAAGCTGATTAGTAATTAAGCCAGGAAGTGTTTGCTGTTTGTGCACCTTTGAGCGTTCTCTCTGTGTGTTGAGTGTGGACTCACATAATGATTTCTTCTTTCACAGACTCGGTTTGTCGCGGCCACCTGGGGGGTGTCGGCGGGGTCCTTGGGTCCAAACCAGTTCTGGCTCCGGACCGTTAGCGCTGCTGGGAGCGCACCGCAATCCACCACGCCAGACCGCGCACTTTTATATTTTTCACAGCACTGTTATGTTCATTAAACTCTGTTATCCTTTGTACCGTGCTCTGCTTATTTTATACTGGGTCCTTCAAACGCTGGTCGGTTCTCCGGGCTGCGTCCGACACATAACAGCCACACTACTATTATTGTGAACACCACCTTTTCTACTTTTTTTTACTAATAGCCCAATTTCATAGCCTTAAGAGTGTGCATATCATGAATGCTTGGTCTTGTTGGATTTGTGAGAATCTATTGAATCTACTGGTACCTTGTTTCCCATGTAACAATAAGAAATATACTCAAAACCTGGATTAATCTTTTTAGTCACATAGCACTACTATTATTCTGAACACTACTGTATGTATGACGGAGGCTTAAGATTCTTGCTCGACTTGGTTCTTTTTAAATGCTTGTCAATGCATTGACAAAGTCAATATTTGAGTGAGGCACTTCTCAAGAAATTTAGACCAGAAATTGACCTCGATCCATACGCAAGGTCAACTTGTACATCTACAGTAGATATGGCAAGTTCAGTAAATAATTCTTGATCTTGATTGTTTGCATAGAGTATGTTGCTGATTTGATGGAGATCATGGAAGCCCTCTGTCACGACGACCACACAAGTGATGACAAGATTGATGAGCAGCCCGAGAGATGGCCATTGACCTTGAAAGACCAGAGAAACAGGAGACGATTTAGTGCACGTACCGGTTTCCAGCTGTGTAGCTGAGGTTTCATACATGTGTAGTATTTTGCCTCCCATAAACATGTGGACCACTGTGACCAAAATAGTTTTATTCTGTGTTACACTGTCTAATGCAGGGGTGGACAGTCATGTGCCATGGGAAGAAGTTCATCAGCAAACGCACCTGCTGAGGTGATTGGTTGCAAGGAAAACCTGCACTGTCTTGGCCCTCGTTGCTCACCCCTGGTCTAATGTATGTCAGTATCTGATGTAAGGTAAACAATATTCATGGAACCGATAGTACACGAATAGAGAAAAAATAGAGACAGGGTAATGAGATCCGGTGTGATGGAGGGTGACTGAAGCTTGACTAAAAGCTGTCATAGATCAGCTATGCGAGAGCAGAGGGAGACTAAATCAAGGGACACAATGTTCTGGGCAGTAATAAGTGGTTCAAGGGCAGAGAACTGGCCAGGGCTGCTAGGACTGGTATGGTGGGACTACGGTCTGAACTGAGTTTGAGAGTGGAGTCTTCCAGAGTGACTACACTGTTCTTGGGGGGGTGTGCTCCGCTGACGGAGGTGTGTCCCATCTGAGTCCAAATGGCTCAGGTTTGACGGTGACCAATGCTCCTCCGGGTGCAGCACCCATTCTGGGAGCCTGTCGTGCTCCGACACTTCCTCCAGGGAATACAGTTCTGGAAAAGAGTCTAAAACCCAATTTTCAGCTTCCACCAACTCCTGTGCCTGTCTCACAAAGTCCTTCCTTTTCTTTTTATTTCTCCTCGAGAATGCAACTTATGGTAATGTGCATTCTGATTAGTGTGATATACAACTCTTAAATGGTACACCAAAGCAAAACATTTATATACATGGAATATATTGCAGTTCAATAACTTTTATTTCTTTCAATGTTTAATACCAGTTTCACCCTATTGCGTAATATATTTGTTCTACTCGGTTCTTTTTAAATGCTTGTCAATGTATTGACAAAGTCTGGGAGGATTTTCTTCTACCAATATTTGAGTGAGGCACTTCTCAGGAAATTGAGACCAGAAATCAACCTCAATCCATATGAAAGGTTGACTTGTACATCTACAGTAGATATGGCAAGTTCATTAAATGATTCTTGATCCATTGCTTGCACAGAGTTTGTTGCTGATTTGATGGAGATTGTGGAGGTCCTGTTCCATGTAACACTAACGTATGTCAGCATCTGATGGAAGGTAAATAATGTCTGTGGAACACGTAGTAAATGGTAGCCTGCAACAGTCACCTGTTTGAGGAGAACTTTGCTTGTGTGCTGCAATCTCCGCTCTCGCTTTGGACTGCAGCACATACCGTGTTTCTCACACTCGTGTCTTGTGTGCAATTACCAGCATGGAGAGTAAATATAACAATAAGCTAATCAATATAATTATCAGCATGTGAATGACGTACGTTCAAACATTTTGAAGGTAACATTTCATTTCATTTTGCTGAGTTGCATCATCATGATGTTAAATTATTTGCACGATTACACATTTACATACAGTCCAGGTTATGTGATCAGTTGATTTTACTGTCCATTCATGATTAGGAGCACAGAGTGCATTTGTTTTGTTTTTTTCTCTTTCCCATTTTGTGACAACCAATCACAGCTCTAAGGAAACTGCATCAGACATAGCAACGGGGTAGGGAGCACCAAAGGAGCCAGCTGAGGTGGTTCAGGCATCTGGTTAGGATGCCCCCTGGGCGTCTCCCTGGGGAGGTGTTCCAGGCACGTCCATCTGGGAGGAGACCTCGGGGAAGACACTGTTGCCTTTTTGAATTTATAATCTGTGTAGCCTGTGTTACCATCAGTGTCCAAACACCATGAAGAAATAATTGCTATAGTCACAGATGCCTATAACATCTTCTGGGTTGTCTGGGTGTCTTGGTAGCGTTCCTCACTCATCTCCTTCTTCCACAGTCCCGTAGTTTTTAAGAACTGTCTGGTCCCATGTTGTGCAAGTGTCTTCAGTCATTTTACATAAATATGTTGTACTCATTGTTCTCACGGTTAAAAAAAAAAAAAAATATTGTTTACTGTTTCAGCATTCTGGCAAAACAGTTTCCTTCAGGATAAATAAAGTTGTTTTGTATTCTTATTCTTATCCAGCCAGATTTACCATACAATGCCATAGTGTATGTATTTCTTCATAACTGATGTAAAGACAGTTGTGCTCAAAAGTACCCTGGCAGTAGAGAAGCTTGAATCTTCAACTGGACTGGATTGCTTGATGCGAGGATGTTTCGCTTCAAATCTCAGAAGCTTCCTCAGCTAAAATTCTTGCTCTGGTAGTCTGACTTCTGTCTTGACTCTTGTAGAGAAGAATAAACAGAAGCCACAAAAGCTGGAGTTTTAAACATAACCAGACCCCTCCTAAGGAGAGCAGACTGCTGTGGGCTAGTGACTAAACAGTAAATCCCTTCGGCTGCTCCCTTGTTTGCACTTGGGGTCGCCACAGCAAATCCAAGGTGGATCTGCATGTTGTATTGGCACAGGTTTTACACCGGATGCCCTACCTGACGCAACTCCACATTACATGGAGAAATGTGGCAGGGGTGGGATTTGAACCCGGAACCTTCTGAACTGAAACCAAGCGCATTAACCACTTGGCTAGTGACTAAACAATAGCTCTAATTAGCACCTATTGTGCTCTAGTTAGCACCCGCCTAATGACAGGGCAGGTGTCCCTCCTAATGATGGAACGGACGCCTCTCCTGAATGCTCCCTCGATGACTCTCCTGATGATGTGACTCATTACCATGAACAAAAGACTGACATTTTTGAAATTTTGCATTTTGCATCACTACTCTTAGCTTCATAGTTGATTCGAGCATAGAAGGATGTTCTTTCACCAAACAAATCAAATCTAGGCTTGCATCTCAGAGGTACCATCTGGCAATAGGGCAGCGCAGTCTCATTTGAACCCTGTGTGATATTGTGGGATTTAACCACTTTTGGGGACAGCCAGTCCCACTGTGCAATATATACACAGCATAACTTCACATGGAAAAATAGTGTCCTGTTTTGTTTTCAGCTGCAATCACCGAAGCAGTCACAAGAACATCTAAGCAAGTGTTTTTTTGTTTCGGTTTCCAGTGAAGAAGGGAAGACGAGGCAAATCTAAGAGGTTGTGTCGGTAAGTGTAGCCTAGTGTAGCCTACACAGCTAACCAGAGTAGCTACGTTCTCTCACTTGCAAAACCACCTCGACATGTTTGAGCTCCAGGTCATAAAGAAACCCAACACATGTCCACTTTCCCACCACATTGTCACTTTTTCTTTGCATTTTCTCTTTCTTTGTGAATAATTTGCTCAAAAACTCAGAGAAAATGCCGTGTTTTTGTAGAAAAGTAGAAAAAAAATGTCATATGCATCATATTTAACCCCTTTAGCGCCCACCCTCAAACAAGACTGCACTGCCCAATTTGTAGCTAAACTTTCAGGTCTTCTTTTTAAGAAAATCCTCCTCTATACCACTTCATCATGAAGCTGTATGAGGTCTGTTAGAACAGTATCGGACCTTTTTATTTTTTTTTCAAAAACCTGATGGATTTGAATCACGTGTGCTTGCATGAGCCAACCTTGAACCTTCGTGCGCATGCGTGAACATTTTCACGCCTGTCGATTGCATCATTTTCTGGTAAGCAGCCTTTGTGTGAGGTGTGTGTCGTATGCTCGGCGTTTTTTCATTCCAAGTAAAAAGACGGAACGACTGGAACAGCGCCGCATCAAATTTTGTCAGAAACTGGGCGACAGCCAGGTGGAAACCGTTCGGATGATTCAGACGGCTTTCGGTGACTTTTCAGTCGTGTGACTACCCGAGAAATTGTGGAAAAGTTGACATGTCACAGCATGTCCTGTGAGACTTCAACACAAAGGCGCTTTTGCTCCGCCGTCTGCAGCTTCGTGCCGAAGCCATCGGCATGATTTTCACCGGCACTCTTTTCATGGCCAAATCTTCTGTCACAGTGGAATGTGCCGAAAAAGTGCTGATGTCCACCTCTTCCGCAATTTCTCAGACAGTCACATGACGGTCCCACATCACCACACCGTTCACTTTGGAAATGATCTAGTCATTTCAGCATATTGATGGCCAACCGGAGCGTGGCTCGCTCTCCACCGTTGTGCAGACGTCTTTAAACCAATTGTACCGCTCCTTAATCTGTGTGATGCCCATAGGATCGTCACCGAAAGCCGTCTGAATCATCCAAATGGTTTCCACCTGGCTGTCGCCCAGTTTCTGGCAAAATTTGATATGGCGCTCCTCCAGTCGTTCCATCTTTCTCCTTGGAATGAAAAAACGCCGAGCTCACGACACACACCTCACACAAAGGCTGCTTACCAGAAAATGATGCAATCAACAGGCGTGAAAAAGTTCACGCATGTGCACGAAGGTTCAAGGTTTGCTCACGCAAGCACACGTGATTCAAATCCATCAGGTTTTTGAAAAAAATTAAAAGGTCCTATACTTTGTAACAGACCTCGTATAACTGGTGATACAAAATGCAAAGCTTGCACTGTGCACAATGCCCATTTTCCTGTAAATATGTCAATAAATATTACTTAAATCTCTTGAATAAGTTATCTTGTGGGGGAAAAATTCTTATCAAGAGTTGAAATAAGCATCTTGTGTGAATAAGTTACTAATTGAATATACATTTTAAAGGTGTATAGGATGGCCTGTATGTATGTTGATGGCAGGTTGTGCATAGGTTGCAGTGTTATATCACGTTGGTTTTATTTGAATCATGGTTTGAAGCTTTCAGACATAAGCCATCAATGTGTCCATTAATGCATACATCAAAAGGTTTTCCCATGCCTGAAATATTTTCGTCCTTTTGAGGTCATGTCTCAGGGTGCCATTTGTGTGGTGATGGCTAAGAGTGAATATGACTTACTTCATTTTTGACTTTCAACATTCCCTCTGTTGTTCTGCACAACCATCTATGTACCGCTTCCCTGTAGTATTTATGTCGGCCAAACCTGCTCCCATTTAATATCTGCAGTCAGTGATTCCTGCTGGCAACAATCGTGCATTTCTGTGCCAGGACAGTATGAATTCCACAGGATGACAGTTCAAGGTGAAAATAAAACTGAATTGAGTTTTCCTCATTTTGAGAAGGCTGTGTACATGACATACAATCTGCACAGCAAATGACCAAATTCTTTTGTAGTAAACTATCACGCACACACGATTTGTCTGCTGTGCACAAGGTAATCATTGTTTTCTGTAAGATACTAACTTGTGCATATACTGTATGATTAAATGGAATGAATGGAGCGCCATAGTACTTGGAATTGTTTGAATAAATCAAAAGTAAGCAGTAGTTTTACTGGGCCTCATGTATCAAAGTTGTGCACTTGTGGCGTAAATTTACGGTGTAAATTTGAAGTACACCAAAGTTGCCGTGACATGTATCAAGCAGTGCGCACCTGCCCATTTCCAGCGTACGCCTGACGTGACCTTGATAAATGCGGCGGGTGAAAACAATCGTAATTATAATAAACACGCCCATAAATATTCAGACTCCGCTTCAGACACACCCTCATTTTACGACATGGAAGCCAGGAAGACGGCAAAGAAAAAGAACTCCACCAATCACGTCACGTGCCAATAGAGAGTCAAAAGCGGCCGTTGTATTAATTGTTTTGTAGTATAATCAAAAAAGTGTTACAGTAGTCCCTCGTTTATTGCGGGAGTTACATTCTAAAAAATAGCCCGTAATACGCGAAACAGCGACGTAGTCAGCGTTATGTTTTACAATTATTATAGACGTTTCAAAGCTGTAAAACCACTTTATACACTTTCTCAATCAGGCATGAACATTTTCTCACTTTTCTCTCGTGTGTAAACACTCTCAAAGTTCAAACCTTAGTAGAAAAATAAGACCAACCTGTTTTCAGGCCCAAACATTTGTTTGAAAAATCAAAATAGAATGTTTTCCTATAAATAATTAGAACTAACGAATTTAATTTTAACGATCAACGTACGAGGTCGGACACATAAGAAATTATTAATAGTGATTGACCAGTATTTCACAGATCGCGCCTCTGCGTCCTGACGCCGCGCCTTTTTCCACTCACACCTGGCTGCAGGTGTCTGTTTCCGAGTGACAAACACAGTTATGAGTAGTTGTTGACGCTCTTTTTTCTTCTGGGTGAGAAGATTCTTATAAACAGACCACAATGCACTGTAAAAAAAAAAGCATGCAAAATTGGACTAAAGAAATCCGCGAAATGACGAGGCCGTGAAAGGTGAACCGCATTATAGCGAGGGACCACTGTATTCTCTTTTCACGTCAATAATTCTTGACATGTGGATATTTGCTCGCTCAATTAATAAGATGCCTAATTTTTCAGATTTCTTTATTCTTAAGATGTATTTCTTTATTTATTTTATTGTGACAAACGAATGGAGATGACAAAACCTGGTTGCAGCACGGGCGAATTAAGGGAATGACGAAACTACAGTTGTAATTATCAGTTTCATTGTCTAAAACGATCACACCACATGAAGTTAAGCTCAGCACTGCTTTGGCTCCAGGCTGTGGAGAAAAAGGCGAGCATCGCTGTCTTTGCAGTCAGCGCTGTGACCACGGATTGTGCTCGATAGACCAGCAATCCCGCAAAAGCGGGATTTGTATTGATTATTATGTAGTATAATCAGGAAAGTGTTATTTATGTAACATATGCATTGATTTGTATAATGGCACTGTTTATCATGTTGATCATTTACATTTTTATGTGGAGTCCAGTGCTGGTTCATTTTGGTGTATAATTTACGCCACCTCTCGACCTGGTGTATATTTTCAGCGCAGCGTACGCCAACGACCACATTGATAAATGCCAAGTAGTGCAGCCGTTTTGGCGTACACCCCATATACGCTCAAATATCGCCGTACGCACATTGATACATGAGGCCCACTGTGAGCTCCAGTACATCACTTTCACAAATGTGATTTATCTTGCATTTTAAAAAATTAAAAACCCGCCCTGCCCACAGGCAGCCATTTCAATTTTTCAATTTCAATTTATTTTCATTTATATAGCACCAAATCACAACAGAGTTGCCTCAAGGTGCTTCACACAAGTAAGGTCTAACCTTACTAACCCCCAGAGCAGCGGTGGTAAGGAAAAACTCCCTCTGAGGAAGAAACCTCAAGCAGACCAGACTCAAAGGGGTGACCCTCTGCTTGGGCCATGTTCTCCGACTTTACTTGCTTGAAAAGCAGGAATTCATATGATGCAAAATCCACCGTCTATCACCAAAGTTGTGATAGTAAAGGGCATATCTCACTGTAGTCAATGCTATCTCTTCAAAAATTATACGAGGTCTATTAGATAATAAACCGACCCTTTTATTTTTTTTTTTAACTATATGGATTTGAATGACGTGCGATTACACCAATCATGCTTGCACCCTCGTGCGCATGCGTGAGTTTTTTCACGCGTCGGTGATGTCATTTCCCTGTGGGCAGGCCTTGAGTGAGATGTGGTCCCGCCCTCTCAGCTGAATTCCTTTGTTTCACACGCTGCTCGAGACGGCGCGCGTTGCTTTATCAAACTTTTTTCTGGACCTGTGAGGAATATATATCCGAGTGGACACTATTCGAGAAATTAAGCTGGTTTTCAGTGAAAAGTTTAACGGCTGATGAGAGATTATGGGGTGTTTCTGTCGCTGTAAGGACTTCCCATGCAGCGGGATGCCGTGCAGCACTTCCAGGCACCATCGTCGGCCTGTTTTGACCTGAAAACATCCTAATTTAAGGCTTAATTCACCCAGGACGTCGTGAGAGAACAGAGAAGATTCAGAAGAGGCTGGCATGAGGACTTTATGCGGACATTCCACTGTTTAAGGACATTTTGTAATGAAAGACGTGCACGCAAATTCGCCGAGTCGTTTCCGTGACGACTCGGCAAATCTGTGTGCGCCGCGACAGGAAAAACACCTCCGTGTTGAAAACCATTTGTAAAATTCAGGCGGCTTTTGATGGCTTTCAACAAGTGAGTAACTGAGAAATTGTTTAACAGCTTGGGCATGTTCCAACTTGCCCGTTAAGGTTTCCAACGGAGGTGTTTTTCCTGTCGCGACCCCCCGCGGTCGGGTCCGGCCCGACATGCGAATCTGCCTGCACGTTCTTTCATTACAAAATGTCCATTAACAATGGAATGTCCGAATAAACTCCTCATGCCGACTTCTTCTGAAAGTTCTCTGTTCTCTGACGACTTCCTGGATCAACAGAGCCTGAAATGTGGAAGTTTTCAACTTGAAACGGCGAGACGCTGCCGCCTCGAAGCGCAGATCGCCGTCAGGCGCCATGGGCGGTCCTTACGGCGACACTACCAGACCAAAATCTCTCATCAGCCGTTAAAATTTTTACCGAAAACCAGCTGAATTTATCGAATGGTGTCCACTCAGTTGTGCCTTACAGTTTTGAAAAAAATTTGATCAAACAAAGCAGCAGTCTCTGAGCCATTCCTAAACAATGAAAAAACGACGAGAGGGTGGGTCACTCCTCATTCAAAGACTGCCCACAGGCAAATGACGTAACCGACAGGCGTGAAAAAACTCTCGCATGCCCACAAGGGTTCAAGCATGTCTGATGTAATCACACGTGATTCAAATCCATATGGTTTTTGAAAAAAATAATAAGGTCGGATACTTTTCTAATAGACCTTGTATACCACATTGTAAATAATTTTTTCCAAGTCTTTAACTTGAGTGGGCAATGATAAAGCTGATAAAAGTAAACTTAGCCAGACTGCGCCAGAAAAATGCACAAACTAAAAGCACCAGAGATTATCAAATGCAGGAGAAAATAATAATAAAGTCTGAAGAATAAATACCAGAAGCAGAATAATTTGAACAACACAACTAAATGACAAAATATGACCATGATAGCACAGTACAGATGGTGTTGAGTTCTTATTGCTATGGAGAGGGCAAGTAAACTGAATACAAATGTGGGCAATGGATGCAAAAGGGTTGGTTTTATCCTCTTTGTGCCACAGATGTGTCTTGGTCATAACATTAATTCATCCAATCAGAGTGCCAGCTGTGATTCTCTTTAAACTGTGCACGAGGGAGACAGTTTGTTAGAAAATCTTTGTAAATCTCATTCTTAAACCACTGCAAACAGCAGCTGATGTCCTCTGCCACCTGAGTTGTTTTTTTAAAACATGGCAACATGAGAATCCCAAGCACAGTGACTTGTTTTGACATCATAAAAAGTGGATTTCTGAATGTGGGGATGTCATACCTTCACAGTTTGGGTTCAAGTCCATCAGAAAATGTTTATCTCAAATACTGAAAGTAGTGAGAACTCAGAAACCAAAAGTGGAAGGATTGTAAAGTAGGTGCTGTTATACTTGGTTGTGCATTTAAAGACGACTTAGAGACGGTCTGCGTTGGTTTCACTCGCGGCTTCACAATCTCACGAGTGCAACTAGCTTAGCTTATGACAAGCTAAAAGTGGACGCTCTCGTTATGGCCGAACATCTTTCCACAGTTTCTGGGGATTCTGTGTTAGTACGCGCCTGCCGCCAATGTGCTTGACGAATTCCTGTGCAAAAGGTAGTTCCCAGATAACTGTGATATATTCCTGTGAGATAATGAGTATATCTCATCTAAATCAATTCTAAAATTTACCATTAATAACATTATAAAGAGAACTGAAGTTTTAAGAGTGGTCATAATACATATTTAAGAAACTTAAAAGTTTATGAGCTTTGTAAACATTGACAGGATGGAGTTTGATGCAGAAGAGTTCAGAAAGATACGATTGGCATGGTTTGATTACCATTTACAGTTGGCGATGAAAGACTTGGGTGTTAACTTCATGTTAAAGTCAGAACAAGAAGCTGCACTGAAAGAGATCTATCTGGGAAGAGACACATTCTGTGGTGTCGCTCCAACGAGAGCGGCACGCTGAGCAGTTTCGCAAAAGTAGTGTGACGGGCTCAATCTGTGGGCGATCTATCCCACAATGCCAAAATAGCAGAGATGTCGGTCCAATGACAGCGGCACTGAGCAGGGTGTCTCGGCTTTACTGTGTGCCATCTTGTGAACGATTCCCGCCTCCGCCCCCGAGTATGCTGGGTAATGTAGTTTAACAAGACATAACACCACCTCTTCCCCCTTCACACTAAAACTACATTTTTCACAACTCATAAAAATTATTTCTCTCTTTAATGTAGACAACAACAATAACTCAGCAACTCTCTATTAGTCTTTTAGGTACTTGAACATGTCACCTTGGTCTGCCAGGCGTCCTCACCAGCGTCTTCACTTAACTTTTGTCTGGCACAACAGGATCCGGCGGTTGGCCCAGTAGTGGTTCCTCAGCCAGGTCATCCGTGATGTCCATGACTTGAAGTGTACGTCAGGCTGTTGCACAGAACACTGGCTTGACACTTGTGGCTTGATATCAACACAGTTTCTTCTCAGCAGCATTCCATTGTCTGCCTGGCAGAGCTCTCAAGTCTCACTCATTCAGCGGAAGACACTCTCAGCGGTCACTGCTGAAGGTTTTCTGACACAACACAAATTGAAATCACAAAAAAAATGGGTGGGCAGATGAGTGTGAATATATTTGATATCTGCAGAACATGGGTGCCATGCATGGGAACTCAGAATGACACTTGCATAGTGGGTGAAAGCTCAGGGCCCTGAGTTATTCTCCTTTAAGATTCTGACAAGAAGCACATACAGTTTTGCTTAGATGTTTACATACACCCATCAAGGGCATGGATATCCTGGAATTTTAGGCTTTTAATATTGTCTTAGAACTGCTCTTTTGTCAGGGTGGACTGATTGTACAGCACACATCATTAATGATTTTACAAACAAGAACTGGGTATGCAAGTCTGAATTTATTTTAGATGTTTTGTAATCCACACAGGGTCAAAATGATACATACATACTCAAATATATATGAGGTGACTAGGCCTATTAACTCCTCATTAGTGATCATATATATACTAATGTCTTTTTTGTTCTTTTTTTAAATATTATTATAAGTGACAACAAGGGAGGAGTGGGGTACAATTAGCTAAACCTAGCAGCTAAAATTAGCTTATTGAGCCGGCTGCAGCACCGTTTGTCATAGCTAACAACATAGTCAGCTCTCTTTGAAAACCTACATTAATACACACTTTTGTTTGCATTTGTTATGTGTATTTGTTGTTACGACCGTTATTATAAGGTGAAGCGATGCTATTGTGCTTTATACACCAATTATCGGCTTTGTTTAGCGTTGTTGGCTAGCAAGGTATGCTAGGCTAGTTAACAGCTAAATTAACGGTAGCTCATCTGGCTATAGTTAGCCTACTTTCGATATTTGCACTTTTATTGTACATGGTGTAGATTTTTAATGGTTCTTCCGTTTAATGGGTTCTTTAATAGCTATCAATAGATAGTATCTAAGTTTAGGGTTTCCATTAGAAAGCATGTAGAGTATGGAATTTGTCTTCCTATAGTAGCAATCCATAACCAAGCTAGCAGGGTTAACTTTAGATAGAAACCTAAAATATATTACATCATAGCTTCTGTTTCTATCATAACATAACCAGATTTATATCTTAGCCTACTAGCTATAATTTAGTTTTATGACGTCTACAGACTAGGTCTCCTGTATGAACACTTAGGTTTCAGGAGCTAACTCCTATAATATTATGTAGTAACTATATTTCCGTATATTTTGTTTATTGCCCTGATTGTGTAAATGTCACTTTATAAACATGCTGTCCATATTCTTGAGCCGCTTAGGTGGGTAGGGAGAGTTCCCATGGAATAAAAAAGCTTTTCAACCTACCATCCCTGGTTCTCAAGACCATGCACCAAAGTGGCTCTACATCTTTTTTTCTTTTTTTTTTTAACCTGAGTATACACTAGTAGAGTTCCACCTTAGATTTGAAATGTATAATAGAAGATATACCTTACTGAATTTTCATGATTGACTACAAGTGGTAGTTTCTCTTTGCCAGCATAAAAAGGATGTGTTTGAAGGAACTGACCAATACTCAGAACAATAGGAAAGTGAAAGGAACTGAGTGAATATTTAAGAAGGAGAATTGTAGATTTACACAAGCTGGAAAAGTTTTTTGGAGCCATTTCTAAACAAGATCATCATTTCAAACAACTGTACAAGTGAGATGGATGTGTCACCACTTTGTCAAGGTCTGGAAGAAGATCCAAACTGTCACCCTTAGATTGGTGGAAATTGGTTAGGATGTTCAGGAACAACCCAGGCACCACCAAGGCTCAGGCTATAAACTGCAAACTGCTGGAATACCAGCATCAGTGTTCACAATGAAGCAAGTTTTACATTTCCATCATCTGAGAGGGTGCCGATCAAGAAAGAAGCCCCTGCTCCAAAATCTAGACCTTAAAACTAAACTGAAATTTGCAGCACCGATGAGCCTGATGTCTTCTGGAGAAAGGTTAATGGTCAGACAAGACAATGATTGAGATATCTGGCCACAATGAAAAGACGTATGCTTGGAGGAGCAAAGTTGAGGCTTTCAAACCTAAAAACACTGTACCAACTGTCAGTCACGGTGGTAGGTCCTGTTTGTACCACTGGTACTGGTGCATTGCACAAAGTGGATGGAAGCGTGAAGAAGGAGAATGACCTTCAAATTCCTCATTGTCACCTCAAGTCAACAGCTTGATGGTTGAAACTTGGCCACAATTGTGTGTTCCAAACAGGACAATGTTCCCAAACACACATCAAAACTGGTTGTGGGTTAGATAAAGCAGGCTAACATTAAGCTTCTTGAATGCCCTTCCCAAAGTCCTGACCTCAACCCTATTGAAAATTTAAATTTAAATGAACGCTACCAATTCTGCCAAGATGAGTGATCAAATATCCAACCAGAATTTTGTAAGAAGCTTGTGTTGATAGCTACGAAAAGCATCTGGTTGAGGTGCAGCTTGTTAAGAACCAAATATTAGTGGAGGTGTATATACAGTGCATCTGGAAAGTATTCACAGCGCTTCACTTTTTCCACATTTTATGTTAGAGCTTATTCCAAAGTGGATGAAATAATGTTTTTCCCTCAAAATTCTACTCACAACACCCCATAATGACATGGAAAAAAGTTTTTTTGTAAGTCTTCTTGAATATGATGCCACAAGCTTGGTGGACCTATCTTTTGCCCATTACTCTTTGCAGCACCTCTCAAGCTCCATCAGGTTGGGGGAGTGTCGGTGCACAGCCATTTTCAGATCTCTCCAGAGATGTTCAGTTGGATTCAGGTTTGGGCTCTGTGGATATCTTGGCTCTGTGTTTAGGGTCATTGTCCTGCTGAAAGGTGAACCATCGCCTCAGTCTGAGGTCAAGAGCACTCTGGAGCAGGTTTTCATACACAATGTCACATTTCCTGCCATTGAAAAACATCCCCACAGCATAATGCTGCCATCACCATCACTGTACGGATGGTGCCTGGTTTCCTCCAAACATGACACCTGGCATTCACACCAAAGAGTTCAATCTTTGTCTCATCAGACCAGAGAATTTTGTTTCTCCTGGTCTGAGAGTCCTTCAGGTGCCTTTTGACAAACCAGGCAGGCTGCCATGTGCCTTTTACAAAGGTGTGTCTTCTGTCTAGCTGCTCTACCATACAGGCCTAATTGGTGGATTGCTGCAGAGATGGTTGTCCTTTTGGAAGGTTCTCCTCTCTCCAGAGAGGAATGCTGGTGCTCTGACAGAGTGATCATGGGATTCTTGGTCACCTCCCTGACTAAGGCCCTTCTCCCTCAATCGCTCGGCTGACTGCCAGCTCTAGGAAGAGTCCTTGTGGATCCGAGTTTCTTCTTTTTTACAGATGATGGAGGCCACTGTGCACGTTGGGACCTTAAAAGCAGCATAAATGTTTCAAGATTTGTGCCTCGAAACAATCCTGTCTCAGAGGTCCACAGACAATTCCTTTGACTTCATGCTTGGTTTGTGCTCTGACATAAATTGTCAACTGTGGGACCTTAGTATATGAAGACAGGTGTGTGTCATTCCAAATCATGTCCAATCAACTGAATTTACCCCAGGTGGACTCCAATTAAGCTGCAGAAACATCTCAAGGATGATCAGTGGAAACATGATGCACCTGAGCTCAATTTTGAGCTTCATGGTGAAGGCTGTGAATATATGTGATTTCTTAGTTTATTATTATTATTTAATACATTTACAAAAATTTCAATAACCTTTTTTCTCATTGTCATTATGAAGTATTGTGTGTAGAATTTTGAGGAAAAAAAATAATTTCATCCATTTTGGAGAAAGGTTGTAACATAACAATATGTGGAAAAAGTGAAGTGCTGTGGATACTTTCCGGATGGACTGTATCTATTTGAGCCTGTATAATTTTGAATCTATGTGGACTAGAGAAGATCCAAAATAAATTCAGACTTGTGCAACCAATTCTCTGTTTTTGGCATTAATGATGTATGCTGTACAATTATTCCACCCTGGCAACAGAACAGCTCATGGACATCATTAACAGCACAGAATAACCATGATATTCATGTCCATGATGAGTTTCTGTAAATGTCCGGCCACAACTGCAGATTATGATAAACACTTCTGGTCCAACAAGTGAACAAAGAGCTAACATATAAAGTAAAATGTTTTGAGTTTTATTTTTCACACATGAAAATTCAGTAATATATATCTTCTATTATACATTCCAAATCTAAGGTGGAACTCTACTAGCGTATACTAAAGTACTCCTACATATTTAAAAAAGGAAGAAAGAAGAAGGGACAGAGCCACCTTAGGTGCCTGGTCTTGAGAACCAAAGATGGAACTTTTTCAGTTTTCAATTTATTTTAATTTATATAGCACCAAATCACAACAGAGTTGCCTCAAGGCACTTCACAGGTCTAACCTTACTAAACCCTAGAGCAGCAGTGGTAAGGAAAAACTCCCTCTGAGGAAGAAACCTCAAGCAGACCAGACTCAAAGGGGTGACCCTCTGCTTGGGCCATGCTACAGACATAAATTACAGAACAATTCACAAAATGAATATACAAGAAATGCTGTTGGTACAAAGGACAGGAGGGTCTTCAGCAAGGGACTCTTCCAACTCGCCCAAGCGGATCAAGAATATGGACAGCACATACATAACGGACATTTACACAAACAGGGCAGTAAACAACATATACAAGAAATAGAATAACTACATAATATTATAAGAATTAGTTCCTGAAACCTAAGTGTTCATACAGAAAAGATTGAAATATACATCTAGTACCTAGTCTGTAGATCTGTTGTAAAACAAAGTTATAGCTAGTAGGCTAAGATATAAATCTGGTTATGTTATTATAGAAACAAAAGCTATGATATAATATGTATTAGGATAACTGAAGAACCATTAAAAATCTACATCATGTAAAAGAGTATAAATCCTGAAAGTTGGCTAACTATAGCCAGGAGAGCTACCGCAATTTAGCCTTTAACTAGCCTAGCACACCTTTCTGACCAAAAAAGCTAATTAAAGCCGATAACTAGAGTCTAAAGCACAATAGTGTCGCTTCACCCTACAATAACGATTGTAACATATAGCAACAAATGTAAACAAAAGTGTCTATTAACGTTAGCTAACAAACAGAACTGGCTATGTTGTTAGCTATGACAAAGAGTGCTGCAGCCGGCTCGATAACCTAACGTAGCAGCTAAGTTTAGATAATTGTACCCCACTTCTCCCTAATATTAAAAAACGATTTGTATATATTCACAACCTTAAAGCTTATAAGATATAAGTACCGCAGTGAAAAGACACTGAGGTAGAATAGCTCCCAGCTAAGAAGAGTTCAGGGCTAGCAGACGCAGCAACACGTAGGCCAGGATAGTCCGTAACTGGCTCGACGGAGAGGGATCATACATATGATTTAGTAATTATGATTTAATGTTGTATTTGATGACGGTAGGTCAGTGTCTCAAACACAGTAGAGAACTTTGTGTCACGTCAGTACACTTTGTGACATGGATCAAATCTCCAAGCTAGAACTTTGTGGTTGTTATGAGGCCAGTCACATGTTGTGTGGAATAAACATCCTTGAGCTTCATACACATCACACTTGTGTGTGATCACACACATCAGAGCAGAGAGATACTCCAAAAGGACTCAAAGCGATGGAGAAAAGTGGCCTGCTTCATGTGCTTGTTAGAGCCGTGGTGAAGAGATGATCCTTATCACCCAAACTCGTTATCATTGCGTAATTAAAAATGAATATTCAGCCTAAACTGCAAATGCCAAATGAAATGTTTCATACAGCAATGCGGTTCACTGATGACGATAAAAAGATTAGCACTGTCACTGGGGTGTGGCTGTTGTTATTGCAATGTGATGCATTTATTCAGTGCCAGGTGTCCTTGATTTTTATTTTTCTCCTCTAGCCTTCAGCTCAAACAAGAGTCACATTTCTGTCCCTTAGATACAGGCTCATTAAAACATCACTTTGTTAAATTGGAGAGTGACCACACACACACAGCTTTGCTGTTGCCGCAGTAAACAGCTTCTTCAAGTACCTTATATCCTTTAAAAATTCCGTTGTAATTCTCATTTTCACACCATCGTGAGTGCAGTGTGATGGGATACTACCTGTGTAGGCTCAAAATCCATTTGAGTATAAATCTAATTCCAAAGTGATGGTGTTCATGTATAAAAGAATTACTGTCTGAACACATCCTGCAACAAGTATCCACAAGCTTAATCTTCTTAGGTTCATAAAATGCCATGAAAATGTAAATCTCAATACATTTTCATGGTATTCAATAAAGATTTGCCTTATCTGCAATTATCCTTTGCTAATCTACAGCAGATTATGTTTTATTAGATTTCTTGATTTTTGCTTTTTCTAATGCTGTGCTGTGATTGCTTCTGTTGTGTGATTTGCGCTGCCTATCTGTCTCTCTCTCTCTATCTGTGTGTTTTTCAAGATATCCCTAAAGTACAAAATTGATTTAAAGAAATTTGATGGAGAAATTGTACATACATTATTTTACACTTGACTAAATTTAAAATGTCTTTAACTTTGAGGTGCTGTTGGGAAAGTGTAGTGACACGGACCCACAACAGGGGGCGTAAATGAACGGACAATGAAAGAGTCAAATATGAACACTTTACTGTTGTGAAAGAGCACAACCAAAACACAGAGGATTACAGAATTTATGCAAACAGTCAATCCACAAAGGTGACGTGTGGGCAGGCTCAAGGATAGAAGACGTCTGTCCTGAGAAGAACCGGAACCACACGATTTCCTCTGCCACCGAACCCGGAGAATACTGGAGCCGCCAAGTCCCGAGTCCCCAGGTGGCCACCGTCTCCGAATGTCGGCTCTGGTACTGCTGGCGAGGAGCAAAAACAGTAAGATGTGGGTGCTTGCACACCCAGTAACAGCACTGGTGGGAATACCACCTCCACCTCTAATCCAGAAAACTGGCACGTGCAGTAGTAATGAGTACTTATCAACAGTTTGGCGTGGGGAGCGAAGACGTCAGCTCTCCACGTATCACAAACTCAGCCTCCAGCTGCGAGCACTCACAGAACTGACTGCAAACAATACAGAAGCAAACACTGTCTGAAAAGACAAAAACAACGGCTGAGAAAGTTACCTTCACAGGTAGATGATATCTCGGCAATGAGGTGGAGATGACGTCCGGTTTTTATGGAGTGGAATGATGAAGTGAAGATGGGTGACAGCTGTCATGAGATAATGAGTGACAGCTGTCACCCCCGGCTGTGTCCGTGGCGGCAGCGCCCTCTCGTGCCTGAAGCCCGCACTTCAGGCAGGGCGCCCTCTGGTGGTGGGCCAGCAGTACCTCCTCTTCTGGCGGCCCACACAACAGGACCCCCCCCCCCAACAGGCGCCTCCTGGCGCCCGACCAGGCTTATCCGGGTGACGGCAGTAGAAATCGGCCAGGAGGGCCAGGTACAGGATGAAGCTCCTCTTCGGGTTCTTCAGGTTCATACCCCTCCCAGTCCACCAAATACTGGAACCCCCGGCCCATTCGACGGACGTCCAGGAGCCGGAGTACAGTCCAAGCGGGCTCCCCGTCGATGATCCGGGCAGGAGGCGGCGCCGGACCGGGAGCACAGAGGGGTGAGGTGAGGTGTGGTTTAATCCGGGAGACATGAAAAACAGGGTGGATCCGCAGTGAAGCAGGGAGCTGGAGCTTCACTGCAGCAGGACTGAGGATTTTGACGATCTTGAATGGTCCAATGAACCTGTCCATTAGTTTGGGGGAATCCACCTGCAGGGGAATGTCCTTGGTTGATAACCACACCTCCTGCCTGGGTTGGTATGCAGGGGCCAGGGACCGCCGGCGGTCTGCATGGGTCTTAGCCCTCGTCCGGGCCTTCAACAAGGCAGAACGGCCGGTGTGCCACACCTGACGGCACCTCCGCAGGTGGGCCTGGACCGAGGGCACACCGACCTCTCCCTCCACCACGGGAACCAACGGGGGCTGGTACCCCAGACACACCTCAAACGGGGAGAGGCAACCATTCTACTGGTTGGCTCTCACTGCGGTATTGTATCACTTCCTGTTCCGGAGCACAGCAGTGTTTTGCTCTATCTCTTAGCTGTTTAATCTGCGCAGTTAGATTGATCTAGATAACTAGATAACGATTTGTTTCACAGTGTAATCTTCACGTGCCTTAACTAAAGCACTCCCTCTGCTGAATCACCTCTAAATTATTTACACATTATTCACTTTGTGTGTTTTTAGGAATCCGCTAGCTTAGCACAGCTACTAGCTCTTAGCCGGTTTAGCATGGCGGCTTCTCCTGTCTCTCCCGCACTTTTCTGCTCTGGGTGTGAAATGTTTAGTTATTTCTCGGCCTCCTTTAGCAGTAATGGTACTTGTAATAAGTGTAGCTTATTCGTAGCTTTGGAGGCCAGGCTGGGCGAATTGGAGACTCGGCTCCGCACCTTGGAAAATCCTACAGCTAGCCAGGCCCCTGTAGTCGGTGCAGACTAAGGTAGCTTAGCCGCCCTTAGTTCCCCTCCGGCAGATCCCGAGCAGCCGGGAAAGCAGGTGGACTGGGTGACTGTGAGGAGGAAGCGTAGTCCTAAACAGAAGCCCCGTGTACACCGCCAACCCGTTCACATTTCTAACCGTTTTTCCCCACTCGGCGACACACCCGCCGAGGATCAAACTCTGGTTATTGGCGACTCTGTTTTGAGAAATGTGAAGTTAGCGACACCAGCAACCATAGTCAATTGTCTTCCGGGGGCCAGAGCAGGCGACACTGAAGGAAATTTGAAACTGCTGGCTAAGGCTAAGCGTAAATTTGGTAAGATTGTAATTCACGTCGGCAGTAATGACACCCGGTTACGCCAATCGGAGGTCACTAAAATTAACATTGAATCGGTGTGTAACTTTGCAAAAACAATGTCGGACTCTATAGTTTTCTCTGGGCCCCTCCCCAATCGGTCCGGGAGTGACATGTTTAGCCGCATGTTCTCCTTGAATTGCTGGCTGTCTGAGTGGTGTCCAAAAAATGAGGTGGGCTTCATAGATAATTGGCAAAGCTTCTGGGGAAAACCTGGTGTTGTTAGGAGAGACGGCATCCATCCCACATTGGATGGAGCAGCTCTCATTTCTAGAAATCTGGCCAATTTTCTTAAATCCTCCAAACCGTGACTATCCAGGGTTGGGACCAGGAAGCAGAGTTGTAGTCTTACACACCTCTCTGCAGCTTCTCTCCCCCTGCCATCCCGTCATTACCCCATCCCCGTAGAGACGGTGCCTGCTCCCAGACCACCAATAACCAGTAAAAATCTATTTAAGCATAAAAATTCAAAAAGAAAAAATAATATAGCACCTTCAACTGCACCACAGACTAAAACAGTTAAATGTGGTCTATTAAACATTAGATATCTCTCTTCTAAGTCCCTGTTGGTAAATGATATAATAATTGATCAACATATTGATTTATTCTGCCTTACAGAAACCTGGTTACAGCAGGATGAATATGTTAGTTTAAATGAGTCAACACCCCCGAGTCACACTAACTGCCAGAACGCTCGTAGCACGGGCCGGGGCGGAGGATTAGCAGCAATCTTTCATTCCAGCTCATTAATTAATCAAAAACCCAGACAGAGCTTTAATTCATTTGAAAGCTTGACTCTTAGTCTTGTCCATCCAAATTGGAAGTCCCAAAAAACAGTTTTATTTGTTATTATCTATCGTCCACCTGGTCGTTACTGTGAGTTTCTCTGTGATTTTTCAGACCTTTTGTCTGACTTAGTGCTTAGCTCAGATAAGATAATTATAGTGGGCGATTTTAACATCCACACAGATGCTGAGAATGACAGTCTCAACACTGCATTTAATCTATTATTAGACTCAATTGGCTTTGCTCAAAATGTAAATGAGTCCACCCAACACTTTAATCATATCTTAGATCTTCTTCTGACTTATGGTATGGAAATTTAAGACTTAACAGTATTCCCTGAAAACTCCCTTCTGTCTGATCATTTCTTAATAACATTTACATTTACTCTGATGGACTACCCAGCAGTGGGGAATAAGTTTCATTACAGTAGAAGTCTTTCAGAAAGCGCTGTAACTAGGTTTAAGGATATGATTCCTTCATGTTCTCTAATGTCATATACCAACACAGGGCAGAGTAGCTACCTAAACTCTGTAAGTGAGATAGAGTATCTCGTCAATAGTTTTACATCCTCATTGAAGACAACTTTGGATGCTGTAGCTCCTCTGAAAAAGAGAGCCTTAAATCAGAAGTGCCTGACTCCGTGGTATAACTCACAAACTCGCAGCTTAAAGCAGATAACCCGTAAGTTGGAGAGGAAATGGCGTCTCACTAATTTAGAAGATCTTCACTTAGCCTGAAAAAAGAGTCTGTTGCTCTATAAAAAAGCCCTCCGTAAAGCTAGGACATCTTACTACTCATCACTAATTGAAGAAAATAAGAACAACCCCAGGTTTCTTTTCAGCACTGTAGCCAGGCTGACAAAGAGTCAGAGCTCCATTGAGCCGAGTATTCCTTTAACTTTAACTAGTAATGACTTCATGACTTTCTTTGCTAATAAAATGTTAACTATTAGAGAAAAAATTATTTTCATTAGTTACTTCCTCCAAACCATCAACATGTCTATTAGACCCCAGTCCTACCAGGCTGCTCAAGGAAGCCCTACCATTAATTAATGCTTCGATCTTAAATATGATCAATCTATCTTTATTAGTTGGCTATGTACCACAGGCTTTTAAGGTGGCAGTAATTAAACCATTACTTAAAAAGCCATCACTTGACCCAGCTATCTTAGCTAATTATAGGCCAATCTCCAACCTTCCTTTTCTCTCAAAAATTCTTGAAAGGGTAGTTGTAAAACAGCTAACTGATCATCTGCAGAGGAATGGTCTATTTGAAGAGTTTCAGTCAGGTTTTAGAATTCATCATAGTACAGAAACAGCATTAGTGAAGGTTACAAATGATCTTCTTATGGCCTCAGACAGTGGACTCATTTCTGTGCTTGTTCTGTTAGACCTCAGTGCTGCTTTTGATACTGTTGACCATAAAATTTTATTACAGAGATTAGAGCATGCCATAGGTATTAAAGGCACCGCGCTGCGTTGGTTTGAATCATATTTATCTAATAGATTACAATTTGTTCATGTAAATGGGGAATCTTCTTCACAGACTAAGGTTAATTATGGAGTTCCACAAGGTTCTGTGCTAGGACCAATTTTATTCACTTTATACATGTTTCCCTTAGGCAGTATTATTAGACGGCATTGCTTAAATTTTCATTGTTACGCAGATGATACTCAGCTTTATCTATCCATGAAGCCAGAGGACACACACCAATTAGCTAAACTGCAGGATTGTCTTACAGACATAAAGACATGGATGACCTCTAATTTCCTGCTTTTAAACTCAGATAAAACTGAAGTTATTGTACTTGGCCCCACAAATCTTAGAAACATGGTGTCTAACCAGATCCTTACTCTGGATGGCATTACCCTGACCTCTAGTAATACTGTGAGAAATCTTGGAGTCATTTTTGATCAGGATATGTCATTCAATGCGCATATTAAACAAATATGTAGGGCTGCTTTTTTGCATTTACACAATAGCACTAAAATCAGAAAGGTCTTGTCTCAGAGTGATGCTGAAAAACTAATTCATGCATTTATTTCCTCTAGGCTGGACTATTGTACTTCATTATTATCAGGTTGTCCTAAATGTTCCCTGAAAAGCCTTCAGTTCATTCAAAATGCTGCAGCTAGAGTACTAACGGGGACTAGAAGGAGAGAGCATATCTCACCCATATTAGCCTCTCTTCATTGGCTTCCTGTTAATTCTAGAATGGAATTTAAAATTCTTCTTCTTACTTATAAGGTTTTGAATAATCAGGTCCCATCTTATCTTAGGGACCTCATAGTACCATATCACCCCAATAGAGCGCTTCGCTCTCAGACTGCAGGCTTACTTGTAGTTCCTAGGGTTTGTAAGAGTAGAATGGGAGGCAGAGCCTTCAGCTTTCAGGCTCCTCTCCTGTGGAACCAGCTCCCAATTCAGATCAGGGAGACAGACACCCTCTCTACTTTTAAGATTAGGCTTAAAACTTTCCTTTTTGCTAAAGCTTATAGTTAGGGCTGGATCAGGTGACCCTGAACCATCCCTTAGTTATGCTGCTATAGACTTAGACTGCTGGGGGGTTCCCATGATGCACTGAGTGTTTCTTTCTCTTTTTGCTCTGTATGCACCACTCTGCATTTAATCATTAGTGATTGATCTCTGCTCCCCTCCACAGCATGTCTTTTTCCTGGTTCTCTCCCTCAGCCCCAACCAGTCCCAGCAGAAGACTGCCCCTCCCTGAGCCTGGTTCTGCTGGAGGTTTCTTCCTGTTAAAAGGGAGTTTTTCCTTCCCACTGTTGCCAAGTGCTTGCTCGCAGGGGGTCGTTTTGACCGTTGGGGTTTTTCCGTAATTATTGTATGGCCTTGCCTTAAAATATAAAGCGCCTTGGGAGGGATCTCTCCTGTCTAGTGTTGAGTGCTTCGTGTTGGGAGTGTCCTTCCTGTCCTCCCTACCTGCTTGCCACACCCTGCTGTGGAGCTTTCCTTACACGCCTGTGGTGCATTTTCTCTTGATCACGTCCCCTGTATTAGTCATTCCTTTTTCCTCTCTCACTTGCAAGATTGTTGTACCTTGTGCCACTTTCAAGTGTTTGTCCTCAGAGTTTTCTAGTCCTGTTTTTGCTTTACCGCGTATCAACCTGTCTGTCTATTTTTTGGATTCTGTCTCTGTCTCATACTTTGGCTGCTGTTGCTATTTTTGGACTGCCTTTTTGTGAACTGAACCTCATTTGCACTGACATTAAAGTCTGTTAAGCTGAATCCTGAATCCTGCATTTGTGTCCAACCTCCTGGCCTGAGCATGCAGGTGGGCCAGCTCTTGAGCCATTTGAACATGTCTCTCCCACAGGCATCCAGAGCCGAAGCTACCACCAACCTGCTTCTGGGTTCATCTTAGATACACCGTCACCCGGCATAAACCCAGTGATGTGTAACCAGCTCTGTTATATGGCTGGGGGGGGCCTGGCTGCCGGTTTGTTTGTCTTTTTGTTTTCCTCCCAGGTGGCGTGCATTTGGGACTGAGTGGCTGTGTTGCTGAGGCTGTCAGGACCTCACCCTGATCACCTGCGACTCGTCAGGACTCACAGCTGAGGTGCATCTGGATGGATTGGAGCATGTTGGCATTTAAGACTGGAGTGCACAGTGTGTATTTGCCAGAGACTCGACCTTGTGACCAGACGGGTGAGATCGTCGTCTCGGGAGCCATCTCATCAGCAGCGGATGCTGAGAAACGTCCAGGTTTGATGCACAGTCTGTGAAAGAGGAGGGGGTGAGGTTTCACGCTCGTCAGCACACTTCCTGAGGTACGTTAGATTTTGTGACTAACAGTTATACAGTCAGTAAATGTGGTGTCCCTCACACCTTATTGTATTGAGCTGTTTGTTAGTCATGTATCAGCTTCCACTGCGGTGGAGTTTTGTGAACTGGATGTTCCATGCCTGCAGGTTGGAAGCTGATCAGCAATCAAGCCAGGAAGTGTTTGCTGTTTGTACACCTTTAAGTGTTCTGTGTGTAGAGTGTGGACTCACATAATGGTTCCTTCTTTCACAGACTCGGTTGTTGCGGCCACCTGGGGGGTGTCGGCGGGGTCCTTGGGTCCGAAACAGCTTCTGGCTCCGGACCATTAGCGCTGCTGGGAGCGCACCACGCCAGACCGCACCTTTCTGTATTATCACTGTTATGTATTAAATTCAGTTAGCCTTTGTACCGTGCTCTGCTTATTTCATACTGGGTCCTTCAAACGCTGGTCGGTTCTCCGAGCTGCGTCCGACACATAACAAGCTCTCCCGAATGAAACACTTCTCTGGGGAGTCAGGTGATGTGCAACCATTTATAACTCAGTTCAAGCTCCATTTTGAATTAATGTCATCTATGTCTCCATCCGACCGGACAAAAATAGCATTTATGATATCTCACCTGACTGGGAGAGTTGCATCCAGGGCTACTGCTGAATGAAGTCGCTGATCAGAGGTGTGCCTATTGCTCCAGCACTTCACCTCCACTTTGAAGCAGGTGTTTTAACACTCTTCACCTGGCCATGAAGCGGCTCGGTCACTCATGCACCTCCGACAAGGCAGACAGCGGGTGATGGACCAGGCCATTAACCTCCGCATCTTAGCCACTAAAAGTGAGTGGAACACTACAGCATTATTAGATGCATTCGTCCAAGGTCTCGTTGAACACCATTGATCTCCCGGAGGTCCTCGAAGCTCTGGCCATTACAATTGACAGACGGCTGATTGACAGACACCGAACGAAGAAGTGGAACCCATGCACCTGGGACACACCCGGCTCTCAGCTGAAGAGCGCCATTAACACAAACGTCAGATCGCCTGTTGGCAGGTCAGGGGTGCCCCACCCCAAATTAAGCCAGCAGTCTGGGTGAGTCAAAATCAGATGTTTTTTCTCCATCTAAGCTGAGCTCACTTCTGATGGTCATCCTGTCGTGCTGTCTGTTTTTATTGACTCCGGTTTCGACACTAATTTAATCCATTCTTCTCTTGTCAGGGCTCTGAACATTAGAATGCACCGTCCCTTGCACCCTCTGGAGGTCAAAATGGTGGATGGCAATATTTTAGGGAAAATCACTCATAGAACTCAGTCACTGCAATTAACGTTTTCTGAGAAACTCCTTGAAACCATCAGTTTTCATGTCTTCAATAATATGACTCAGCAGGCAATTCTGGAGTACCCCTGGCTTACACAGCACAGTCCCACCTTTGACTGGGCCAATGGCCATATCGTTTTTTTGGGGATCACTCTGTAGAAACACATGTTTAATTAACCTTAAGGTCCAGCCTGCTGCTATAGATCCTGATCTGACTGGAGTTCCATCCTCTTACCGTGATCTAGTGTTTCCCCTCACAGACTTGACCTTCTGTACCTTCTTCCCTACCTGTAGTCCAACACTGCAAGGGGATCTGGGTTCGGGTCCAGCGAACTCTGTTGAAGACCTCCTCTTCCTTCAAGGCGGCAGTGGATCGTCGCTGAGCACCTGCGCTGTTCTACAGGGATCTGCCGCTTCATGGGATGGTCTGGAAGGTGGTGCCCAGATTCGTGGATCCCTTCCCTATCACCAAGGTGATCAATGTTCATGTTTGTCTACCCGGGGCTCTACGACTCCATCCCTCTTTTCATGTAGGTCGTGTTAACCCGTGAAGACTAGTCCTCTGTGGTGCTCTTTGGTGCTCTGGCTAATTATGTAAAACCATCTGTCAAGAATTTGGGAGTGATATTTGACAGATGTTTGAGGTTCAGTCAACAGATAATTCCTGGCTATAGTAAAGCACTTTCTCAGTAGATGTGATCTTGAGACGGCCATGTATGCTTTCATAAGCTCTAAGCTTTACTTACTAGCTTTACTCTAATGCACTTTATACTGGCATTAACTAGTCGTCTCTTGCATGCCTCCACTTGGTGTAGAATTCTGCTGCTCATCATTTAACAAACACTTTCAGACGTGAGCATGTTACACCTGTCCTGTACACACTCCAGTTCATTTTAGAATTGATTTTAAGACTTTAATGTTTGTTTTTAAAGCTATTAATGTACCCGCACCATAACAAAACCCTAGTATTGCCCAAAACTTACAGAAGTGCTGACAGGCATTGGGTGATTCTGGAAGTAGCTGCATAGAAGTTCAGATTTTTACAATTACATTTCATAAAAATTTAATCCAGCCCATTTTTACCTGAGGCCAAAATATGGCCATCGGATATTGCGAAGGCTTTGTGTCCATCCATCCTCCCATTTGTTTGTCTGTCCGTTTGTCTGATTTTTTGTTCATACTTTCCTGAACATCTTTGCACCACCACCAAGTCTCCTGGTCTTCCTTCCACTGTCCAGATGACATGCCCTGCACTTTCCTAGTTGTGTCCCTCACCACATCTGCAGTAATTTGTCCAAAATCTCCTCACCTTCATTCAGTGTCTGTCTCACCTCCTCCCTGAATTTCACACAACAGTCTTTTTCCTTCAGCTTCTGCCATCTGATTATTTTTTTGTTGAGATCTCACTCTCTTCCTCTTCTTGACCTCTAAAGTCATACTACAAATCACAACTTCAAAAAAAAAAATATAAGGCTTTTTTGTAAAAGCTCTATGAGTGGCAATATCAAAGATTGAGAAAAAAAGTTGTTTTATGAACATTTGAGTTCAGATGCAAAGTCAAAATAGAGACATATGAGCCTCAGAGTTTTAGTCTTTTGCTTTCAGTTTGGACTGAAAGCAAAAGGACATACAAGGACATACAAAGGCTGATAAACAACCATGGGATTTGAAACTACAACACAATACAATTTTACACCATCTGCCAGAACTATTTTGGAAAGGTTGCTGGAAGCAAATTAATACAGTTGTTTGAATTTTATCAGCAGTTGAATTCCATATTTAAAAGTTACATTTACTACTGAATAGTTTAATCCTGAAATTTTCATGCCTCTTTATTCATTTCAATGAAATGTTCAAAAATCACAATTCTAAATTTAAACAAAAACTGTGAACTGTTATTTTCACGATGGTTACATTCTAAAACCACAATCATACCTCAACACAACCCCGCAGAAAGTATTTTGCATGAATTTAACAGTGAAAGGATAAGAAAGCAAAGGAGGTTCAAGTGAGTGAGAAAAACACTATTTCTGCTCTGAAGTACATGTGAATTTATGCTGCATGGCATCAACAGAGCAACAGCCTTACACTGTTCTATCTGCTCAGTCACATTTTATCATGGACCTGCAACAGATAACTGTAAGGCTGTCACATCCTTTATTTCGGATAACTGCTTAGCACAAAAATGTTGCAGTCACTGGTTATACAGTAGTGTTCAGAATAATAGTAGTGCTATGTGACTAAAAAGATTAATCCAGGTTTTGAGTCTATTTCTTATTGTTACATGGGAAACAAGGTACCAGTAGATTCAGTAGATTCTCACAAATCCAACAAGACCAAGCATTCATGATATGCACACTCTTAAGGCTATGAAATTGGGCTATTAGTAAAAAAAAGTAGAAAAGGGGGTGTTCACAATAATAGTAGTGTGGCATTCAATCAGTGAGTTCATCAATTTTGTGGAACAAACAGGTGTGAATCAAGTGTCCCTATTTAAGGACGAAGCCAGCACCTGTTGAACATGCTTTTCTCTTTGAAAGCCTGAGGAAAATGGGTCGTTCAAGACATTGTCCAGAAGAACAGCGGCATTTGATTAAAAAGTTTATTGGAGAGGGGAAAACTTATACGCAGGTGCCAAAAATGATAGGCTGTTCATCTACAATGATCTCCAATGCTTTAAAATGGACAAAAAAAAACAAAAAAAAAACCAGATGCGTAGAAGAAAACGGAAAACAACCATCAAAATGGATAGAAGAATAACCAGAATGGCAAAGGCTCACCCATTGATCAGCTCCAGGATGATCAAAGACAGTCTGGAGTTACCTGTAAGTGCTGTGACAGTTAGAAGACGCCTGTGTGAAGCTAATTTATTTGCAAGAATCCCCCACAAAGTCCCTCTGTTAAATAAAAGACATGTGCAGAAGAGGTTACAATTAGCCAAAGAACACATCAAGTGGCCTAAAGAGAAATGAAGGAATATTTTGTGGACTGATGAGAGTAAAATTGTTCTTTTTGGGTCCAAGGGCCGCAGACAGTTTGTGAGATGACCCCCAAACACTGAATTCAAGCCACAGTTCACAGTGAAGACAGTGAAGCATGGTGGTGCAAGCATCATGATATGGGCATGTTTCTCCTACTATGGTGTTGGGCCTATATATTGTATACCAGGTATCAAGGATCAGTTTGGATATGTCAGAATACTTGAAGAGGTCATGTTGCCTTATGCTGAAGAGGACATGCCCTTGAAATGGGTGTTTCAACAAGGCAATGACCCCAAGCACACTAGTAAACGAGCAAAATCTTGGTTCCAAACCAACAAAATTAATGCCTCACAGATGTGAAGAAATCATGAAAAACTGTGGTTATACAACTAAATACTAGTTTAGTGATTCACATGATTGCTAAAAAAAACAGTTTGAACATAATAGTTTGAGTTTGTAGCGTCAACAGCAGATGCTACTATTATTGTGAACACCCCCTTTTCCACTTTTTTTTACTAATAGCCCAATTTCATAGCTTTAAGAGTGTGCACATCATGAATGCTTGGTCTTGAATCTACTGGTACCTTGTTTCCCATGTAACAATAAGAAATATACTCAAGACCTGGATTAATCTTTTTAGTCACATAGCACTACTATTATTCTGAACACTACTGTACTAACATGGCAAATTATTCCAGTTGCGTCATTCAGAAAAGCAAGTGCCAACAATAAATTAAAATACTGAAACTAGAGATCTGAAAATCAAGATCACAAAATTATGCCCCATCCTCCCATACTAGTTTCTTGCATGTATTATTTATCAGTGGTAGTAAATATTTTGTGATGGAACACCTGAATTAACAAACTGGTCAACCTCTGCAGATGTAACGAACAAATAAAATGTATTGATAAGAATTTTTGATTTCCATTTGTGTTAGTTTTTATCCAACAAAAGTCTTTTTCTCATCTGAAAAATGAGTTCCTAGTCAGCTGAGTCCGCCGAGTTTGTCAAAACGTTTTGTGCGTGCAGCTTTTGTGCTGCCTGCATGCTTGTTTAGTGTTTTTTTCCGCTACTTGTTTTTTACTTTTACAATACTCATGAATTTATATTCTGCAGCTGTCCGATCCATCAGACTGGGCTTCTGATTGGCCAAAGCTCCGGCGCAGGGTGTGAATTCTGCATAAGAAGAGAGAGGATAGATCCTGACATAGCAACATAGTGTGCTTATTCTAGGTCTTGAAGAAAAAGACAGCTCTTTCTCTCTCTCTCTATTTCTCTCCATCTCTCTCGGCAAGGAGAAAGGAGGTTGTTTAATGTCCTTGCTGTGAGGACAGTGCATGAACAGTGTGGAAATATGACGTTATGCCTTTAGACCATGGCAAACTCCGCTCTAGCAGCTCATATATGTCTATAAACTGGGAATATCCTGCTAAATCCAGATATCTGTTACTTGTGGAAATATGATGTCATCTGTCCATCAGCCCGGAATCCATGGAGACCAACAAATTTGCCAATGGACAAAATCTTTAAATATATAACTATTTCTTTTGCTGTGGTGTGAGAGCACCTTTAGGAGGAGTTGTATTGACAAAATTAGTAGGAGAATTTGGAGGTCCAAAAAGTGACATTATTGTTGCGCATGTGTACTACAGTGGCCATCCATCAAACGACTGAGTGCACCATTGTTGCTATTATTTGAATCGCAACAATGCCAGCATTTCCTGTAACAGACAACATCTCTGGATGTTTCAACATACATGACAGCATTAGTTGATCAGCATGAAGTGAAACTGGGCAAAAATGCATCACCAAGCTGAGGGACTGAAATCTTTTCCTGATCCGTACTGAATTTCAGCGGAGAAATAGAACCCTGACCTGAGAAACTGATCGTGTTTGGAATGAAGACAACACATATTTGAAAACATACCTTTTAAGTGCTGCACTTCTTCATCACTGGCTGGTTCCCAGTGTATTCCCGTCACTTGGGTCACTCCTGTTGATTAAATGGTAATGGTAAATGGACTGCATTTATATAGGGCTTTTCCATTTGCATCAGGAGCTCAAAGCGCTTCACAATAATGCCTCACATTCACCACAATGTGAGGGTGCTGCCATATAAGGTGCTCACTACACACCGGGAGCAACTAGGGGATTAAGGACCTTGCCCAAGTGATTTTCCAGTCAGGCTGGGATTTGAACCAAGATCACCTGATCTCAAGCCCAATGCTTAGCCACTAAACCGTCACCTCACTGCTTCTTTTGTCCCAGCTTCAGGCATATTTGTTTGTCTGTGTCTCTATTTATACACCCGTAAATGATGCACTCCTTCCTCATTGTCTGTTTCATTGTAGATATGATGTGAAGTGATGTTACATCAAACTCTCCTGGATCATCCAGGATAATGCATCAAGTAAAACAGTAACATCTTGTTAAGTTAATATCTTGATAGGGTGTGTCTTTTGTTGGCGGGGGGTGGGGGGGGCAATGATAGTGACTTTCCTTGACAAGATGACAGCCAGAAATAATGTGGAAATGGGATAAGTGTCCAGTTTTGAGTTGAGCACGTCTGTGGTTGTTACATGTAACAACTGATATCTCACAAAAATCACTGCAGCAATCACCGCAATCTGCATACTGTGGTAAGGACACACACACACATACACACACACAACTGAATTTGTGTGACAAAATGACAGAGCAGAAAATAGGCTTGTCAAGGTGAGTGACACCTCATATTTCTTGGTCCAATTCACTCCAAACAAGCACCTGAAACTTTATTGGAATTCAAGATACAACGCTCGTCTCTCTCATTTGGAAGTGCCTTTTTTTTTTCTTTTTTTCTTTTCCTTTGCCTTCTTCAAACATACAGAAATAACACCCGGCTGTTTGACTCCATATTTAAACACATAAATATGAGATAAAGTTCACCTTGCATACGCACAGAAGAGCAAACACACACAAGGAGAGAGTTTTATTTGCTTTAAGGCTTTTCTGTATCAGGTGTTTAACTGCTAATCTGGCGCCACATCTTCTCATCACAGATCTGGAGTGACACTACAATCTGTGATGCGCTGTCAGTCAGGCTGCCGGCGGTGCAACACTGCCATCTACGGCGGCACACCAGACGAGCCCCGTCGTTCATGACAGAGTGATGGCTTGATTGGACTCCACTCAGTTTCCTAATCATCACCACATCAATGAGGAATGGTTTGTCCGTATTAGTAAAATGAGTGTTTCTATGCCTGGGAAAACCTAATGACATAGAGAAGTGCATGTAATGTGCTGGAACCCCATTATGTCCTGGTAACACGTCTTAATAATCTTTGGACATTGACCCTCACTGTGCAAAAAAAAAGAAAAAAAAAAAAAGAAAAACAGTAAAAGGACGTTCACCCTCAGCAGGTTTTATCAAACTCTGCTATTAACCCTCAGAATGCAGCAGCTTGAACTCTTTTTTTTTTTTTACACCTGGACATACAGTAGTACAGGAAATATGAAGGGCTGTGAGATGAATGGCTGCAGCTAAAACCAGTAATGGAGCATACAATTTTGCAATTTGCATGCTATGATAGGCACACAGACATGACGATTATTGTCTTTCACTTATTTCCAAGGTCACAAACTAATTCTTGAGACCTTTGTGAACTTCAAAAGTGCCTACACGGGGAATGAAATTGCCTTTACGCTGTAGGAGCGAGTCAAAGTGTGCTCCCGTGGGAAAGAATATTTTCTAATTAAAACTAAGTCGAGTCACCATGTAATTAAAGTCGTAATAATGATGCACTCTGTAATTACGAAGTTCGACCAGTAAGGTCTCGGTGATTGGGTGTCAAAATGTGGGTGAGAAGAATGAGATGTGACAGAAAAAAAGGACAAGAAGGAGGTGTGGCCACGCCGATTTTACAAGCTTACGAGGATTTGGGCTGATATTACTCGTGCAATTACGGGAAAGTGTGAAATCCCTCATCATATAATTAAGCAATATCAAATTCATAAACCCTTTAAAAAGCACCCTTAATTATTTAAAGAGAGGAAGGGTGGAATCCTTAGGCAAAGAAAGAGCATTGTATTAGATCCATCCTCACAGGCCAAATCCCAGTTTTGAAATCTAATCTGAGGCTTTAATCAGAAACTACCGCAATCATTAGTGAAGAGCAAAACCCACTGATTCACAGTGAATTAATAACACTGGTCAACACCATTTTTCTTGCATGGAATTTTTCAAAGGATTTTGGGTATTTGGGGGGAGGGGAATCCAAATCAGATGTTAGTTTTTGCCAATCACATCATGTTTTTGAGATATGAAAACAGTTGTTTTAAAAAATGCATATTTTTTGCTGAAAGTTGAAAATTTGACATTGCATTTAAACAACCATAAATGGAATAATGTTTGCTTGCACCCTTTTTGAGCATTATTGATGACAATATAAAAATACAAGGATCCTGGAGGGCGCCTTTGAGTGTGCCCACCCAGTCTACATGTGATTTGTGGACTTGGAGAAGGCATATGATCGGGTACCCTGGGAGATACTGTGGGAGGTGCTGCAGGAGTATGGAGTGAGGGTGTTCCTTCTCAGGGCCATCCAATCTCTGTACTCGCAAAGCGAGAGCTGTGTTCGGGTGCTCAGCAGGAAGTCAGACTTGTTTCCGGTGGAGGTTGGCCTCCGCCAGGGCTGCGCCTTGTCACCAATCCTGTTTGTGATATTCATGGACAGGATATCAAGGTGTAGTTGGGGGGAGGAGGGTTTCCAGTTTGGTCGGCTCAGGGTCTCATCACTGCTTTTTGCAGATTATGTTGGCTTCATCGGCCGGTGACCTCCAACACTCACTGGATCGGTTCATTCAAGTGTGAATCAGCTGTAATAAGGATCAGCACCTCTAAATCTGAGGCCATGGTTCTCAGCAAGAAACTGATGGATTGCCTACTCCAGGTAGGGAATACAGTCTTGTCCCAAGTGAAGGTATTCAAGTACCTCAGGCTCTTGTTCATGAGTGAGGGGACAATGGAGCGTGAGATTGGCCAGAGAATCGGCGCAGCAGAGGCGGTATTGCATTCGCTCTACCGTACTGTTGTGACGAAAAGGGAGCTGACCCAAAAGGCGAAGCTCCCGATCTACTGGTCAGTCTTGGTTCATATTCTCACCTATGTTCACGAGGGTTGGGAAATGACCGAAAGACCTACATCGCGGGTACAAACGGCTGAAATGGGCTTCCTTAGGAGGGTGGCTGGTGTCTCCCTTAGAGATAGGGTGAGAAGTTCAGTCATCCGTGGGGAGCTCGTAGTACAGCCGCTGCTCCTTTGCGTTGAAAGGAGCCAGCTGACATGGTTCGGGCATTAGGTTAGGATGCCCCCTGGGTGCCTTCCTAGGGAGGTGTTCCAGGCACATCCACCTGGGAGGAGACCCTGGGAAGACCCAGGACTAGGTGGAGAGATTATATTTCCACACTGGCCTGGGAACACCTCGGGATCCCCCAGTCAGAGGTGGTCAGTGTGGCCCAGGAAAGGGAAGTCTGGGGTCCCCTGCTGGAGCTGTTGCCCTGCAACCAGATCCTGGATAAGCAGTTGAAGATGAGTGATGAGTGATATTGAAAAAATACATCTGGAGCATTATGCCCATCACTGGTAAGGCACCACTGAAAAGCTCATTTTTCTTAGTTTTGTGTCTTTCTCACAGAATTTAATTAGCAGTTTTAAACCAAAAGTGTGCAAACAAAAATGCACAAAAAAGTAACACTCTCACTTTAAAATGATCAGTAGTTGGACTGGCTATACAAAGAAACTCGATCTGCATCCCGTGCCTCATGTGTTACTTCCTCTTCTTCTTCATCATCATTAGTGGATGAAGAAGTAAACTGGAGCTGGTTGAAAATGAACCAGTCGTATAGCAGATGGCATGCTGTGGTATTGCAAGTGTTGTTTTTTTTTTTCTTATTAAATCCCTTGACGTTTACAACTCAGAAATAGCAGTCATCCGGGTGTTTTTTCGGTTCTCTCCAAAGCACTGGCAAACCAAATTTGAGCTTAGCATTCTTTCCTTGAGATCAGGACTTCAGTGTTTCGACACAATTTGGTGAGATGCCCAAGTGTTGTCCTGGTCACCAAGTTGTACTCCGAAATAAGCAAGGTACACTCTTTTGATAAAAGTATTGATGTTACGTCTTTGAGGTGGTAAAGTGAAGCAACCACAGATAGAACAGAAACTATCTGGGTCATTGCAACACTTCCTTCACTTGGAAGACATAGATCTGTTAACTACCTTAGCATGAAGAAGAATCAGGGCAACTTACTACTTTGTCTACTACTACTACTTCATGGCTACTTCTCGTATCAAGCGTTGCTCTTTGAGTTCATCTCATACAAAATTGTTGGGAAAGTGTAGGAACACGGACCCACAACAGGGGGCGCAAATGAACGGACAATGGAGTAAGTCAAAATAACAAGCTTTACTGTTGTGAATGTGCACAACGAATACAACCAATCACAGCAATGGACAACAGTCAATTCACAAAAGTGTCGTGTGGGCAGGCTCGAAGATAGGAGACGCCTCTCCAAGGTAAGACCGGAACCACACGGCTTCCTCCGCCACAGGACCCCGGGAATACTGGAGCCGCCAAGTCCCGAACTCCCAGGTGGCCACTGCCTCCGCGTGTCGGACCTGGTACTGCTGGCGAGGAACAAAGGACAGTTAGATGGGGGCGCGTTTGCACCCAGGACTCCGAACAGCAGGGAAGTTACCTCCACCTCTCGTTGGAACAGTAATCCACAAACTAAGCACAAATCCAAAAAGATACACTCCGTAGCTTTGATACGTTACCTCTCTGGTAGAAACGATATCTCGGCGATGAGGTGGAGATGCCGTCCTGCTGATATACCCCAGTGATAATTGCCGTCAGCTGTCTCAGGTGATGGGTGACAGCTGTTACCGAGGCTGCTCCTGTGGGGCGGCGGCGCCCTCTGGTGCCTGGAGCCCGCACTCCAGGCAGGGCGCCCTCTGGTGGTGGTGGGCCAGCAGTACCTCCTCTTCAGCGGCCCACACAACAGGACCCCCCCCTCAACGGGCGCCTCCTGGCGCCCGACCGGGCTTGTCCGGGTGGCGATGGTAGAAGTCGGCCAGGAGGGCCGGGTCCAGGATAAAGCTCCTCTTCACCCAGGAGCGTTCTTCGGGACCATACCCCTCCCAGTCCACCAGATATTGAAAGCCCCGGCCCATCCGACGGACGTCCAACAACCGGCGCACTGTCCAAGCCGGCTCGCCATCGATGATCCGGGCAGGAGGTGGTGCCGGACCGGGTGTACAGAGGGGCGAGGTGTGATGGGGCTTGAGCTTCGACACATGAAATACAGGATGGATCCGCAGTGAGGCTGGAAGCTGAAGCCTCACTGCGGCGGGATTGATGACCTTGAGGATTTTAAACGGTCCTATGTACCTGTCCTGTAGTTTAGGGGAGGCCACTTGTAGTGGGATGTCCTTTGTGGACAACCACACTTCCTGCCCGGGGCGATACGTAGGGGCCGGGGTCCGCCGCCGGTCTGCATGGGTCTTCGCCCTCATCCGGGCCTTCAACAAAGCAGAACGGGCGGCACGCCACACCCGACGGCACTTCCGCAGGTGGGCCTGGACCGAGGGCACACCGACCTCTCCCTCAACCACCGGGAACAACGGGGGCTGATACCCCAAACACACCTCAAAGGGGGAGAGGCCGGTGGCTGATGACACTTGACTGTTGTGGGCGTACTCGATCCAGGCCAGATGAGTACTCCAGGCCGCCGGGTGCGCGGCTGTCACACAACGCAGTGTTTGCTCCATTTCTTGATTGGCCCGCTCTGCTTGCCCGTTGGTCTGGGGGTGATACCCGGACGAGAGACTGACCGTGGCCCCCAGTTCCCGGCAAAAGCTCCTCCAGACATGCGAGGAGAACTGGGGACCGCGATCGGAGACGATGTCTGATGGTATCCCATGCAGGCAGACGACGTGGTGGACCAGGAGGTCCGCTGTCTCCTGGGCCGTTGGGAGCTTCGGGAGGGCCACGAAGTGGGCCGCCTTGGAGAATCGGTCCACTATCGTGAGGATCACGGTGTTTCCCTGGGACGGCGGGAGGCCCGTGACAAAATCCAGGCCGATGTGGGACCAGGGGCGATGAGGCACGGGCAGCGGCTGTAGCAGTCCCGGAGCCTTGCGATGGTCGGCCTTGCCCCTGGCACAGGTGGTACAGGCCTGGATATAGTCCCGGACGTCGGCCTCCAGGGACGCCCACCAGAAGCGCTGCCGGACAACTGCCACGGTTCTTCGCACCCCTGGATGACAGGAGAGCTTAGAGCCGTGACAGAAGTCCAGGACTGCAGCCCTTGCCTCTGGTGGGACGTAAAGTCTGTTCTTTGGTCCAGTCCCGGGGTCCGGGCTTCGTGCCAGGGCCTCCCGGACGGTTCTCTCAACGTCCCAGGTGAGGGTGGCCACGATAGTGGACTCCGGGATGATGGGTTCCGGTGGATCCGACAACTCCGCTTTGACCTCGTCTTCGTGTACCCGGGACAAGGCATCCGACTTCTGGTTCTTGGTCCCGGGCCGGTAGGTGATGCGGAAGTCAAAACGGCCGAAGAACAGTGACCAGCGGGCTTGCCTGGGATTCAGCCGCTTGGCGGTCCTGATATACTCCAGGTTCCGGTGGTCAGTGAAAACCGTGAATGGCACGGACGTTCCCTCCAACAGGTGTCTCCACTCTTCAAGAGCCTCTTTCACCGCAAGGAGTTCTCGGTTGCCGACGTCATAGTTCCGTTCAGCCGGGGTCAACCTGCGGGAAAAATAGGCACACGGATGAAGGACCTTATCGGTCTTCCCACTCTGGGACAGCACAGCTCCTATCCCTGAGTCCGAGGCGTCCACTTCAACCACTAACTGGCGACTAGGATCGGGCTGCACCAGAACGGGTGCAGACGAGAAGCGCCGTTTCAACTCCTTGAACGCGGCCTCGCAACGATCCGACCAGGTGAAGGGGACTTTTGGTGAGGTCAGGGCTGTCAGGGGGCTAACAACCTGACTGTAGCCCTTAATGAACCTCCTGTAGAAATTCGCAAAGCCGAGGAACTGTTGCAGCTTCCTACGGCTTGTGGGTTGGGGCCAGTCTCTCACCGCTGCAACCTTGGCCGGATCAGGTGCGACGGAGTTGGGGGAGATGATGAACCCCAGGAAGGACAAAGAGGTGCGGTGAAACTCACACTTCTCGCCCTTAACAAACAGCCGGTTCTCCAATAACCGCTGCAGGACCTGACGTACATGCCGGACATGAGTCTCAGGATCCGGAGAAAAGATGAGTATATCGTCTAGATATACGAAGACGAACCGGTGCAGGAAGTCCCGCAATACGTCGTTAACCAAGGCTTGGAACGTCGCGGGGGCGTTTGTGAGGCCGAACGGCATGACCAGGTACTCAAAGTGACCTAAGGGGGTGTTGAATGCCGTCTTCCACTCGTCTCCCTTCCGGATCCGAACCAGATGATACGCGTTTCTAAGATCAAGCTTGGTAAACATCTTGGCTCCATGCAGGGGCGTGAACACCGAATCCAACAGGGGTAACGGGTATCGGTTGCGAACCGTGATTTCGTTCAGCCCCCTATAATCGATGCATGGACGAAGTCCGCCATCTTTTTTACCCACAAAAAAGAAACCTGCGCCCATCGGGGAGGTGGAATTTCGGATCAACCCGGCAGCTAACGAGTCCCGGATGTAGGTCTCCATTGATTCGCGCTCAGGCCGTGAGAGGTTGTACAGTCTACTGGACGGGAACCCACTGCCTGGAACCAAATCGATGGCACAATCGTACGGACGGTGGGGGGGGAGTGTGAGCGCCAGATCCTTGCTGAACACGTCGACAAGGTCGTGGTAATCCACCGGCACCGTCCCCAGATTGGGCGGGACTCTGACCTCCTCCTTAGCTTGGGAGCCGGGAGGAACCGAGGAACCTAGACACACCTGATGGCAGGTCTCGCTCCACTGAACCACTACCCCGGACGGCCAATCAATCCGGGGATTGTGCTTCAACATCCAGGGAAAGCCTAAAACCACACGGGAAGTGGCCTGAGTCACAAAAAACTTGATCACCTCCCGGTGGTTTCCTGACACCACCAGCGTTACAGGTGGTGTCTTATGTGTGATCGGAGGGAGCAGGGAGCCATCTAGCGCTCGAACCTGCACAGGCGAGGTAAGCGCCACCAGAGGGAGCCCTATCTCCCTGGCCCATCTGCAGTCCAACAGATTCCCCTCAGAGCCCGTGTCCACCAGTGCTGGGGCCTTCAGGGTTAAATCCTCATACAGGATCGTGACTGGGAGTCGTGTAGCAATGTGGGTGTGTCCCACGTGAATGTCTCGGCCCACCCCTAGCCCAGTCTCTAGGGGCGGGCGTTGGTGTTGTAACCGCTCGGGGCAGTCTCTCACATGGTGCTCTAGTGCACCACAAACAAAACAAGCTCCATGGGCCCGTCTCCTCTGTGCAGCTGGTGCCCTAAATGTTGCCCTACTCGTGTCCATAGCTTCGTCAGTAGGGGGAGCTGTGGCCCCACGGAGCGCAGGGGCCGTGGAGCGTGGGGAAGGCGGAGCGCGGTCGGAACCGGAAGGGAGAGGGACGGCGCGTGCCCGGCCACGCCCTTCGTCTCGTTCCCGCCGACGTTCTTCTAACCGGTTGTCCAACCGTATGACAAGATCGATAAGCCCGTCTAAATCCCGCGGTTCGTCCTTAGCCACCAGGTGCTCCTTGAGAACCAAAGACAGTCCGTTTACAAAGGCGGCGCGGAGGGCAGCGTTATTCCAGCCGGATCTCGCAGCCGCGATGCGGAAGTCGACTGCATAAACAGCTGCGCTCCGGCGCCCCTGTCTCATTGACAGTAGCACGGTTGAAGCGGTCTTGCCCCTATTAGGGTGATCGAACACGGTTCTGAGCCCCCTCACAAACCCATCGTATGTCAGAAGGAGCCGTGAATTCTGCTCCCAGAGCGCTGTAGCCCAAGCGCGTGCCTCACCGCGAAGCAGGTTTATGACATAAGCTACTTTACTAGCATCGGTCACGTACATAACGGGACGCTGTGCGAAGACGAGCGAACACTGCATCAGAAAATCCGCGCACGTCTCCACACAGCCTCCATACGGCTCTGGAGGGCTTACGTATGCTCCCGGGAAGGAGGGAGAGGTCGTTGAACAACCAGTGGAACGTCAACGTTACGCACAGGATCTACGGGAGGGAGAGCCGCAGCGGCGCCCGGAGGGCGCGCTTCCACCTGCGCGGCGAGAGCCTCCACCCTGCGGTTCAGGAGGACGTTCTGCTCGGTCATGAAATCCAACCGAGTCGTGAAAGCGGTGAGGATCCGCTGCAACTCACCGATTACCCCTCCCGCGGACGCCTGCGCGTCCTGTTCTTCCATTGGCCGTTCAACAGCCGGTTGACGCCCCTCGGGATCCATGACGCTGGCCGAGATATCCTGTTGGGAAAGTGTAGGAACACGGACCCACAACAGGGGGCGCAAATGAACGGACAATGGAGTAAGTCAAAATAACAAGCTTTACTGTTGTGAATGTGCACAACGAATACAACCAATCACAGCAATGGACAACAGTCAATTCACAAAAGTGTCGTTTGGGCAGGCTCGAAGATAGGAGACGCCTCTCCAAGGTAAGACCGGAACCACACGGCTTCCTCCGCCACAGGACCCCGGGAATACTGGAGCCGCCAAGTCCCGAACTCCCAGGTGGCCACTGCCTCCGCGTGTCGGACCTGGTACTGCTGGCGAGGAACAAAGGACAGTTAGATGGGGGCGCGTTTGCACCCAGGACTCCGAACAGCAGGGAAGTTACCTCCACCTCTCGTTGGAACAGTAATCCACAAACTAAGCACAAATCCAAAAAGATACACTCCGTAGCTTTGATACGTTACCTCTCTGGTAGAAACGATATCTCGGCGATGAGGTGGAGATGCCGTCCTGCTGATATACCCCAGTGATAATTGCCGTCAGCTGTCTCAGGTGATGGGTGACAGCTGTTACCGAGGCTGCTCCTGTGGGGCGGCGGCGCCCTCTGGTGCCTGGAGCCCGCACTCCAGGCAGGGCGCCCTCTGGTGGTGGTGGGCCAGCAGTACCTCCTCTTCAGCGGCCCACACAACACAAAATGGGAGCAAAACCAAAAGTGTTGCGTTTATATTTTTGTTGAGTGTATAAAGCTGTGTGTGTGTGTGTGTGTGTGTGTGTGTGTGTGTGCGTGCGTGCGTGCGTGCGTGCGTGCGTGTGTGTGTGTGTGTGTGTGTTCGCTTTGCACAGCCACAGTAATCAAACAATCCACACCAAACTTGGTGTGGTGACTGGGGGCACCAAGGGGGAGGTCACTGAGGCCCTTAGGTTGAAAGCGTGCACATACACACGGTCAGCCTTATATATTAAATCACGACCTGCTCACTGGAGCCCATATTTTCGCAGTTCACGTGGTACTAAGGTCATAAATACTCAAGTACTATACTATACCTATACTATAATACTATACCCAGGCCAGGTAGCAAGCATCACACTTTACTTACTACGTAGTAGCGGCTGGCTAGGGTGCATTTTAATTACAATCTGAACATGGCAGCGCGCACCATGTGCCAGTTAAAGCACACATTGTTTTTCAATTAAAATGCACCTGCTGTGTACGGCACGCTATCACCTTTTATCATCATTCACTTGAGTCTCATGAATGTCACAAATTGCTCTATGAAAATTAATGATGGCAACATACACACAATGCAACTTACTACACCTCAACTAAAGTGATATGAAATATACAATGACATGGCTAAAAGTCTTCTCTATTACCCGTGCGTAGAACAGGTAACTCAGCTAGTCTATATATATTATTCGGAGGTGGAGCTGTGCACTGATTTAGCACAGATATGTCATCCTCCATCCTTCTGTATTTTGGCTCTGATGGAGATATGATATCGCATTTCCACAGCAAAGCATTTCGCAGAAAGGTTTTTACAGTTTAAAGTCATATATGAACGCTATTGGAGCTGGATTTGGGCAGTGTACCGTTCAATGAAAGCATATTTCGTCACTTTTTGTGCATCCCTCACAATCAGCACATCAAAGAAGTCCCACCATATGTCCTCAGAGAGAGGGAGAGGGAGAGACAGAGAGAGTGTTCGAGATAAAATAAAGATTCGAAGTGACACAGTGCTGTGCGCTCCGCTCCTGTAAAATTGTGCTCCTCAATAAAAATTTTAAAAGACATTAAATGCACAAGTCCACAAAAATTCAAACAGGGGTCCTGGCTGGCAGCAGCTCAGCCACTTGCAAAAGCAGCTGTTCCTCTCTGATCATCTCCGCTATTGTGATATGCTTCCCGGCAGCTCATGTGTGTAGTCAGCCTAGTGTCACTTTTTTGTTGTTGTTGTGCTCCCATGACCAAATGAGTCAAATTTTCGTGACAGAGCTTTTTTTTAACTTGCTATTCCTAACCCTACTCCCACCCCCCCCCGACCCCAACCTTAACCATAAGCTAATCTTACTCCTTCCCCCCACCCTAACCATAACCACCCCGACCCCCCCCCCCCCCCCCCCCCCCCCCAAAGCACAACTTGCCTTGAGACCAGGTTGGTGTAGTCCAGCCCCCCACAGTTCTCTTATGAATGAGAGTCCTAGCGAGTGCATTCAGAGGGTTGCACGACACCAGCAACAGTTCTGGTTGCACACTGGAAGGAGCCATGACGCCTCACCAACTTTGAGAAGTTCAAAATCGAGGCATGATGCTGGCAACACCCTGCAAGTGAAAGGAGGGAAGAGCGCCACCCAGTGAATGTTGTGTGAAATCAAGCAAGTTCCCTTGCAACTGCCATTCGCAGGCTCACACTATTTTGTTAACTTTGCAATTAATCTGCGGTTCATGTGTACCGGACTGTTGTTGGTGGCCCCTACAGATCATTGATTAAATATGGGTCCTTTAAAGGTGCGTTTACACATATCCAAGACGCGTTACGAATGTCATTTTTCTGTCATTCGTGGCACATTCCTGACATTCTTAATGTGACTTAACGCATCTGAATAGGTTTCTTAATAGTGCATGTTGGTGCGTGATATTCTTGATATTCGTGGAGCATGTTTTTGCCTGTCAAAAAATCTTCCATGAATGTCCCACATCACCCTCATTTCGTCTCACGTCTTGGAGGTCGCAACTGAGCTGTTGATCCGTCTTGATGAGTATTGATCCTTAATAGAACGTGACAACGTTCGTAGTGGTTCCTGTGATGGTTCTTGGAGCCCAAACTGTCACGCGTTATTATGAAGTGACTCAGAAACTGTCAAGTTTTGACACGACTTGTAACGCAGCGTCACATTTCACTGCGCACCATGACGAATCAGTTTTCTGTCACGTGCGCACAATTAAACTCGGCTCCAAGTGTCGTTCCACAGTTCCTGCTGAAGCTCCTCAGGACGCTCCTGCAGGTGTTCCACCTGCTGTTGTAACCGATGAGCGGGAGAACAACTAGAGGAGTGAGAGGAGACTCACGTGCAGCCAGACATTTCTGCACCTCCTCCAGTCTGAAGTGTGTGCACAGTTAAACCCTGCTGCACCGCATTCAGTTTGATTGCTGACACCAAGTCGGCTAAAAGTTTCATTTCAGTGCTCTTCAGAGCGCTCCTGCAGGTGTTCACCTGCTGCATGTGCCTGATGTTTGGGAAAATGCGCGAGACAAGAGCCGCATGAAGCCACACATCTGGCTCTGTCCGTCTCCTCCTCCTCCTCTCTGTGCCACTCCATGGCACAGAGCCCAACTACGCATGCAGTCACAAAGTTCTTCTGAAAAACTGGAGCGATCTGAATTCAGTTGGATGAATATGGGTGTGTGTGGAGACAATTCACCTCGTTCACAACGTGACAGAACTTAACGATGCGCTGTTAGGCGCAATAGCGCGTACCAACGTGGAACACTATTCTTGACTGTGCGTAATGGTTCCTGATAATTCTCCAACAACACGTGCCGTTAATCGTAACGTGTGGTAACAGGTTACAGCAGTTCCTGAGGACACCTGATGCCTCTGTGTACTGTGTACTTCGTGGCATTCGTGACTTGTCGTCGTTATGTGTAAACGCAGTATTATACCACTTCTGCAAATGATACAAACAGCAAAATCAGAATTTCTGACATTTAGAAATACTTTTAATAAAGCTATAATAAAACATTCATATTCCCATTGACCCATGTTGGTAAATGATGTAAAAGCATTCTAAATGTAACTAATGTTATTATTGACAGTTGACACAGTAGACTTGTATGATTATTGTCATACCTGTACAGCAGATATCCAGCAACATGTTTCTGTAAAATATGTCCATATTTTATTGAGATATTCCAAACAGATTGTCCTGAGTCCTATGTTACGAGCTATGTCTTTTGCTGTCCTTCTGATTAATTTAATTTAATTTTAATTTAATTAGCTTATAATGCACCAAATCACAGCAAAAGCTGTCTCAAGGCGCCTTACATAAAACAAGTCAACATAAAATTAAATAAATAATAAAAAATGAATAAAACAAATACATAAATAAAACAGAAGTAAAAGAATAAAACAAATAAAATAAAAACTATCCATAAGAAAGAGAATTAAAAATAGGTTTTGAGCCTTGACTTAAAAATGTCCACCGACTCAGACTGCCTCACGGTCGCAGGAAGACTGTTCCACAGGGTGGGTGCACGATACGAAAAGGCTCTTTGACCTGCTGACGACTTATTCACCCTGGGAACATAGAGATTACATTTATGTGGGGATTGTTTTTTTTTGGTGGGGGGGGACTGTTCTTTTTGGCTCTGTGATGTTAACATTAGTATGTGTTGCATAGCACTGACATTTAACCTTTGAATGACATGCTGGTAAAATGAATTTTCAGAGCTTCATGGTGTCTTATTACTGAATTTTAGGCCATGTGAGCCAAAATCCTAAACTGTTTCGAGACCAGCCAAATTGAGAACACATTGGTGATATAAATTGCAAATTCTTAATTTGAATACTAAGGAATAAATTTATAGTCGAGTGGAAGAATGTCCTTTTTCATGAATTTAATTGTGGAAAAAAAAAATCCGAAGGGAACACTGCTATAACACCTCTGACAAAACAGGAAGCACTTCATTATCATATGCCTAAAAATACAAAGTGTTTGCTTGCAGTTAAATGAACCAGCAGTACCCAAGAGGAGGATTCACATGCCCATCATCAGTGCTCACCGTGCTGACCCCACATGAACACTTAGCGTATGAAAGGAACGAAATGGGAAAGTAATTGTTGTATTGTACTTCTAATGGGATTTCAGAGGTGGTTGGTGTGTGTGTGTGTGTGTGTGAGGGGGTGGGGGGGGGGGGGGGTTGGCTACCGCAACACAGCATAAAACAAATCTTTGACCAAAGAATGGCTTTGCTTTAATTCAGTCTCTTAACGGACTGAAATCTAAGCCAGACATGACTTCCAGCAGTGGGAAGAAGCCCATTAGGCTGCAGCAGAGACGTCTTTATAAGCGTACGTTTTTGCAGTGCATGCTTTCTACCAAATGACCTTCCAATCACACTGAAACCATACTGAGCAGCAGCTTTTACAATCATATACATGAGGCCTGCTTTATGGGACTCATAAGGCCACCTTCATCCAGAAGCATAATATGTTTGTGCGAGGGTTATAAAGCACATAATGTGCAATAAAATATGTCCTTTAATGAACTTTATAGAAAGATTGAAGCGTTCGTGCTCTGGTCTAAGTACAGGGTGCATAAAAGATGGCTAATGGCAACTTCCTGCATGGCTGCTATTAGGAAAAGTGATCTGTCTGGTCTTCACCTCTGCACTGCTTTCCATTTCAAAGATGCTTGTCCTGAATCACGCAATCCAGTCTCCTCCTAGGTGTGTGTCTAGAGCAACCTAAAGGGCACCTGGGTTTAATTGCTCTTTCATATCTTTTATTGGCCAAGCCTCAAGGGTTAAAAAAAAGTAATACAAAGTGTGGATGAAAGGTTTCGAGGCTGACTATAAAGGTTTGGCTCCAAATCAATTAAACTTGTGTGTTTTTACTTTGGCTCTTCGGATGACTGAATGGCTGGTTGTTTTCATTCCCACTATATTTGGCCTGTCACATAAGAGTTTTAAACTTGGCCGTAGCAAAAAATTGTGAATGTAGGATAAGGAAACATTCTGTCAATCTTATCCCACATTTTCCCCCAGGACCCTTAATTGCAATAAGGGGTATAGAAAATGAATGAAACAACAAATGAATGATCCAACATTTATGTGGGGTCTAAAGGGACAATGTGCCCCAAGGTTTAGCAGTTTATGCTTTCATTCATTCATTATCGAAAGGAGTCAGTTGAGGTGGCTCGGGCATCTTTTCCGGATGCCCCCTGGACGCCTCGCTGGAGAGGTGTTTCGGGCACATCCCATTGGGAGGAGGCCCCAGGGAAGACCCAGGACACGCTGGAGGGACTACATCTCTCAGCTGGCTTGGGAACACCCCAAGGGTTCCCCCTGGAGGAGCTGGGGGAGGTGTGTGTGGTCGGGAAGTCTGAGCGGCTTTGCTTCAGCTGTTGCTCCCCCGACTCCGGATAAAGCAGAAGAAAATGGATGGATGGATGGATGGATGCTTATTCCATTTAAGGGTCACAGAGGGTCACAGGGTGCAATTAATGTAGGGGGAGGCTGTAGCTGATGCCATCAGGCTCTTGCTTGCCCCTACTGGTGGTTGGCTCTCACTGCGGTATTGTATCACTTCCTGTTCCGGAGCACAGCGGTGTTTTGCTGTATCTGTTAGCTGTTTAATCTGCGCAGTTAGATTGATCTAGTTACCTAGATAACAATTTGCTTCACAGTGTAATCTTCACGTGCCTTAACAAAAGCACTCCCTCTGCTGAATCACCTCTAAATTATTTACACATTATTCACTTTGCATGTTTTTAGGAATCCGCTAGCTTAGCGCAGCTACTAGCTCTTAGCCGGTTTATCATGGCGGCTTCTCCTGTCTCTCCTGCACTTTTCTGCTCTGGGTGTGAAATGTTTAGTTATTCCTCGGCCTCCTTTAGCAGTAATGGTACTTGTAATAAGTGTAGCTTATTCGTAGCTTTGGAGGCCAGGCTGGGCAAATTGGAGACTCGGCTCCGCACCGTGGAAAATTCTACAGCTAGTCAGGCCCCTGTAGTTGGTGCAGACCAAGGTAGCTTAGCCACCGTTAGTTTCCCTCTGGCAGATCCCGAGCAGCCGGGAAAGCAGGCCGACTGCGTGACTGTGAGGAGGAAGCATAGCCCTAAACAGAAGCCCCGTGTACACCGCCAACCCGTTCACATTTCTACCCGTTTTTCCCCACTCGGCGACACACCCACCGAGGATCAAACTCTGGTTATTGGCGACTCTGTTTTGAGAAATGTGAAGTTAGCGACACCAGCAACCATAGTCAATTGTCTTCCGGGGGCCAGAGCAGGCGACATTGAAGGAAATTTGAGACTGCTGACTAAGGCTAAGCGTAAATTTGGTAAGATTGTAATTCACGTCGGCAGTAATGACACCCAGTTACGCCAATCGGAGGTCACTAAAATTAATATTGAATCGGTGTGTAACTTTGCAAAAACAATGTCAATGTTTTCTCTGGGCCCCTCCCCAATCAGACCGGGAATTGCTGGCTGTCTGAGTGGTGTCCAAAAAATGAGGTGGGCTTCATAGATAATTGGCAAAGCTTCTGGGGAAAACCTGGTCTTGTTAGGATGGAAGGCATCCATCCCACTTTGGATGGAGCAGCTCTCATTTCTAGAAATCTGGCCAAATCCTCCAAACCATGACTATCCAGGGTTGGGACCAGGAAGCAGAGTTGTAGTCTTACACACCTCTCTGCAGCTTCTCTCCCCCTGCCATCCCCTCATTACCCCATCCCCATAGAGACGGTGCCTGCTCCCAGACCACCAATAACCAGTAAAAATCTATTTAAGCATAAAAATTCAAAAAGAAAAAATAATATAGCACCTTCAACTGCACCACAGACTAAAACAGTTAAATGTGGTCTATTAAACATTAGGTCTCTCTCTTCTAAGTCCCTGTTAGTAAACGATATAATAATTGATCAACATATTGATTTATTCTGCCTTACAGAAACCTGGTTACAGCAGGATGAATATGTTAGTTTAAATGAGTCAACACCCCCGAGTCACACTAACTGCCAGAACGCTCGTAGCACGGGCCGAGGTGGAGGATTAGCAGCAATCTTCCATTCCAGCTTATTAATTAATCAAAAACCCAGACAGAGCTTTAATTCATTTGAAAGCTTGTCTCTTAGTCTTGTCCATCCAAATTGGAAGTCCCAACAACCAGTTTTATTTGTTATTATCTATCGTCCACCTGGTCGTTACTGTGAGTTTCTCTGTGAATTTTCAGACCTTTTGTCTGACTTAGTGCTTAGCTCAGATAAGATAGTTATAGTGGGCGATTTTAACATCCACACAGATGCTGAGAATGACAGCCTCAACACTGCATTTAATCTATTATTAGACTCAATTGGCTTTGCTCAAAATGTAAATGAGTCCACCCACCACTTTAATCATATCTTAGATCTTGTTCTGACTTATGGTATGGAAATTGAAGACTTAACAGTATTCCCTGAAAACTCCCTTCTGTCTGATCATTTCTTAATAACATTTACATTTACTCTGATGGACTACCCAGCAGTGGGGAATAAGTTTCATTACACTAGAAGTCTTTCAGAAAGCGCTGTAACTAGGTTTAAGGATATGATTCCTTCTTTATGTTCTCTAATGCCATATACCAACACAGTGCAGAGTAGCTACCTAAACTCTGTAAGTGAGATAGAGTATCTCGTCAATAGTTTTACATCCTCATTGAAGACAACTTTGGATGCTGTAGCTCCTCTGAAAAAGAGAGCTTTAAATCAGAAGTGCTTGACTCCGTGGTATAACTCACAAACTCGCAGCTTAAAGCAGATAACCCGTAAGTTGGAGAGGAAATGGCGTCTCACTAATTTAGAAGATCTTCACTTAGCCTGGAAAAAGAGTCGGTTGCTCTATAAAAAAGCCCTCTGTAAAGCTAGGACATCTTACTACTCATCACTAATTGAAGAAAATAAGAACAACCCCAGGTTTCTTTTCAGCACTGTAGCCAGGCTGACAAAGAGTCAGAGCTCTATTGAGCCGAGTATTCCTTTAACTTTAACTAGTAATGACTTCATGACTTTCTTTGCTAATAAAAGTTTAACTATTAGAGAAAAAATTATTTTCATTAGTTACTTCCTCCAAACCATCAACATGTCTATTAGACCCCATTCCTACCAGGCTGCTCAAGGAAGCCCTACCATTAATTAATGCTTTGATCTTAAATATGATCAATCTATCTTTATTAGTTGGCTATGTACCACAGGCTTTTAAGGTGGCAGTAATTAAACCATTACTTAAAAAGCCATCACTTGACCCAGCTATCTTAGCTAATTATAGGCCAATCTCCAACCTTCCTTTTCTCTCAAAAATTCTTGAAAGGGTAGTTGTAAAACAGCTAACTGATCATCTGCAGAGGAATGGTCTATTTGAAGAGTTTCAGTCAGGTTTTAGAATTCATAGTACAGAAACAACATTAGTGAAGGTTACAAATGATCTTCTTATGGCCTCAGACAGTGGACTCATCTCTGTGCTTGTTCTGTTAGACCTCAGTGCTGCTTTTGATACTGTTGACCATAAAATTTTATTACAGAGATTAGAGCATGCCATAGGTATTAAAGGCACTGCGCTGCGGTGGTTTGAATCATATTTATCTAATAGATTACAATTTGTTCATGTAAATGGGGAATCGTCTTCACAGACTAAGGTTAATTATGGAGTTCCACAAGGTTCTGTGCTAGGACCAATTTTATTCACTTTATACATGCTATCCTTAGGCAGTATTATTAGACGGCATTGCTTAAATTTTCATTGTTACGCAGATGATACCCAGCTTTATCTATCCATGAAGCCAGAGGACACACACCAATTAGCTAAACTGCAGGATTGTCTTACAGACATAAAGACATGGATGACCTCTAATTTCCTGCTTTTAAACACAGATAAAACTGAAGTTATTGTACTTGGCCCCACAAATCTTAGAAACATGGTGTCTAACCAGATCCTTACTCTGGATGGCATTACCCTGACCTCTAGTAATACTGTGAGAAATCTTGGAGTCATTTTTGATCAGGATATGTCATTCAAAGCGCATATTAAACAAATATGTAGGACTGCTTTTTTGCATTTACGCAATATCTCTAAAATTAGAAAGGTCTTGTCTCAGAGTGATGCTGAAAAACTAATTCATGCATTTATTTCGTCTAGGCTGGACTATTGTAATTCATTATTATCAGGTTGTCCTAAAAGTTCCCTGAAAAGCCTTCAGTTAATTCAAAATGCTGCAGCTAGAGTACTAATGGGGACTAGAAGGAGAGAGCATATCTCACCCATATTGGCCTCTCTTCATTGGCTTCCTGTTAATTCTAGAATAGAATTTAAAATTCTTCTTCTTACTTATAAGGTTTTGAATAATCAGGTCCCATCTTATCTTAGGGACCTCATAGTACCATATCACCCCAATAGAGCGCTTCGCTCTCAGACTGCAGGCTTACTTGTAGTTCCTAGGGTTTGTAAGAGTAGAATGGGAGGCAGAGCCTTCAGCTTTCAGGCTCCTCTCCTGTGGAACCAGCTCCCAATTCGGATCAGGGAGACAGACACCCTCTCTACTTTTAAGATTAGGCTTAAAACTTTCCTTTTTGCTAAAGCTTATAGTTAGGGCTGGATCAGGTGACCCTGAACCATCCCTTAGTTATGCTGCTATAGACTTAGACTGCTGGGGGGTTCCCATGATGCACTGAGTGTTTCTTTCTCTTTTTGCTCTGTATGCACCACTCTGCATTTAATCATTAGTGATTGATCTCTGCTCCCCTCCACAGCATGTCTTTTTCTTGGTTCTCTCCCTCAGCCCCAACCAGTCCCAGCAGAAGACTGCCCCTCCCTGAGCCTGGTTCTGTTGGAGGTTTCTTCCTGTTAAAAGGGAGTTTTTCCTTCCCACTGTCGCCAAGTGCTTGCTCACAGGGGGTCGTTTTGACCGTTGGGGTTTTTACGTAATTATTGTATGGCCTTGCCTTACAATATAAAGCGCCTTGGGGCAACTGTTTGTTGTGATTTGGCGCTATATAATTATAAATAAATAAAATAAATAAATAAATCAGTCATTGGACGATTGACGGTGTACACCCTGGACAGGCAGCCAGTCCATGGCAGTGGCAACACATATAGACAAACAAAAACACAGGTCCATGCATACCTGTGGTCAATTTGGAGCATGTCTTTGGAAGTTGCATGAAGCTGAAGCACTTGGAGGAAACCCACACAAACATGGGGAGAAGATGCAAACTCTACACAGGAGGAACTAGGTTGTGAAATTCTTACTGCGACTCAACAGTACTAAGCATGAAGCCATCGTGCTACCCTTGACCACTTTGATATTTCACTATCTTGCTTAATGACTCTTTCACACTCATCTACTCAAACTTACTGACCTTTCGTTTAAGGTCTACCAACTGCGCTTGAAAATATGGGCAGCCAGATTTAGAATGAAGAGAAAAAAGCCTTGAAGATGACCCAAGATGGCTGTCACATCCACCACATGGTGATGGATGAAAGCTGTGACTGACTCCAGGCTTCTTCACTACTGCTACTGCCAGCTCCTCTGAAAAAGTTGAGAATATTCAAACAAAGGAACTGAATTGCAAAGGTTTGCAACATCTTCAGACTCCTGATCGGAAGTCAACCAAACCCTTGGTTTCGAAGAATTGGATAGTTTTGAAGAGATCCAGCTGTTTTCATCCAACTTATAGGAGCCCACAATGGGTGTTAAATGTATCCCAAGAGACAAAAAAAAAAGCAGTACATGCAGTGGAAACACCTGCTCCCACACCCTCTGAAGAAGGCCACAGTATTTCTCTGTGTTGGAAGAGTGATGCTTTTGAGGTTTGGGGATATAAAGGGGATAGTATTCATGGACTACCATCTACAAGACCAGACTACAAATGGAGAGTTCAGTGTGAATTTCCTGACACAGTTACAAGAGGTGATCAAAGTGAAAGGTTCGGGAACGTTGAGTTTCTTGTTTTATCAGGAGAACACTCTCTTCACAGTTCAACTGTGGCAACCTTTGATGATCAGGATAAATCTTCCTGTGCAGCAGTAGTTCAAATGCTGTAGTATGAAGGGTTTGAACCGCCATGGGAATAATCTGAATAAACTAACAACATTTCACCCATCCGTGTATGTGAAGTGGCATTATAAGGCACTGTGGATGTACAACCTCTGGCAAAAATTATGGAATCACCCTGTAAATTTTCATCCCCAAAACTAACACCTGCATCATATCAGATCTGCTCGTTAGTCTGCATCTAAAAAGGAGTGAACACACCTTGGAGAGCTGTTGCACCAAGTGGACTGACATGAATCATGGCTCCAACAGGAGAGATGTCAATTGAAACAAAGGAGAGGATTATCAAACCTTAAAAGAGAGTAAATCATCACGCAATGTTGCAAAAGATGTTGGTTGTTCACAGTCAGCTGTGTCTAAGCTCTGGACCAAATACAAACAACATGGGAAGGTTGTTAAAGGCAAACATACTGGTAGACCAAGGAAGACATCAAAGCGTCAAGACAGAAAACTTAAAGCAATATGTCTCAAAAATCGAAAAATGTACAACAAAACAAATGAGAAACGAATGGGAGGAAACTGGAGTCAACGTCTGTGACCGAACTGTAAGAAACCGCCTAAAGGAAATGGGATTTACATACAGAAAAGCTAAACAAAAGCCATCATTAACACCTAAACAGAAAAAAAACAAGGTTACAATGGGCTAAGGAAAAGCAATCGTGGACTGTGGATGACTGGATGAAAGTCATATTCAGTGATGAATCTCGAATGTGCATTGGGCAAGGTGATGATGCTGGAACTTTTGTTTGGTGCCTTTCCAATGAGATTTATAAAGATGACTGCCTGAAGAGAACATGTAAATTTCCACAGTCATTGATGATATGGGGCTGCATGTCAGGTAAAGGCACTGGGGAGATGGCTGTCATTACATCATCAATAAATGCACAAGTTTATGTTGATATTTTGGACAATTGAAAGGATGTTTTGGGATGATGAAATCATTTTTCAAGATGATAATGCATCTTGCCATAGAGCAAAAACTGCAAAAACATTCCTTGCAAAAAGACACATAGGGTCAATGTCAATGACCAGATCTGATTTGATGCAGGTGTTAATTTGGGGGATGAAAATTTACAGGGTGATTCCATAATTTTTTCCTCAGAATTGAGTGATTCCATATTTTTTTCCTCTGCTTGGTCTAAAAAAGTAACAGTTACTGACTGCCACAATCTTTTTTTCTTGATTTCTTATAGTGTTTCTTAAAGCAAGAAAGTTGCCATTTGAAATGACTTTAGTTTTGTGTCATGTCTGTGATCTGCTTTTTTTCTACAAAATTAAACAACTGAATGAACATCCTCTGAGGCCGGTGATTCCATAATTTTTGCCAGGGGTTGTAGAATGCCAGCTCATTATACGCTAAACGCAGCTGCAGAAGTAACACCAGAAGGTGTTTTATTTTTAACGCTCGTTGTCGCTCTGACCCAAAGTTATCGTGATCAGACTTACTGAAATTTGTTGCATTGCTTGAATGCAGCCAGCATGTGATGGATGATTGTGGTGAAGGAGCTGCGAGGACCGGCAGACAGGGCAGACCCTTACACCTGAGCAGACAGCCGTGGTTCGGCCACATGCTGCTCGCATCATTACACAGCCTCAGCTTAGACCTCTGGTGCCGCCCTGATTGATGGGCTCCACCAGGCCAAATGGCCCAATGGAGGCGTTCCATCCCGATTGTAGCCCAGCCCATCCATCTTGAGTTTCTTGCAGAGAGTGGTGTTACTGTACATCCTGCATGTGACTGCGGTGCTCAGCCTCAAGCCCACTAACAAGTTGAAACAAGTTATGCACAGGTGCACTGGGGGCACAAAGGTAGCCACGAAATTTGCAAAACAGGAATTGAGAATGAATACAACATAAGCTGAATAATACAAATCTCCAGTTTATTGCCAGAAGTGTGCTTTATATGTTTGTCACGTGGCAGTGATCTGCAGCATTGAAATGACTTTTAAAATACTGAACCAGCATGGAAAATTGGTCCAAAGAGCTGAAGAATTTTTGACCAATGTTCAACTCATTTCATTATACTGTCATTCATCATCACACAGAGTTTACCAAGGAGGTGCTATATTAACCCAAGCAATCTCCAGAGCACGAAGTATGAAAACTTTATTTCTATATGAAACCTAATGCATTTGGATGGATGAGGTATAATTCAGACATGACCAATCCCCATAATTGTTATCTATAAGCAGTTATTGTATAAACTATACACAGGATCATGAATTAAAATGGCAGAATTGAGTCATTCAAGCAAGGGTGCAATTTAAAACTAGAAATTGGGGGGGACAAAGTGCAAGGCCCGCAGGGCCGAAGCCCATAGGCCAATGGTTTCTAGATAAGCTCAGATGCATTCTGAGCATCCAGAACAGTAATTTTAATGTTTTGAGAAGACCATAAAGTGGACACCATTTGACTTATGCAATTTGAAACTGTGGATATAAGTACTTTATTCTGAGAATAGCCAGCATTGATTTTTATTAACATCCTGGTGTAAATAAGGTATCACCACATGTGTAGAACTCAAAAAGAATGATAGGTTGAGTTCTCATTAAAAAACAACTGCAATGTGGTAAAATGTATTCATAAATATGAAAGAACAGGCTCTTAATAATTATTAACTATTGCATACTGTATTTTTTTCTCAAGATTTGTTTTTGCATAAGTTTGAAAAAACAACAGATCATAAGTTTAGGATAAATTACTTATCATGAATTTAATTTCGAAGTGGCACTAATGACAACACTCATACTGAACATAATTTCGCTTGCATAGACTGATTTTGGAGATCAAGCAATAATTGCAGATGAGCTTTCTGAGGTCCCAGATAGCTTTTCTGATTTCCTTTTCTAATTTTCAGAATTTAGTAAATTAGCATATGGTCCATTGATACTTATGTGTAGACATTAGTCCCTAGAGGCAACTATTTTTGGTTTCATATCTGGGCAAATGCAGTCCCAGAACATTCTGAATGTGACAAACAAGAAACAGATGTTGTAAACAAGTCAATGCTGCTAAAAATACAAACTTGCAGAAAAAAAGATACTATTCTGACATGGTTTTGCACATAAGACTGATATGGTTTGTACATAAAACTGGCATAGCATGTTTCAAGTACACACATATATGTCAGAAGGTGGGGGGGGCATACCATATTCTGTCCCCCCTGGTTGAAAAGGTGGGGGGACATGTCCCCCCTATCCCCACCAAATTGCGTCCATGCTTTCAAGAATAACTACTTCAAATATTTTGCTGTTGATGCAGAAGAATGATCTGTACAGTGAAAAACAGATTTTAAACAGCTGACTAAAAGAGTACTGGCTCTAAGTCAATACCCTGATCTTAGCTTTGTCACATCTTTAATGTCTCGATAACTGAATATGTAGTGAGTATGAAGCTTGTAGCTTGAAGCATCCTGCAGCAGGACATACTGTGGGGAGGGATGGTTCATGTCAACAGATGGGACTGCAGGGTCCATTAGGGAAAGAAAGGCAATCTATTCCATCGGCAGAGATGGAAGGGGTATTTTGCACCTGCTGTTAACCAAGAGCAAATTTTACAAGAAAAAAAAAGAAACAGTAGTTTTCTTTTCTATTACGTAGATAGAGGAGGTTTTGTTTTTCACCTAGTCGGATTACTCAAAGTCTAATGAGCTGATTTTGAGAAAACGTGATAGAAGGCTTTCTTGAACACAATTAAAACCTGTCTGACTAGATAAAAGGGAGTACATTTGAAAACAGTTTTTTAAAATCTTTATAAGATGTGTGTGTTTTAGAGGAGTCTTATACACTTCAATGACTGTACTGTAAAAAATGTCTGAAATGAATGAACAGTGAAATTCTGTAAAATCATCACACTAAAAACTATCCCTGGATATCACAGCATAAAGTGAAGGAGTCTGTAAATGCCCCTGGATGGGACAGCAGTCCATCTGAGGTTACTTCCCTGGCCTAGGCCAACGTACGACCATTTACAGCTGGGTGGACTGGGACAATGCAAAGGAAATGTCTCAACATGTACTCATTTAAATTTAATTGTGATATTATTGTATTTTGCAGAAAAAAAAGACTCCACCGTGTAAATGATTTGTAACATGTTGGTCAGTGTCATTTAAATGTAACCATATAATATATAATATGATAAAAATGATGTCAATATTTTCAGCAGTGAATCTTTGGATTATTCGGTTTATTATTTAGTTGCTATGTCAGAGAATAATGAAAATGTCCATATGAATTTCTGAACGCTCAGACAGACAGGTTACGGTATACGGTCCCTTATACCTTCAAATTCCTGGAAAAATACAGTTGTTCTTTCATGTATTAAACATTAAAATTGGACAAAGTTTCATTTATTTAATTTATTTATTTAAAAGGGACCATGTGCAATTAAAACATAAATGTTACCATTTGATGCACTGCACCAGAGACTGGATCATGGATTAACTTTTTGCAGTGGATCTATTTAGAAAGTGATTGAGCATCTTTGCAGGGATAGAAAATATACAGCATTAATGAACTATTTTATTTTGGGTATATGGTTTTGTGTTTCATTATCCAGTGTCACCAGTGGTTGATTTAACTGTCTACATGGGCAGCTTTTGGGCTTCTTCTACTAGCATTTCAAAATTATCCATATTAATGTTATCCTATTCAGTCAGTCAAACTAGTAATGGCATTTCTAACAAGCACAAGAGATTTCTGATGTCCCCCAATCCGGATCTGGTACATCAGACATCAAGCACTTAGCTTGGTCGATTCGCCCCCGCACCGTTTTTTTATTACTGTTTTTACCAGTCTAATACTTCTGTTAGTTTTTCCTTGTAACTGCTGTGAATTTTAGGTCATTATTTTACTCCTGTGTAAATCTTAGGAGTGGCTAGCATTTTCACTAGCAGTTAGCTAGGTCGAACCCCCCCATTTCTTTAACACTTCCGCCAGTTTTTCAGTGTAGCTGCTGTGACGGCGGGATCTCCAGCAGCAGCGGAACGGACGAGCCTCGACGGCAGGCTGATGATTATCGGAGGCATGGGAGAGTGAAGGCAGCGGTGGCACCATCTGGCCTGGGCTTGGCTGCAGTCACCTATCGGCAGGCCAGGGCTCTGGCTGGGACCTTTGGAGACTAAGCTAAGATAGCTTGGCCTAGCCTACCAGCAGCTTACCACCAGGCCTCAGCAACAGCTAAGTGGTATAGCCCGCCGTGGCTAATGACGTGGCTAAAATTCTTCTCTATTCTGCCATCTAAAAAGAACTAGAAGAGATAAAACAGTCTCTGAACTTTATGTCAGAAGAACTGAGTGGTGTAGTTAAAAAAACAAGGAATTATTGGGTTTGTTGAAGTGAAAAAGACAACAAAATTAGATTTTTGGAAAAACGAGTGGACGAGTTGGAACAGTACTCTAGAATGGATGATATTATTGTAAAAGGATTGAACACTGGACATCTGTCCATTTCAAATGAGCTCGGGCCCAGAGAAGACTATTTTTTCACGCAGTTGTTCACAGAGCGGTGATCCTCGCCCCATCTTTGCTTGTGAATGGCTGAGCCTTTTGGGGATGCTCCTTTTATACCCAATCATGACACTCACCTGTTTCTAATTAGGTGTTCTTTGAGCAATCATCAACTTTCCCAGTCTTTTGTGACCACTGTCCCAGCTTTTTTGAAATGTGTTGCAGGCATCCATTTCAAAATGAGCAAATATTTGCACAAAAACAAAAAAGTCTATCAGTTTGAACATTAAATAAGGCTTAAATACAAAATCAATGATCAAGTGACAATGGCCGGAGAAAATCTTTTGGAATGTATCACATTTGAAATATGTTTGGGAATAGGTAACTGTATAATTATTAGTTGTATTTACACGAGCGAAGCGTCACGCAGCTCGCTCATGGTACAGGGCGTCTTAAACAGCAAGTGCCAAATTTCAAATCCACAGTAAAACAGGAAATGTTCAAATGTCAAACACTTCCTGGATTGACAGACGAGATCCAATGGAATCTCGCGGGAACTCAGTGGCAAGCTCACACTCAAACAGGAAGTGCCATATTTTCAGTCACAGTGAAACAGGAAATGTCAAATGTTGAACACTTCCTGGCATGGGTGGAACTAGAGCGGAGGCCACGGTTTCACTGGACTCCCCTGAAATCTGATTGGACACAGATGATTGACATGTCACAGCACCACACGTCTGGTTGAAAGAGCTGCATTTTTTTATCAGTGAGTCACATTGACTGCTAGGTTCCTCCTGTCCAGTAGTTGGTGCTATGTACCACAAAACATTCTAATCCAACTTAGTAGAAGAAGAAAAGTGTTTGCTTCACATTTGAACTGAACATGCCGTTTGAGCTATGGACTTCTAATCACACCAAACTTATATTGGTGAGTATTTTATGCCACAAATGAGGTCCAGGTTATTAAAAGAAGCATTTCTCCTTTAATTCAGGTTGATGGTGACAAATGGTGATACAAGCATCAAAGTCAGCACAAATACAGCTGGAGCAAAATTAATGGAGCAACTTTAACTTTTGACCCCTGTACAAACTGAAGCTGACCTTTGTCACCATTCTTGCTGCTTTTATTTCATAACTCCATAACATTCAGTCACAGATTGTCCAATTCTACCTTTTTGGAATCTTATGATCAGGCAAACAATGTGGTGTAGTTTTCTGTATGATTGGAGCATCTTTTAATTTTGACCCCTGTGTAATTCTTCAATTGAAGAATTCTTCAAAACAGTTCATGTCTATGGATTATTTGTGCGAAATTTGATGTTTGTATCACCATTTGTAGGATTCCACTCTAAAAATTCTCTTATCTACTGCACTATAGGTCTGTGAGAAAAGTATCCGACCTTATTATTTTTTAAAAAAACCATATGGATTTGAATCACGTGTGATTACATCAGCCAAGCTTGAACCCCCATGGGCATGCGAGAGTTTTTTCACGCCTGTCGGTGATGTCATTCACCTGTGAGCACGCCTTGTGGAAGGAGTGGTCCAGCCCCCTCGTCGGAATTCCTTTGTCTGAGAAGTTGCTGAGAGACTGGCGCTGTGCTTGATCAAAATATTTTCAAAAACTGTGAGGCACATCCGAGTGGACACCATTCGAGAAATTCAGCTGGTTTTCGGTGAAAATTTTAACGGCTGATGAGAGATTTTGGATTGTTTCTATCGCTGTAAGGACTTCCCACAGAGCGGGACGTCACGCAGCGCTCCGAGGCGACGTCGTCATCCTGTTTCAAGCTGAAAACCTCTAAATTTAAGCCTCTGTTGACCCAGGACGTCGTGAGAGAACAGAGAACTTTCAGAAGAGGTCGGAATCAGCAGTTTATCTGGACATTCCACTGTTAAAGGAGATTTTTTTTAATGAAAGACGTGCAGACAGATTGGCGCGTCAGCTCGCAGCCGGCGCGGCGTGCCCGCCACAGGAAAAACACCTGCGTTGGAAGCCTTAAGGACAAGTTGGAACATGCCCTGCTGTTAAACAATTTCTCAGATACTCACTCAACTGAAAGCCACCAAAAGCCACCTGGATTTTACAAATGGTTATCAACACTGAGTTATCAACACTGGTTATCAACCTATTCAGATGCGTTAAGTCACGTTAAGAATGTCAGGAATGTGTCACGAATGACAAAAATGACATTCGTAACGCATCTTGATTATGTGTAAATGCACCTTTAAAGGAGTGGAGACAGCACGACCACCGGATTTTCTGGTAAGTCAGAACAGCTGTTTTGATTTTATTTTCCGCTCTGTGCGTCCGTCACCTCGCTTTCTGATTGGCTACACGTCACATTCAGCAGGCTGTGTGCTCATTTGTTGTCGGAGGACACCACACACGCTGCGATATCGGGCCAAAAAAATCCAACATGTTGAATAACCTCGATTTGCGATCGAAGCGCTCCTGATGTCCTTCCAAGCAGATCAGAGCGCTCTTAACAGACCAGACACAACAGGAATATCTGATAAGATTATCTTTAGTGTCATCACGATTGTCCGGGCTTCCTTAAGATTGTCGGAAGGGGAAGATTGGGTCCGATATCAGCCTAATTATCCTGCCGTATGAACCAGGCCTTAGTCTCACATTTCTAATGTTACTAGGTCTCACCAACAGGGGAAGATCTCTCTGTGTCTGAAACTTGGACACATGATGAAGTAAAACCTATATTTCTCAGAACTTACAAACAAATAACACAAATACTTGATAGCTAACATAAAATAAAGAATTAGCACAGATATTATCTAACAGCATTGACATTGTTTGACTTTTACTTTGGACACTAAACATTCAGCACAGTCAAAAGTATTTCATTTATTGATTCTATCAGCTCAATCAATATTTTGTATCACTTTTTACTAAAATTGGAGCAACTTTAACTTTTGACCCCTTTTCCAGTTTTTACCCCATAACAATAGAATTCAGTCATAGATAATCCAAACTATACCTTTTTTGGAATCCTTATGATCAGACAAACAATGTGGTATACTTTTCAATGTGACTGGAGCATTTTAAAATTTTGACCCCTGTGTAATTCTTCATTGACCCCTACTTGGCCGCCTATTGAAAATTCAAGTGGATAGTCTGCTTTTTTTTATAGAGTAATGTCTAAGCAGTATTCATGTTGAATTTGGTGCTTGTATCATCATTCAAAAGATTCCTCTGCAAGTGTTCTCTTATCTGCTGTACTATATATATATATATATATATATATATATATATATATATATATATATATATATATATATATATATATATATATATATGAAATACAAATAATGAATGTTTATGAGTTCATTGGTACAAATATTTCATGAGGTGAAAAATGGAAAGATCCATTCAACGAGGCAAAGCCAAGATTCTTGTTAGATGCTTTTGTTTGCTTCCTCAAAGCCCTGGTCACAATTCCTCCTCACAGAATCACCAAAATAAGACAATATTCAAGAAAATTGACACATTGTCGTGAAGAGTTTGCAAAAGAATAAGCCTGGATAAGCACTGCATCACTGATGCTCTGGTTCAGCTTTTGACAATGGTGATGAAATAAAAAAAAACATAATGTATCATTATACATATTCACATTTTCAATAGGATAAACAACACAGAACAGGTCCTGCCAAAAAAAAAATATATTAGCGACCGATATGATGCGCTCATGAAGCGGGCCACTTTTTGTGTTCCTCTGCACCTCTTGAGGAACGTCACTCTTTTCAGAGTTCTGCAAACCCCATTTTATTGTACAATAGATGCTATGATGCCAAATGAGATACTTTTGAAGCACTACACTTTCTAATCCAAACGAAATGAATTTCTCATTATGAGTGTGTATGATACAGGATGACCCCAAAAACCAGAACCCATAAAAATTGTAATAAATCCTACAATCGTCAGTCTGTGTGCCATCTTTCCCCAAAATTTCAGTTATCTTGGTCGCTTTTCATAAAAGTCATGTTCTTTCCAAAGTATGCTCCAAATGGATTTATTACAATTTTTATGGGTTCTATTTATTGGGGAGGGAGAGAGTTCACCCTGTATTACACAAAAGGTGGCATAGTTTTCTTTCTTGGTACCAAAATTGGAGTCCAGTTTCTTCAGCGCCCTCTTTATCTTTTGCTCGCACAATTACCAGCTCCACAATTTCTGCCAAAGCACAGCACACAGCCAATCAGCTCATTTTGATCAATTATTGGCATGCCGTTTGCCCATGTGCAGGGAGGGACCGTGTATAATAAATGAACGCCTGCGCCTCTGGATCCTCTGCCACTGCAGCCAGATGCACAATCCAGATGTACACAGCTTGTGTGCTGCCTTGCCGCTTCAATAACGCTCATTACGGTAATTGTTACTTAATGTTTCTGTAATCTCCCGCTTACAGAAAACTGTTTCCCTTTCTGTAATACCCAAGCAACATCCCTGCAGTTCTCAACTCTAAACTATTTTTAAAAATTCAGAATTTCTGTTCTGTTCATTGGGACCCGTCCCAGCTGGCTGCCGTCACTGACTGAACAGTCTGGGGCAGAAATGCTGTCGGTTTAAATGAGTGACGCAGTTGTCAGAGGAAGGCCGACGGATTTCGCTCGTCAGATTTAATGAGTCACTCACATGCCACGTTGGCAGCGGCTCCCAGCATCTGGCACTTGGGCGTCCATGCACATTCACAAAATATACTTACATTTCACCTCTGCCGTTACTCAGAAAGAGTGATTGCCTGCTTAGCCCGGCTCTATGGGGCATTTCCACCTTCAACACACAGGGCCAGCATGGGGCTAAACATTGCCTTTTTCTGATGAGAATCACTCTGTAAAAAGTGTTCATTTCACAGCTGTTGTTACAAATACATAATATGTGAATATGAAGGGAAAGTTATGAAGAAGAACAAACTACAGTAAAATTAGTGTTGCTGATTTGCTTTTCTTTGCTTTGGCTGTTGTATACCACTAAGCAGGTCGTTTTCTGTGTCATTCTGTATGATAAACATTGTCCGTGGGTGCCTAAAACCAGAAATACAGAAAGGACTGATAAACCTTGGATAACAAAGGGACTCATGAATGCACGTAAAAAGAAAAATTTATTGTATAAGCAGTTTTTAAAATTTAGAACTAATGAAGCCGATAGGAAATATAAGACATAAAAATAAACATTATGCGATTGTGTAAGAAGCAGTATTACTGCGATTTGTTGGAGAAAAATAAAACTAACATTAGGGGAACCTGGAAGCTCTTGGGCGAAATCATTAAAAAGAAAAAAGTTGTTAAAGATTATCCATCTTACTTTTATATAGACTCTGATCAAATTGTAAAAGGAAATAAAATTATTGCTGATTATTTTAATGATTATTTTGTTCATGTTGGTAAAAATTTAGCAAACTCAATTGTAACTATGGCAAAGTCTTCTATGGACAAGTGTAAATTAATAAATAAAATTCAGGATTCAATGTTTATTAGAGAAACAGATGAAAAAGAAATTTTTAATACAGTTCACAAAATTAAGGGAAAACTCCACTGATATCGATAGCTTTGAAATGGTTTTGATTACGATTAAAGGCCCAGTCACACGGCTCTTAACGAAGGGTGACGAAGACCTGACGAAACAAGAAATCTGGACTTTCGTTGACTGTCGCTGGCATCGTTTAACCTTCGCACAGCCTCGTTCCTGCAGCAGGCACTTTGTCAGGATTTTACAGGCACATTACATAGGCCAAAATTAATCTTTTGTGTGGATATAATTAATTATTTTGCTACAAGCAACTGTTGAATTTGAAACAACAAAAAAGTTGTGTAATTTCCGACGGTAGGAGCTCCTGCGTGTGCTTATTATTTTTATGAAATATAACAATCTGAGTGTAGGAATGATAATCCAGTACTTCTGTACATGTGGCAACAGGTAGATGAATCAAAATGATGATATAAAGAGCTGTTCTGGAAGGAAGAATTCATGTTGTGGATCAATGATCAGCTGGTGGAAATAACCGCACATGAGTCAATGCGTGCATTCACACGCACTGATTAATTTACTGCTCTGATATATTCAATCATCTTTACACTTATATTATTTATATTTGTTCTCCCTTTTGACAGTTTTCTGTTATAGATAAATATATATGGCTTAGAACATAATACTGTGATACAGCAGTGACCACAGAACACTTTTTCTTTTTTTTTTTAATTGGAGGAAGACGGAGCACGCAGCGTGTCAACAGACAGTGTGGATTCTGATAATGATGGACATGATCCCTCTTTTGTTCTGGACGAGGAACCAGAGCAGGCGGTCCACCGACATGCACACAGATCTCCACAGATTCTGTTTGCAGTTTCTCCAGGACTCAGGCGCTATGAGCTCCGTCCCAGCGCCGAGTCCTGGAACGCAGAGATACAGACACACTCTGCTCCAGCTGTGGCTCCAGGTGCATTTCAACGAGATCGTGAGCTTCAGTTTTGTTCATTTCCTCTTTCGTCCCTTTTGCACTCTTGCTTCGCAGACTGTTCGGTGATAAAAGCTTTCGTCCACCTTTTCTCAACAAATTGTGACTTTTTTACTTTTTCCCTTCATTCAGGAATCATCGTGTGCTGTGAACATTATTGACTGTATTATCAAACCTTTAACATATATTTGTAATTTGTCACTCATGACTGGGAAATTTCCCTCCAGAATGAAAATTGCTAAGGTGATACCACTGTTTAAATCTGGTGATAAACACGTTTTTTTTTTTGTTTTGTTTTTCAAATTATAGGCCAGTCTCTTTGTTACCACAGTTTTCTAAAATTCTGAAAAAAATATTTGTAAAGAGGTTGAACTGAATTGGTCCAACCAACACGTGTGCGCATGACGGCGTTGCTTTGCGCCATGCGGCACCGCCGCGACACGCAAAGCCTCCTCTCCTCTTTCCATGACAAAAACTCCTGTAACAGTGGAATGTGCCATTCATTTCCAAACTGGATGCTGTGTTTTATCCGGGATGTCATCTGACTAGCACAGGAATTGTGAAAAGATGTGGACATCAGCACTTTTTCGGCACATTGAGACAGACGTGCGGAGGAATTCCGCGCGTCGCGGCGGTGCCGCATGGCGCAAAGCAACGCCGTGATGAAGCCTCACAGGACATGTTCTGGCATGTCCAGGCACATCCACAATTTCTCGGATAATCACTCGATGGAAAAACCACCGACAGCTGTCTGAACGCCATCTCAAAGCCGTCCTGTGAGACCAAAACGGAGGTGGTTTTATCTCGTTCCAGTAGCGAATCCATCATGATGCGTGAAGCCTCCGCTCGGCTTTCCATGACAAAATCTCTTGTTAAAAGTGAAATCTGCCGGAAAATGGTTGATGTCCAGCTCTTGTGATAACCAGAAAAATTGCACACAATGGTCACGGATCCATACAGCCATCCGTTTAGAAATGAAATGGTCGCTCAGCCTGTCGATGGCGGCTTCGGAGCGCGGCGCACCACCAGTCGCTCTGGGCCGTCCTTAAAGCGACAGTAACACTCCGTAATCTCTTTGAAACCCATAAAATTTTCACCAAAAACCATCTGAGTTTCTCGAATGGTGTCCACTTGGATGTCCCTCACAGTTTCTGAAAAAATTTTGATCAAGCAAAGCGGCAGTCTCTGAGCCATTCCTAAACAATGAAAAAAACGATGAGAGGGGTGGACCACTCCTCACTCAAAGCCTGCTCACAGGCGAATGACGCAACCGACAGGCGTGAAAAAACTCACACATGCGCATGAAGGTTCAAGCTTGGCTGACGCAATCACACGTGATTCAAATCCATATGGTTTTTGAAAAAAATAATAAGGTCTGATACTTTTCTAATAGACCTCGTACAGTGTTCCAGCCGTGAGGCAGACGTCTTGAAAAGGAAAGCAGGTTTATGGTCTTATGGTTTTGATTTATAAATCAAATTAATCTGGATAGAATAACTACATTAATGTCACCTCTTAAAATGTACAAAGTGAATATACAAAACATATCTGTTAATTTTAAAATAATGCACTCATTCTGAAGATTTGAACATTAACACACAGATGCCCAAAGGGATTATGGGTAAACTTAGCCTCCGCTCATAATGATTGGTTGACTAATTCATTCTATGTAAAAATCAACACAAGTGAATGTAATGTGTGTTCGTATTTACAAATAAATGTGCTTTTGTAAAATATGTCCTTTTTTCATTTGTAAAAAAAAAAGGCATTTGCAAAACAGTAAAGTATGTTAAGTTGTGATTCAGATCAACAACAGTGTGATATAACCAGGCGCCAGTAGATGGCACTGTTCTATGCATTTTGACCCTGGTTATATCACGCGGTTATATCACACAGTGCATTATTTTAAAATGAACAGATATGTGTTAATATTCACTTTGTACATTTTAAGTTGACATTAATGTAGTTATTCTATCCGGATTAATTTGATTTATAAATCAAAACCATTAGTCAAACTAATTTCCTTTTCAAGATGCCTGCCTCATGGCTGGTCCGTTGTATGCTGTCAAGGGTAATGTCTTTTGTTTTTTGTGTGTGTGCAGCAGCTTGGCGGCCAGGCCCCTTCTGCTGCGGTAGAGTTGAGCTCAGCTCCTCTCAGCTACTTCACTGCTGCAAAATACATAGTAGACAGAAGCCAACATGGTTTATAAATGTTTTTCACGTTACGAATGATGTAGAAAAATGTTAGCGGTCTAAAAGTTATCAGAACTAAATTTATCTGACGCTAATTGATTCGCTGATGGTTTTTTTTAAGTTAGCTGAAAAGCAAATCTGCTAACAAATAAGTCAGCTTTAATAATTAGCAGTTAGCAGATTAGCGGAACTGTGCCCACCACTGGAAGTCAGACTGTTCTGGTCACTGCAAGGCAAGTAACTGGGACCAAATCCTTTTAAGAATCATTCTTGCAAGCATCTTTCCTGGCACAGAGAGCAGTGTAGTGCAGCAGATACCTGAAACAATGCTGCTAGTGGTGACAGAAGCAACAAATTCGGGACAAATACTCCTTAGACATTACTCTTTTGAAAAAACTGATTGGCCAGTTGAATTTTCAATAGACAGCCAGGTAGGGGTCAACTGAAGAATTACACAAGGGTCAAAATTAAAAGATCCTTCAATCATATTGAAAACTACACCACATTATTTGTCTGAGTATAAAGATTCCAAAAAGGTATAGTTTGGACTATCTGTGACTGAACGTTACAGAGTTATGGGGTAAAAACAGCAAAAACGGTGACAAAGGTCAATTTCAGTTTGTACAGGGGTCGAAAGTTAAAGTTGCTACAATGTTGGTAAAATGTGGTGCAAATTATTGGTTGAGCTAATAAGATTAATAAATGGAATAGTTTTGACTGTGTTGAATGCTTGGTCTGCAACGTAAAGCAATGTCGTCGACATTGTTTGACATGTGACATGTTAACCTGTAACATGATAACTAAGCATGCTCATGGTGCAAACTATTCATTTTAAAAACCCTATTAACTCAACCAATAACTTGCATCATTTTTTACCAAAATTAGAGCAACTTTAACTTTTGACCCCTGTAAAAACTGAAATTGACCTTTGTCACCATTCTTCCTGTTTTTACCCCATAACTCCATAACATTCAGTCACAGATAGTCCAAACTATACCTTCTTGGAATCTTTATAATCAGACAAATAATATGGTGTAGTTTTCAACATGATTAGAGCATCTTTTCATTTTGATCCCTGTGTAATTCAAATGGCCAGTTGTTTTTTCTAAGGTGTATTTGTGCTGAATTTGGTGCTTCTATCACCATTTGCAGGATTCCTCTGTAAATATTCTGTTATCTGCTGCGCTAGTGTAGCACTCCTGTAGCTGTTAAAATCCAGATGATCAACCTCACTTTGTTGGAGTGGGACAATAAATCATTTCTTCAGGACCAGTAAGACGCCAGGTCAAAATTTGAAATTAACACACACATGAAAGCATACATCAACTTATATCAACTTTCTCTTTGTTACATGATTTTTGACCTTACAGGGGTGGGCAGCGAGGGCCAAGACACTGCAGGTTTTCCTTGCAACCAATCACCTCAGCAGGTGAGTTGCTGATGAGCTTCACCTCTAAGCATAAACACCTGATCATTAATGAAATTACCTGCTGAGGTGACTGGTAGTAAGGAAAACCTGCAGTGTTTCGGCCCTTCATGGCACACAATTGCCCACTCCTGCCTTAGAAGAACAAAGTCAAACTTGACATCAAGTTTCAACATTTAGCTCAAACAGTTTGGCGGCAATATGTATTAAAAATGGTGGAAGGGTTGAGGGTTCATCAAAGAAATGGCTGAATTTTGGACAAAAATGCTCAAAAGTCAACAAGACTCGGTGACAAACATTTGAGGTGCAGATGTTGCAGTCTCTAAGTGCCCCTTGTTGTAATTTTAATTTGTCGAAAATTCAAATATCAGCAAAATGTGCAACCAACAGCGTGCAACCACATTCAACTATTTTTTGGCTGTGCACCACTGTTCTGACTAATATTTCATTATTATGCAGGTCGCAGTCACCTCATAATTGCTTACTGCATAAAGATAATTATAGTGCATTCAGTATAATTGCAATAAAAATATGGTGCTGTCACTCTGTCAAAAGTATTTTCCATGATATCAGCAGCATTCTTAACTGCCATTTTAAGTTAATCTCACTTCATGTTTGCAGCCTGCACACTGAGATTCAGTTCAACTCTGTGTGTCACATCACTTACTTGAAAGCATGTGCAGTCTGAAATTAACCACTTGTGTTAATTATGGGTTCTTAATTAATGTCACCAGACAGCTCTTAAGAGTTTGCAATTAGTGACTGCTGTGGATGCACAAGGTTTTTATATTTTTCTTTTTAAATAAAACTTTCTGCAGCTCTGTTTTAATTTGCAGTTACAACTGTGACTGCAAACACATCACACAGGAAGTTTTCTTTGTCTGTACTGTCAGACATGTTGAATCTGACTTCATGATGCAGACATCTAGAGTTTGGAATATGAACTCTGTTTCCTAAATGATGATGTTCATACACATTTTCTGGGCATGTGGTGTGTTTCTCTGTGCATGATCCAACACACATGTGCCTCAGGGTTGATGACCCCAGCAGCTGAAAAAGGCCAAGGGGATGCCCATGCTTTGCCTGTCTGAGGCAGATCAATGGTTACTTTAGGGAGGTGGATATTGACCAATTGGGTGGTTGACATCCAGGGCCCAGGGTGGTTCCATAATGTGGACAAGTGGTAGCATGGAGGGTTACAGGGGGCCTGTGACCAGAGGATGCTTGGTTAAGTTCTCCAATCAGGCAGGGAAACCACAAGGTACCCTTGAACAATGTTCTTAATCCCTATGTTGCCACTTGTCATTTCCTTAGGGCACCTAAACACATAACACGATTGAAGCTGACAAGCGCACAAAGTAGGAATTGCACACCATTCATGAAAACTCAGAGCTGCCTTAACGCCTCGTACACCTGTCGCTACAACTATTCGGGCACACCAGTGGCTGAAAGACAGAGTGTGCCCTGTGAGAGCCCATTCGATCCCTCTCGTAGCAGGTGACGGCTAAATTCCAGGTAAATTGCCAAAGTATCGGTTCCCCCCTCAACACGTGCCATGTGTGTGTATCACCAGTGTGTGCCCCCCCCCCCGATCTCCCCACAATGCGTGTGGCATGCATGTGTTCCCCCCCACCCGCAACACGTGGTGTGCCGGGGAGGAGGGGGAGCACACTTACATGGAATGCTGATATATATGAACAGATGGGTCTGGCCAGCCACGTCTGAGCGCACACAGCACGGTGAGCCGCCTCCCAGCTGATCACCAGTCAGAGACTCACTGACAGCTGCAAATGACAGCCCAGTGCACACAATGTGTCACATTGAAAACACAGAGACCGCCGCCTGGACAGGTATATAAATAAGTCCTACAATAACTACATACACAATTACATAACAAAATAAAAATAAATGAATTAAAAAAAAGATAACATAACCTTCCTCTAAATTTTATAGGGATTTATCGGTTTAGCTTTATAAAAGTTCACTTTTCAGTTAGTGGATTAACGGTTATCGAAGCTAACTTTTTGGTTAGCTGTGCCCACCACTGACTACAACGCACCTAAGCCACGTTTTCAGAGCGCACATGCAAGCAACAAACAATGTATGACCCAGAACACATCCCTGAAGACCAGTCATCACTAGGAAACACTCAAAGTCCCATCACACTTTACCCCAACAGTGAATGAAAGTGCTTCTGATACTGCGTAAATGGTGACTCCAGCACCATCTACTGTGGTGATTTCTGAAGTTGATGTCGTCTGCTGTTCCTCACATTTCCCTCAAGATAAGTGTTATTGTGACAGGTGATGTTAACTTGATGTGATGAGTCACACTGTGTGACTTTGACCTAAACAGTTGTGGGCACAGTTCAGCTAATCCGATAACCGATAATTATCAAAGCTAATGTTTTTGCTAGCAGATTAGGTTTTCAGATAAGTTTTAAAACCATCATCAGACCAATTATCTTCCGATTTTTGCTGGTAAAGTGAGCAAAGTTTAACAGTCAAAAATGTTTATAAACCCTAAAATCAAACATTTTAGTTTGTCTGTTGTGTGTTTGTGGCAGACTGGCTGCCTGTCGCTTGCTAATGACATCATCATTAAGCGCAAGATGTGATTGAGCATTGTGGGTAGTGTAGTTCAGTTTCACTTTGGACGTTATAGTGAGTGTTATCGTTTGCTCGACACGAAAACAAAACGGAGTAATTTTAACATTATTTCATTTTATTTCTTTGTGACTGATGGTGTAATTTAATCGCCAAGACTCGGTGGGAGAAAGGAGCTCTCACAGCGCAGCTGTGTACGGGGGGGAGGACTTTTCTTCACCATTTAGACACTGTTTTGGATTTTAAAAAAGAGGATGCTTTATGTTGATTATTTCTTCAAATTTATGTTTACTACATGTGTCCTTTACTCTGTCAGTCAATGCATTAATGGACGTATTTCGGTTGTTTAAGCCGCAGGGTTCAAAATGTGTGAGAAAACCGGTAGCTTTTAGCTTGTAAATGACGGTGTATCTAATACCAAGATAAACTGTAACTTCTATTACTGTTTTACTGCTTTTGAAAGATGATGACAGTGTTTGGGGTTTTATTTTTTTATTTATTCATTTTTCGTGTGTTCTTATGTGTTTGTGATTCTTGAATTTACCCAGCAGTGAAAAGTGAAAGTGAAACTGGTTTATCAGAAGCTGACAGTGTAATCTGATGTGGCCGCGTCCGAATCAGTACTAAAAGTTATCAGTTATCTGTAATAAAGATAAATGTTTTAGCAGTTTATCGGTTTAGCATCATAAAAGATAACTTTTCAGTTATCTGATTAACGGTTATCAAAGCTAACTTTTTGGTTAGCAGTGCCCACCACTGGATCTAAAGCATTCCAAATAATGAGAACAATCATTTGTGCCCCAGTCCCCTCAATCTGCACTCCAGATCTGCCTCTGAGGTCTTGTTGATTTTCCTTCATGATTGAAGATGTGCGGAGGAATTCGCGCGTCGGGACAGAGCCGCATGGCGCAGAACAAAAAGCAACGCCATGATGAAGCCTCACAGGACATGTTGTGGCATGTCCAGCTCGTCCACAATTTCTTGTAGTCACACGACTGAAAAGCCACCGAAAGCTGGCTGAATCTTCCAAATGGTGCAAGAGCTGGGCATGTCAGGGCATGTCCTGTGAGACCAACACGGAGGTGCTTTTGTCCCACGCCATTAGCGGCTCCGTGGCGAATTCCTCCACTCCTCTTTCCATGACAAAAACTCCTGTAACAGTGGAATGTGCTGAAAAAGTGGTATGTCCACCTCTTCTGCCATTTCTGTAGTAGTCAGATGACGTCCCGGATCAACACAGCGTTGTTTGGAAATGATCTGTTCATTTCAACCTGTCGATGGCCACTCGGAGCGCAGCGCACCCTCTGCCGCTGTGGGCTGTCTTTAATCCGGTTGTAATGCTCCTTAATCTGTGTGATCCCCATAAGATCTTCACCGAAAGCCATCTGAATATTCCAAATGGTTTCCACCTGGCTGTCTCTCACAGTTTCTGAAAAAAATTTGATGCAGTAAAGCGGCAGTCGCTCAGCCAATTTCCTGACAATGAAAATCCGCCGAGGGGGCTGGACCACTCCTCCCACAAGGCGTGCTCACAGGCAAATGACGCAGTCGACAGGCGTGAAAAAACTCACGCATGCACACGAAGGTTCAAGCTTGGCTGATGCAATCACACATGATTCAAATCCATATACTCAACAAAAATATAAACGCAACACTTTTGGTTTTGCTCCCATTTTGTATGAGATGAACTCAAAGATCTAAAACTTTTTCCACATACACAATATCACCATTTCCCTCAAATATTGTTCACAAACCAGTCTAAATCTGTGATAGTGAGCACTTCTCCTTTGCTGAGATAATCCATCCCACCTCACAGGTGTGCCATATCAAGATGCTGATTAGACACCATGATTAGTGCACAGGTGTGCCTTAGACTGCCCACAATAAAAGGCCACTGTGAAAGGTGCAGTTTTGTTTTATTGGGGGGGATACCAGTCAGTATCTGGTGTGACCATTTGCCTCATGCAATGCAACACATCTCCTTCGCATAGAGTTGATCAGGTTGTCAATTGTGGCCTGTGGAATGTTGGTCCACTCTTCTTCAATGGCTGTGCGAAGTTGCTGGATATTGGCAGGAACTGGTACAGGCTGTCGTATACGCCGGTCCAGAGCATCCCAAACATGCTCAATGGGTGACATGTCCGGTGAGTATGCCAGCCATGCAAGAACTGGGACATTTCCAGCTTCCAAGAATTGTGTACAGATCCTTGCAACATGGGGCCGTGCATTATCCTGCTGCAACATGAGGTGATGTTCTTGGATGTATGGCACAACAATGGGCCTCAGGATCTCGTCACGGTATCTCTGTGCATTCAAAATGCCATCAATAAAATGCACCTGTGTTCTTCATCCATAACAGACGCCTGCCCATACCATAACCCCACCGCCACCATGGGCCACTCAATCCACAACATTGACATCAGAAAACCACTCACCCACATGACGCCACACACGCTGTCTGCCATCTGCCCTGGACAGTGTGAACCGGGATTCATCCATGAAAATAACACCTCTCCAACGTGCCAAACGCCAGCGAATGTGAGCATTTGCCCACTCAAGTCGGTTACGACGATGAACTGGAGTCAGGTCGAGACCCCGATGAGGACGACGAGCATGCAGATGAGCTTCCCTGAGACGGTTTCTGACAGTTTGTGCAGAAGTTCTTTGGTTATGCAAACCCATTGTTTCAGCTGCTGTCCGAGTGGCTGGTCTCAGATGATCTTGGAGGTGAACATGCTGGATGTGGAGGTCCTGGGCTAGTGTGGTTACACGTGGTCTGCGGTTGTGAGGCTGGTTGGATGTACTGCCAAATTCTCTGAAACGCCTTTGGAGACGGCTTATGGTAGAGATATGAACATTCAATACACGAGCAACAGCTCTGGTTGACATTCCTGCTGTCAGCATGCCAACTGCACGCTCCCTCAAATCTTGCGACATCTGTGGCATTGTGCTGTGTGATAAAACTGCACCTTTCAGAGTGGCCTTTTATTGTGGGCAGTCTAAGGCACACCTGTGCACTAATCATGGTGTCTAATCAGCATCTTGATATGGCACACCTGTGAGGTGGGATGGATTATCTCAGCGAAGGAGAAGTGCTCACTATCACAGATTTAGACTGGTTTGTGAACAATATTTGAGGGAAATGGTGATATTGTGTATGTGGAAAAAGTTTTAGATCTTTGAGTTCATCTCATACAAAATGGGAGCAAAACCAAAAGTGTTGCGTTTATATTTTTGTTTTGAAAACAAAAAATGGACAACTTGTGGGTGGATACATACTTTATTTAGATGCACAAATGGACAGCTCTAAAATGTTAAAATATTTTATCAACATTTTTACTTAATTTTCATTTACTTTGGAGCCACACAAAACACTTTTGGGTCTTTTTTTTTTTTTTTTTTTTTTTTTTACAAAAAATATTGTTTTCATTATTTCAGTTAAAGGTTAAGTGCGCTTGTTTCTACCGAGGAAGGTTCCTTGTTCAGAACCACCCCTACTCATTCTCCATGTAATGTGGCGTTGCCTCCAGTGTTAAACCTGTGCCAAATCAACATGTAGATCCACTTTAGTGACAGTGGAGAAGCTGAAGGATTTTGTTTTATAATAACCATCGTAAGAATGCCCATACATATTACATCACTGCATTTCATTACACGTTTTGCTTACTGAAGAGTATTTTGACTTTTCATCATGGTGATTTTCTGCTCTGAGGTCTGTAAAGATACATTTCAAATTGTTGCATCAACCAAGATATTTTTGTGCCTAGGATCCGAGGATGACATTTGAACGTAGAGACAGTGTGTTTCCAAAAGGCTCCTGAGTTTACGATCACCAGTAATGATGAGTGACCAGTCCATCTGTGGGTCACTTGTTTTCCTCTAATTATGTCGTATGTGCATTCTGCCTGCTGTGACATTTAGAGAGGATTTTTTTTTTTTTTTGGTAAATCACAGGGTGTGCCCAGATGCCATTAGGTGATAAGGGTCACTTGCTGTGAGCCTCTCATCAGCACATTTTCCTGCCTTAAGGCATAAAACACAACCCACAGCGATTAGCATCAGCCGCATACTAGGAGAAACATAATAGCCCTGCTCTCAAGGTGAATCTTTTTTGGGGAACAGTCTTTACTGACCACACACTATCGCCACAATTTTCTTTGCAGTTGCAGAATTATCTCTCCATCTTTGTGTCCTGAGTGTGGCTCAGGGTGAATGGAATAATTTTGCATGCGCACAATGTTAATATGGACTTCACTAATTAAATCGTTGGGCAACAAAATGTCCTTCATACTTATAGTTTGTATCCTGATGTAATGTTGCTGTCGAGGTTTATTAATTGATATAAAGACAAATTACAATTCAGTCAAAGTGTTTCACCAGACTCAGTCTTCTACATGCCCTTGAGAATGACAGCCTAAATATAGCACATTGTTTTCACCGGAAAGTGAGACTGATTGGCTTTATGGAACTATATTTCATCTAGATCAGGTGAATTTAAGGATAAAAATGTGCCTTTTATAGTTTGCAGACTTACTATCAAATGTGATCTACTGCGAGCGGCGGTGACACAATTTAGTAGCGGAGTTGATTATGCAAGAGAAAGCACCTCCAGCGGTTGTTAGTGGATGTAGCGGTTAGGACAGCTAATTAGTTGGGTTGGTTGTCTTTGATTTATATAGTCTTTCCTATCATTCCTTAATCAGCTGAAAGCAATGATCCATGTGCAGACAAAACCCATTTAATTACAAAGCCTGCAATCGTGACAGAAATGCCAACTTCCAAGAGGGGTGTTTAAAACTCACAGAAGATTGTCACATTTTCTGCAGTGATAATTAAGATAATGAATTTGCAATTAGAGACATCACTTTGTTGAGGAGGTAAAAGACAATGAGAGGAAGCAGGCTTTTTACTTTAATGAGATGCTGCAAGTTTGTTTATCAGGACAAATTTATTGTGTAGATAAGATTAGAAGCACACACACAAAATAATTCATTCAACTATAGATTAAGTTAAGTTAGGTGATATCAGTCTGTGATGAGATCTCATTTAAAAAAGAAAGAGTTCTTCAAACTTTGGGTGATTTCTTTATGATAACAATGTCACTATTATACAGCTGACACTTTGGGCTAGGCTAGCTAGCTAAGTGAAGATGCCACTATAGGTGCTAGCACTGCAGATAAGTGTGAGAATCATTCAGATGATTATAGGTGCATCAAATTTGGTATAAATTCTTCTGCGAAGTCCTTTTCTTTAAAAAAAAAACATTAGTCACCTGAAATAATACAGTGCCGTCTATTTTTCAATAACGCCATCAAAAATATAGCCTGTTGCCAGAGAAAACAATTGGCGAGCAAATATAGGTGGTCACGGTATTAAGGGCCCCTTCACACATAACACAATTCAAGCCAACTAGCGCACGAAGGAGGAATTGCATGCCATTCATGAAAAATCACAGCCGCCTCCAACGCCTCATACACCTACACCTCACTACAATTATTTGCACACATCAGCGGCTGAAAGACAGAGTGTGCCCTGTGAGAGCCCATTCGAGCTCTCTCACGGCAGGTGTCGGTCAAATTCCAGGTGACACACACGAACATCCAACACCGCTTGCTTGACACTTGTGAATCGCACTTGTGTTGGGCCCTCCCACCCCCATCCACAACACATGTGGCATGCTTGGGGGGGCACACTTGCATGATCTGCTGATATAGATGTACAGATGGAGCGGCCAGCCACATCAGAGCGCACACAGCACAGCGAGTTGCCTCCCAGCTGCCAACCAGAGCCTCACTGACAGCTACAAATGAATGAAGTCAGTGCACACGTCACATTACAAACCCAGAGACCACAGCCAGGACAGGTATATTAATAAGTACTACACTACCTACATACACAATTATATAACAAATAACTAAAAAATAATGATCACATAACAGAGAGTGACACGTTATTTAGGTCTTAAACAGCTTGGGACTCTGACGAGGGCGGTCGCATCTCCTCCACTCTCCCTTATCTCTCTGCCTTTGACCTTCAAGTCCCTACTTCACCAGACTGTGAATTCCTCAAAACTATATTGGATTCTGGATCTATTGGACTACTATTGGATTAACCATGGAATTTATCAGCTGGTCTCTGAACGCTACTGACACCATTTTTTCTACAAGAAGGTCAGGACCGGGGGATCCTACCTGCCCAGATGGAATGTATCCTGCGGGCTATGTCCTCGACTCCTGGGGGTCTTGGCATGTTGCATGCTTGGCGCCTTTCTCCATTGAGGATGTTGAGGATTTATTCATTTTTGGTCCCATGGCAACAGGGCTGGTACTTTTTGGCTTATGTACTGCCCTGATCTACCGGAAAATTGGCAAGACTGCGGCATCAAGAACCACGGGCCCTCGCTTGTCCATCATGATTAACGAGGTTGGCAAGGCAGTGCATTCTCAGACTGCATTGACTCTTGAACTCAGACACAAATTGGATGACATCTTGGAGCTGATGCGTGCCTTGCAGTTGAAGCTGAAGGTTTCGGAGGCCGGTGAATATTCTTAATTCATAATTGGGATTTGGCTGTTCAAGTGGAACTGTTAAAAAGTATTTTTCACTGCTCAGCTGCAATACTACAGGCTATCTAGCCTCAAGGTCAATTGCCCACTGTTTACTTCCAGAGGAATTTATTCAGGCCTTGGCTCCATTCTTATCTCAACCCACAAAGACAATAACTGACTTACACATGGACTGAAGCATGCTCCAGTTTCTCCTTTTACCTCTCTTCCTGCCCCCCCCCCCCCCCCATGACAGGCCCCCGTTCTTCCCAAGCTGGCAGGCGGCGCGACTTCAGTTGCAGCGGCTACCAACACACTCACATCGCCTCAATTTGGAAAACGGACTGTTTCAAGTTTAGTGTACATAAACAATGTCAAATGTATATGTGTTGTCCTAATTCTGATGTGTGCCATTATTACGGTAAACTAGTAATAATTGTGGATTAATTGCTATTTGTATGTGGAATGTGAGTGCGTAAATCTTGTAATGACAATGATAATAAAAGCTATCTATCTATCTATCTATCTATCTATCTATCTATCTATCTATCTATCTATCTATCTATCTATCTATCTACTGTGTACACTGAACTGACAGCTGTTGAGATCTCTGGTTCTGGATGTCCCAGCTGGGAAACACGTACCATGTTTATATGGACATGACCTAACAACTGTCCACTGTGACGCACATGTATCTGCTTGCTGTCCTCACATGGACATACATAAAAACATATATCGCTGTTGCGAGTGAGCGCATGGCGCGCACATTGACAGGCTGTCCCAGGTGAAATGGACCGTCAGATCAAAACACACAGCGGGCAATCTGAATGTCACGTCACCCACGTGAGCTCCGTTCCACATGACGTGGTGTCTGACATGTGGCACGCCATCAATAGGACACTCGTGTTGGGCCAGACACCCGCGTTGGGCCAGCTGGACAAGCCGGGCCAGCAGATGTGGACATGATAAGAGCGAACTGCTTCATTCATGTCATGACATGAATGACCCATGGTCTATGACCATAGGTCATCAACAGAGGAACAGACGGTTCATACTTGCATTGTCCACTCGATTAGAGGGATTCAGTAAAATGTGTTTTTTCATGGTGTGTGATTTTGTTTTGTTTTTTCTTCCACAGCAGAGGCATGGTGTGGTGCAGCATGTTCCAGCTGTTTTTTTTTTTTTCTTTCCCCCACAACAGTGGAAATTACAGCACTTTTCTCTTTTTTTTAATATGTTTATCTCCTTGTTGATTTTAGGCATTTTACACTCTGGTTATAGGACAGTGATGGTAGCGCAGGGGTAAAGTTTCTGTCTGTTAACCAAAGCTGTTGTAAATTGCAGCTTCAAATCTCGTGGGTGGCATGTATTTTTTTTCCACAGCAGCTGTGCAATGTTGTTCCACACACTTCAGCTGCTCTTCCTGGTTGTTCTTCCATACCTGTGTCTCATTTTCCCTAATCACACCTTATTTGAAAAAAAAACTTTGTTTTCCCTCCTCTCTTTATGTCTGCCAAGGACATAATGAAATCATCGGCGTTTATTTGTCTGTCTGTCTGTCTGTCTGTCTGTCTTTTAGCAGGATTACGTCAAAATGACTGAACGGATTTTGACAACATTTGCACCACAGATAGATATTAGTTCCATGAATGACTCAACTGAATTTTGGAGGTGATCCGGATCTGGATCGAGATTCAGATTCTGGATCAAGATTCACTTTATATAGACTTTGAAGGATTACATCAAAACTGCTTCATGGATTCTCAACAAATTTTCACCACAGATAGATATTAGGCCATGGAAGACTCCATTAAATTTTGGAAGTGATCTGCATCCGAATTCAGATTCTGGATCAAGATTTCACTTTACATAGGCTTTTAAGGATTACATCAAAACTGCTTTTCACCAAATTTGCACCACAGATAGACACTAGGGCATGGAAGATTCCACTGAATTTTGGAGGTGATCTGAATCCGGATTGTCAGAATTCTTTGCTCTTGTTCCTCATGTCTTTGTTCCAGGCTTTTTTTTTTTTTTCTTTTTTTTTTTTGTCGCCGTCCTTGACCTTGTTTTGCCTCATTGTGTTACTGAGCCATTTGCCTGTTTTTGAGCTTGCTTTAGTGTCATGATTTGGATACCATTGCTGATTTTGGGTTGCTTTCCTGTGGACCAACCTTTGCCTAGTTTTTCAGTAAATCTTTTTTCTCACACTAAGCCTCTGTGTGAGTCTTGCATTTGTGTCCTACCTATTTGGGTCCAGGTTCCTGACACATCTTCATTTTTAGTAATATTTTTTGTGTGGCTAACCTATTTTATCAACAGCTGACACTTAGGCACAACCAAGGCACACTGGTGGCAGTCACTACTGTGTAGGTAACTCAGAATGGAGTTGACACTCATGCATTGATGTGGGAGCAAAGTAAACTCCAGCACAGATAATCTGTCTGTGTGCTACCCAAACCTAGTTTAGCCATCGACCCAATGCCATTTACTGAGGTGTGGCCATTGCAGTGCACAAGCTATCCTTGGACCCATAGGTAAGAGGTAGGTAAGCAGTGAGTACTACTGCTCATCCAAAGCACATGGCTGACTTTAGAAGCGAAAATACTACCTCTACAAGTAAACTCTTACATCCCAAACACTGTCGCATGTTCTGCAGCATACATGTACACTTACTAAAATCAAATACAATCCATCTCAAAAGCATGAAAATATTGCCGAAAGTTATTTTCAAATCACCCCCAGTCCACAGTACAATAGCTAACAGGTACAACACTGAAATAAATCAAGATTATGCAAATATATGGTGAAAATACATATTTCCCCGGTGCCATCTTTAAAAAATGGCCACCATCTTGAAAATTGAAGTGGCTAAAGGCTTTTTTGCAGAAAGTACAATTGTGCCAAATTGGACGCTTGCATCACAAAAATTAAGACTCCTATGATATATGCATTTATCTACTGCACTATGTGGAGAACTTTGATTTTAATTGAAGTGGAACAACTGAGGTGGTGTTCACATAGGCACCATTTATGGACAAGTAGATAAAAAAAGGGTTTTCCATCTAGTCTAGGAGTATATTAATTTGGAAAAGTATTTTCCTGAAATCAAGACTACATTAAATTCAGAAAGTGCATTCACTTGGACATACAACAACGCTTCCTCAAGGCGCTTCATACAGGTAAGGTCGAACCTTTCCAACTGCTAGAGCAAGCACACAGGTGACAGTGGTAAAGAAAAACTCCCTCGGATGATATTGAGGAAGAAACCTCAAGCAGACCAGACTCAAAGGGGTGACCCACTGCTTAGGCCATTCTAACAAAAAACTCTATGATACTCTATGATAAATCTGTGTGGAGTAGGCAGTTCTCAGAAACACTGCAAGAAGGACACAAGTGAGGTAATTCACCAAAACACCCATGACACCTGTGAAAGACTTTTCGGCTTCTGTTGACGTGACTGGAGAAATGGAGGATCATGCAACGTTTACCTGTTGCATCACCAGTCACAGCTTTATGATGGAGTGGAGCAAAGAAGGATTTTAAAACAAAACAGGTCAGCTTCAGTGAGGTCTGCAAGCATGCAGGTTAGCCGCTTTGGGTCCTGGATGGCAGCCACACTAGCAGATAAGGTGTCCTACTCTCAAAAACAACCACTTATCTTCTATAACCAGGTGAAATATGGGGACGTCCCCTTGGACATCTTCAGCTACTGAGTCCTTAACATTGAGGCACCTGCATGCTGGATCATTGCCACAATGCAAGTGATTCAAAGTAACTGTTCATTTGGCACAATGTCATTCCTGCAGCACCCAATAATCCTCCAAAGATATCCATGTCACTTTTATGGGAAGGACTGCTAAATGGTGCTTATATATCTTGTTGAAGCATCTGGTCAGGTTTTCTGATCTTACACATATCACATCACTGTGAAATTACAAGTATAACAAGAACAGATCGACTGATGGACACATTCACCCGCCTCCTGCCCAGTCTTTTTTTTCAACAAACAGCAACACATACACAAGCAGTAACCATCTGTTGTCTAATTAATGAAGATCCATGCACCTACTCCAGGACACCAGAGTGTTGATCCCCTTGGGAACACCCAGAATCAAATTGTGGTGACGGCCAGGAACACCACACCATCCACGTATAGAGACCCAGGTCACAGCTGAATATCTGATCACTACTATGGCTAGTGTGTTGGGCCAAGAACCAAGTACAGAACCTTACCATATGACATGGACCACTCCCGCCCAGTCAATGAGAACATGAAGACTGCCAACAGCTGAGCATGGTGGATTAGTGGTTAGTAATGGTGCCTCACAGCTAGAAGGTCTTGGTGTCACTTCTCACCTGGTCCTTTCTGTGTGGACTGTTCTCCCAGTGTTTGCATGGGTTTGCCGCAGCTTCCTCCCACTTCCATAGACATGGAGGTTAAGTGAATTATTGACTCTAAATTGACCATAAATGAATGAGTTTGTCTGTCTATATGTGTCAGTCTATCCTGAGTGTACCCCGCCTCTAAACCAATAACTGCTGAGATACGTTTCAGTCCCCTCGTGACCCTTAACTGTAATAAGTGGTGTTCAGAAAATTTGTAGATACTTGTAGGGCTGAAACGATTAGAAGCGATTAGTAGTAGACGACAAGTAATTCGAATAATTTGATTACAAAAAATGTTCGAGGCAAATTCTGTGCCTCGAAGCGTCGTTTAACGTTGTAATACATATGCCAGGCCTGTGTGTGGCGCTGTAATGCCCCCAGAAAAACAAACAGAAGAAGACTACAGCAAGTGCTAATCAAATTAGCACAAAAGCTACAGTTTTCCAAAGCCACAAACAGAGTGAAATGAAGCCCTTTAGGAAAAAGACAGCCCATGCTGATCATCTGAAATAGCTTACTGTGCATTTAAAGTGAAGCAGTGTGTTTGTTTTTTTTTTAAACACCGTTTCGTCCGCTGGCCGCTCTACGCGTGGCGGCCGGTGGCTGCCTCTCTCTGCCCGGTGTGACCATACCGAAAGAAGTCCACTCTTTCTTCTGTGTTTTGCTTAGACTCGCAATGAGTGTTTTGCTTTTTAATTTTCACACACAAAGCTTCACAAACATGGTAACTCAAAATAATAATAATAATAATAAAAAACACTGACTGCGAGGCTGCATGTTCCACCTCCAGCTGAAAATGAAATGCACTGGCTGAATTGCAGAGAGAGTGTTAAAAAGAAATTCACGCCGGGACCCAGTCCACCAACCTTAAAAATAAATAAATGAATAAAAATGGTTCAATTTTACAAGTTGGGGAAAACAAAAAACAGAAAACCACATCCCATCACCATTTCAGCAAAATGTCAAAACCTTGGCCCAACTTTGGCTGAGCTCCTGACACCAGGAAAGATCCAAAAATTGTAAAGATGTGAAAAAAATAAATGATTACCCAGGAAAACAGAAAGGGGTACACTAAATTTGACAATCTCCGTGATGACGCAGTGACATTGTGCCACTGCTTAGGGAGAGCCCTGGACTGTTAATGTTTTAAAACACAAAAGTACTTTTTATCCGATTACTCGATTAATTGCCAGAATAATCGATAGAATACTCAATTACTAAAATAATCGATAGCTGCAGCCCTAGCTTGTGCCTCAAGTAGAGGTGGGCGATACCGGGAATTTTGGTATTGATCCGATACCAAGTAAACACAGGCCCAGTATCGCCGATATCGATACCGATACTTTTTCATATTTAAGCTTCATAGATCCAAAGGATCCAAAAGACCTAGGATGGAATTTCGCCAAACATTGTACGTGACAACAAAATACTTTATTATCTCAGTCAACATTTTTGTTTAAACAAATATCACTCAACACAAAATAAAACAAAATCTTCTGAGGTAGAGGGCTGACAAACCACAATACAAGGGTGCGCTGCTCCGTGTTGTGTGGCACAGCCTAGCCCTGCTCTTACAGACAGAGAGTAGACTTTGATGAATCTGCATGTGCAGCAGTCACTGCGTGCGGGAGAGAAAAAGAGCTTGAATATCGATCTTTTTACACAAGGATCATTTAATATCAATACCAGCATTGGTATCGATATTAGGATCAATCCGCCCACCTCTAGCCTCAAGTGCTTTTTGTCTTTTTGCAGATTTGAGAGCATAATGTGAGTACAATGTGAGAAATCTTTTACTTAAAGGATTTCCATGAGAAACATCCAAGGTTGTTGGTGTTACAGCAACTCAGCTTCTCTGTTTAATTTGTAGTCAGTTAGCGAGCAAATGAAGATTGTGCTACCTTAATTTATCTGTAATGATGAATTAGGCAGGAGGACACATTACAGCCCATTACCGACAATAGTCATAAAAAAAAAAAAAAAAAATTCCTTAAAAAAACACGGGCTAACGAAGCAGGTGGATGTCTCGAGGCGATGATGCTAATACAATCCCAAAATGCTGATTTTTCAGTTGTCAACAGCAGTGTGTCAGAACTTGTTCTTGAATTTGAAGCAGATTTCCTCAGACCAGTAAAGAACCACACAACACCCGATGAGGCTAATTTGATAAAACTCACATTTGAAAAGGAACTAATGCAGAGATGCACAGATGAAGGGAAAGAAGTTGTACTGAGCACTTTGAGTCAATATGTGGCTTTACATTATCCTCCAAAATGCACAATTTGAAGTAGTGAATTGAAAATATGCTTAATGGAAATGTGTATTTTGGCCAAAAAAAAAAAAAACCTCCCAGATTTTGAAATAAACAGTTTTTACAGTCACTAGGTAGCATTTGAGGACACACAGAAAGAGTTACATGATTTTCTAAAATACATGACACAGTATGTGTGGACAGAGAAGGACAGAGAAGGACATGAGATGACGTTCCAGCAATATCTGAACAAAATAGAAATATTTAGCAGGACGTATCCATTCATTGCTGTGACTATTAGAATTACGGTTATAGCAAGAGTGTGTGTGGATTGGACATCACTAGAGGAAAACCCACCCCACACATTCAGTCACTCAAAGGAAACAATGTCAATTTTTTTTTTTTTTTTGGTCAACATTCAGAAAATGTCACAGAATTTCTGCAAAAATCTGTCCTAGAAATCCAGCTCATGACAGCACAATGCCTAGTTGTCATGGCGTCCTATATGGTGTGTTGTTAAGGGCCCCTTCAAGTGCAAATTTGGTCGATTTGCACATAAAAAGCACATGAAGCAGAAATCGTGCAAAACGTGTAAAATTGTAGCTGCCTCATACACCTGTTGCTACATCTATTTGTGCTCACCAGTGGCTGAAAGACAGAGTGTTTGCTGTGCATGCCCATCGAACCCTCTTGCGGCAGGTGTCGGCCAAATTCCACACTGCGTCTCATTCATGTCATTTTATGACTGTATGTCTGTGACCATGGGTCATCTACAGAGGAACAGACGGATCATATTTGTATTGCCCGCTTGATCAATGCGGTGTTTTTTATGGTGTGTGGTTTTATTTTTTTTTAAATACGTCCATGTCCTTTCTGATATCAGGCAGTTTCCCACAGCTTTCATATGACAGCGATGGTAGCTCAGTGGTAAAGTTTCTGACTGGAAATCAGAGCTTTTGGAAGGCATGTAATTTTTATTTAATTTTTATTTTCAGCCACATTGTGCAGCTGCTGTGAAAAGCTGCTGTGTTCCTGCGTGCACGGAACTGTTGCAGCATGTATTTTTTTATTTTTTTATTTATTTTTTCTTCACAGCTAGCACTGTATTCCCAGATGTACGAACTGTCGCAGCATGTATTTTTTTTTTTTCCTCACAGCAGCTGTATGATGTGGTTATACATCGCGCAGCTGCTGGCACAGTGTTCCCGCATGCACAAACTGTTGCACTGGCATCGTGCATGCCTGCCCGTCAGCGCAATGTTTCGTGGTGCGCTCATACGAGCTCTACCGCCATGAGTCACCCTGGTTTGTACGTTTTCACACTGTGTGAAGGGCCCTAACTGTAATGTTGGAACGTTGGCCAACCAAAAGCCTACCCAGTGACATTATGTTACTGATGACTAGGCTGATGAGTAGTAGAGGTGGGTGGATCGATCCTAATATCAATAATATCAATACCAACGCTGGTATTGATATTGAACAATCTTCGTGTATAAATATCGATTCTAAAGCTTTTTTTCTCTCCCGCACGTACTGACTGCTGCTCACGCAGATTCATCAAAGTCTACTCTCTGTAAGAGCAGCGCTGCGCTGTGCCACACAACACAGAGCAGCGCACCCTCCCCCCTCTGGTCTTTTGTTGTTGTGCTGTCACATGGCTCAGCGGCGCCAGCCAACAGCCATGCAGGTAGGCTCAGCCTGGCCCCTAAGTTGTGTTGAGTGATATTTTTTTAAACAAAAATGTTGATTGTGATAATAAAGTATTTTGTTGTCACATACAATGTTTGGCAAAATTCTATCCTAGGTCTTTCGGATCCTTTGGATCTATGAAGCTTAAATATGAAAAAGTATCGGTATCGGCGATACTGGGACTGTATTTACTTGGTATCGGATCAATATCAAAATCCCAGGTATCGCCCATCTCTAATGGGTAGGCTTTTGGTTGTGAATTATTGAACTGCTGAGTTATAGCAAAAAAAAAAAAAAAAAAAGATAAAGTACTCTGTGGCGAATCATGACTTCAAATTGCTGGAAAAACAAAACTGCCCAGTCCTAAAATGACGATGAAGTAAAGTGCCCCCCCCATCAGCAAGTGAGGAGACTTCATGTTGCTCTTGTGGTAATGAACAGATTTGTTTTCCATATAGCCAGTAACCATGGCGAAGCAGACATCATCATCGTGCCAAGGCATCACTGCTTCCCTGCAGCAGCAGGAACCAGCAGCACATAAGAAGACCAGCAGACCGGGAGCCCTCCCACTGTCTCTCTGCTGTACAGAATACGAGGGCACCTCTGACCAGCAGACGAGCAAAGTGGGGAAAAAGCAGTTTTTTTTATTCCCACAACTGCTATATAGTCCACGTATACATATTTCACATAAACAATAATATTTTAATGTGTTTTAAGTTGCTGCCAGCTTTTTGCAGTAGCAACTAAAGTGTAATGTTTGCCTATCACATAATTACCAGTCACATCTTCATTTTAAGAAAATCCTTCTTTGTGCCACTCCAATAAAATGGTGTATACCTTCTGACAGAGTCCATATATTCCCAATTATCCTGGCCCTTCCCTGCACTCCAGAGAACTTGAGCCACCCTTACAGCACATGCCAGGCAGCTGCATCTCCAGCATAGAGAACAGCCGTTGGGTTTCCAAGAACACAATGAAGTAGCTCGACATACTTTGATTAGTTTGCTCATAGGTGCTGGCTTTTCCTATTCCGAGGTTTCCTCCATAGCCTTCTTCACTAAAGGGGAATTATCCTCCACCATCATCTGCCCAACGGGATCCATATATTCCCAATTATCCTGGCCCTTCCCTGCACTCCAGAGAACTTGAGCCACCCTTGCAGCACATGCCAGGCAGCTGCATCTCCAGCATAGAGAACAGCCGTTGGGTTTCCAAGAACACAATGAAGTAGCTCGACATACTTTGATTAGTTTGCTCATAGGTGCTGGCTTTTCCTGTTCCGAGGTTTCCTCCATAGCCTTCTTCACTAAAGGGGAATTATCCTCCACCATCATCTGCCCAACGGGATCTCTCTCTCCAGAGGAATGTCCAGGACTTCCTGCGGGCTACGAGAATGAGCCAGACGTGTCTGGGTCTGCAATCCTGTAGGGCATTCCGCTTCATGACCTGTTTCTGTGCTAATTCGCTTTCCTTAACCGCAGACATCTCTACATGCCATCCTTGCCAATAGTTCAATGTCGTTTGCCAGCACTCTGCCTCGCCTTCAGGTCGTGGAGCACCAGTGGACCTCGCATCAGTGTGATGCATCATCTCCTCCCGGGATCAGGAGACAGGTATTCCCACTCTACCGTCCTCATCAACTCCATCGCATGTTATTTATGCTTCCCTGTGAGGCATAGCTCCTCTTCACCTGCCACGATTGTCATCCCTCTCCTCCACCGTAAGTTTCTCTCTCGGCGCAGCAGTGTGCAAAATCACTTGTGACAGCAAAATGTAGCACCCCACTTTCTCCATGTGGACTTCATGCTGAACATACATGTTCATGAGCAACACACTAATACAGGTGCCTGCCAACATCAGTTGTTATACCAATCAGCTGCCCCCCCCCCCCCCTCCCCACTGTCAGGACCCCTCCTAGCCATGTCCATAGACGCATCTTACAGTTCCAGTATGTCAAACATATCTTGCTAGAACACAGAATGCTACACTTTGAAGGTCTAATTTGTAACAATGTAAAGTGAATAAATTACAATTTATGGCTGATGCATAGTTCATCATTCATGTTAATACTGTTAGAAATTTAATATAGCGTGTGACATCATGAGTTAAGGAGGGCGTCACATCAGTTATGGGAGCACCATGTGACAATATCCATTTAGGATACGATTCGATACACTTTGTTGTCCCTTCCGGGAAATTTGTCTTGGACTCCAAGAGATGCATAGATAAAGCTGCCAAGACATGATTACGGTACATAATATATATTGCGCATACCCCTTTTGCACAGCAGTCTCACACAGATGGTTCATGCATATTGCACATATCCCTAATACACATACCCATACTGCACATACCCTCATTGCACAACCGTCTCACACATATGGTTAAAAGGAAAATGCTGACAATACAGTAAATAACAATGAATAAATGACACTAAATAGCAATGACACCAAGACATTACTGCTCAATCCTGCTACATATCCCAGGAACCATTGTTTAACAATTTACACATATACTTGGACTCACTGTGCAAGTATCTTGCTGGTGACCCCCTCAAAAGAATGCAATACTGATTATATATCACTTTACAGTCTTGTTACCTCTAATGATGTAACTGTTATTATAATAAAGACCATATTTGCTAGTCAGCTTGCACTTACCACAGGTGGTAATGAATAACACATAGGTACAATGGTGTATTTGTAATTTTGTATTGTGTATTACTTCCTGAAAATTGCATTAATCTGTCTTTACAAAGATTTTTACTTTGGAAAGGCAGAATTTAATCAAATTAGTACGTTGTGGTTGAAATAATAGGTCATGAGACACTGAATGAGTAGTCAAATGGGTCCCTCAGTTTATTTGACCAAGAGGCATGAGCACAAAGTGATTGCTAACACATTGCTAACAAAGCCTAGTTTTCATAGGACCTGGGTCTTGCTTCTATGTGACTAGTGACACGTGTACACCAAACTGCTGATATGCTCAAGGAAGCATTTCTGATTGTCACTAAGTAGCGCCATTTCTTCTGTTATCACAACAGGCTGTCTTTGGGTCACAAACATAGCTGAATCGAGGACATATGACATATTCACATTCCAACATATAGGCCACAATAGCTAGTGAGCTAGCTCTGCACAGCACAGACAACAGTTAGTAAAAAGTTATGTTTACCTTAAAAGCAGAATATTTGTTATGTGCCGACGCGGGTTGAGGAGCGGACCTGCGTCTGACTGAACCCAGCGCTAAATAAACAAAAAGCGGTTCCAAAAACAAAACATTTATTTCCCTTTCCGTGCAATAAGTGTGTACAACATAATATATAGCTTGTCTGGCGGAGTGAAGGACGGCGCGCTCTCCAGCGCCCAAAGGGATCGAAGCCCGGCACTTCTGGACTCAAATTCACCGCCAAACACCCCCCAGGTGGACACGACAAACTGACTCTGTGAAGGATAGAAGAGGTGAGGTAAGTCAACAGCTACAACAAATATCCTTCAAAGGCACACGCTATCAGCAACACATTCAGGTCTGACTTTAAGCTTTATGTAAATGAGCAGCTTCTCACAACAGGTGGAGGATCATCAGTCCGCACGCCACGGCCGTGAGAAGCGAGCTGCACAATTCTCATCAATGTTCAAATATACTGCGTAACAAAATACCAAATTGCTATTAACACTTATTCAGACAATCAATCACCTCTGATGTGTGCTGACAGCATGTGTCCCTCACCCGTCCTCCTTCACAGGCACGATGTGTCAAACCCAGGCGCGGTCCTCAGCGTCTCACAAACGAACGTCACAAGGTCGAGTTCCCGGCAATTCTGCTTGAACCACTCATGGCTTAAATGCAGAACGCCATCTAATTATCTGCTCCAGCTGAAAGTCCTTAAGTCTGCACGTGAGCATCATCCACAGGTGCTGCGAGTCATTAGGCCTGCACGTGGACATCCTCCACAAGTGCAGCCAATAATGTTGATGAGGGTGAAGGATTCTTCTGCCAGCACCGTCTCCACAGACAAAAACCAGTTTGCATACCACCTGGAGAGCAAAGAAAAAGAAGACAACACAAAAACATCCAGCCAAACCCCCAACACACAACAATATTTGCACTCTAGTTTTACGTGATCGTTGAGTGAAAATCATAGTGTTTTCTTTTTAAAACAGTCTACAGTGTGTTTCAGGAGGTCAGAAATGTGTAACATTAGATGATACTTCATTGTTAGCTATGATGATAGCGACAAAATACCAAGGAGTGTGTATTAAAGGATTATTACCTGAGTGCAAAGTCTGTACGGGAACATATCAGACCAAGGTGTAAATACCGACTGAGCTTTAGCGAGGTCTGAGTGAAAAACGAGTTCTGATACAGACAGAGCAAACAAGGTTAATAATTTGTTTATTTTATATATATATATATATATATATATATATATACACACTCAAAAAAATTATGTAAAGTATTTCCACCCAAGTAAAATGTGTTAACCTAGCCAGAAACAATTTTGCTGACTGACCTAAGTGTAAATGTGTTGGATCAACATGATGAATTTGTGTTCATGTTGCCTAATTTCCATGGTTCAGGTCAACTAGATTTGAAAAGGTAAATGTAGACCTAAATGTAAATTTTTTTGGTCAACATGATAAATTTATGTTGCTGTTACTCAGTTACCATGATTTAGGCCAACTCGATTTTAATGGGTAAATGTAACAAAAATAAAAAGTAAGTCCCTTCGGCTGTTCCCTTGTTTGCACTCAGGGACGCCACAGGAAATGCGAGGTGGATCTGAATGTTGAATTGGCACAAGTTTTACGCCTGATGCCCTTCCTGACACAACTCCACATTACATGGAGAAATGTGGCAGGGGTGGGGTTTGAACCGGGAACCTTTTGTACTGAAACCAAGTGCACTAACCACTTGGCTACACACCCCTGCCCTGTAAGTACTTACAACTACTTTTAAAATAGTAGTTACATGTCAACTTAACTTTGTTGAGTTGGATCAGCACAATTTATGCAGATCCACCTTGGATTTGCTGTGGCGACCCCGAGCACAAACAAGAGAGCAGCCAAAGGGACTTACTGTTTTTTTTTTGTTTGTTTGTTTTATCTTTACAAATCTAGTTGGCCTGACTCGTGGTTATTAAGTAACAGTAATGCAAATTCATCATGTTGATCCAACAAATTTACATTTAGGTCACTCAGCAAAATTGTTTCTTGTTTTACTTGGGTGGAAATACTTTCCATAATTTTATTATGTTCACTGAGCAAGTTAGATTTTAAGTTGTTGCATGTTACATTAAACCTACATGATTTGAACGTGTTCACTCATAAAACTTGATTCTATATCATAGAAGCTACATGTTAGACTTTCGTTCATGCAACATAAAAACCAACAACACCCATGTTGGTTTTTTGAGTGTATATATATATACGAGGTCTGTCCATAAAGTATCATACCTTTTTATTTTTTTTTAAACTATATGGATTTGATTCATGTGTTTTCACGTCAGACAAGCTTGAACCCTCGTGCGCATGCATGAGTTTTTCCACGCCTGTCGGTGACATCATTCGCCTGTGAGCACACCTTGTGGAAGGAGTGGTCCCGCCCCGTCATCGGATTTTCATTGTCTGGAAATGGTGGAATGATTTGGGTTTTTTTTCCATCAGAATTTTTTCAGAAGCTGTTAGAGACTGGCACCTGGAAACCATTCGAAAAATTTATCTGGCTTTCGGTGAAAATTTTACGGGCTTCACAGAGAATAAGGACTACAACCCCTGGCAAAAATTATGGAATCACCGGCCTCAGAGGATGTTCATTCAGTTGTTTAATTTTGTAGAAAAAAAGCAGATCACAGACATGACACAAAACTAAAGTCATTTCAAATGGCAACTTTCTGGCTTTAAGAAACACTATAAGAAATCAGGAAAAAAACGATTGTGGCAGTCAGTAACGGTTACTTTTTTAGACCAAGCAGAGGAAAAAAATATGGAATCACTCAATTCTGAGGAAAAAATTATGGAATCACCCTGTAAATTTTCATCCCCAAAACTAACACCTGCATCAAATCAGATCTGCTCATTGACATTGACCCTATGTGTCTTTTTGCAAGGAATGTTTTTGCAGTTTTTGCTCTTTGGCAAGATGCATTATCATCTTGAAAAATGATTTCATCATCCCCAGACATCCTTTCAATTGTCCAAAATATCAACGTAAACTTGTGCATTTATTGATGATGTAATGACAGCCATCTCCCCAGTGCCTTTACCTGACATGCAGCCCCATATCATCAATGACTGTGGAAATTTACATGTTCTCTTCAGGCAGTCATCTTTATAAATCTCATTGGAAAGGCACCAAACAAAAGTTCCAGCATCATCATCTTGCCCAATGCAGATTCGAGATTCATCACTGAATATGACTTTCATCCAGTCATCCACAGTCCACAATTGCTTTTCCTTAGCCCATTGTAACCTTGTTTTTTTCTGTTTAGGTGTTTCTGTATGTAAATCCCATTTCCTTTAGGCGGTTTCTTACAGTTCGGTCACAGACATTGACTCCAGTTTCCTCCCATTCGTTCCTCATTTGTTTTGTTGTACATTTTTCGATTTTTGAGACATTGTGTCAGTCCACTTGGTGCAACAGCTCTCCAAGGTGTGTTCACTCCTTTATAGATGCAGACTAACGAGCAGATCTGATTTGATGCAGGTGTTAGTTTTGGGGATGAAAATTTACAGGGTGATTCCATAATTTTTTCCTCAGAATTGAGTGAGTCCATATTTTTTTCCTTTGCTTGGTCTAAAAAAGTAACCGTTACTGACTGCCACAATCTTTTTTTCTTGATTTCTTATAGTGTTTCTTAAAGCCAGAAAGTTGCCATTTGAAATGACTTTAGTTTTGTGTCATGTCTGTGATCTGCTTTTTTTCTACAAAATTAAACAACTGAATGAACATCCTCCGAGGCCGGTGATTCCATAATTTTTTGCCAGGGGTTGTATTACTACAGCTTTAAGGATGGCCCACAATGGCGCTCGGCGCGCTGCGCTCCGAGCCGCGGTGACAGGCACGAACCACCGGATTATTTCTAAATGGATGGCTGTGTGGAGCTGGGACCGTCGTGTGCACTTTCTCCGGTTATCACAAGAGCTGGACATCAACCATTTTCTGGCAGATTTCACTTTTAACAAGAGATTTTGTCGTGGAAAGCCGCGTGGAGGCTTTGTGCATCACGACCGATTCGCTGTTCGAGCGAGACAAAGAACACCTCTGTTTCGGCGTGTTAGAGGACAAGTTGCGACATGCCTATCTCGGCTTTCAATGCTTACCAGTCGAGTGAGTTATAAGAGAAATTGTGGAGAGCTGGGCATGTCCAAACTTGTCCTCTGAAAGCCAGATAAATTTTTCGAATTGTTTCCAGGTGCCAGTCTCTAACAGCTTCTGAAAAAATTCTGATGGAAAAAAACCTCAAATCATTCCACCATTTCCAGACAATGAAAATCCAACGACGGGGCGGGACCACTCCTTCCACAAGACGTGCTCACAGGCGAATGACGTCAACGACAGGCGTGGAAAAACTCACGCATGCGCACGAGGGTTCAAGCTTGTCTGACGTGAAAACACATGAATCAAATCCATATAGTTTAAAATAAAAAAATAAAAAGGTATGATACTTTATGGACAGACCTTGTATATATATATATATATATATATATATATATATATATATATATATATATATATATATATATATATATATATATATACATACACACACACACACACACACTCTTATGGTATCGCCCAAATATAAAAGCTGCTGACAGTTTTGGGCTCGTAGTCAAACCCGTTCGCTTCACCTCCATGAAGAACTTGTTAACAGATGTTCTGATCGTTAGCTGGTAAGCTTTCAATCTGTGTGTTTTTTCTGATACTGTTTAGATATTTATGGAGTGTGTGTGTATGTCCAACTTGGTTTTTCTAATCGTGTTTTTAGCTTTCTGGTTTGTAACAAATCAATCAATCAATCAATTTTTTTATATAGCGCCAAATCACAACAAACAGTTGCCCCAAGGCGCTTTACATTGTAAGGCAAGGCCATACAATAATTATGTAAAACCCCAACGGTCAAAACGACCCCCTGTGAGCAAGCACTTGGCTACAGTGGGAAGGAAAAACTCCCTTTTAACAGGAAGAAACCTCCAGCAGAACCAGGCTCAGGGAGGGGCAGTCTTCTGCTGGGACTGGTTGGGGCTGAGGGAGAGAACCAGGAAAAAAGACATGCTGTGGAGGGGAGCAGAGATCGATCACTAATGATTAAATGCAGAGTGGTGCATACAGAGCAAAAAGAGAAAGAAACAATGCATCATGGGAACCCCCCAGCAGTCTACGTCTATAGCAGCATAGCAGCATAACTAAGGGATGGTTCAGGGTCACCTGATCCAGCCCTAACTATAAGCTTTAGCAAAAAGCTTGCGAATGGATACGCGTTTCGGACCGATTGTCATGGTAACCGGTCGGATATGGGAAGATACCAGACCAGAAATCAGCGCACGTAGTGTCGCAGCCATATAATAAAAACGTTATTCTGTAGCATGTAGAAAAGCACGTAAGTAAGTCCCCATGGCTGCTCCCTTCTTATCACTTGGGGTCACCACAGCAGATCCAAAGTGGATCTGCATGTTGATTTGGAACAAGTTTTATGCCAGATGCCCTTCCTGACACGACTCCACATCAAATGGAGAAATGTGGCAAGGGTGGGGTTTGAACCGGGGGTAGGTGCGCTAAATGTCAAGGGATGTCTGAGGTCAACTTCATCTCTCATCCATCTACTTCTTTTCCAGTTATCCCATTAGGGGTTACAGCAGGCACTGGAGATGATCACATTTGGCAGTGACTCTGTCCATCCTGGACAGATGACAAGTGGCTTTGGCTCGCTTTGGAGAATAATTCAATCAGTGGTTTTCTTGCTCATATCTCCAATTTGTAGAATATAGACATGTTTGTGTTGCAAGTTGACCCTCCAAGACTGTGAGCCCAAATCGAAGTCAAACCCAGCATCACACAATACAGTCGTCAAATCTAATTACTAACCTGCTGCATGTAAATGCATTTTTTACACTAATAAAGTTACTGCACACAAATTAAGTTTATTTCTGCAGCACACATTCATAAGACTGCCACACTGGGCATTACAATACGTACAACACATGACACTTTCTATCCTTGACACTGGAAACATTTTGACTGATTTCCTGCATAACGTTATTTCTACAAATAATCTGATTTCTGCTGTGCATGCATATCTGACATGATGTCCCCTCGAGGCATTAGTGCACCTATTGCAGATTTAGCAGCAGCAGAATATTACACTTTCAAAACAGCATCGGTGTAAACACCCTGCTCTGGCCTCAATTCTCCAGAGATGAAAGGCTTTTCTCTCGTCTTTCTCAGAGTGATGTGTCAGAGGTGGGACAGAAATTAATTTTGCCACTGTCAGACCAAAATGCAATGTAGTTACAAGCCCTTTTGGAGTGTGAAGTGTGGCTACAATCTCACACAAGTTTTGCTGGCTGCGTTTATTCTCTCTAAGCTCATGCAAATATGTTTTACTGAACGTGTGAAGTTCAATCCGATGATCGCTTCCCCGGAGTGAAAACGGTATTAAATGACTGTGTTGTAGCTGTCAAGCCATGTTGAGGAAAAAGTGTGCAGAACCAAAAATAGTCACCTTCATCACCACATACCATAATACAGCGAACAACAGAAGCTGCTGATATTTAAAGTCATCTGAGGGTGGAGATTTTACCCCTTTTAAAGGATCCGTTCCCTTGATTATTCATTTTCATCCACTGAGTTGATGGAGCATTATTTGTGCATGCTATTATTAGTTCACACTTTCGGTTTCATCAGTAAACTCGAAAGCCATTTCATGATAATCTGCGGGATGACATTGCGATGATATTACACAGTGTGTGTGTCACACGTGCACCAAAGCCTCCACAGCACTACCAATGCATTACCGTGCATCTAATATAGAGCGCACAGCACATGTGTCACTGAAAGATTACATTGTGACACTTGAGGCTCATTAAATTGTAATGTCAGATGTATTTGGCGAATTCCTTGAAGCAAAACCGTCCACTGTTCCTGCTATTTTCACCTCAGAGAGAATAGGTTTGTGAGGGGAACTGTAATGGCCCGTTACTTCGATGTAAATCTGTTTGACAAAAGCACCTTTCCTGTTATGTTTTCTCAGAACATGCAGTGCAGTTGTCCTCTGTTGACTACTGCCGTGTAATTTCTATCAGTCGTGACAGCGCGAGGAAAAATGATAGGACAGGAAGGGATCAGAAGGACAAGATTGGTTTTGATCTTGTTCTTGAATTTTATTACACATCAAACATATCCTGCTTTGAAACACATTGCAGGAACAAAGTATGTCGACCGAGTTGCATGATGGGATTTTTTTTTTTTTCAGCAGTATTTTTCATGGCAAGGGGGCCCTGCCCCCTTCATTTATCAGACAAGTAGTGATAATGTCTCATTACAGTTTTTAAATGGTTTTAATTAACATCAACACAATTAAATTAAGATGTTCTTAAGATTTGTGCATGTTAATTACGAAATTAAATGGTAGGTTAGCATTTTGGGACCATGATCTAATCTTATGCTATTACTTTGTTACTGCAGATGTTAAATGTCACAGTAAAACCTACGCAATATACTGTAATAGTCAATGTGCAAATATCACATTATCACATTTTGAAGGTACACAGGCTACAATTGGTGCTCCAGTGTTAGAAAAGTATAACTTTCCTTCTAACACTTTCCACTTACAATTACAGAATCTCTCCTAATTTATGTGTACTCTGAGCAGATCTCACACTCAAAATAAAATATCACTTCAAATGAGCTCCCGCAGCACCTTTAATGTTGCCTGTCAGGTCGTAGCAGTCATGGCAGAGTTCATCTGTTTATTTATTTTTTTCATCTCTTACCACTTAGTGTGCATTCTGACACATTCACAGGTAGCAGGTGTTAAATGCAAATGTGCCCAAATGATGTGTGAAATCAACAGCAGTATCATGAAAAGGTGAGTGTGTAAACATAAATGTTACTAATATAAAACACATGTTCCTTATGAATATGTCATACAGTGGATAAAATGAGTATTTAACACCTCACCATTGTTCTCAGTAAATATAATTCTATAGGTGCTACTGACATGGGATTTTCATTTTCATGAGATGTCGGTAATAACCACAAGTAATACACCCATGTAAAGAAACCAAAACAAATAAGTACAGAAGTTAAGTTATGTGTAATAAAATGGAATGACACAGTACTAGGGGAGCTATGACCACTACCTTTGCACCCCCCCCCGACTAAACCAAACCAACTGTTTTAGGTTCCTTAGATGACCCCAAAACACAATCAGGATGTTCCCAAAAATAAAAACTGACCTCAAGCCAGTTATCCAAGATGGCTGCCAAAATAGTGTTTTTCACTAAAACACCTTTACACAACATATAAACAACTTAAATATCACAGAGATTCAATGGCAAGACCACTGCAGGTCACAGCAAACTCATTTGTGCCTAAACTAAATTCATTCATGGGTTTAAGATTCAAAAGGGCGTCCACAAATGGCCGCCAGTAGACCCTTATCATTAAAATACATAGTAGGAACAAACAACAGACTTAATAATGACTGAAATCATTGGTGTTTTAGCGAAAAAAATATATATTTTGGCAGCCATCTTGGATAACTGGCTTGAGGCCAGTTTTTATTTTTGGGAACATCCTGATTGTGTTTTGGGGTCATCTAAGGAACCTAAAGAGTTGGTTTGGTTTAGTCCTGGGGAGGGGGGGGGGGGTGCAAAGGTAGTGGTCGTAGCTCCCCTACTACAGGGAAAAAATTATTGAACACACTTTCTGAAATTTCTTTAATTCTTCATACCTTTGTTGGTAATACCAGCTTCCTGTATGGAGAAACTAGTCTCATGCATTGTTTGGGAGTGTTTTTGGTCCATTCTTCCACACAAGCAGTCTTCAAATCCTGAAGCTTTTGTGGACCTCTTCTATGAACTTTGATCTTTCTATAAATTTTCTATTGGATTCTTGTCAGCTGATTGGCTAGCCCATTCTAGCAGCTTTCTTTTCATTCTCTGAAACAATTGAGTTTGTTTTTTTCCTTGGTTGTGTGTTTGAGATCATTGTCTTGCTGAAATGTCCATCCTCGTTTCATTTTCTTTATCCTGGTAGATGGCAGAAGATTTTCATTAAGAATGTCTTGGTACAGTGCAGCATGGTGGATTAGTGGTTAGCACTGTTGCCTCACAGCGAGAAGGTCGTGGGTTCAATTCCCATGGCTTTTCTGTGTGGAGTTTGCATGTTCTCCCCATGTTTGCGTGGGTTTCCTCCGGGTGCTCCAGTTTCCTCCCACATCCAAAGACATGCGGGTTAGGTGGATTGGTATCTTTAAATTGTCAGTAGGTGTGGGTGTGGGTGTGTCTGTGTTTGTTTGTCTGTTTGTGGCCCTGCGACAGGCTGGCGTCCTGTCCTGGGTGTACCCCGCCTCGCGCTCTATGGCTGTTGGGATAGGCTCCAGCCCCCCGCGACCCCCAATTGGACTAAGCAGTAGAAGATGAATGAATGAATGTCTTGGTACACTTTTCCATCCTTCCTTCAACGAAGGAAGGTCATGAAGTTTCATGACGTTTGCCAGTGCCAGATGTTGAAAAACAGCCCCACATCATGATGTTCCCACCTCCAAACTTCACTGTTGTTATGGTGTTTTTGGGGTGATGTGCAGTGCCATTTATGGTGTGAATTATGCATCCAAAGAGTTAAATTTTGGTCTCATCTGACCAAGGGTACAGTGTACTTCAGAAGCATACCCCCTGCTGTGAAGCTGCTATTAACTCTGATGTTTGCCACAGGTGAGATCAAAGAAGACCTATATAGGCCCTGAGGCCCATTGGTGCTGGTGTTTATCTCTGGATTCTGACCATGAAGTCGATAAAAGTTTACACCTCCCACAAGTGAAATGAATGGAACTTTATTTTTACATTTCTGCCTCCACTGTGGTTGTTTCAACAACAATCAAGTGAAGTGAACTTAATATGAGAATAATCTTTTAATTGTTGACTTTGGCTACACCAGGGGTCGGTAATCCGTGGCTCTGGAGCCGCATGTGGCTCTTTAACCCCTCCACAGCAACTCCCTGTACCTTGAAACCTTCCCAAAAGTGACATCACAAAAGAATCAGAGTGCTTTGGTGTAGCCTGGAGGTTATTTGGTGCTTTTCTGGAATTTACAGTTGTGGGTGGATGTTTACATACATTCCTCATGGACATGAATGTCATGACAATTTTGAGCTTTTAATGATGTCTTTGGACAATTCACAAACATCAAAGCTGATTGTAGGTTGGACTAAACAGGCTAACGTTAAACATCTGGCCTTCCCAAAGCTCCGACCTCAATCCTATTGAAAATTTGTGGACCTGAAAAGCCAGGTCCGTGCCAGGAAAGCAAATATCCAGCCACAATTATGCCAGGAGCTTGTTGATGGCTACCAAAAGTGTCTGGTCAAGGTGCAGCTTGATAAGGGTCATTTAAAACGATAGCAGTGGAGGTGTACATATATTTTTGAGTCTGTATGTATAGTTTTGACCCTGTGTTGATTAGAGAAGATCCAACATAAATTCAAACTTGTGCACAATTCTTGTTTTTTAAAGTCAAAGTTCTTTAAATGATGCATGCGGTGCAATCAATCCACCCTGACAAAAGAACAGTTCAAAGAAATCATATAATGCCCAAAATGAACATGACATTCATGCCCATGATGAGTGTATGTAAACGTCTGACCACAACTGTATAACAGGATGAGACCATCTAAAAAAAAATTATTGTCTGTGTGTATTGAGGTTTATTTTATTTTGGAGAAGGTAAATTTTTCGTTTATATTTATGTATTAGCATTTTATTAAGAAATAACCATTATAAAATGTCAGAAAATTGAAAATAAATTTTATCGAAATGCATGCATTTCATAAAAACTCACTTATAGCAAAAACATTTTTACACTTGCTTGAGATGGTTTTTCAAAGAATTTGAACCATCTTTCGCAAAAGTACAATGGAAATACTTTTTCTGCGACTATAAACCACTTGATATGCAGAAAGAGTCACATTAATTTTCTAAACCCACTTATTGGAATTAAGGGGTCACAGTGGGGGAGCCTGGATTTTGTCCCAGTGGTCACTGGGTGGGGTATACTTTGGACCTCCAGTCTATCGCAGGCCTGACACATATAGACTAACAAACACACTCACACTGCCACTCACACCTATGGTCAATTTAAAGTCCCAGCTCACCTAACCTGCATGTCTTTGGAAGTGGGAGGATGCTGGAGCACCTGGAGGGAATGGACCAGGTGGAAAGTGACGCTGGGACCTTCTCATTGTGAGGCAACAGTGCTAACCACTAAACCACTATGCTGGTGTAAAAAAGTCACGTGACATTCTAAATTACATGGCATGATACGTGTAGACAGAGGAAGAGAAGGAGAGCTTGTTAAACCCTATAAGTCTTAACATAACAGCAATACTGAATTTGAAAAAAACAACAAAATGGTAATATTTACTGCGACTTGCCCATCCATCACTGTGACTACAGCAACTGCAGAGATCCCTGCTGGAATGACAGTGGTCATGCAACGACAAACTCAGCACCTATATTCCATCACTCAAGCTATCATTTTGCTATACTGCTTTATGTGAAAATATCACTTAACCTTTGTACAAATCAGTAATGGAAACCCAGCTAATGGTGCATGACATCACAACAGCCCCTCAGATTACACTGACCCATATTGAGCATTGCTACACATAAGTGAGGATGCTGTATACAACTATACTCATCACTTCCCACCCTAGCATTCTGCACCGGTACACCACAAGGTTATGTACTCAGTCCACTTTTTCATGCCCTTTACATCCATCCATTTTCTATACCCGCTTACTCAAATTAAGGGCCATGGGGATGCCCTTTATACTCCTGTCACACTAGAGCATGAATGGCGTACAAATTGACATTTGAATGATATTCGTGCAATTCGTGCTGCATTCAAACTGCACTCGAATGTGTCACACAGCATTCCTACAGTCGGCACATTCTCGTGTCGCTTTTGCTGGAATGCATACAAACGGCGGTGGAGTCAGTTGTACTGCATTCATACTGTCGTAGGAATGTCATTAATGCAAGTCGACCTGCACTCATACTTCATTCGACCTGCACCATGAATTGCACGAATGCTGTGCGCCCCTGAGACGCACAGACTCGCCCACTTGACTGTTTTTATTTTTATATATCCTTGTTATTTGTTTTCTAGAAAAAAAAAGAAAAGAGAAAACAGGCCGGTCAGGTAGGTGTGTCTGTGTGTTTCAGAGCTGTGCAAGGTGCAGCGCGCCTCTGGGCCACCGGTGCTTTGTACAGGCGATCAGCAAACTCATGGACTCCTGCTCCTTTCAATCCAGCTGAGACAACAGATCGCAGCACTGCGTGTGCATGTGCCTGCTTCATCCACACATCTCACCTGTTCCCATCACGGCTCATGCATAAACCTGCCTGGCCAGCATGGCGGCCACTATACACAGCTGATCCAGAGAGAGCGTCCGAGAGAGAGAGAGTGAGAGAGACAGACAGAGATAGAGAGAGGGAGCCTGTAGCGAGGTTCCGCATTCACGGTCTCATGTGACAGGTTGGTCACTGCAGGTTCAGCTGTCACATGAGACTGTCTTTAAGCTAAATGTAAACATCCAAATAGTTATGCTATTCCTGACCCTTGCCTCAAAGACGATACAGTCAGGAATCAAAACAATCAACCACATTAATCAGTATTAATAGCCTATTAATGGTGAGACAGGAGGAGACATGAATGAATGCAGCTTGATTATACAGTACGTGCATAAATTCCGTGTTTCACAGGTGCGGGTGGGACTGGACAGGCCTGTAGCGGGACTGGGTGGGAGTGGTAACAGGTGGGTAACAGTCCGATATTCAGTGGGAGCGGCTGGGAGAAGTGCGAGCTCTGGTGCTGTAACGCTTAGTCTCCATGCCCCACCCCCCCCCCCCCCCCCGTTAACAGCTGATTCCAGGGGGAATAGGAAGGGTCATGTGCACGGAGGGAGGGGGGATCCAACTGTGCTGGTGGGTTCCCTTCAGGAACTGTCGATTCACAGAGCTCTGCCTGCCACGACCCCATGACCCCCCCCCCCCCCCCCCCCCCCACCTCCGCCCAACTTGCTTTACACCCAGACATCAGGTGCGTCATGTGGGGTTTCATGCTGTGATTGTTTTTTTATTCCTTCTCTTTTTTATTTTTTTCTGTTTATTTTTTCATGGCGGATGGTTTATGTCCGCATTCGACTTGCACTCTGGGTATTCCACCTAGATTCTGGTGCTTCTGCACTACTAATTGTTCGTAGCAGCCAGTCTGCTCTCAGAAGCTAAGCAGTGTGGCATCTGGTTAGTACCTGGATGGGAGAACCTCTTTGGAACACCAGCGGCTGTTTGCGTATCTCCAGGTAACACTGGATTTGCGTCAGGAAGGGCATCCGGTGTAAAAAACTTGTGCCAAATATCAATGCGGATCTATCCTCTGTGGCGAGCCCGAACAAAACGGGAGCAGCCGAATAGACAACAACAACATTTGTGCTGCTCTGTACCACATTCTGGGTATTCGTACCCAGCTGTACGAATGTCTGTTCCGTACGAATGCAGCTAGAATTCTGTTTGTTTTTCCAATTCGTGTGATTCGTAGAGCATTCGTGCTCTAGCTTGACGGGGCCTTTACAGTCCTTATTAATGCTTAAGAAGAGAATACAAGTTATCTTAATTGAATGTAGAAACAGGCTGCAAGGAGAGCACAATGAGCACACATTTATTTACAAGTAAAGCAAGATTACTGACTCATCAACGGCCTTTCATTCCAAATCAGTAAATATGTCAAAGGCTGAATCAAAGCAGATCTACTGCCAACAGCCTCTAATCTTCAACCTGAGGATGCATTAATGTACTCTATTGACATTAACACAGACATCAAAAACTGCATACAAATAAAGCCAAATTAAAGCTGGTTCAATCAGGGTCCCATTGACAAATACATGATAAAACGGAAAAACTTCATTTCAGCAATTTAAAAAATATATATATATTACTGCTGTCATAAAAGAAGAGTACATGGTAAACTAATGACCAAGCTAAGATGCTTACACAGTAAATGTTTGTCAGATAAAGCTAATATTTAGTCTGTATTAAGTACTGAGTGGATAGCCTGTTGTTTGATGTGTAACTGCAGGTCTGTTCCTACCTATCAGAACAAATATCATGAGTATGAGTGCATGTTTCCGTGACCTTTTCAGATCGAATTATGATAGTAAACACAATGAGAAGGTCAGCGAGTGTCATCTGCGTTTCCAAGGAAGAGAAATGAAACAGTGCAATCGCCTTCTGTATTACAGCAGCAACAAACAGGAACTGCTAATGGCAATGTGTTGACATTTATCTATTCAAATCAAAATTTTGGTACCTCAAACAAAAACACATTTAGACTTTTTGATTTTTGTGCTGTTAAAATCCTTTCTAAGTCCACAGAAACATGTAAATGTCACAACAAAATATATCTTAAAACTGTAAAAGCACATTCAAAAATGTAATTTATATATTTATTATTAGCACTCAACCTTCTTCTGCTTGGATGTTGTAGCACAGGTGCCTCTTATTTAATATATTATTTTATAATGCAATACAGTAATATGATACACATTATATAATTGTATTATATTATTTTTATTTTTATTATATTATACATTATATAATTGTAGCATTGTATTCTGTTTTTATTTACATTTTACACAACGTCCCAACTTCATTGGAATTGGGGTTGTAAATCCGTAAAAGAAAAATGAGAGTGATTCAGGCACTTTTGATTGAGATATAATGCAAAAGTACACCAAATGGGCTTTTCAATATAAAATTCAAATGTCCACAAAATCCACAATCTGTATCAGATCCAGATCAAATTTTGTCAGGCGATAGTGAGTGCCAGTCTGCACCTCACTTTCAAATATGAGAGTGATTGGTGCACATTTGATTAAGATATAATAATACAATAACATGCTTTTGGAGGGCGGTATGCATTTTCAGAGGCCCAGCGTTCACGCCCAGTCACCCCAAATGACAGATATTCGCCCAAGTTAGACAAGGGCGAATATCTGTCATTGCAAGCGACTGGCCGTGAATGGAGGGACTCAGAAAATGCATACAGCACGACAACCGCAAAAAAATGAGGTGGGCTTCATAGATAATTGGCAAAGCTTTTGGGGAAAACCTGGTCTTGTTAGGAGAGACGGCATCCATCCCACTTTGGATGGAGCAGCTCTCATTTCTAGAAATCTGGCCAATTTTCTAAATCCTCCAAACCGTGACTATCCAGGGGTGGGACCAGGAAGCAGAGATGTAGTCCTTACAACACCTCTCTGCAGCTTCTCTCCCCCTGCCATCCCCTCATTACCCCATCCCCGTAGAGACGGTGCCTGCTCCCAGACTACCAATAACCAGCAACAACTATTTAAGCATAAAATTCAAAAGAAAAAATAATATAGCACCTTCAACTGCACCACAGACTAAAAACAGTTAAATGTGGTCTATTAAACATTAGGTCTCTCTCTTCTAAGTCCCTGTTAGTAAATGAATAATAATTGATCAACATATTGATTATTCTGCCTAACAGAAACCTGGTTACAGCAGGATGAATATGTTAGTTTAAATGAGTCACACCCCGAGTCACACTAAACTACAGAATGCGCGTAGCACGGGCCGGGGCGGAGGATTAGCAGCATCTTCCATTCCAGCTTATTAATTAATCAAAAACCCAGACAGAGCTTTAATTCATTTGAAAGCTTGACTCTTAGTCTTGTCCATCCAAATTGGAAGTCCCAAAAACCAGTTTTATTTGTTATTATCTATCGTCCACCTGGTCGAGTACTGTGAGTTTCTCTGTGAATTTTCAGACCTTTTGTCTGACTTAGTGCTTAGCTCAGATAAGATAATTATAGTGGGCGATTTTAACATCCACACAGATGCTGAGAATGACAGCCTCAACACTGCATTTAATCTATTATTAGACTCTATTGGCTTTGCTCAAAAAGTAAATGAGTCCACCCACCACTTTAATCATATCTTAGATCTTGTTCTGACTTATGATATGGAAATAGAAGACTTAACAGTATTCCCTGAAACTCCCTTCTGTCTGATCATTCTTAATAGCATTTACATTTACTCTGATGGACTACCCAGCAGTGGGGAATAAGTTTCATTACACTAGAAGTCTTTCAGAAAGCGCTGTAACTAGGTTTAAGGATATGATTCCTTCTTTATGTTCTCTAATGCCATATACCAACACAGTGCAGAGTAGCTACCTAAACTCTGTAAGTGAGATAGAGTATCTCGTCAATAGTTTTACATCCTCATTGAAGATAACTTTGGATGCTGTAGCTCCTCTGAAAAAGAGAGCTTTAAATCAGAAGTGCCTGACTCCGTGGTATAACTCACAAACTCGTAGCTTAAAGCAGATAACCCGTAAGTTGGAGAGGAAATGGCGTCTCACTAATTTAGAAGATCTTCACTTAGCCTGAAAAAAGAGTCTGTTGCTCTATAAAAAAAGCCCTCCATAAAGCTAGGACATCTTACTACTCATCACTAATTGAAGAAAATAAGAACAACCCCAGGTTTCTTTTCAGCACTGTAGCCAGGCTGACAAAGAGTCAGAGCTCTATTGAGCTGAGTATTCCATTAACTTTAACTAGTAATGACTTCATGACTTTCTTTGCTAACAAAATTTTAACTATTAGAGAAAAAAATTACTCATAACCATCCCAAAGACGTATCGTTATCTTTGGCTGCTTTCAGTGATGCCGGTATTTGGTTAGACCTCTTTCTCTCCGATTGTTCTGTCTGAGTTATTTTCATTAGTTACTTTCATCCAAACCATCAACATGTTTATTAGACCCCATTCCTACCAGGCTGCTCAAGGAAGCCCTACCATTATTTAATGGTTCGATCTTAAATATGATCAATCTATCTTTGTTAGTTGGCTATGTACCACAGGCTTTTAAGGTGGCAGTAATTAAACCATTACTTAAAAAGCCATCACTTGACCCAGCTATCTTAGCTAATTATAGGCCAATCTCCAACCTTCCTTTTCTCTCAAAAATTCTTGAAAGGGGTAGTTGTAAACAGCTAACTGATCATCTGCAGAGGAATGGTCTATTTGAAGATTTTCAGTCAGGTTTTAGAATTCATCATAGTACAGAAACAGCATTAGTGAAGGTTACAAATGATCTTCTTATGGCCTCGGACAGTGGACTCATCTCTGTGCTTGTTCTGTTAGACCTCAGTGCTGCTTTTGATACTGTTGACCATAAAATTTTATTACAGAGATTAGAGCATGCCATAGGTATTAAAGGCACTGCGCTGCGGTGGTTTGAATCATATTTGTCTAATAGATTACAATTTGTTCATGTAAATGGGGAATCTTCTTCACAGACTAAAGTTAATTATGGAGTTCCACAAGGTTCTGTGCTAGGACCAATTTTATTCACTTTATACATGCTTCCCTTAGTAGTATTACTAGACGGTATTGCTTAAATTTTCATTGTTACGCAGATGATACCCAGCTTTATCTATCCATGAAGCCAGAGGACACACACCAATTAGCTAACTGCAGGATTGTCTTACAGACATAAAGACATGGATGACCTCTAATTTCCTGCTTTTAAACTCAGATAAAACTGAAGTTATTGTACTTGGCCCCACAAATCTTAGAAACATGGTGTCTAACCAGATCCTTACTCTGGATGGCATTACCCTGACCTCTAGTAATACTGTGAGAAATCTTGGAGTCATTTTGATCAGGATATGTCATTCAAAGCGCATATTAAACAAATATGTAGGACTGCTTTTTTGCATTTACGCATATCTCTAAAATCAGAAAGGTCTTGTCTCAGAGTGATGCTGAAAAACTAATTCATGCATTTATTTCCTCTAGGCTGGACTATTGTAATTCATTATTATCACGTTGTCCTAAAAGTTCCATAAAAAGCCTTCAGTTAATTCAAAATGCTGCAGCTAGAGTACTGACGGGGACTAGAAGGAGAGAGCATATCTCACCCATATTGGCCTCTCTTCATTGGCTTTCCTGTTAATTCTAGAATAGAATTTAAAATTCTTCTTCTTACTTATAAGGTTTTGAATAATCAGGTCCCATCTTATCTTAGGGACCTCGTAGTACCATATCACCCCAATAGAGCGCTTCGCTCTCAGACTGCAGGCTTACTTGTAGTTCCTAGGGTTTGTAAGAGTAGAATGGGAGGCAGAGCCTTCAGCTTTCAGGCTCCTCTCCTGTGGAACCAGCTCCCAATTCAGATCAGGGAGACAGACACCCTCTCTACTTTTAAGATTAGGCTTAAAACTTTCCTTTTTGCTAAAGCTTATAGTTAGGGCTGGATCAGGTGACCCTGAACCATCCCTTAGTTATGCTGCTATAGACGTAGACTGCTGGGGGGTTTGTTGTGTGGGCCGCTGAAGAGGAGGTACTGCTGGCCCACCACCACCAGAGGGCGCCCTGCCTGGAGTGCGGGCTCCAGGCACCAGAGGGCGTCGCCACCTGAGATGAGCAGCCAGGGTGACAGCTGTCACCCATTATTGGACACAGCTGTTTCTACTCGGCACCAAGGTATATCAGGAGGACGGCGTCTCCACCTCAGTGCCGAGATATCGCCTAAGACTGAGGTAGTATCTCTGCATTCTTATTCTGATTAACCAGCTAATCATTTGTTAAACCTTTTCAGGATTGTTGACTGCTAAAAGCTATATTGCTTGGATAAGTACTCACCTTCCTGTTGTGCATTGACAAGAGGTGGAGGCGGCTTCTCCCCTCTTCGTTACTGGGTGCTGTCGCATCACACCTGTGTGTTGTTGCTCTCTCCTGCCAGCAGTACCGGATCCGACGAGCGGAGGCAGTGGCCACCTGGGAATTCGGGACTTGGCGGTTCCAGTATTTCCAGGGTTCGGTGGCAGAGGAGATCGGGGTGGTTCCGGTTCGACTGAGACGGGCGTCTCCTACCTTCGAGCCTGCCCACACGACACCAGCAAATTCGACCCCAAATTGTGATTGTTGTACTTATTGTGCTTGTTTCACAATAGTAAACCTTGTTATTTATCTTCCTCCATTGTCCGTTCATTGCGCCCCCTGTTGTGGGTCCGTGTTCCTACACTTTCACAACAGGGTTCCCATGATGCACTGTTTCTTTCTCTTTTTGCTCTGTATGCACCACTCTGCATTTAATCAATCAATCAATCAATCAATTTTTTTATATAGCGCCAAATGACAACAAACAGTTGCCCCAAGGCGCTTTATATTGTAAGGCAAGGCCATACAATAATTATGTAAAACCCCAACGGTCAAAACGACCCCCTGTGAGCAAGCACTTGGCTACAGATCATATTTAAGATCGAAGCATTAAATAATGGTAGGGCTTCCTTGAGCAGCCTGGTAGGAATGGGGTCTAATAAACATGTTGATGGTTTGGATGAAGTAACTAATGAAAATAACTCAGACAGAACAATCGGAGAGAAAGAGTCTAACCAAATACCGGCATCACTGAAAGCAGCCAAAGATAACGATACGTCTTTGGGATGGTTATGAGTAATTTTTTCTCTAATAGTTAAAATTTTGTTAGCAAAGAAAGTCATGAAGTCATTACTAGTTAAAGTTAATGGAATACTCAGCTCAATAGAGCTCTGACTCTTTATCAGCCTGGCTACAGTGCTGAAAAGAAACCTGGGGTTATTCTTATTTTCTTCAATTAGTGATGAGACGAAAGATGTCCTAGCTTTACGGAGGGCTTTTTTATAGAGCAACAGACTCTTTTTCCAGGCTCTTTTTCTTTTTCATTAGTGATTTAATCATTAGTGATCGATCTCTGCTCCCCTCCACAGCATGTCTTTTTCCTGGTTCTCTCCCTCAGCCCCAACCAGTCCCAGCAGAAGACTGCTCCTCTCTGAGCCTGGTTCTGCTGGAGGTTTCTTCCTGTTAAAAGGGAGTTTTTCCTTCCCACTGTAACCAACAGGGGGTCTTTTTGACCGTTGGGGTTTTACGTAATTATTGTATGGCCTTGCCTTACAATATAAAGCACCTTGGGGCAACAGTTTGTTGTGATTTGGTGCTATATAAAAAAAATTGATTGATTGATTGATTGATTATTTGCATTATTATCACTTTTTACTGAGATACACAACACGCGTACATAAAAAGTTGGCTCTCTTAACTTTTGTCGTGTCGGCTGGCGCGCGCTGCTCTCCAAATTCGGTAGTGGGTCCTCATTAAGCTGTATGCTTTAGCTGCTGTTCATTGTCATACTATCCATGAGAAAATCATCCGGAATATCCATATTGGGACCAAAACACACTTCTCGCCTTTTCATCTTTTCCTCTGTGGACAGTTCTTGGGCTGCGCGCTATGACATCATTTGTTTACGCACAGTGGGAGGGTATAGCCAGATAGCGTTGACAGAAATCTATGATACCGGCCTAGCAATGCCCCGGTAAAGTGATAATTATGTAAAATATACATGAAATGGGGTTTTCAATATTAAATTTCAATGCCCACAAAATCTGTAATCTGGATCAGATCTGGATCAAACTTTGTCAGTCGATAAAAGATACCATCCTGCATAATGCTGTCAAACATAAAAAGAATTTGGTCTTTTTCGACAGAGTTATGAATTTTTGAAAATTCATTTAATGTTAAAGATGGGGATTTTTCCAATATTCCATAATTTTTCCTGGCTTTGACCTTAGACCTATGGCCTTGAAAATTGAATCAGTTCTTGCTGATCAGGATATGAATCCTCAGTAAAAATGTAATAACGATGTATGAAAAATTGTGGGCTCCAGGCTATACACAATCAGACAAACAAACAGGGGCAAAAACATAACCTCCTCCAACTTTGTTTTCGGAGGTAAAAATAGAGTTTGTGGATTGAGAGCAACAGCAGTAGGAGAGTATCAACATCTTAACAACAAAAATCTTTATTTTTGCCCACAGCAGCTCTATTTCTGGAACATACAGAAAGGTCCAACTTACCTTAGCCACTTAATTCTGGTCAGGTATCACTGAATTATGAACAACGTGAGCTTTAACCTTATTAATTAATTTCTCTGGGACTTTCCATTGATTGCAGAAGACTGGCCGAAGAGAGTTCTGCTGTATATTTGGATAAATAATAGTATATGTGAGGAAAAGTGCCTTGGGCTTGTGGAATGTATTTTAAATGCTGGTGTAAAAGATGGCACACGTGTTTGATCTCATGCCATGAAGTTTGACTTTCGGCTTTGAATGGATGTGATAGAAACATGAGCTTTAGTGTGTGTCCATCCATTTGCCGTAGATCCTTGTGTTCAGTTTTGCATGGCTTTATCCTATCCCAGCATACACCAAGCAAGAGGTGAATGAACTCTGGGCAGCTCATCTCTTTACTACAACAAACACAGTTATACAGGTCATTCAGCATTTGAAATGAAGACCAGGCAAAATCCAGCTAATCCCAATGGGTTGAAAATAAAAGACCTTCTTATGAGACATGAGTGTTGAACTGTTGAGCCACGGCTTAACATTATTTTTTTCACCCAAAAGTCTCCTTTGTGGAAACTTAATAATAGGCTCAAGCTTCCAAAAGAAAAGTGAGATGCGAAGTGGCTCCAGTGTATTAATTAGCACGGACGCTTAAGACAGCTTTGTTTTTCATTTCAGTTTGGGTTACATTTTGATTAGGATTTTCCACTAAGAAAAATATAATAACCAGGCAATGCGGACAACAGGGCCACAGACCCCCGAGGGCGATAAACATTCATTGTGCACTAGTTGGTCTGTGATGATAACTTCATTAAATTTAATTGGAAATATGCAACTCTAAAACACAACAGCAGCTGAAATGATAAGGAGTCTAATGCCGAACCTGAATTACTGTGAGATTCATCCTCAAGGGTCTCAAACTACACATGACAGAAGCTATTATACTGGGCTTCTTTTCTACTAAGTGCAACTCAAAATGCTTCATAAAAATGTGAAAACAGCATTGATACATTACAATCCATTGACTTAATTAAAGGCAGCTGACAAGGTTAGTCTCGGGGTCAAGCTTATTTATTAACAGGGAGGAAAGTTCCTTTGTTTCTCATTAGCTTATGTGAGGTGTCTAATAGTCATGACAACAACATGTCATGAGTGAACATGTGATTAAATAACCAAAAGAACTTGTATGCAGATGATTGTTTGATTTATATGTTATGGAGAGTGAAGCAGAAGCAGAGGCTGTGCAGTCTTGGCTGAGTTTTTGTGAAGGTTTTTAGGCTTCCTCTGGCCTGCACTGGACTCAAACTCATGTATTTGGTATGGGAGGTGGAAGCTCTAACAAGGAATGTAAAATCAAAAGCATGTAGCGTCTGTTGCTCGACCATCTTTCATCAAGACACCAGTATCGACCAGTGACCACCACTCTAATGAAGGCTGGAATGGCATGGATATGTTGTGAATCTGGCTTTCCACATTACACCCTCCATATTTTGTTGAAAAGTGCAGAAAGTGTGTGTCAACAGAGGGAGAGTTTAACTTCCAACATTTACATTTGGACAGCCATGCCAGTCTGATGTATTGATTTTGCCAGGTGTGCTGTGGAGTGGTGTTGTTAAGTCTGGAGGGGGTTTTTTTTTTCCTTCTTCTTTTTCTCCCAAGTGAACTACATTCAACAAAAGTATCAATGGAACACTAGTTTTTCATAACTTCTAATATAGGACCTCACACTGCATATTCCACAGGGCACTGTTCTATTCCGATCCCCCACGGTCCAAAAAGGGGATGAAAGCGCTTACTTATCAGGCTGGCTTATACAGTGCATACCTGGCAACCTGCTTGAAAATGAAAGTACAGCTGCGCCAGGCTACGTTCTCAGCCAGAACTACAACAAAAGCTGCTTTTGCTTCAAATTTTTACCCAGATGGAGCACAATCAAACAAGTATCAAGCTGTACTCACTAAGACTACCCCGTTTAAAAGTGTTTGAACATGACAGAAGCTGTTAAGACTACGAACACCCAGAAGTGGCCGTGTAATGAGGCAGTTTTGGCGAATCGGGATGAAATCTTTGAACAGCTCCAAAATTTCTCCCCGATTTCAAAAATGGTGCCGGTGATGGCCATAACTACTGTGTACACCAAGTTTGTTCAAGATTGACAAAAGATGGACCAAGAAGTTACTGTGATGCTTCAAAATATGGTCCAGTTTGTTATTTGGGATGAAATGGGAAGGAATAGGGGAATGGGGGTCTTTTTTCTAACACACAAAAGGCTTATGTCCCACAAATTTTGTCTACAAATTTGTTGAAATCTGTGTTCGTGAGCACTTCGCCTTTTGCCACAGTAATCCATCCTGGCAGATGTGGCATATCAAAATGTTGATTTAACACCATGATCATCACAGAGGTGAGTGGTCTAAAAGGACACGCTAAATGGAAGTTTGTAACACACAACACAATGCCTTAGATGATACAAGTTTTTACAGTATGTTCAGTTTCACACAGTGGTAGCACCCCATGCGAGGATGTGCATGAAAGATAGTAATTTAGTTCCATTGCATTCAAGTGGAGATAGGAGAATCGACTGAAAAGGAGTGCCTTTATAATGTAAGCTCCTCACATCTTTAAAAAGATTGGAATGTTCTCCATCAGGCAGTGTGATTACTCTTCCACAAAGTCACCTTCCCTTTCCACATATACATCAATGGCTGACCCGTTTTTACATCCTGTCAGTGAAGAAATCAGGTGTCTTTTCTTGCGATGAGCGACACACAGGTGCTTGCACCTCTGCATCATTAATGTAACGGTGTCTCTTCAGCTGCTCTTTTAGTTTGGAAAACAGGAAAAAGTTGGAGGGCACGAGATCCAGACTGTACGGTGGATTTGATAACGTTTGCGCCGCTGCAATGCATCCTCTGTTTGTCAATTCGTTTGTGTGTGTGTGGATGAGCATTGTCGTGCTGAAGAATTACATCTTTTACCAGGATGAATCTGCTTCAAACATGTGCACCGCTTTTGCAAAGTGTCCACACGTTGATCTGAGTTGGCAGTGTTGTGTTTCAAAAATTCTGTGAGGGCTGTGTCATTGTAGTCCCCCATTAAAATGCTCATCATGTCTTTACTCGCTGAAGTGACAACTTTGAATTTTTTTTTCCTGTAAGGTGAGTCCTTATGTCATGTTTTGTGTGGTCAGATTTATTGTATTTGGTGATATACATCCATTCCTACATTTCAGGTCTGCAACATATTTCAAGATTAAAAGGTTAAGACAGGGCAGTTTATTCTAAATGTAAGAATTAGCCTTTTTTTTTTTTTTTTAATGTCAAGAAATGGATACATGAACATTTCCAACTCACTGAATATTTCTTAGACTTCATTTACATCAATCATTCAGAAATGCAAACAGTGTGGTACTTTATGGTAAATCTGTGTCAGGTAGGCAGTTCTCAAAAACTAAATGTCCATGCTGGAAGGAGACAAGTGAGGGAAGCCACCAAGACACAAGGGAGAAAATGTTTGGCTTCTGTGGGTATGAGTGGAGAAACTGGGAATAGAAAAAAAATGTTTGTTTCCTGATTTGTGGTTGTTTCTGTTGCATTTTTTAAATTACAGAAATGCTGTAAAGAAAAGTGTTAACATTTTATTGTTTTGTTTTGGGTTTTTTGTTTTTTTTTAGAACAAATATAAACTGAACAGAATGACGGGCTGATTTGACTCCCTGTATATATTTTTAAGTAAATAAGAATAAAATTAATAAAAGTTAATTTTAGTGTGAAAAAGTCATTCTGTTTGGTTTTTCCTCCTCAGTCACGTTTTGCAGTTGAACATAAAACAACTACATTAACACAAAGTCTCAAAATAAATAAATAAAAAAACTGCCAACTATATTAAATTTGAGTGTTCTCATTTGCTTGATGTGATTTCTGCTTTGCTGCCTTTTTTTAATTAGGGCCCGAGTAGGCAACGTCCTACGAGGACCCTATTGTAATTGCACTGTTTATTATTATTATTATTTATTATTATTATTATTAGGGCCCGAGTAGGCAACGTCCTACGAGGACCCTACTGTAAGTGCGCTGTTTATTATTATTATTATTATTTATTATTATTATTATTAGGGCCCGAGTAGGCAACGTCCTACGAGGACCCTACTGTAATTGCGCTGTTTATTATTATTACTAGGGCCCAAGTAGGCAATGTTCTATGAGGACCCTATTGTAATTGCGCTGTTTATTATTATTATTATTATTATTATTATTCTCACTCTTGAAATCGAAATTTCAGCCTCTTCCCATGCTCAAAAACTCACCAAACTTTCCAAAGTCATCCAACCGGATCCAAAATTCGATATTTTGGGGGCCTCGCACATGGTCGCAGAAAAATCGCGAAATAGTGCCCCCTAGAAATTTTCAAAAACCCTCCACATTGGGCTTTTTTCGTTGTAGCCTCACGAAATTCGGTACACATATTTACCATGCCAGGACGCACGAAAAAGTCTCTTACTGTCATGGTGAAATATCGACAGGAAGTCGGCCATTTTGATTTTAAGTTTCGATTTTGAGCAAATTTTTGTCATTTTTGGCCATTTCCACTACTTACATTTGAACAAACTCGTCCTAGGGATTTCATCCGATCGTCTTCAAATTTGGTCAAAATCATCACAACACAATGGTGATCAAAAGTTATCAAAAGATTCTAATTAAGTCAAAAGGCGTGGCTGCTAGGGGTCGCCAAACTTTGGTGAGCTTTTTGGAGCATGCCATTTCACTTCGAACGGCTGTCACGCCCACATACTTCATCGTAGATCCTTTAAACTTGCTGGACATGATGAGGGCTCCGCCCTGAACGTCTACATATCTTAAGTTCCCACCTGCACCATAGCGCCACCCGGTGGTGGTGGGAAATGTCCTATTTTTACTTTAAGAGGTCCTGATGTCACATACTTAACCCAATCAACTTCATTCCACTTTTGAAACATGCAGAACAAATTGGTGAACATAGGCAATGAACGCCGTGAAGTTACGAGTAAAGGTGTCCGTGTGGCGGCGTACCGAATATTGCCCATTCACCATGAAATTACATTCTTCCTTTTGACGGCTTTAATTTTGTCACATCATCATGAAAATTGATACAAAGGTCGAGCACAAGAACCTCTTACAATTCATAGGGGCGTCGCCCATAGGAGGAGCAAAATGCCTCAATAGCGCCCCCTTGAAACTTTCAAAACCCCCTCCCCATAGGGGTTTTTTTGGAGTAGGGAGATGAAAATTGGTACACATGTGTGACTTGCATAGACGTACAAAAAAGTCTCTTGCACGATGGGTCTACTCCAAACAGGAAGTCGGCCATTTGGAATTCTCTGCTCATTTTGGCGTGATTTCCACGTATTTGAACGAACTCCTCCCAGGGATTTTGTCCAATGCACTTCAAATTTCTTACAGATCACCCATAGACGATACTGACCAAAAGTTATCGAAAGCTTTTCTGTATGTCGAAGGGTGTGGCCGCTATGGTGCCGCCATTTTGACCCTTCGCCATATGAACATTATACTTAAACAGGTACTGAAGTCACATTTAACCCCATCAACTTCCTTCCACTTCTAAAACATGCAGAACAACCTGGTGAACGTAGGCGATGATCGCCGTGAAGTTACAAGTAACAGCATCCGTGTGGCGGCGTGCCGAATATTGCCCATTCGCCATGAAATTACGTTCTTCCTTTTGACGGCTTTAATTTTGTCATATCATCATGAAAATTGAAACACAGGTCAAGCACGACAGCCACTTACAATTCATAGGGGCATCGCCCATGGGCGGGGCAAAATGCCTCAATAGCGCCCCCTTGAAACTTTCCAAACCCCTCCCCATAGGGGTTTTTTTTGGAGTAGGGAGATGAAAATTGGTACACGTGTGAATTGCATAGACGTACAAAAAAAGTCTCTTGCACCATGAGTCTACTCCAAACAGGTAGTCTGCCATTTTGCATTTTCTTCTCATTTTGAAATGATTTCCACATGTTGTATTTGAACGAACTCCTCCTAGGGATTTTGTCCAATGCACTTCAAATTTCTTTGACAGCATCCAAAGATGATACTGACCAAAAGTTATCGAAAGCTTTTTTCTATGTTGAAGGGTGTGGCCGCTATGGTGCCGCCCTTTTGACCCTTTGCCATGGAACATCAAGTCATGATAACTCCTTCATGCTTTGCCTGATTGACTTGAAACTTCACATGTATGATGACGGTTGGCCCCTGAACACACCCAGCCCCTCTGTTTGTACACTGAGCGCCCCCTAGTGGATGAACAATCAACATCTCATAACTCCTTGATGCATTGTGTGATTTGTTTAAAATTTTAACTGTGTGATGAGTGGTTGCCCCAGCATGCACATGCCCACGTGATCACAAGGGCACCCACTGGCCTGGATAGGCGGTTGCGTGTAACGAGGGCCCGTATATGACTGCTTGCAGTCCTAGTTATTATTATTATTATTATTATTCTCACTCTTGAAATCGAAATTTCGGCCTCTTCCCATGCTCAAAAACTCACCAAACTTTCCAAAGTCGTCCGGCCGGATCCGAAATTCGATATTTTGGGGGTGTCGCACATGGTCGCAAAAAAATCGCGAAATAGCGCCCCCTAGAAATTTTCAAAAACCCCTCTGCATTGGGCTTTTTTCGTCGTAGCCTCACGAAATTCGGTACACATATTTACCATGCCAGGACGCACGAAAAAGTCTCTTACTGTCATGGTGAAATATCGACAGGAAGTTGGCCATTTTGATTTTAAATTTTGATTTTGAGCAAATTTTTGCCATTTTTGCCCATTTCCACTACTTACATTTGAACGAACCCGTCCTAGGGATTTCATCCGATTGTCTTCAAATTTGGTCAAAATCATCACAACACAATGATGATCAAAAGTTATCAAAAGATTCTAATTAAGTCAAAAAGCATGGCTGCTAGGGGTCGTCAAACTTTGGCTTAGGTTTTCGGAGCACGCCATTTCACTTCGAACGGCTGTCACGCCCACATACTTCATCGTAGATCCTTCAAACTTGCTGGACATGATGAGGGGTCCACCCTGAACGTCTCCATATCTTAAGTTCCCACCTGCGCCATAGCGCCCCCCGGTGGTGGCGAGAAAGGTCCTATATTTACTTTAAGAGGTCCTGATGTCACATACTTAACCCAATCAACTTCATTCCACTTCTAAAACATGCAGAACAAATTGCTGAACTTGGTGAAGAATGCCGTGAAGTTATGAGTAACGGCGTCTGTGTGGCAGCGTGCCGAATATTGCCCATTCGCCATGAAATTACGTTCTTCCTTTTGACGGCTTTAATTTTGTCACATCATCATGAACATTGATACACAGGTCGAGCACGACAACCTCTTACAATTCATAGGGGTGTTGCCCATGGGCGGGGCAAAATGCCTCAATAGCGCCCCCTTGAAACATTCAAAAACCCCTCCCCATAGGGGTTTTTTTGGAGTAGGGACATGAAAATTGGTACACATGTGTGACTTGCATAGACGTACAAAAAACTCTCTTGCACCATGTGTCTACTCCAAACAGGAAGTCGGCCATTCTGAATTTTCTGCTCATTTTGGCGTGATTTCCACATGTTGTATTTGAACGAACTCCTCCTAGGGATTTTGTCCAATGCACTTCAAATTTCTTCCAGATCACCCAGAGACGATACTGACCAAAAGTTATCGAAAGCTTTTCTTTATGTTGAAAGGTGTGACCGCTATGGCGCCGCTATTTTGACCCTTCGCCATGGAACATTATACTTAAACAGGTATTGAAGTCACATAGTTAACCCCATGAACTTCCTTCCACTTCTAAAACATGCAGAACAAGTTGTTGAACGTAGGTGATGATCGCCGTGAACTTACGAGTAACGGCTTCTGTGTGGCGGCGTACCAAATATCGCCCCTTCGCCATGAAATTACGTTCTTCCTTTTGACGGCTTTAATTTTGTCATATCATCATGAAAATTGATACACAGGTCAAGCATGACAACCTCCTACAATTCATAGGGGCCTCGCCCATGGGCGGGTCAAAGTGCCTCAGTAGCGCCCCCTTGACAATTTCAAAAACCCCTCCCCATAGGGGTTTTTTTGGAGTAGGGAGATGAAAATTGGTACACGTGTGACTTGCATAGACGTACAAAAAAGTCTCTTGCACCATGAGTCTACTCCAAACAGGAAGTTGGCCATTTTGAAGTTTCTTCTCATTTTGAAATGATTTCCATATGTTGTATTTGAACGAACTCAGAGCGCGTCGCGACGTCCCGCTCCATGGGCAGTCCTTAAAGCGACAGCATCACGCCATAATCTCTCATCAGCCGTTAAAATTTTCGCAATAACCAGCTGAATTTCTCGAATGGTGTCCACTTCGATGTGCCTCTCAGTTTTTGAAAAAGTTTTGATCAAGCAAAGCGCCAGTCTTTCAGGAAGTTCTCGGACAAAGAGATTGCGACGGGAGGGGTGGACCACTCCTCACTCAAAGCCAGCCCACAGGAGAATGACCTAACCGACAGGCGTGAAAAAACTCTCGCATGCCCACGAGGGTTCAAGCTTGTCTGGTGTAATCGCACGTGATTCAAATCCATATAGTTTTTGAAAAAAAATAAAAAGGTATGATACTTTATTGACAGACCTCGTAGACGTATACAGAACACAATACCTAAACAATCGGGTTGGGTATTATTTGTTTTTGTTTCTTTGAAAAACTGTGCTGGGTTACAACTGTACCTAAATCAACACCTAATTGATTACTTGATTATTACTTGCTTATTAAGTTAATTGTTAACTGTTAAGGTAAGTGTTTGGGTTTTTTAAATGGTCAAATTCTCTGAATTAATCATCTTAAAAGTTAATATCTCGTCTGCGACAGTAAACTAAATATCTTTGGGTTGTGAGCAAAACAAGACATTTGAAGACGTCATCTTGGACTTAGAGAAACAGTGATCAATATTTTCACCATTTTCTGACATTTTATGGACCATACCTAAAATGAATTAATCCAGAAAAATAATCCACAAATTAAATATTAAAAATTGTTAGCTACAGCCCTATTAGATATGGATGATTCTGCCTTTTTGTTTACCAGGAACTGTAATGAAGCGATTGGATGCTGAGCTGCATCTTCTCTGTCTTGCATGGTTGACAGTTCTTTGTTGTACTTTTTTTTTAATCAAATTGTTATTGGTGCAGTGGCACAGAGGCTGAGTATTTATGTTGTCTCATAGGAAGAATGTCATGGAATCGCCTTCCACCTAGTCCATTTTTTGTGGAGTTTGCATGTTTTCCCCTTGTTCATGTGGATGTCCTCTGGGTGCTCTAGGCTTCCTCCCACTTCCAAAGACATGCAGGTTTGGTAAACTAGTGACTGTTTGTCTGCATGTGGCGTCCTGTCCAGGGTGTACCCCACCTCACACCCTGTGATGCCTGGGATAGGCTCCAGCCCCCTCTGTGACCCTTTGACTGGAGTAATCGGGTCTAGAAAATGAATGAATGAAATTGTTATTGGTAATACAACTATGTCCACAGCAGATGGTTCCCCATCTGTGTCTGGTCTACTTAAGGTTTGTTCCTGTAATCAAAAAAGAACAAACACCTGAAGGAGATTTTCCATAACACTGCTGCTTATGTGCTTGCTCACGGAGTGGGTACGGTTCAACCTTACCTTTGTGAAGTGCCTTGGTGAGTCTTGTGTTGTGATTTGACACTATAAATAAACTGAATAGAAGTGGTTTTGTTGTGAAAGTGTAGGAACACAGACCCACAACAGGGGGCGCAAATGAACAGGCAATGGATAAGCCAAACAGTAACAATTTAATGTTGTAAATTGTGCACAATGGAATACAGACAATAACAGGTTTGGAACTACAGTCAATTATACGTTGAGTGACGTGTGGGCAGGCTTGAGGATAGGAGACGCCCGTCCAGAACCGAGCCGGATCCCACACGGCCCTCACCGCCAATGGATCTGAAGAACACCGGAGCCGCCAAGTCCTGGGTTCCCAGGTGGCCACCGTCTCCAGCTGTCAGACCTGGCACTGCTGGCAGAGAACAAAAACAGCACAGGTAAGTGAGTACGCACACTCAGTAGTCCCACAGTCTGTGTTCCTTAGGGAGGGAGCACCTCCACCTCCAATAACACACTCGTGCAGCTCCTGTCTAACCACTTATCTGGTTGGGGTATGAAGCGAAGCCGTCGCTGTTCACACCAAACGCCCATCCAGCAGATAAGGCACACCACAGGAAAGCGGCTGCAAAAACAGTTCAGACTATGACAGTTTTCAGTACAGCAGAGACTTACCTCTAAGGTAGCTGATTTCTCAGCGGGGAGGTGGAGTTGCAGTCCGGCCTTTATGGTGATGGTGATGTGGATGAGTGACAGCTGGTGCTGATGACGAGTGACAGCTGTCACTCCCGGTTGCTATGACGCCCTCTCGTGCTTGAAGCCCGCAATTCAAGCAGGGCGCCATCTGGTGGTGGTGGGCCAGCAGTACCTCCTCTTCAGCAGCCCACACAACAGGACCCCCCCCCCCCCCAACGGGCGCCAGACCAGGCTTGTCCGGGTGCCGCCGGTAGAAGTCGGCCAGGAGGGCCGGGTCCAGGATGAAGCTCCTCTTCACCCAGGAGCATTCTTCGGGTCCATACCCCTCCCAGTCCACCAAATACTGGAACCCCCGGCCCTTCCGACGGACGTCCAGGAGCCGGAGCATGGTCCAAGCCGGCTCCCCGTCGATGATCCGGGCAGGAGGCGGCGCCAGTCCGGGGGTACAGAGGGGTAAAACGTGGTGAGGTTTGATGTGTGACACATGGAAAACCGGGTGGATTCGCAGCGAAGCTGGCAGCTTCAGCTTCACTGCGGCTGGACTGGGGATTTTGAGTATGGTGAAAGGTCCAATGTATCTGTCCTTCAACTTCTGGGATTCCACTTGCAGGGGAATGTCTTTTGTGGAAAGCCAAACCTCCTGCCCAGGCTGATAAGTAGGGGCCGGGGAACGCCGGCGGTCTGCATGGTTCTTGGCCCTCGTCTGGGCTTTGAGCAGGGCAGAGCGGGCGGTACACCACACCCGACGGCACCTCCTCATATGGGCCTGGACCGAGGGCACCCCGACCTCTCCCTCCACTAGCGGGAACAATGGGGGCTGGTACCCCAAACACACCTCAAACGGGGAGAGGCCGGTAGCAGATGATACTTGGCTGTTGTGAGCGTACTTGATCCAGGCCAAATGGTTACTCCAGGCCGTCGGGTGCGCGGAGGTTACACAGCGGAGGGCCTGCTCCAATTCCTGGTTTGCCCGATCTGCCTGTCCGTTCGTCTGAGGATGGTACCCGGATGAGAGACTCACGGTGCCCCCAGTTCCCTGCAGAAACTCCTCCAGACCTGAGAGGAGAACTGAGGACCACGGTCAGAGACGATATCCGATGGAATCCCATGCAGACGCACGACGTGGTGGACCAGGAGGTCTGCAGTCTCCTGGGCCATCGGGAGCTTCGGGAGGGCCACGAAGTGGGCCACCTTGGAGAACCGGTCCACTATTGTGAGGATGGTAGTCATGCCCTGGGACGGCGGGAGGCCCGTGACAAAGTCCAGGCCAATTTGAGACCAGGGGCGATGAGGCACGGGCAGAGGCTGGATGAGGCCTTGGGCCTTGTGGTGGTCGGCTTTGCCCCTGGCGCAGGTGGTGCAGGCCTGGACATACTCCCAGATGTCGGCTTCCATAGACACCCACCAGAAGCGCTGCCGGACCACTGCCACGGTCCTTCGCACCCCTGGATGACAGGAGAGCTTAGAACCGTGACAGAAGTCTAGGACCGCAGCCCTGGCCTCTGGTGGGACGTACAACTTGTTCTTCAGACCTGTCCCCGGGTCCGGGCTCCGTGTCAGGGCCTCCCGGACGGTCTTCTCCAAGTCCCAGGTGAGGGTGGCCACGACAGTGGACTCGGGGATGATGGTCTCCGTTGGGTCTGACAGCTCGGTCTTGACCTCCTCTTCGTGCACCCGGGACAGGGAGTCAGATCATTGGTTCTTCGTCCCGGGGTGGTAGGTGATCCGAAAGTCAAAACACCCGAAGAACAGTGACCAGCGGGCTTGCCTGGGGTTCAGACGCCTGGCGGTCCGAATGTACTCCAGGTTCCGATGGTCCGTGAAAACCGTAAATGGTACCGATGCTCCCTCCAACAGGTGTCTCCACTCCTCCAGAGCCTCTTTCACTGCTAGAAGTTCCCAATTGCCGACGCCATAGTTCCATTCAGCCGGGGTCAACCTGCGGGAAAAGTAGGCACATGGATGGAGAACCTTGTCGGACTCCGCGGTCTGGGATAGCACGGCTCCTATCCCTGAGTCAGAGGCGTCCACTTCAACTATAACTGGTGATTGGGACCGGGCTGCTCCAGAACTGGCGCAGTCGAGAACCGGCGTTTCAACTCCCTAAACGCGGCTTCGCACCGATCCGACCAGGTGAAGGGGACTTTTGTGGAGGTCAGGGCTGTGAGGGGGCTAACTACCTGACTGTAGCCCTTGATGAACCTTCGGTAGAAATTTGCAAAACCAAGGAACTGTTGCAGTTTCCTACGGTTTGTTGGTTGGGGCCAATCTCTCACTGCCGCAACCTTGGCCGGATCAGGGGCGACGGAGTTGGAGGAGATTATGAACCCCAGGAAGGACAAAGAAGTGCGGTGGAACTCGCACTTCTCACCCTTCACAAACAGCCGGTTCTCCAACAACCGCTGCAGGACCTGACGTACATGCCTGACATGGGTCTCAGGATCCGGAGAAAAGATGACTATATCGTCCAGATATACAAAGACAAACCGATGCAGGAAGTCCCGCAAGATGTCATTAACCAACGCTTGGAACATCGCGGGCGCATTGGTGAGGCCGAACGGCATGACCAGGTACTCAAAGTGACCTAACGGGGTGTTAAATGCCGTCCTCCACTCATCTCCCTCCCGGATCCGAACCAGGTGATAAGCATTCCTAAGATCCAGTTCAGTGAAAATGTGGGCTGCATGCAAGGGCGTGAACACTGAATCCAACAGAGGTAACGGGTATCGGTTGCGAACCGTGATCTCGTTCAGCTCTCTGTAATCAATGCATGGACGGAGTCCGCCGTCCTTCTTGCCCACAAAAAAGAAAGCAGCACCCATCGGGGAGGTGGAGTTCCGGATCAACCCCGGCAGCTAACGAGTCCCGGATTGTAGGTCTCCATTGATTCGCGTTCCGGACATGAGAGGTTGTACAACCGGCTGGACGGGTACTCAGCGCCCGGTATCAAATCAATGGCACAATCGTACGGATGGTGCGGGGGCAGCGCGAGTGCCAGATCCTTGCTCAAGACGTCAGCAAGGTCATGGTACCGGCTGGCACCACCGCCAGATTGGGGGGGACTAAAACCTCCTCCTTAGCTGTCACACCGGGTGGAACCGAGGATCCTAAACACTCCCGGTGGCAGGTTTCGCTCCACTGAACCACAATCCCAGACGGCCAATCAATCCGGGGATTGTGTTTTAACACCCATGGAAAACCCAAAATCACTCGGGAGGTAGAAGGTGTTACATAAAACAATCTCCTCCCTGTGATTCCCAGACGCAACCAATGTCATTGGCTGTGTCTGGTGTGTGATTAGTGGAAGAAGGGTGCCATCTAGTGCCCGCAATGACAGTGGTGACGGTAAGGCCACCAGAGGGAGCCCAACCTCCTTTGACCTGTTAGACCTCAGTGCTGCTTTTGATACTGTTGACCATAAAATTTTATACAGAGATTAGAGCATGCCATAGGTATTAAAGGCACTGCGCTGCGGTGGTTTGAATCATATTTGTCTATAGATTACAATTTGTTCATGTAAATGGGGAATCTTCTTCACAGACTAAAGTTAATTATGGAGTTCCACAAGGTTCTGTGCTAGGACCAATTTTATTCACTTTATACATGCTTCCCTTAGGCAGTATTATTAGACGGTATTGCTTAAATTTTCATTGTTACGCAGATGATACCCAGCTTTATCTATCCATGAAGCCAGAGGACACACACCAATTAGCTAAACTGCAGGATTGTCTTACAGACATAAAGACATGGATGACCTCTAATTTCCTGCTTTTAAACTCAGATAAATCTGAAGTTATTGTACTTGGCCCCACAAATCTTAGAAACATGGTGTCTAACCAGATCCTTACTCTGGATGGCATTACCCTGACCTCTAGTAATACTGTGAGAAATCTTGGAGTCATTTTTGATCAGGATATGTCATTCAAAGCGCATATTAAACAAATATGTAGGACTGCTTTTTGCATTTACGCAATATCTCTAAAATCAGAAAGGTCTTGTCTCAGAGTGATGCTGAAAAACTAATTCATGCATTTATTCCTCTAGGGCTGGACTATTGTAATTCATTATTATCAGGTTGTCCTAAAAGTTCCCTAAAAAGCCTTCAGTTCATTCAAATGCTGCAGCTAGAGTACTAACGGGGACTAGAAGGAGAGAGCATCTCTCACCCATATTGGCCTCTCTTCATTGGCTTCCTGTTAATTCTAGAATAGAATTTAAAATTCTTCTTCTTACTTATAAGGTTTTGAATAATCAGGTCCCATCTTATCTTAGGGACCTCGTAGTACCATATCACCCCAATAGAGCGCTTCGCTCTCAGACTGCAGGCTTACTTGTAGTTCTAGGGTTTGTAAGAGTAGAATGGGAGGCAGAGCCTTCAGCTTTCAGGCTCCTCTCCTGTGGAACCAGCTCCCAATTCAGATCAGGGAGACAGCACCCTCTCTACTTTTAAGATTAGGCCTTAAAACTTTCCTTTTTGCTAAAGCTTATAGTTAGGGCTGGATCAGGTGACCCTAAACCATCCCTAGTTATGCTGCTATAGACGTAGACTGCTGGGGGGTTCCATGATGCACTGTTTCTTTCTCTTTTTGCTCTGTATGCACCGCTCTGCATTTAATCATTAGTGGATCGATCTCTGCTCCCCTCACACAGCATGTCTTTTTCCTGGTTCTCCTCCCTCAGCCCCCAACCAGTCCCAGCAGAAGACTGCCCCTCCCTGAGCCTGGTTCTGCTGGAGGTTTCTTCCTGTTAAAAGGGAGTTTTTCCTTCCCACTGTAGCCAAGTGCTTGCTCACAGGGGGTCGTTTTGACCGTTGGGGTTTTACATAATTATTGTATGGCCTTGCCTTACAATATAAAGCGCCTTGGGGCAACTGTTTGTTGTGATTTGGCGCTATATAAAAAAAATTGATTGATTGATTGATTGATTGACCATCTGCTATCCAGCAGATTCCCCTCCGACCCCGTGTCCACCAGTGCTGTGGCGTGAAGGGTTAGACCCCCACTCAGGATCGTGACTGGGATGCGTGCAGATTTTCGTGGTCTCCCCGCGTGGGTATTGTGACCCACCCTTAGCCCAGTCTCTAAGGACGAGTGCTGCTGTATTGACCGTTTGGGGCATTTTTTCTGTGTGTGCTCGGTTGAGCTGCAGCGAAAACACTCCCCACGGACCAGCCTCCTTTGTCTCTGATCTGATCGCCTTTTGGCCCTGCTCATCTCTCTAACAACGTCAGCAGGGGGAGCTGTCGTCACGTGGAGTGCCCTGGCTGTGGAGCGTGGGGAAGACGGCTCCCTTTTGGACCCGGGAGGAAGAGGGACGGCTTGTGCCTGACCACGCCCTTTGTCTCGCTCCCGTTGGTGTTCTGTTAATCGGTTGTCTAACCGTATAACCAGGTCGATAAGCCCGTCTAAATTCCGCGGCTCGTCCTTCACCAGCAGTGCTCCTTAAGGACCAGAGACAGTCCCGTTTACGAAGGCGGCGCGGAGTGCAACAGCATTCCAGCCGGCTCGCGCTGCCGCAATGCGGAAGTTGACTGCATACTTCGCTGCGCTCCGACACCCCTGTCTTATCGACAGCAGCACGCTTGAAGCGGTCTCGCTTCTATGAGGGTGGTCGAACACCTGTCGGAATTCCCTCACAAACCCAGCATATGTCATTAGGAGCGGTGACTTCTGCTCCCAGAGCGCCGTAGCCCAGGCGCGTGCCTCTCCTCGAAGCAAATTTATAACATAAGCCACCCGGCTAGCGTCTGACGCATACATGACAGGACGCTGTGAAAAGACGAGCGAGCACTGCATCAAGAAGTCCGCGCACGTCTCAACACAGCCTCCATACGGCTCCGGAGGGCTTATGTATGCTTCAGGGGAAAGTGGGGGGGTTCATTGAACGACCAGTGGAATGTCTGTTTCTGGCATTCGGTCAGCAGGAGGAGGTGCTGCAGCAGCACCCTGAGCATGCGCTTCCACCTGGGTGGTGAGAGCCTCCATCCTTCGATTGAGAATAATGCTCTGCTCGGTAACTAAGTCCAACTGAGCAGTAAAAGCGGTTAAGATGTGCTGCAGCTCACCTAACACGCCTCCTGCTGGCGCCTGTGCACCTCACTCTTCAAGTGGCTGTTCAAGCGATGGTTGACGCCCCTCGGGATCCATGACGCTGGCCGAGAAATCCTGTTGTAAAAGTGTAGGAACACAGACCCACAACAGGGGCGCAAATGAACGGGCAATGGATAAGCCAAACAGTAACAATTTAATGTTGTAAATTGTGCACAACGGAATACAGACAATAACAGGTTTGGAACTACAGTCAATTATATGTTGAGTGACGTGTGGGCAGGCTTGAGGATAGGAGACGCCCGTCCAGAACCGAGCCGGATCCCACACGGCCCTCACCGCCAACGGATCTGAAGAACACCGGAGCCGCCAAGTCCTGGGTCCCCAGGTGGCCACTGTCTCCAGCTGTCAGACCTGGCACTGCTGGCAGAGAACAAAAACAGCACAGGTGAGTGTAAGTACGCACACTCAGTAATCCCAAAGTCTGTGTTCCTTAGGGAGGGAGCACCTCCACCTCCAATAACACACTCGTGCAGCTCCTGTCTAACCACTTATCTGGTTGGGGTGTGAAGCGAAGCCGTCGCTGTTCACACCAAACGCCAATCCAGCAGATAAGGCACACCACAGGAAAGCAGCTGCAAAAACAGTTCAGACTATGACAGTTTTCAGTACAGCAGAGAATTACCTCTAAGGTAGCTGATTTCTCGGCGGGGAGGTGGAGTTGTAGTCCGGCCTTTATGGTGATGGTGATGTGGATGAGTGACAGCTGGTGCTGATGACGAGTGACAGCTGTCACTCCCAGTTGCTATGACGCCCTCTTGTGCTTGAAGCCCGCACTTCAAGCAGGGCGCCATCTGGTGGTGGTGGGCCAGCAGTACCTCCTCTTCAGCGGCCCACACAACAGGTTTGGCTGTGTACAATATTTTCTTTCTTTCTTTTTCATGACTGTCTTTTTAATTTGGGGTACTTTGTATCCTCCATATTCTACAATTTTTTAAAAAATCTGGACTGTATTTTTACAGTGGTTTTCTCTAAAGTGCTTTACAATAATGCACCACATTCACTTTCTCTCTCTCTCTGTCGCTCATGCACACACACACACACACACGCACACCAAAGTCAGCATGATGGCTTCCAAGGTGTTCAACTGCACACTGTGAGCAACTTGGGATTTAAGGACCTTGCCCAAGAGCCCTGAGTGATTTATAAATTCTAATGAGTGTGAATTGAATTGAGTTAAGTATTTCTTATCCAATACTGGTTATTGTTGTGGAGGAGGTGTGGGGGACGGCAGTGAGGGGTGCGCAAACTTAATCAGGGTGTACACAGAGGTGTGTAATGTAAATGCTTGGAAACTACTGCTCTAAACAATCAGCTCCCAATGACACGCTTGAATTTGTGAAATAAATATTTTTGTGACAAAATATTTGAATGCCTGATTCAAAGTTATTGGTAGAATCTCTGATTACTGTTACACAAATTACACTTGACTGATCAAAAAGTCACTACTGGACAGATAGAGACTACCTTGACTGCGTTGACTACACGGATTGCTACTTTGTCATATCCCGAGGGTGGGGTGTCACATGTTTGTCTGAAGAGTGCGGTGTATTAGTTGTCTGCTTTTATAGCTGTTTCGGCCATATATACAGACCGGTAACTTCAATTCTGATTTCTACCTGTAGAAGTACCTGTGCTGTTCCATTTTGTATTCATTTGTCTCTCAAAGGCATCACTATTGTCAGTATCCAGGGAACAGTGGGCCTTTGGGTGGACCTGTTTGTTGATGTCTCTGTTCTATATTACTCTGTTTTCTCATCCAAGTGGTCTATCTCCCAGATGTAAAAAGAAGGCCACGCACTTGGCTTGGTGCTTGCTTGGTAGGTGCCGGCAGCGATCTTCCAATGGTGTCAGGAGTGGGGCGGACGGCCCTGAGGGCTGGTGGCCTCCCAGCTGCTGTGAGAAGTGGATGAAGAAGTTGGATCTTGGATGAAGACGACTTCACCTTCTAAGAAGAGGGTCTACGATTTGCATACATGTCAACCTATATACGGGTTGTCCATCAATTATACAGATTTTTCTGAGTTTCAGAGTCATAAGGATGTACAAATAAAGTCTTACGAATATTCAGGGTTGGTCTGCAGCGGTTCTGTAATCAACTGTTTCTGCAGCGCGACTCCACTTTTAAGCGTGAACCATTGAAGCAATGCTTGGTTCTCTCGGCAGAGAACCATTTGGTTTGATACCACTGCGGTATCAAACCATTGAAGCAATGCTTCACTATCAGTATTGAAGCATTGCTTCAATGGTTCGATACCTCAGCGGTATCAAACCAAATGGTTCTCTGCCGAGACAGAGTCCTATCAAATTAATAACTTCAAAATGAATTGCCGCTTTAAATAAAATTACACCTCTTTAAAACGTTGTATTCTACTGTACGAGGTCTGTTAGAAAAGTATTGGGCCTTTTTTTTTTCCTCAAAAACCTGATGGATTTGAATCAAGCATGCTTGCATGAGCCAGCCTTGAACCTGCATGCGCATGCGTGAATTTTTTCACGCCTGTCGATTGCGTCAGTTGCTGGGAAACAGCATTTGTGTGAGGTCGTGTGTCGTGCTCTCGCCACTTTTTCATTGCAAGGAAAATGATGGAATGACTGGAGCAGCGCTCCTGCATCAAATTTTGCCAGAAACTGGGTGACAGCAGGTGGAAACCATTCGGAAGATTCAGACGGCTTTCGGTGGCTTTTCAGTCATGTGACTATCCGAGAAATTGTGGAAGAGGTGGGCATCATTTTTCGGAGTCCAGCATGTCCTGTGAGACTTCAACACAAAGTTGCTTTTGCTGCGCCGTCAGCAGCCTCGGCACGAATTTCGCCTCCACTCTTTTCATGGCCAAATCTGTCACAGTGGAATGTGCCGAAAAAGTGCTGATGTCCACCTCTTCTGCAATTTCTCAGATAGTCACACGACAGTCCCGCATCACCACAGCGTTCACTTTGGAAATGATCTGGTCATTTCAGCATGTTGATGGCCGACCGGAGCGTGGCTCGCTCTCCACCGTTGTGCAGACGTCTTTAAACCGGTTGTACCACTCCTTAATCTGTGTGATGCCCAGAGCATCGTCACCGAAAGCCGTCTGAATCTTCCGAATGGTTTCCACCTGGCTGTCACCCAGTTTCTGGCTAAATTTGATGCAGTAGCGCTGCTCCAGTCATTCCGCCATTTTCCTTGCATTGAAAAACCGCAGAGAGCACAACACACGACCTCACACAAAGGCTGCTTGCCAGCAACTGACGCAATCGACAGGCGTGAAAAAATTCACGCATGTGCACGAAGGTTCAAGGTTGGCTCATGCAAGCACACCTGATTCAAATCCATCAGGATTTGAAAAAAAAAAATAAGGTCCGATACTTTTCTAACAGACCTCGTATACTCCTCTTAGGTTCATGCAGGCTCATGTACTCATGGGTATTTTTTGTTATTTTTGGTAGTTAGATGGTTATGTTATATTTCAATCAATCAATTTTATTTCTATAGTGCCAAATCACAACAAACAGTTGCCCCAAGGCACTTTATATTGTAAGGCAAGGCCATACAATAATTACGTAAAAACCCCAACGGTCAAAACGACCCCCTGTGAGCAAGCACTTGGCGACAGTGGAAGGAAAAACTCCCTTTTAACAGGAAGAAACCTCCAGCAGAACCAGGCTCAGAGAGGGGCAGTCTTCTGCTGGGACTGGGTTGGGGCTGAGGGAGAGAACCAGGAAAAGACATGCTGTGGAAGGGAGCAGAGATCAATCACTAATTGATTAAATGCAGAGTGGTGCATACAGAGCAAAAAGAGAAAGAAACACTCAGTGCATCATGGGAACCCCCCAGCAGTCTAAGTCTATAGCAGCATAACTAAGGGATGGTTCAGGGTCACCTGATCCAGCCCTCTCCTAGTCCCCATTAGTACTCTAGCTGCAGCATTTTGAATTAACTGAAGGCTTTTCAGGGAACTTTTAGGACAACCTGATAATAATGAATTATAATAGTCCAGCCTAGAGGAAATAAATGCATGAATTAGTTTTTTCAGCATCACTCTGAGACAAGACCTTTCTAATTTTAGAGATATTGCACAAATGCAAAAAAGCAGTCCTACATATTTGTTTAATATGCGCATTGAATGACATATCCTGATCAAAAATGACTCCAAGAGTTCTCACAGTAGTACTAGAGGTCAGGGTAATGCCATCCAGAGTAAGGATCTGGTTAGACACCATGTTTATAAGATTTGTGGGGCCAAGTACAATAACTTCAGTTTTATCTGAGTTTAAAAGCAGGAAATTAGAGGTCATCCATGTCTTTATGTCTGTAAGACAATCCTGCAGTTTAGCTAATTGGTGTGTGTCCTCTGGCTTCATGGATAGATAAAGCTGGGTATCATCTGCGTAACAATGAAAATTTCAGCAATGCCGTCCAATAATACTGCCTAAGGGAAGCATGTATAAAGTGAATAAAATTGGTCCTAGCACAGAACCTTGTGGAACTCCATAATTAACCTTAGTCTGTGAAGAAGATTCCCCATTTACATGAACAAATTGTAATCTATTAGATAAATATGATTCAAACCACCGCAGCGCAGTGCCTTTAATACCTATGGCATGCTCTAATCTCTGTAATAAAATTTTATGGTCAACAGTATCAAAAGCAGCACTGAGGTCTAACAGAACAAGCACAGAGATGAGTCCACTGTCTGAGGCCATAAGAAGATCATTTGTAACCTTCACTAATGCTGTTTCTGTACTATGATGAATTTCTTAAACCTGACTGAAACTCTTCAATAGACCAGGGTGGGCAATCATGTGCCATGAAGGGCCGAAGCACTGCAGGTTTTCCTTGCTACCAATCACCTCAGCAGGTGATTTCATTAATGTTCAGGTGTTTCAGCAGGTGATTTCATTGACAACCAGGTGTTTATGTTCAAGGGAGAAGCTCATCAGCAACCCACCTGCTGAGGTGATTGGTTGAAGGAAAACATGCAGTGTCTCGGCCCTCGTTGCCCACCCCTGAAATAGACCATTCCTCTGCAGATGATCAGTTAGCTGTTTTACAACTACCCTTTCAAGAATTTTTGAGAGAAAAGGAAGGTTGGAGATTGGCCTATAATTAGCTAAGATAGCTGGGTCAAGTGATGGCTTTTTAAGTAATGGTTTAATTACTGCCACCTTAAAAGCCTGTGGTACATAGCCAACTAACAAAGATAGATTGATCATATTTAAGATCAAGCATTAAATAATGGTAGGGCTTCCTTGAGCAGCCTGGTAGGAATGGGGTCTAATAGACATGTTGATGGTTTGGATGAAGTAACTAATGAAAATAACTCAGACAGAACAATCGGAGAGAAAGAGTCTAACCAAATACCGGCATCACTGAAAGCAGCCAAAGATAACGATACGTCTTTGGGATGGTTATGAGTAATTTTTTCTCTAATAGTTAAAATTTTATTAGCAAAGAAAGTCATGAAGTCATTACTAGTTAAAGTTAAAGGAATACTCGGCTCAATAGAGCTGAAAAGAAACCCGGGGTTGTTCTTATTTTCTCAATTAGTGATGAGTAGTAAGATGTCCTAGCTTACGGAGGGCTCTTTTTCCAGGCTAAGTGAAGATTTTCTAAATTAGTGAGACGCCATTTCCTCTCCAACTTACAGGTTATCTGCTTTAAGCTGAGAGTTTGAGAGTTATACCACAGAGTCAGGCACTTCTGATTTAAATCTCTCCTTTTCAGAGGCGCTACAGCATCCAAAGTTGTCTTCAATGAGGATGTAAAACTATTGACGAGATACTCTATCTCACAGAGTTTAGGTAGCTACTCTGCACTGTGTTGGTATATGGCATTAGAGAACATAAAGAAGGAATCATTTGTGGGGGTTTTTCGCACTTCACTTTTGTTTTAGGTGACGTGACTTAAGGTCACGTCAACAGGTGGAGCTGTTGGATATTATGTTTCATGGCTAATTTGTCTGCGATATAAATCATGATATAACTTGCTAATAATTTGCTAATACCCTAAAATCTTAGAATGATAATGATAATATTAATAATAATGATAAAATCCTCATATTTCCTCGGGAACACCATGAGGCATACTGTTCATCAGCTTATCACGAGACACAGACAAACAGTTTTACACATAACATTTATATAACAACTCGAGCAGCACACCGCACATAGATGTCAGATGTTAAAATGCAACATGTTTCATGCAAACACATAACTTTACTGATCATGCTGAGGGTAGTGGCCTGCCCATCTGGGGCATGGCTGGAGTGCAGGGGGGAAAAGGCAGGCGTGGGGCGGAGTTAGTCAGCTGAGTTAGTCAGGCTGAGTTAGCAACTTGTTGTCCAGGAAAGACTTTGTTTAATACAGCATTTATAATTGAATTTTGAATTCACTCCCCATTTTACAAATTTACAATCTAACATAGCCCTATATGATTACATTAAACAATGGCTCAAACTGAACAATATATTAACATTTAAATATACAAATAAAAAATACACGATATATTTACACAACTTCTCATAATAAATCAAGATGAAGCCAATTACACTAATTTTACGCTAAAAAGGTTTTTTGACAAATTGTGCTGAAAATTGAGAATTGTGCAGTGAACTGACCACATAGTGCATCCTGAAAATGTTCATAGCACTTCACTTTTTCCACATTTTATGTTGCAGCCTCATTCCAAAGAGGATGAAATTCATTTTTTTTTCCCTCAAAATTCTACATATAAGGTCCCACAGTTGACAGTGCATGTCAGAGCACAAACCAAACATGACGTCAAAAGAATCGTCTGTAGATCTCTGAGGCATGATTGTCTCATGGCACAAATCTGGGGAAGGGTACATAAACATTTCTCCTGCTTTGACGGTCCCAGTGAGCACAGTAGCCTCCATCGTCCATAAATGGAAGAAGTTCGGATCCACCAGGACTCTTCCTAGAGTGGCCACACCAAAGCCATTCCTTAGTAAAAGGCACATGGCAGCCTGTCTGGAGTTTGCCAAAAGGCACCTGAAGGACTCTCGGACCATGAGAAACAAAATTTTCTGGTCTGATGAGACAAAGACTGAACTCTTTGATGTGAATACCAAGCATAATGTTTGGATGAAACCAGGCAGCATCCCTACAGTGAAGTATGGTGGTGGCACCATCATACTGTGGGGATGTTTTTCAGCAGCAGGAACTGGGAGACTAGTCAGGATTGAGGGAAAGATGAATGCAGCAATGTACAGAGACATCCTGGATGAAAACCTGCTCCAGAGCGATCTTGACCTCAAACTGGGGCAAAGATGAACCTTTGCCCCAGTCTGAGATATCAAAGGAGTAGCTTTAGTACAACTCTGTGAATGTCCTTGAGTGGCCCAGCCAGAGCCCAGACCTGAACTGATTGAACATCTCTGGAGAAATCTGAAAATGGCTATGCACCAACGCTCACCATCCAACCTGATGGAGCTTGTGAGGTGCTGCAAAGACGAATAGGCAAACCGTCCAAAGATGGTGCACCAAGCATCATATTCAAGAAGACCTGAGGCTGTAATTGCTACCAAAGGTGCATCAACAAAGTACTGAGAAAAGTGTTTGAATACTTATGTACATGTGATTTCTTAATTTTCATTTTTAATAAATTTGCAAAAAATTTCAAACAAAAGACTTTCATGTCATTACAGGGTGTTGTGAGTCACATTTTGAGGGGAAAAAAGTGAATTTACTCCATTTTTGATAAAATAAGGAAAAGGTGTAGCGCTGTGAATTCTTTCTGGATGCACTGTAATATATTTGATCGAGTGTGGCCAAGACAAATATTTGGTCAACATGTTGAGTTGTTAATAAGTCCTTTTAGCCTTTATGAGCTTTTATTGGCTTTTGAAATAGTGCATCAATAGACTCAAACTGAAAGTAAATCTTTACAACTTGATATAAATTAATTAAAAATAAAAAAGCCAAGATGATGAGTTGCATAAGTAATCAGCCTCTTTGGTATCATACCTGTAAATAATCATTTTAATTGCCAGTTTTCTTCAGACAAGTCAGGGGATGGATACATGAACATTTCCAAGTCACTGAATATGTGGTTAGGGTTAGGGTTACTCTATGGTAAATCTGTGTGGAGTAGACAACTCTCAACAACTGAGTGACTGTGCAAGAAGAATTTGTGAGGATTGGAATGAGAATGGAGTATTTTCAGTTTCATTCTCACTGAAGCAACTCTTTGATTGGTGCAATGCAGACCAGAGTTGGACAACACTCTACCACTGGTATCAAAATTCAGTGGAGTCTTCCATGCCCTAATATCTATCTGTTTGGCAAATTTGGTGAGAGTTCGTGAAGTAGTTTTGTAGTAGTAATCCTTCAAAGCCTATATGAAGTGAAATCTTGATCCAGCATCTGGATTCAAATCCAGATCATCTCCAAAATTTACTGGGGCCTTCCATGGCCTAATATGTATCCAAACGTGGTGAGAATCTGTGAATTAGTTTTGACGCAATTCTTCAAAGCCTATATAAAGTGAATCTTGAACCAGAATCTGGATCTGGATCACCTCCAATATTCTGTAGAATCCTCCATGGCCTAATATCTATCTGGGGTGCAAAGTTGGTGAGAATCTGTGAAGTAGTTTTTTAAAACATATAGAGTGAAACTTGATCCAGAATCCGGATCCAGATCCAAATCACGTCCAAAATTTAATGGAGTCTTCCATGCCCAAATATGTACAGTGGGGTAAAAAAGTATTTAGTCAGTCCCTGATTTTGCAAGTTCTCCTACTTAGAAAGATGAGAGAGGTCTGTAATTGTCATAGGTACACTCCAGGAAATCACATTGTAGGATTTTTAAAGAATTTATTTGTAAATGATGGTGGAAAATAAGAATTTGGTCAATAACAAGAGTTCAGCTCAATATTTTGTAACATAATCTTTGTTGGCAATGACAGAGGTCAAACATTTCCTGTAAGTCTTCACCAGGTTTGCACACACTGTAGCTGGTATTTTGGCCCATTCCTCCATGCAAATCTCCTCTAGAGCAGTGATGTTTTGGGGCTGTTGCTGGGCAACACAGACTTTCAACTCCTTCAACAAATTTTCTATGGGATTGAGGTCTGGAGACTGGCTTGGCCACTCAAGGACCTTGAAATGCTTTTTACGGAGCCACTCCATTGCCCGAGCGGTGTGTTTGAGATCATTGTCATGCCGGAAGACCCAGCCACATTGCATCTTCAATGCTCTCACTGGTGGAAGGAGGTTTTGGCTTAAAATCTAATGATACATGGCCCCGTTCATTCTTCCCTTAACACAGATCAGTCGTCCTGTTCCCTTTGCAGAAAAACAGCCCCAAAGCATGATGTTTCCACCCCCATGCTTCACAGTAGATATGGTGTTCTTGGAATGAAACTCAGCATTTGTCTTCCTCCAAACATGACTAGTTGAGTTTTTACCAAAAACTTCTATTTTGGTTTCATCTGACCACATGATATTCTCCCAATCCTTTTCTGGATCATCCATATGCTCTCTGGTAAACTTCAGACGGGCCTGGACACATACTAGCTTAAGCAGGGGGACACGCCTGGCACTGTAGGATTTGAGTCCCTCTCTGCATAGTGTGTAGCCTTGTTACTTTGGTCCCAGCTCTCTGCAGGTCATTCATCAGGTCCCTTTGTGTAGTTCTGGGATTTGTGTTCACTGTTCACCATGATCATTTTGACCCCACGGGATGACATCTTGCGTGGAGCCCTGGATCAAGGAAGATTATCGATGGTCTTGTATGTTTTCCATTTTCTTACAATTGCTCCCACAGTTGATTTATTCACACCAACCTGCTTGACTATTGTAGATTCACTCTTCCCAGCCTGGTGAACATCTACAATTTTCTTCCTGGTGTCCTTCGACAGCTCTTTGGTCTTGGCCATGGTTGAGTTTGGAGTCTGACTGTTTGAGGCTGTGGATAGGTGTTTTTTATACAGATAATGAGTTCCAACACATGCCATTAATACAGGTAAGAGGTGGACAGAAGAGCTTCTTAAAGAAGAAGTTGCAGCTCTCAGAGCCAGAAATCTTGCTTGTCTGTGGTTGACCAAATATTTATTTTCCACCCTAATTTACAAATAGATTCTTTGAAAATCCTACAATGTGATTTCCTGGATTTTTTTTCTCTCATTTTGTCTCTCACAGTTGAAGTGTACCTATGATGAAAATTACAGACCTCTCTCATCTTTCTAAGTAGGAGAACTTGCACAATCAAGGACTGACTAAATACTTTTTTGCCCCACCGTATCTGTGTTGAAAATGTCATCAAAATCCATACAGTAGTTTTGATGTAAGCCTGCTAACAGTAATCCTTCAGCGACTATATGAAATGAAACTTGATCCAGATTCCGATCTGCATTTTCTTAGGGAAATTACTGTGGATCACTTGTTTCAGGCACAGCCATTATGAATGTCTCATCTGAAGGCCCTCTGATGCATAAGATACTGACATCTGGTGGTTTGTCTGTGCACTACAAGTATCTCATTGTATACAATGGGTTTTTTGGGGAGAAAATATCACACTGATGAAGCAGACATCTCAGAAAATCCTGTATCAAATATGATACACTTGGCGTGTGTATAGGGTTAAAGCCCCTTTCACAGCGGGCCACTGTAGAGTTGCATAATATGGTATACCGACGGCGCCATGTTATGCAGCTCTATGCCGGGTTTTTGCTCCCTACGCAGCAGTAAGCTGTGGGCTATGTGAGGTGGACACACGTGTCCACCTCACGTTAAACATGTAAAATTAAAAGTAAACGTTTCATTTTTTCAGCATAGAGCACTGGAGGCAGAAAGAATGCAGTTTTTAGCAAGTCTACACAACACTCCACTACTGTATGTAAATCTACACCTCGGGAAAGCACCTTTTGGAGTTGCACTCAAATCTTGTTGCAATGCAAATTACAATGACAATAAAGGTGATTCTAATTCTGAACGTAGCCATATCCCATCATACACCAGCCTACACAGGGATTACGCCACATTTTCCAGCATACTTGATCATCACAATGCAACTGTATGCAAGCCAGGAATGAAAGGGGCTTACGGGGTAATATTGTGCAATTTGCCATTCAAAATTTTCCTTAGCACTAAAAACTATTCATTTTTGTATAATCGATCTTCATGTTGTCATTTATTCATTTTAAGTATTTGTTCAGGCACCTTTTAGGCATCAGCACTGTTTTAAAAGTACTGGCTACACACCACTGTCGTAAAGAACTTAAAGGACATGTCACACCAAAATCACAGCAATTTAAATTTGGGCTGTTAGTGACCATTTGATGATCCACCGGGATTACTTTGTGCACTTCCGTGACCAGTTTCAAAGAATATGGCATTCACAACAAACAGCTACAGAGACGTCCGAAAACAAAGTACTCGTGAGTACTCGAGTGTTTCCGACAAGTGACGTCGCAACTAGAAGCATCACAGCGTGCACTTCAATGGAATGTAGCTGCAAATGTTAAGAATGGAGGCACAAATTAATTCCAAATTGACATAAGTGTGATGTTGTGTTATGCCGACTCATTTTTAACTGAAACTGTTCATTTTAATGGAGTCATGGTAAAATCTGCGGCTCCAAGGAGGTTTCTGTGCACCTGCACTGCCATGAGTCATAAACGCAGCCTGTCAGTAACCATCCCTTTTCTTGAATCAGTTTTGTGCACGATTAATTACGAGTGTATCAATAAAATCTAAAAAAAAAAAATACATCTGCTGCCAGGGGAAAGCGAGTGTCTTGTCAGCTGCACAGCAAGCGCGCACACACATACACACACATTCCAGCTCCAAATTTACACTCTCACAGTAAAAAAGAAAAAGAAAAACGCGTGCACGCATAAAATAACATCCATGAACTCCTGGAATAATGTATTCTGACTTTTGTACCAATGTAACAAATCCATCTCTGTGTCCAGGCAGTCTGTTAAAACAGTGTCAGATGTCCCACGTCCATGTCTAGACATGTCCATGGCTAATCTGACATTTACATTTTATGTGCTCATCAATATGTGTTGTCCCTTTTAAATAAATAAATTAAAATAAAATTAAAATGTCCACAGCTTCAGTAACCAGCATCCACACAAACAGCGCGTCACCACACTAGGCTCTAAAATCTGACGAGTTTTCAGGGTGAAGTGTGCATTTGCTCTCTGTAAATCTGAGCCATCACATTTGAACAGCAGCTGAGAATCTTCGTTTTCAGATGCAGCAGGTTTGATTCCCTCTTTCTGTCAATCATTGGGATGTTTCTGTTTTGCTAATTAGGGCGTCACACACTGAAAATGCAGAGAATTGCCAAGTGAAACATTTTCCAGAAATGCATTTGCTAACACAGAGTGAAAGGAATAAAATACAGAGATCACTAATTATTAGCACGTGTGCAGAGACACTTACATTCATGGGTACTTTTTTGTTGTCTTACTAACTGGGACGTTAAAAAACATGAGACATGTCCTTTAAACAATACCAACCTTGTGCAGTAGATATCACAAAACACAAGACCTGACTTATAGAATCAAATCTTCCTTGCCTTTTTAATCAGGTATCAAGTATATCATTGCAATATGAACATTTAAATAGTCGAGCCTGCAATGACCTTTGAGTTTCATAGCTGTGTTCTATTGATTATAATAATTCTGTTTACCACCTTCAGTGAAGCAAAGGTAAAGTCAGTGGTGGGCACAGTTCAGATAATCCGATAACAGATAATTATCGGAGATAATGTTTTCATTATCGGATTATCTTTTTAGATAACTTTAAAAACCATTATCGGACTAATTATCTTCCCGATAAATTTTTGTCCGGTAACTTTTAGACCAATAGCGTAGTAAACAAAGCTGAACAGCGACAAACATTTTTAAAATCAGTTGAGCACCTACCTGTTAAAAGTTTCATAACAGATGTATAGTTCCACCCTCTCCAAATAGAAGATAGCTGATTCAAGGAGAAACTGCTCTTTCCTTTGCAAGCAAAGGAGAACTGGTCACAAAAAAAAAAAAATCATCATTTCCTTTAACCCATACTGATCACTGAAGTCATACTGTAGTCATCCAGAGGCATACATTTTTAACTTATGGTTCAAATTTTAACCAACTAATTTCGGACAAGTTATTTAAAATTACTGTCACATCTGAAGTTTTATGAAGTGAAAATATCAGATATGTTTTAGTTTTAAAGTAATGCACTAATTTTTAAGGTTTTAGTGAGCATATGCTGTGCCCAGCAGTGCATTATGGGTAGGATAGGGTAATCTCAGTACATTCACGACAGGACAAATGCATTTCAGACTGTTGTGTGGGCCGCCAGAAGAGGAGGTACTGCTGGTCCACCACCAGAGGGCGCCCTGCCTGAAGTGCGGGCTTCAGGCACGAGAGGGCGCTGCCGCCATGGACACAGCCGGGGGTGACAGCTGTCGCTCATTACCTCTTGACAGCTGTCACCCATCTACTCAACATCATCTCACTCCATAAAGACCAGACGTCATCTCCACCTCGTTGCCGAGATATCATACTTCATTGGAGGTAATATCCTCAGCCATTTGTGTTCAAATAAGCTGTATATTGTGAGTGTTGCAGGAGTACTGGTCCCTCTTCTTGTGGAGGCTGAGTGAGTGCAGGACGGCACTCTTTTCCTCTGAGGGATCACTGTAAATACCTCAGCATTCTGAGTGAGAGGTGGAGGTGGCATTCCCACCGTTGTTGTTACTGGGTGTACACACACCCACACTTGACTGTCTTTGTTCTTCGCCAGCAGTACCAGATCCGACAGTCGGGGACGGTGATCACCTGGGAATTCGGGACTTGGCGGCTCCAGTATTCACCAGGTTCTGGGGCGGCGGAAATCGTGTGGTTCCGGCTCTTCTTAGGACAGATGTCTTCTATCCTCGAGCCTGCCACACGTCACCTTTGTGTATTGACCGTTATGATATTCTGAGATTGGCTGTATGTTCGTTGTGCACATTCACAACATTAAATTGTTATATTTGGCTCATCTATTGACCGTTCATTTGCGCCCCCTGTTGTGGGTCCGTGTCACTACACTTTCCCAACATCAGACACTCTGTTCAGGCTCCACAGACAACAGCATTAAACTCTAGTGCCTAAAATTCTCATGAATACATTCTCTCAGTGGAGGAGCAGCAGCTCGACTCCGAGCTGCTGCTCCTCCACGTCCAAAGGAGCCAGCTGAGGTGGCTCAGGCATCTTTTCCGGATGCCCCCTGGACACCTCGCTGGAGAGGTGTTCCGGGCACGTCCCATTGGGAGGAGGCCCCGGGGAAGACCCAGGACATGCTGGAGGGACTACATCTGGCTTGGGAACGCCTAGGGGTTCCCCCGGAGGAGGTCTGGGCGGCTTTGCTTGAGCTGCTGTCCCCGCGACCTGACTCCGGATAAAGCGGAAGAAAATGGATGGATGGATATTCTCTGGGTTTATAGATGTTATTGTATTTATGTTTGTTAAATTCCACGTATCTTAAATGTAGCAGACACGGATTATCTGGAATTTTGTTTTGGCAAGTTTTCACGGTCTACTGCCATCTACTGGCCAGTAGTGTACATGGCAGTTCATGGCAGTATTCGTCCTGAAGCTGGGCAGACACTATGATATTTTCAATCACTGTACTTGGTTCCAGCTCAAACTGTACCACAGAACCGCATGGTGTAAAAGTTCAGAGCACACAATTTGTTCTCACACACATTGTACGTTCAAACTTAATTTTCAAAAACTCTCGATGGGAGACAAAGTTTAAAAACAAAACAAAAAAATCATTACAAGACAGGTCTGCGGTGTTTGCACATGCACAGTGCGAGTGGTTGGATGCTTGTAGCTCTTCAGCAGCAGGATACCCTCACGACGGCCGACCAGAACAATATCTAACAGGTTTGATTTTCATTCAACCATACGATCGGTGATCAGGAAGTGGTCGTGAGATGTTAAAGCAGCTTGTTACACTACTAGCATGTACACTACACGATGCAGGGTGCGCGATTAACCTGAAACTCGGTCCAAAAAATTCTCGCACAAATGAAAAATCATCTGAAAAAGGGTCAAAACTCAGTGTAAAGCCAACATTTGTGTGTCAAAACAATATTGAGTGCATGTTTTACAACATCATAAAACGTGCGCACAACATAAAACGTGCGCACATTCTCTCCACATGCAAAACATTTTGCAATGACACTTCCAGGGCTCTGTAAAAATGCCTGTTTTTACAAATAAAAAAAATGGAATATTTTACAAAAGCACATTTATCTGTAAACACCAACACACGACACGTCACATTAACGTGTTGGTTTACATTGTGGTTTACACAATGAATGACTGAACCAATCAGTGTTTAGCACAGGCACATTTTACCCAGAATCCTTTGCGATCTGTCTGTTATTCAACACTAAAAGATATATGTTATATTTTAACTTTGTACAAATGACAGAATTGACATTAATGGAGTTATTCTATCGGTATTAATGTTATTTATAAATCAAAACCATGAGTCAGCACTGCTTTATTTTCCAAGATGTCCGCCTTACCGTAGCGTTGTGATTGGGTAGAGAGCTGGGCTTTGTGGCTGCTTGCACAAGCTGTGTAGTAAACAAGAGCTTCCAGCAGGGGGCAAGATGTTCAAAGACAGAAGTGTGGGCTCATTGTTTGGGTCTGTTGTCGCTTTTGATGCTACCAGAAGCGATTGTGGTGTTAAAACTCAAATTTAGTTTATTAGTAGTTGCAAATTTACCAGAGACAATACTGGAATTTATCAGGTATTGGTTATCTGTAACTTCCAGTACATTTTTGGGTGGTTTATTGTTTTATCTTTATCAAAGATAACCAGATAACTGAAAAGTTATCTGTTATCGAAGTTAATTTTTTGGTTATCTGTGCCCACCACTGGGTAAAATACAACAGGATGTATTTGCAGTGTACTATCTTCACAATCTCAGTCCATAGATTTCTGTCAACATCTATATGAATTTTTTAAAATAGTCATTTTCATATTTCTACTCCTTTGTGCATTAGTTTTTAAACTGTTTTTCTGCGTTTTTCCTTGGATTAAAAACCTGATGCATTAGACAGCAATGCTGTTGGTCAACAGTCTGGGCAAATTTTGTGTCTTCCTGGTGGATCACCACCACTGGAGCTAACAGCTAGCGGCAAAGATGACTCGGCACAAAGCACTGCTGTCTGTAAAAAAAAAAAAGCATTTTGGAAAATAATATAATTGCTTGAGGTGCTACTTCATATCAGAAAGTTGACAGAAATAATTTCTTTCACTGCTCAGTCAATACTCCATGAAAAATAAATCTGTGAGCGCTTTTTCATCAACTTAATATTAAACTGTGATGTATGGGTCAAAGGTGGCATCAAGACTTATTTTTTTTTTAGAGCTGCCTACATGGGGTGTGCAGCCAGTACATTCTGAGTGCCGGTCCCAAGCCTGGATAAATGAGGAGGGTTGCGTCAGGAAGGGCATCCGGCGTAAAACAAGCTAACCCAACAATGCAGACTAAGAATCAAAAAAATTCCCATACCGGATCAGTCGCAGCCCGGGTTAACAACGTCCACCACCAGTGCTGTTGCCCAACAGGGTGCCGGTGGAAATTGGGCTACTGCTGGGCGAAGACGATGAAGAAGAGGAGGAAAACTTTGCCACGAACAGCGGGAGAAGAAGAAAACTAGAAGGGTGGAAATGAGAGTGGGGACTTTGAATGTTGGTAGTATGACTGGTAAAGGGAGAGAGTTGGCTGATATGATGGAGAGGAGAAAGGTAGACATATTGTGTGTGCAAGAGACCAAGTGGAAGGGAAGTAAGAGCAGGAGCATCGGCGGTGGATACAAGTTGTACCATGGTGAGGACAGGAAGAGAAATGGTGTTGGGGTCATTTTGAAGGAAGAGTATGTTAAAAGTGTGTTGGAGGTTAAGCGAGTGTCTGACAGGGTGATGAGTGTGAAGTTGGAAATTGAAGGGGTGATGATGAATATCATCAGTGCATATACCCCACAGGTAGGTTGTGAGATGAAGGAGAAAGAAGATTTCTGGAGTGTGTTAGATGAGGTGGTGGAGAGTATGCCCAAGCATGAAAGAGTGGTGATAGGAGCGGACGTCAATGGGCATGTTGGTGAAGGGAACAGAGGTGAAGAGGAAGTAATGGGTAGATATGGTATCAAGGATAGGAATGGGGAAGGACAGATGGTAGTTGATTTTGCAAAAAGGATGGAAATGGCTGTGGTGAATACCTACTTTAAGAAAAGGGAGGAGCACAGGGTAACGAGTGGAGGAAGGTGCACACAGGTGGACTACATTCTTTATAGGAGATGCAAGCTAAAAGAAATCAGAGACTGTAAGGTGGTGGCAAGAGAGAGTGTCGCTAGACAGCATAGGATGGTTGTTTGTAGGATGACTTTAGAGGTAAAGAAGAAGAAGAGAGAGAGCTCAACAAAGGATCAGATGGTGGAAGCTGAAGGAGGAAGACAGTTGTGTGAAATTTAGCGGTTTGGAGACAAAGTCAGAGAAGCGCAATTGAGATGGTTTGGACATGTGCAGAGGAGGGACCCAGGGTACAAAGGGAGAAGGATGCTGAGGATGGAGCCACCAGGCAGGACGAGAAGAGGTAGGCCAAAGAAGAGGTTCATGGATGTGCTGAGGGAGGACATGCAGGTGGTTGGTGTGACAGAGGAGGATGCGGAGGACAGCGTGGGATGGAGACGATTGATCTGCTGTGGTGACCCCTAACGGGAAAAGCCGAAAGACAAAGAAGAAGACTAAAATGAATGATGAGTGAAATGTACATGTTCACAGAGCTTCACATTTTCCACATTTTTTTTATGTTACACCCTTATTCTAAAATGGAGTAAATTATTTTTTTCCCCTCAAAATTCTACTCACAACACCCAATAATGACAACATGAAAAAAGTTTTTTTTTTTTCAAAATTTATTTAAAATGAAAAACTAAAAAAAAAACTACATGTAAATAAGTATTGACACCCTTTGCTCAATACTTTGTTGATGCACCTTTGGCAGCAATTACAGCCTCAAGTCTTCTTGAATATGATGCCACAAGCTTGGTGCACCTACCTTTGGGCAGTTTTGCCCATTCCTCTTTGCAGCCTGTATATTCATTTTGTGAATTATTCTGTGAATTGTTCTGTAATTTATGTCTGTAGCATGGCCCAAACAGAGGGTCAGACTTTTGGGTCTGGTCTGCTTGAGGTTTCTTCCTCAGAGGGAGTTTTTCCTTACCACTGTTGCTCTGGGGATTAGTAAGGTTAGACCTTACTTGTGTGAAGTGCCTTGAAGCAACTCTGTTGTGATTTGGCGCTATATAAATGAAAATAAATTGAAATTGAATTGAACTGACATCTCTCAAGCTTCATCAGGTTGGATGGGGAGCGTCAGTGTACAGCCATTTTCAGATCTCTCCAGAGATGGTCAGTCGAATTCAGGTCTGGGCTCTGGCTGGTCCACTCATGGAGCCATTCCTTTGATAGCTTGGCTGTGTGCTTAGGGCCATTTTCCTGCTGAAAGATGAACCGTTGCCCCAGTCTGAGGTCATGAGCGCTCTGCAGCAGGTTTTCATCCCGGATGTCTCTGTACATTGCTGCATTCTTCTTTACCTCAATCCATCAACATGCTTCACTGTAGGAATGGTGCCTGGTTTCCTCCAAACATGACGCCTGGCATTCACGCTAAAGAGTTCAATCGTTGTCTCATAAGACCAGAGAATTTTGTTTCTTATGGTCTGAGAGTCCTTCAGGTGCCTTTTGACAAACTCCAGGCGGGTTGCCATGTGCCTTTTACAAAGGATGTGGCTTACGTCTAGCTGCTCTACCATACAGCCCTGATTGGTGGATTACTGCAGAGATGGTTGTCCTTCTGGAAGGTTCTCTCTCCACAGAGGAATGCTGGAGCTCTGACAAAGTGACCATCGGATTCTTGGTCACCTCCCTGGCTAAGACACTTCTCCTCAATCACTCAGTTTAGATGGGTGGCCATCAGTCCAGGTTGATCTACATATATAATATGGTGATTAGAGGTTGAGCCAGATTTGTTTCAGATGAGAATCCGGTACAGATAAAACATTTTTGACAAGTACGAGCGTGATACGAGTAAAACTCATCAATCTCTGTGCTCGTGCTGAAGGAAAATCCTCATTGGCTAACTGACGGTCTTGAGTTTTTTTTTTTTTTTTTTAACCATTTGTTTTTAGTTTGGCTGGTGATATAAACAAGTCAGTTGGAAAACTTTGCTCGCACTGAACGCGGTGCTTTTGAGAAGAACACAGTGAACAAGGCTGACATATTACAAGGCTTCACACAGATCATTAAAAATAAACAGTCTTACAGACCACTTACACACATACACACATAGCTGAACACACAAAGTAGCCTATATTAATATTTTATTGAATATGTCTGCATGCAGTATCTGACACTTTCTCACTGCAATTCATAAAAATAAATTGGTCTGTTGAACAACCTCTGTCTCTCTCTGTCTCCCTCTCACAGGGAGACAGAGAGACACACACCTTAATATAGTTTGACTTTATGTGGGGAAAATGCTAATAATGTTAGGTAGTAAAAATAAATAATTGAAAAAAAATGTCATAAAATTAAAAAAAGAAAAGAGTTGTGCTGAGTATGACAACTCTTGTTCATGCATACTTAGTAGTTCATAATTTCCTACTACACTGAATGTCAATTCTGAGGCTGTTCTGTTATTCATTCATACACTTAATATTCATGTTTGAGTTCATAAAAAACTTGTTCTGTAAAATATACTCAACAAAAATATAAACGCAACACTTTTGGTTTTGCTCCCATTTTGTATGAGATGAACTCAAAGATCTAAAACTTTTTCCACATACACAATATCAGCATTTCCCTCAAATATTGTTCACAAACCAGTCTAAATCTGTGATAGTGAGCACTTCTCCTTTGCTGAGATAATCCATCCCACCTCACAGGTGTTGCCATATCAAGATGCTGATTAGACACCATGATTAGTGCACAGGTGTGCCTTAGACTGTCCACAATAAAAGGCCACTCTGAAAGGTGCAGTTTTGTTTTATTGGGGGGGGGGATACCAGTCAGTATCTGGTGTGACCACCATTTGCCTCATGCAGTGCAACACATCTCCTTCGCATAGAGTTGATCAGGTTGTCAATTGTGGCCTGTGGAATGTTGGTCCACTCTTCAATGGCTGTGCGAAGTTGCGATGACGAACTGGAGTCAGGTCGAGACCCCGATGAGGACGACGAGCGTGCAGATGAGCTTCCCTGAGACGGTTTCTGACAGTTTGTGCAGAAATTCTTTGGTTATGCAAACCGATTGTTTCAGCAGCTGTCTGAGTGGCTGGTCTCAGACGATCTTGGAGGTGAACATGCTGGATGTGGAGGTCCTGGGCTGGTGTGGTTACACGTGGTCTGCGGTTGTGAGGCTGGTTGGATGTACTGCCAAATTCTCTGAAACGCCTTTGGAGACGGCTTATGGTAGAGAAATGAACATTCAATACACGAGCAACAGCTCTGGTTGACATTCCTGCTGTCAGCGTGCCAATTGCACACTCCCTCAAATCTTGCGGCATCTGTGGCATTGTGCTGTGTGATAAAACTGCTCCTTTCAGAGTGGCCTTTTATTGTGGGCAGTCTAAGGCACACCTGTGCACTAATCATGGTGTCTAATCAGCATCTTGGTATGGCACACCTGTGAGGTGGGATGGATTATCTCAGCAAAGGATAAGTGCTCACTATCACAGATTTAGACTGGTTTGTGAACAATATTTGAGGGAAATGCTGATATTGTGTATGTGGAAAAAGTTTTAGATCTTTGAGTTCATCTCATACAAAATGGGAGCAAAACCAAAAGTGTTGCGTTTATATTTTTGTTGAGTGTAGTTCCTTTACTATTGTGATCAAAAACATTCATGTTCTGAGGTTATTAAAAAAAACTTCTATAAATAATTAAACTGAATCTCAATTCTGAGGCTGTTCTATAAATATTCATTCATAGACTTAAAAATATTCATGTTCTGAGTTCATAAAAACGTCTGTAACTAGTTCTCTTATCTCAGTTTTGAAGCTGTTCTATAGTTTTCAAATAAATAAATATAGCAACTTCTGATCAATCCATATCAATTTCAGACTTAAAATGTACTGATTTAAGCCCCACCTATTTTTGTTAAACCACACCCACTTCCAGTTTAGGCCCCATCCACTACGTGTACAGATGATTTAGATGGTTGAACAGATACAGAGAATGGTGTACTTGCTCATCCCTAGTGTTGATGCTCACTGGGACCTTCAAAGCAGCAGAAATGTTTCTGCACCCTTCCCAAGATTTGTGCTTCAAGACAATCCTGTGTCGGAGTTCTGCAGACAGTTCCTTTGACATCATGCTTGGTTTGTGCTCTGACATGCACTGTCAACTGTGGGACGTTATATGTAGACAGGTGTGTCTTTCAAAATCATGAACCCAAGATGGGGCTTCAAAAACTGCTCTTCAGAAAACCCATGGGTCTTGTCACGGAGGTGTGGCAAAGCAGACAGTTTACTCAATCGTCAAGGCAATTAGAAATCATGAATGAACATATGGTATGTCGGACTTCTGACACCACCCTGGGAATTCGACAATTGAAAAGCTTCAACCTAAGACACACAGGTTCATTGTAATTGAGACAGAGACGTGGTTCCCAAATACAAACAAATAATTTATTAACAATTGAAGTTGTAGTTAAGACAATTTTGTAAAAAACTCATTTAAAACACCACCAATTATGACCACGTGAGGGCGCCCTTGCATCACGCAGCCTGGCAGCACACGCAGCTGGCAGAGTTTTCCAAATGTCTAAACTGAGCGTAAAGCCGCCGCAGCAAACAGGGCACATCCACTGGTCTTGGTCTCACGGGATGAAATCTTTCAGCAGAGGACCAGAGCAAAGCAGCAGGGCCTCCTTCCACAGCTTGGTCCAAAATCCTACATTTTAAACAAATAAATATAAAACAAATATCTGAAAGAGGAGCTTACTTTGTGCTGTACATACCGAACCGTCCGTCACAGCAATCAGCTGTAACTCGACATCACCCCAGAGCGTCAAGAGCACCACACACTCAGCAGCGCACCAACAACAACAGCCCACACAGAGGTCTCTGTACAACAAAACCACCTCCTTAAACACTCACCACTACACCTCAATGAGTCTGCAGCTGTGGCCGGCGCCTACCTGTCTTCACGGGAACATGGAATTGAACACGTCCAAACACCTGCAGTCAGTCTCCAGAAATAGAAAGAGCACACACACTCCCTCTTTTATGCAAACACTCCTCTGCCACAACCAGCTGCACTCAATCCACCAGCTGATCATTAAGGTCATCCATCCTGCTACAATCCACCCCCACAAATTATATTGTCACCGCGACAATGGAATAGACCTCATTCCTTAACCTTAATCATACCACCTATATTACATAGGGCCAGAAGGACCCACTTGCACTGCAGACCGTGGAAGATGATGAATATTAGAATGATGACCTGCAGTAACCCTAGTTGTCCGCCGAAGTACAACCTCTTCACTAGGGGGGAGGGAAGACATACTAGACGCCACTGGCAGAGGTGGCACAGCAACCACTGGATCTACTGGTGGACTCAACTGCGGGGAAGCAGGTAAACTCACAACCTCCGCACTCTCCACCTGAGGGGCAACCTGGGTCACCTCTCCCACCCCCTCCACTTGAGGAGCAGGCGGAGTCACCACTTCCCGCACAACTGAAGTAGACGCAGGGTCCTCGGATCCTGACACCAACCACCCGCCATTACGCCACCACCTGTCCTGTAATGGCTCCACCACAGGTGGAGAAAACTCCATAGGGGCAGAGAATGGGCCACAACCTCATCAGGGGACCCAAGCCCTACCACTACCTTCAACAATGAGCGATGAACCTGCTTGGCTCTGGTTAAGTCATCCTTAGGGGCAATTGTATAAACAGTTCCTTCTCCCTGTGGTGCCCTCAGGACACAATACATCACAGAGGACCACTGGTCCTGGATCTTATGACGGCCCCGTACCCCAAAATCTTGCAACCAGACCAACTGGCCCTCCTTCAGGGGAACATCACGGACACGCTGATCATATTCCTTCTGACGCCGCTCTGCAGCGGCCTTCAGCCGATCCCGGGCTCCATCAAAAGCAATCTGCAAGCGGGTCTGGTGCTCCCGGACCCACTCATGAACAAAACCACCCACAGGCTCCCGAACTCGACCCAACAGAAAATCAAGCGGAAGCCTTGGCTCCTGACCAAACGTCAGGAAAAAAGGAGACTCACCATTATAAGCATACAAAACCTGGGGCAGACAAGAACCCCAATGATGCTTTCGAGACACGGGCAGTGTGCGCAACAGATCATGAAGCGTTCTATTAAAACGCTCACACTGCCCATTCCCAGATGGATGGTATGGTGTAGTACGAGATTTCTCTATGCCATAAAAGCCACAACTGCTGGATCAATACACTCTCAAAACTCCGTCCCTGATCAGAATGTATCCAAGCTGGAACCCCAAACCTCGATAACCACTCCGTAACCAGAACTTGAGCTACTGTAGGAGCTCGCTGGTCACGGGTAGGGACTGCCCACATGTACTTACTAAAGTAGTCAGTCATTACCAAAACATCTTCCACTCCACCATGACTAGACTCTAGAACAGTAAAATCAATGGCAAGAATCTCATTAGGCCGAGATGCCAACAGGTGTCCCATGGGGCCACGAGCCAGTGGTTGGTTCATCTTTGCTACCTGACACCTCTCACATGCCTGGCACCAATCTGCCACTTTCGCAGACATCCCTGGCCAATAACACCACTGACGTAAAAGCTCTAGGGTCCTCTCAACCCCTTGAACCTCAGTCAACACATCGGCTTTTAAAGCTGCAGGCAACACCAACTGCAACACAGCCCCAGCTCCATTGGACTTAAACACCTGACGGTACAAGACACCATCCCTCTCCACCAACCGGTCCCACTGCCGAAGCAACACCCGGGCTGACTGCAACACCTGATTGCGCTCTTCCTTATCAGGACCCCTTTTATGGTCCCAAAACACCCAAACCTCCCAAATCACTGGATCAACCCGCTGCAATGCAGCCAGGTCAGATGGAAGACGGTGGGGCAAGGCTGCAACCACAGCCTGCCTTACATCTACCCTACTCCCCTGACAAACCTGTTGCAGCAGCTCCGGAAGCTGGGCACAACTAACCATTACCTGGAAGTCCTGCATCCCAGGAGAATGCAACCGAGAAAGGGCATCTGCATTCTATTACTACAACCGGAACGATACTTAATCTCAAAATCAAATGAGGCCAACTGCGCTGCCCAACGTTGCTCAGTAGCACCAAGTTTTGCAGATGACAAATGACTCAAAGGATTGTTGTCCATGTACACAATGCACTTATGGCCCAGCAAGTACTCCTTAAACTTCTCGGTCATTGCCCACTTGAGTGCCAAAAATTCCAACTTCATAGAGCTGTAGTTCACCATATTACGCTCAGTAGGGCGTAACCCACGGCTTGCGTAAGCAATCATCCTAACTTTACCATCCTGTTCCTGAGACAACACTGCTCCCAGCCCCCCATAGCTACCATCCACCTCCAAAATAAATGGAAGACTAAAATCGGCATATGCCAGCACAGGTGCAGAGGTAAGCTTAGCTTTTAAAGTCTCAAAGCTACGGCCACATTCCTCTGTCCAATAACCCAAAACTGGCTGATCTACCCGACTGGGCTTCACCCCAGCCAACTCTGCTACCAGCTTGTGTAGGGGTGCTGCCAACCTTGCAAAACCACCTACAAACCGGCGGTAGTAGCTGGCAAAGCCCAGAAAAGAGCGCAGTTCCGAGAGTGTGACCGGAGGTGGCCAATGAGCAACCACCTCCACCTTGTTAGGGTCAGTAGCCACCCCCTTATCAGAGATGACATGCCCCAGGTAATGCACTTCCTGCTGAAAAATGCACACTTTGAGTTTCACCTTTAACCCCTGATGCTGCAAACGCTCCAGCACCACCCTCAACCTATCCAGATGTTGGTCAACAGTAGAGGAAAAAACCACAATGTCATCCAAATACAACAATAAGGAGAGACACTGCTGATCACCTAAAATCCTCTGCATCAATCTCTGAAAAGTACCAGGAGCGTTGCAAAGCCCAAAGGGCATCCGGTTCCACTCAAACAAACCAAAAGGCATGCAAAAGGCCGTCTTATGACGATCAGCCTCCGCCACAGCAACCTCATTATACCCACTCACCAGATCCATGGTAGAAAACCAACGAGCCCCAGTGAGGGCATCCAAGGACTCATCAATCTGAGGCAAAGGGAAGGCGTCCTTCCTAGTTTTTCCATTCAAGAGCCTGTAATCAACACATGCGCAAACTGCCATCCTTTTTCTTAACCAGCACAATGGGAGAGGCATAAGGACTGCTACTCTCCCTAACAACTTGTGTTCCAAGCAGCTGATTGATGTGATCTTTGACAACTTCATACTCAGAAGGCGGAATTCTGCGATACTGCTGTCGCACTGGAATATCATCCAGAAGCATAATCTCATGTGATATTAGGTCAGTACAACCCAGATCCCCATCTTGGGCTGAAAAGACAGACTAAACTGACCCAACAATGCTCTCACCTTACCTTGTACTTCCAGAGGCAAGTGACCCAATTCCAGGGCTGCAATCTGATCCCGCACTGATGGAGAAATGGACTGCGAGGCCACTACTGCCTCCACCAGGGGCACCTCGGCAACCCCCGCAGGCAGACTCACAACCCGAACTTCCTCTAAAGTGCCAATCATAGCCCGGGGATGTAGCCACACATCCACCGATCCCACATTCATCACCGGAATGTAGGCTATACCCTGCTCCACCTGCACCAATGCAGGAGATGCCAATAGTCCAGCAGGCAAGCCAGACTCCACAGGCTCAAACAGAGCCGCCCCACCAGAATACTGCTCCGAGCATGTCACCCTAACAAACTTCATTACACTGCCCGGAATCTGACAAGCCTCTCCCCCATGAACCTTAACCTTCCCTACTCCTTGATCCACAATACCACTAGCCTTGTGGCACTGCTGAAACGCCTGCATGACATACTCCGGAGCCTCCGCCACTGCTGGCAAATCAAACAGGGAAACCCCATACTGCCCAAAAAGTTCCCCATAACACATGCGGATGACATTCATCCCCAGGACCCTAGAAGCCTGCGGAGACACCAGGCACATCTTTAACCACCAAAATGCCACATCCTGGCATTAGTTTACCACAAAGCTCCACATCCAACTCCAAATAGCCAAGGTAAGGGATGGCTAAGCCATTAGCTGCTTTAAGCTGTAGCCAATTACATGATTTCAGCCACCCAAAATCCCCTGGCTCAAACTGCTGATGAAAAAGACTCTGGAATAGTTGACACCATAGATCCTATATCTATCAAACAAGGGATCCCAACTGCCCCCATGCTCACCATTAAATGAGGACACGGCGAAACAAGTTTGGACACTACCTTGTCACACGTCCTATGCAAACCTGAGCCAGTAACTTGCCCCCCCCGAGCTGTGGCTCCGCAGCTCGGCGGGCACTAGTTTCCCGACCCCTGAGCGGCAGAAGATGGTTTGTTCAATGAAGAAGCCGACAAAAAGGATCGACTGCGGGCCACCACCCGAACTCCATCACACTCCCTGGCAAAGTGACCTGGTTTCTGGCAGCGCCTACAAATTATAGAATTATATTATAGGGGAACTGATTGACGAAACTGCCCAGAATGCTGCAAATGGGAAATACTCTCAGTCAGCCGATTCAACCGCTCCTGTTGCCGATGGAGCATCTCCCTTACTTCCTGTAGTTCCGAGGCCTAAAAGAACCAGCCTCCACCTGGCCACTGCCCTGAACCCTGCACTGAGTGCCCGCAACAGACTGGATGGAAAAATCACTACCCTTCGTACCTCCAGGTGAAGCCTCTCGTTCCCATCTAATTGCCTCACCCCTAACCTCCAACAAGGTAGTGGTAGGCTGCCGGCGCACAAACTGCTTCAACTCGCGCCGAAGTGACCCATCAAACACACACTCAAACTGATCACGTAACAAAACCTCTGCATTTGGGACACCATTAGGTGCGCGCTGCTTAACAGATGTCATTAGACTCATTAATACCAATGAAAACCCTAACAGAGTCTCTCCCTCATGCTGCCTGCGAGAGAAAAAGGCCTCTTGAACTGCCACATAAGATTCTGTATCCCCATACAGCTCCTGCAACACCCCAATGATCTTTAATGGGTGTGAACGCTCTTCACTGGAACGATGCTTTATTTCCTCACGTGCTTCCCCCTCCAGATGATCAAAATAAAATATGCCTGGTCAGCTTTAGAGACATGACAGGCTCTCACACAAGCCTGCATCTCCTCCAACCATTCAGCCAACCCCATACCTGTCTTACCATTAAACATGGGACATTTTCTATCTCAGGGTAAAACAAAATAAACTTCTCCATTACTAGAGCATTACCACTAGAGGACACTTTAGATGAGGGCTCTATACTCGGGCCAGGCGCTGCCTCAGCCTGTTCCTGCTTCAACCTCTCATTCTCCATCCTAAGCTGAGTGACTAACTCTTTCAGCTCCTGCGTTTCCTCTATCATACCCCTTGAGACTTTCCCACAATGAGGATGCAACCAAAATAGGGGAAATTACTTGCACCGAGGCCACCTGCTGCTTAATGAACATGGTATGTCGGACTTCTGACACCACCCTGGGAATTTGACAATTGAATAACTTCAACCTAAGACACACAGGTTCGTTGTAATTGAGACAGAGACGTGGTTTCCAAATACAAACAAATAATTTATTAACAATTGAAGTTCTAGTTAGACAATTTTGTAAAAAACTCATTTAAAACACCACCAATTATGACCACATGGGGGCGCCACTGGTCTCACGGGACGAAATCTTTCAGCAGAGGACCAGAGCAAAGCAGCAGGGCCTCCTTCCACAGCTTGGTCCAAAATCCTACATTTTAAACAAATAAATTTAAAACAAATATCTGAAAGAGGAGTTTACTTTGTGCTGTACATACTGAACCGTCCGTCACAGCAATCAGCTGTAACTCGACACCATCCCAGAGCGTCAAGAGCACCACAAACTCAGCAGCGCACCACCAACAACAGCCCACACAGAGGTCTCTGTACAACAAAACCACCTCCTTAAACACTCACCACTACACCTCAATGAGCCTGCAGCTGTGGCCGGCGCCTACCTGTCTTCACGGGAACATGGAAGTGAACACGTCCAAACACCTGCAGTCAGTCTCCAGAAAGAGAAAGAGCACACACACTCCCTCTTTTATGCAAACACTCCTCTGCCACAACCAGCTGCACTCAATCCACCAGCTGAACATCATTAAGGTCATCCATCCTGCTACAGAGGGTTTGTCCAGCATGTACGAGTACACAGTCTATGTTCACAACAAACAGTTATTTTATAATAGTATTAGTTTCATTTTTACTTGAGTTAGTCAAGGTTCTTCTTCATTGTTTGACATCTACATATAATAGCACTGAGCATATTGGCTGTTGTTAGTTGGATGATGGATATGGTAAATAGAGAAAACACACGTCCCAGAAATGTGACTTCTGCTGGTAGAACAGCTGCTAGCCGTTTGTCTTCAGATGGTCAATGAACCAGTGTTGAATGCAGATGGTCGAGAGAATTTCACCTATGCGACACATCTGCTTTGAAGTTTGTCTTGTAAACCAGCATAAAAGTTTATAATATCTGCCACATTTTGTGGCGATGCTGTCAGGTACAGAGATTGAAAGAGGGAGTCCAGAAACAAATGACAGAGTTAATTTGTTTTTCTTACAATCGTAATAGTGAAACATTCTCTCATGAATTACATTCCCCAGATTCGAGTAGTTACAGCTTATCAACATGTAATCGTATTGTCTAAAGCTAGTGATAATTCTTGATACCACTGGAGAATAGGCTGTGCTTATGTGGACAGTCTACAATTATTTTTTCGGGAGAAGGATAATGGAAGTATTTAGCAAATGAGGAAGAAACTCGCTGCTTGATATGAAAATTTTTGGCCTCAGAAATACTGTCAGTACATACAGACATGACTCAAGGGACAAAGATGATAACAGAGTCTTAATCTGCATACATTAGCATATCACAAAAACGAACAAGGACATAAAGAGCCCCGCTGTCTTTATGGCATTAGCTCCACCACTGGCTGAAGGTCAGAGACATAGGTTGCCTTCGAATGATATTTAAAGTCCAGATGTTTTTTAAAGACATATTTTGTCAAACTGTGTTTACATTACTTTGGCTGTATTTCCTCCATGATTGTGTATGTGGCGCATTGCAGCAGGTTTCCACAAAGCCATGAGATGTTCAGAATTGTTCGCTACCCTTTGTATGTGCAACAAATGAGCACATACTGTTGTGGCGACTGTGCTCACAGTGGAGCAAAAGCTAATGCTAATAGCATACCAGCATTAAAAAACTGTGTAGCAACAAATTGGGTTCCTGTTACAACCAAAGTTTTAAAAGCTGAAAGGAAATGTCAGTGTGTGAAAGGAGGAGGTGTAGAAGTATGATTTCTTATGAAAAAGCACTTTGATGTCCAAAATAAATACATTTAATGATATGGCTAATAGGAAGGTCAGGCATTTTCACACATCCAAGGCTCTGTTGCCCTAGAAACCAAGTCAGGCAATGAAAACAAACCATCCAGAGCCATTGAAAGTGAACACAGTCGAGCTTTGTCTGCAAATATTTTAGCTTTTCCACATTGTTAGCGTAGAACAGCTAGGTAGCTCAGTGTGTTAAGGAGTTGGGCTACCAATAGGTAGACCTGGGTTTGATTCCAGGTCATGCTACCTGTCTATGTCCTTGTTATTTTTTTCAGTATTGTGTAATCTAATTACTGTTTCCATCATTACAAAGCCATTATCATTACTGACAATAAAATGCAGCATGTTACCAGGATTAAGCTCATTGAAGCGATTTTCTTTTTTCTTTTCTTTTTTTTTTGGTGAGGGGGGAGGGAGGGGCGGGACAACCACATAAGTGATGGTGATTGGCTAAAAAAGAGTAAGGGCCCCTTCACACATAGTGCGAAGTTTGGACGAAGTGCACACTTAGTGCACATGACGCAGGAATCGTGTGCAAACCGTGTAATGTTGTCCCTGCCTCCAACGCCTCGTACACCTGTTGCTACAACTATTTGCGCACACAAGCGCCTGAAAGACTAAGTGTGAACCCATCGCACCCTCTGGCAGCAGGTGCCGGCCAAATTCCAGGTGACACACACAAACATCTAACACTGCTCCCATGGCACTTAGAAAATGTGTGGCCAGTCACACTCTTGGCATGACAACAGACTGCAGACAATCACCGTTGTACTGCTGTGAAATTTGTCTAAGTTCCCCACGAGTGTGACCTTGCAAACACACACTGACATGTGGGTGTATGCGCTCCACTCACGGAAGGCGTGGCTTCTGACAGAAGCAGCTGTGGTGATCTGTCATTCTGGACATTCCAGCTAGACAACACCTACTGTGTTTGGACAGACATGAATACCTTAAAAAAATCTTACTGAATTTTCATGAACAAACAACTGTCCACTGTGAGGCGCGTGTGTCTGATTGCTGCATTTACGTGGACATAAATAAAAACATATATTGCCGTGGTGGCGACAAGCTGCAGCAAGCGAGCATGTGCATGGAGCAGACACTGACAGCCCCCCAGGTTTCGAGCACGACAACCTCTTACAATTCATAGGGGTGTTGCCCATGGGCGGGGGCAAAATGCCTCAATAGCGCCCCCTTGAAACATTCAAAAACCCCTCCCCATAGGGTTTTTTTGGAGTAGGGACATGAAAATTGGTACACATGTGTGACTTGCATAGACGTACAAAAACTCTCTTGCACCATGTGTCTACTCCAAACAGGAAGTCGGCCATTCTGAATTTTCTGCTCATTTTGGCGTGATTTCCACATGTTGTATTTGAACGAACTCCTCCTAGGGATTTTGTCCAATGCACTTCAAATTTCTTCCAGATCACCCAGAGACGATACTGACCAAAAGTTATCGAAAGCTTTTCTTTATGTGAAAGGTGTGACCGCTATGGCGCCGCTATTTTGACCCTTCGCCATGGAACATTATACTTAAACAGGTATTGAAGTCACATAGTTAACCCCATGAACTTCCTTCCACTTCTAAAACATGCAGAACAAGTTGTTGAACGTAGGTGATGATCGCCGTGAACTTACGAGTAACGGCTTCTGTGTGGCGGCGTACCAAATATCGCCCCTTCGCCATGAAATTACGTTCTTCCTTTTGACGGCTTTAATTTTGTCATATCATCATGAAAATTGATACACAGGTCAAGCATGACAACCTCCTACAATTCATAGGGGCCTCGCCCATGGGCGGGTCAAAGTGCCTCAGTAGCGCCCCCTTGACAATTTCAAAAACCCCTCCCCATAGGGGTTTTTTTGGAGTAGGGAGATGAAAATTGGTACACGTGTGACTTGCATAGACGTACAAAAAAGTCTCTTGCACCATGAGTCTACTCCAAACAGGAAGTTGGCCATTTTGAAGTTTCTTCTCATTTTGAAATGATTTCCATATGTTGTATTTGAACGAACTCAGAGCGCGTCGCGACGTCCCGCTCCATGGGCAGTCCTTAAAGCGACAGCATCACGCCATAATCTCTCATCAGCCGTTAAAATTTTCGCAATAACCAGCTGAATTTCTCGAATGGTGTCCACTTCGATGTGCCTCTCAGTTTTTGAAAAAGTTTTGATCAAGCAAAGCGCCAGTCTTTCAGGAAGTTCTCGGACAAAGAGATTGCGACGGGAGGGGTGGACCACTCCTCACTCAAAGCCAGCCCACAGGAGAATGACCTAACCGACAGGCGTGAAAAAACTCTCGCATGCCCACGAGGGTTCAAGCTTGTCTGGTGTAATCGCACGTGATTCAAATCCATATAGTTTTTGAAAAAAATAAAAAGGTATGATACTTTATTGACAGACCTCGTAGACGTATACAGAACACAATACCTAAACAATCGGGTTGGGTATTATTTTGTTTTTGTTTCTTTGAAAAACTGTGCTGGGTTACAACTGTACCTAAATCAACACCTAATTGATTACTTGATTATTACTTGCTTATTAAGTTAATTGTTAACTGTTAAGGTAAGTGTTTGGGTTTTTTAAATGGTCAAATTCTCTGAATTAATCATCTTAAAAGTTAATATCTCGTCTGCGACAGTAAACTAAATATCTTTGGGTTGTGAGCAAAACAAGACATTTGAAGACGTCATCTTGGACTTAGAGAAACAGTGATCAATATTTTTCACCATTTTCTGACATTTTATGGACCATACCTAAAATGAATTAATCCAGAAAAATAATCCACAAATTAAATATTAAAAATTGTTAGCTACAGCCCTATTAGATATGGATGATTCTGCCTTTTTGTTTACCAGGAACTGTAATGAAGCGATTGGATGCTGAGCTGCATCTTCTCTGTCTTGCATGGTTGACAGTTCTTTGTTGTACTTTTTTTTTAATCAAATTGTTATTGGTGCAGTGGCACAGAGGCTGAGTATTTATGTTGTCTCATAGGAAGAATGTCATGGAATCGCCTTCCACCTAGTCCATTTTTTGTGGAGTTTGCATGTTTTCCCCTTGTTCATGTGGATGTCCTCTGGGTGCTCTAGGCTTCCTCCCACTTCCAAAGACATGCAGGTTTGGTAAACTAGTGACTGTTTGTCTGCATGTGGCGTCCTGTCCAGGGTGTACCCACCTCACACCCTGTGATGCCTGGGATAGGCTCCAGCCCCCTCTGTGACCCTTTGACTGGAGTAATCGGGTCTAGAAAATGAATGAATGAAATTGTTATTGGTAATACAACTATGTCCAGAGCAGATGGTTCCCCATCTGTGTCTGGTCTACTTAAGGTTTGTTCCTGTAATCAAAAAGAACAAACACCTGAAGGAGATTTTCCATAACACTGCTGCTTATGTGCTTGCTCACGGAGTGGGTACGGTTCAACCTTACCTTTGTGAAGTGCCTTGGTGAGTCTTGTGTTGTGATTTGACACTATAAATAAACTGAATAGAAGTGGTTTTGTTGTGAAAGTGTAGGAACACAGACCCAACAGGGGGCGCAAATGAACAGGCAATGGATAAGCCAAACAGTAACAATTTAATGTTGTAAATTGTGCACAATGGAATACAGACAATAACAGGTTTGGAACTACAGTCAATTATACGTTGAGTGACGTGTGGGCAGGCTTGAGGATAGGAGACGCCCGTCCAGAACCGAGCCGGATCCCACACGGTCCTCACCGCCAATGGATCTGAAGAACACCGGAGCCGCCAAGTCCTGGGTTCCCAGGTGGCCACCGTCTCCAGCTGTCAGACCTGGCACTGCTGGCAGAGAACAAAAACAGCACAGGTAAGTGAGTACGCACACTCAGTAGTCCCACAGTCTGTGTTCCTTAGGGAGGGAGCACCTCCACCTCCAATAAACACTCGTGCAGCTCCTGTCTAACCACTTATCTGGTTGGGGTATGAAGCGAAGCCGTCGCTGTTCACACCAAACGCCCATCCAGCAGATAAGGCACACCACAGGAAAGCGGCTGCAAAAACAGTTCAGACTATGACAGTTTTCAGTACAGCAGAGACTTACCTCTAAGGTAGCTGATTTCTCAGCGGGGAGGTGGAGTTGCAGTCCGGCCTTTATGGTGATGGTGATGTGGATGAGTGACAGCTGGTGCTGATGACGAGTGACAGCTGTCACTCACGGTTGCTATGACGCCCTCTCGTGCTTGAAGCCCGCAATTCAAGCAGGGCGCCATCTGGTGGTGGTGGGCCAGCAGTACCTCCTCTTCAGCAGCCCACACAACAGGACCCCCCCCCCCCCCCCCCCCAACGGGCGCCAGACCAGGCTTGTCCTGCCGCCGGTAGAAGTCCCAGGAGGGCCGGGTCCAGGATGAAGCTCCTCTTCACCCAGGAGCATTCTTCGGGTCCATACCCCTCCCAGTCCACCAAATACTGGAACCCCCGGCCCTTCCGACGGACGTCCAGGAGCCGGAGCATGGTCCAAGCCGGCTCCCCGTCGATGATCCGGGCAGGAGGCGGCGCCAGTCCGGGGGTACAGAGGGGTAAAACGTGGTGAGGTTTGATGTGTGACACATGGAAAACCGGGTGGATTCGCAGCGAAGCTGGCAGCTTCAGCTTCACTGCGGCTGGACTGGGGATTTTGAGTATGGTGAAAGGTCCAATGTATCTGTCCTTCAACTTCTGGGATTCCACTTGCAGGGGAATGTCTTTTGTGGAAAGCCAAACCTCCTGCCCAGGCTGATAAGTAGGGGCCGGGGAACGCCGGCGGTCTGCATGGTTCTTGGCCCTCGTCTGGGCTTTGAGCAGGGCAGAGCGGGCGGTACACCACACCCGACGGCACCTCCTCATATGGGCCTGGACCGAGGGCACCCCGACCTCTCCCTCCACTAGCGGGAACAATGGGGGCTGGTACCCCAAACACACCTCAAACGGGGAGAGGCCGGTAGCAGATGATACTTGGCTGTTGTGAGCGTACTTGATCCAGGCCAAATGGTTACTCCAGGCCGTCGGGTGCGCGGAGGTTACACAGCGGAGGGCCTGCTCCAATTCCTGGTTTGCCCGATCTGCCTGTCCGTTCGTCTGAGGATGGTACCCGGATGAGAGACTCACGGTGCCCCCAGTTCCCTGCAGAAACTCCTCCAGACCTGAGAGGAGAACTGAGGACCACGGTCAGAGACGATATCCGATGGAATCCCATGCAGACGCACGACGTGGTGGACCAGGAGGTCTGCAGTCTCCTGGGCCATCGGGAGCTTCGGGAGGGCCACGAAGTGGGCCACCTTGGAGAACCGGTCCACTATTGTGAGGATGGTAGTCATGCCCTGGGACGGCGGGAGGCCCGTGACAAAGTCCAGGCCAATTTGAGACCAGGGGCGATGAGGCACGGGCAGAGGCTGGATGAGGCCTTGGGCCTTGTGGTGGTCGGCTTTGCCCCTGGCGCAGGTGGTGCAGGCCTGGACATACTCCCAGACGTCGGCTTCCATAGACACCCACCAGAAGCGCTGCCGGACCACTGCCACGGTCCTTCGCACCCCTGGATGACAGGAGAGCTTAGAACCGTGACAGAAGTCTAGGACCGCAGCCCTGGCCTCTGGTGGGACGTACAACTTGTTCTTCAGACCTGTCCCCGGGTCCGGGCTCCGTGTCAGGGCCTCCCGGACGGTCTTCTCCAAGTCCCAGGTGAGGGTGGCCACGACAGTGGACTCGGGGATGATGGTCTCCGTTGGGTCTGACAGCTCGGTCTTGACCTCCTCTTCGTGCACCCGGGACAGGGAGTCAGATCATTGGTTCTTCGTTCCGGGGTGGTAGGTGATCCGAAAGTCAAAACACCCGAAGAACAGTGACCAGCGGGCTTGCCTGGGGTTCAGACGCCTGGCGGTCCGAATGTACTCCAGGTTCCGATGGTCCGTGAAAACCGTAAATGGTACCGATGCTCCCTCCAACAGGTGTCTCCACTCCTCCAGAGCCTCTTTCACTGCTAGAAGTTCCCGATTGCCGACGCCATAGTTCCATTCAGCCGGGGTCAACCTGCGGGAAAAGTAGGCACATGGATGGAGAACCTTGTCGGACTCCGCGGTCTGGGATAGCACGGCTCCTATCCCTGAGTCAGAGGCGTCCACTTCAACTATAAACTGGTGATTGGGACCGGGCTGCTCCAGAACTGGCGCAGTCGAGAACCGGCGTTTCAACTCCCTAAACGCGGCTTCGCACCGATCCGACCAGGTGAAGGGGACTTTTGTGGAGGTCAGGGCTGTGAGGGGGCTAACTACCTGACTGTAGCCCTTGATGAACCTTCGGTAGAAATTTGCAAAACCAAGGAACTGTTGCAGTTTCCTACGGTTTGTTGGTTGGGGCCAATCTCTCACTGCCGCAACCTTGGCCGGATCAGGGGCGACGGAGTTGGAGGAGATTATGAACCCCAGGAAGGACAAAGAAGTGCGGTGGAACTCGCACTTCTCACCCTTCACAAACAGCCGGTTCTCCAACAACCGCTGCAGGACCTGACGTACATGCCTGACATGGGTCTCAGGATCCGGAGAAAAGATGACTATATCGTCCAGATATACAAAGACAAACCGATGCAGGAAGTCCCGCAAGATGTCATTAACCAACGCTTGGAACATCGCGGGCGCATTGGTGAGGCCGAACGGCATGACCAAGTACTCAAAGTGACCTAACGGGGTGTTAAATGCCGTCCTCCACTCATCTCCCTCCCGGATCCGAACCAGGTGATAAGCATTCCTAAGATCCAGTTCAGTGAAAATGTGGGCTGCATGCAAGGGCGTGAACACTGAATCCAACAGAGGTAACGGGTATCGGTTGCGAACCGTGATCTCGTTCAGCTCTCTGTAATCAATGCATGGACGGAGTCCGCCGTCCTTCTTGCCCACAAAAAAGAAAGCAGCACCCATCGGGGAGGTGGAGTTCCGGATCAACCCGGCAGCTAACGAGTCCCGGATGTAGGTCTCCATTGATTCGCGTTCCGGACATGAGAGGTTGTACAACCGGCTGGACGGGTACTCAGCGCCCGGTATCAAATCAATGGCACAATCGTACGGATGGTGCGGGGGCAGCGCGAGTGCCAGATCCTTGCTCAAGACGTCAGCAAGGTCATGGTACTCGGCTGGCACCACCGCCAGATTGGGGGGGACTAAAACCTCCTCCTTAGCTGTCACACCGGGTGGAACCGAGGATCCTAAACACTCCCGGTGGCAGGTTTCGCTCCACTGAACCACAATCCCAGACGGCCAATCAATCCGGGGATTGTGTTTTAACACCCATGGAAAACCCAAAATCACTCGGGAGGTAGAAGGTGTTACATAAAACAATCTCCTCCCTGTGATTCCCAGACGCAACCAATGTCACTGGCTGTGTCTGGTGTGTGATTAGTGGAAGAAGGGTGCCATCTAGTGCCCGCAATGACAGTGGTGACGGTAAGGCCACCAGAGGGAGCCCAACCTCCTTTGACCTGTTAGACCTCAGTGCTGCTTTTGATACTGTTGACCATAAAATTTTATTACAGAGATTAGAGCATGCCATAGGTATTAAAGGCACTGCGCTGCGGTGGTTTGAATCATATTTGTCTAATAGATTACAATTTGTTCATGTAAATGGGGAATCTTCTTCACAGACTAAAGTTAATTATGGAGTTCCACAAGGTTCTGTGCTAGGACCAATTTTATTCACTTTATACATGCTTCCTTAGGCAGTATTATTAGACGGTATTGCTTAAATTTTCATTGTTACGCAGATGATACCCAGCTTTATCTATCCATGAAGCCAGAGGACACACACCAATTAGCTAAACTGCAGGATTGTCTTACAGACATAAAGACATGGATGACCTCTAATTTCCTGCTTTTAAACTCAGATAAATCTGAAGTTATTGTACTTGGCCCCACAAATCTTAGAAACATGGTGTCTAACCAGATCCTTACTCTGGATGGCATTACCCTGACCTCTAGTAATACTGTGAGAAATCTTGGAGTCATTTTTGATCAGGATATGTCATTCAAAGCGCATATTAAACAAATATGTAGGACTGCTTTTTTGCATTTACGCAATATCTCTAAAATCAGAAAGGTCTTGTCTCAGAGTGATGCTGAAAAACTAATTCATGCATTTATTTCCTCTAGGCTGGACTATTGTAATTCATTATTATCAGGTTGTCCTAAAAGTTCCCTAAAAAGCCTTCAGTTCATTCAAAATGCTGCAGCTAGAGTACTAACGGGGACTAGAAGGAGAGAGCATCTCTCACCCATATTGGCCTCTCTTCATTGGCTTCCTGTTAATTCTAGAATAGAATTTAAAATTCTTCTTCTTACTTATAAGGTTTTGAATAATCAGGTCCCATCTTATCTTAGGGACCTCGTAGTACCATATCACCCCAATAGAGCGCTTCGCTCTCAGACTGCAGGCTTACTTGTAGTTCCTAGGGTTTGTAAGAGTAGAATGGGAGGCAGAGCCTTCAGCTTTCAGGCTCCTCTCCTGTGGAACCAGCTCCCAATTCAGATCAGGGAGACAGACACCCTCTCTACTTTTAAGATTAGGCTTAAAACTTTCCTTTTTGCTAAAGCTTATAGTTAGGGCTGGATCAGGTGACCCTAAACCATCCCTTAGTTATGCTGCTATAGACGTAGACTGCTGGGGGGTTCCCATGATGCACTGTTTCTTTCTCTTTTTGCTCTGTATGCACCGCTCTGCATTTAATCATTAGTGATCGATCTCTGCTCCCCTCCACAGCATGTCTTTTTCCTGGTTCTCTCCCTCAGCCCCAACCAGTCCCAGCAGAAGACTGCCCCTCCCTGAGCCTGGTTCTGCTGGAGGTTTCTTCCTGTTAAAAGGGAGTTTTTCCTTCCCACTGTAGCCAAGTGCTTGCTCACAGGGGGTCGTTTTGACCGTTGGGGTTTTACATAATTATTGTATGGCCTTGCCTTACAATATAAAGCGCCTTGGGGCAACTGTTTGTTGTGATTTGGCGCTATATAAAAAAATTGATTGATTGATTGATTGATTGACCATCTGCTATCCAGCAGATTCCCCTCCGACCCCGTGTCCACCAGTGCTGTGGCGTGAAGGGTTAGACCCCCACTCAGGATCGTGACTGGGATGCGTGCAGATTTTCGTGGTCTCCCCGCGTGGGTATTGTGACCCACCCTTAGCCCAGTCTCTAAGGACGAGTGCTGCTGTATTGACCGTTTGGGGCATTTTTTCTGTGTGTGCTCGGTTGAGCTGCAGCGAAAACACTCCCCACGGACCAGCCTCCTTTGTCTCTGATCTGATCGCCTTTTGGCCCTGCTCATCTCTCTAACAACGTCAGCAGGGGGAGCTGTCGTCACGTGGAGTGCCCTGGCTGTGGAGCGTGGGGAAGACGGCTCCCTTTTGGACCCGGGAGGAAGAGGGACGGCTTGTGCCTGACCACGCCCTTTGTCTCGCTCCCGTTGGTGTTCTGTTAATCGGTTGTCTAACCGTATAACCAGGTCGATAAGCCCGTCTAAATTCCGCGGCTCGTCCTTCACCAGCAGGTGCTCCTTAAGGACCAGAGACAGTCCGTTTACGAAGGCGGCGCGGAGTGCAACAGCATTCCAGCCGGCTCGCGCTGCCGCAATGCGGAAGTTGACTGCATACTTCGCTGCGCTCCGACACCCCTGTCTTATCGACAGCAGCACGCTTGAAGCGGTCTCGCTTCTATGAGGGTGGTCGAACACCTGTCGGAATTCCCTCACAAACCCAGCATATGTCGTTAGGAGCGGTGACTTCTGCTCCCAGAGCGCCGTAGCCCAGGCGCGTGCCTCTCCTCGAAGCAAATTTATAACATAAGCCACCCGGCTAGCGTCTGACGCATACATGACAGGACGCTGTGAAAAGACGAGCGAGCACTGCATCAAGAAGTCCGCGCACGTCTCAACACAGCCTCCATACGGCTCCGGAGGGCTTATGTATGCTTCAGGGGAAAGTGGGGGGGTTCATTGAACGACCAGTGGAATGTCTGTTTCTGGCATTCGGTCAGCAGGAGGAGGTGCTGCAGCAGCACCCTGAGCATGCGCTTCCACCTGGGTGGTGAGAGCCTCCATCCTTCGATTGAGAATAATGCTCTGCTCGGTAACTAAGTCCAACTGAGCAGTAAAAGCGGTTAAGATGCGCTGCAGCTCACCTAACACGCCTCCTGCTGGCGCCTGTGCACCTCACTCTTCAAGTGGCTGTTCAAGCGATGGTTGACGCCCCTCGGGATCCATGACGCTGGCCGAGAAATCCTGTTGTAAAAGTGTAGGAACACAGACCCACAACAGGGGGCGCAAATGAACGGGCAATGGATAAGCCAAACAGTAACAATTTAATGTTGTAAATTGTGCACAACGGAATACAGACAATAACAGGTTTGGAACTACAGTCAATTATATGTTGAGTGACGTGTGGGCAGGCTTGAGGATAGGAGACGCCCGTCCAGAACCGAGCCGGATCCCACACGGCCCTCACCGCCAACGGATCTGAAGAACACCGGAGCCGCCAAGTCCTGGGTCCCCAGGTGGCCACTGTCTCCAGCTGTCAGACCTGGCACTGCTGGCAGAGAACAAAAACAGCACAGGTGAGTGTAAGTACGCACACTCAGTAATCCCAAAGTCTGTGTTCCTTAGGGAGGGAGCACCTCCACCTCCAATAACACACTCGTGCAGCTCCTGTCTAACCACTTATCTGGTTGGGGTGTGAAGCGAAGCCGTCGCTGTTCACACCAAACGCCAATCCAGCAGATAAGGCACACCACAGGAAAGCGGCTGCAAAAACAGTTCAGACTATGACAGTTTTCAGTACAGCAGAGAATTACCTCTAAGGTAGCTGATTTCTCGGCGGGGAGGTGGAGTTGTAGTCCGGCCTTTATGGTGATGGTGATGTGGATGAGTGACAGCTGGTGCTGATGACGAGTGACAGCTGTCACTCCCAGTTGCTATGACGCCCTCTTGTGCTTGAAGCCCGCACTTCAAGCAGGGCGCCATCTGGTGGTGGTGGGCCAGCAGTACCTCCTCTTCAGCGGCCCACACAACAGGTTTGGCTGTGTACAATATTTTCTTTCTTTCTTTTTCATGACTGTCTTTTTAATTTGGGGTACTTTGTATCCTCCATATTCTACAATTTTTTAAAAAATCTGGACTGTATTTTTACAGTGGTTTCTCTAAAGTGCTTTACAATAATGCACCACATTCACTTCTCTCTCTCTCTCTGTCGCTCATGCACACACACACACACACACGCACACCAAAGTCAGCATGATGGCTTCCAAGGTGTTCAACTGCACACTGTGAGCAACTTGGGATTTAAGGACCTTGCCCAAGAGCCCTGAGTGATTTATAAATTCTAATGAGTGTGAATTGAATTGAGTTAAGTATTTCTTATCCAATACTGGTTATTGTTGTGGAGGAGGTGTGGGGGACGGCAGTGAGGGGTGCGCAAACTTAATCAGGGTGTACACAGAGGTGTGTAATGTAAAATGCTTGGAAACTACTGCTCTAAACAATCAGCTCCCAATGACACGCTTGAATTTGTGAAATAAATATTTTTTGTGACAAAATATTTGAATGCCTGATTCAAAGTTATTGGTAGAATCTCTGATTACTGTTACACAAATTACACTTGACTGATCAAAAAGTCACTACTGGACAGATAGAGACTACCTTGACTGCGTTGACTACACGGATTGCTACTTTGTCATATCCCGAGGGTGGGGTGTCACATGTTTGTCTGAAGAGTGCGGTGTATTAGTTGTCTGCTTTTATAGCTGTTTCGGCCATATATACAGACCGGTAACTTCAATTCTGATTTCTACCTGTAGAAGTACCTGTGCTGTTCCATTTTGTATTCATTTGTCTCTCAAAGGCATCACTATTGTCAGTATCCAGGGAACAGTGGGCCTTTGGGTGGACCTGTTTGTTGATGTCTCTGTTCTATATTACTCTGTTTTCTCATCCAAGTGGTCTATCTCCCAGATGTAAAAAGAAGGCCACGCACTTGGCTTGGTGCTTGCTTGGTAGGTGCCGGCAGCGATCTTCCAATGGTGTCAGGAGTGGGGCGGACGGCCCTGAGGGCTGGTGGCCTCCAGCTGCTGTGAGAAGTGGATGAAGAAGTTGGATCTTGGATGAAGACGACTTCACCTTCTAAGAAGAGGGTCTACGATTTGCATACATGTCAACCTATATACGGGTTGTCCATCAATTATACAGATTTTTCTGAGTTTCAGAGTCATAAGGATGTACAAATAAAGTCTTACGAATATTCAGGGTTGGTCTGCAGCGGTTCTGTAATCAACTGTTTCTGCAGCGCGACTCCACTTTTAAGCGTGAACCATTGAAGCAATGCTTGGTTCTCTCGGCAGAGAACCATTTGGTTTGATACCACTGCGGTATCAAACCATTGAAGCAATGCTTCACTATCAGTATTGAAGCATTGCTTCAATGGTTCGATACCTCAGCGGTATCAAACCAAATGGTTCTCTGCCGAGACAGAGTCCTATCAAAATTAATAACTTCAAAATGAATTGCCGCTTTAAATAAAATTACACCTCTTTAAAACGTTGTATTCTACTGTACGAGGTCTGTTAGAAAAGTATTGGGCCTTTTTTTTTCCTCAAAAACCTGATGGATTTGAATCAAGCATGCTTGCATGAGCCAGCCTTGAACCTGCATGCGCATGCGTGAATTTTTTCACGCCTGTCGATTGCGTCAGTTGCTGGGAAACAGCATTTGTGTGAGGTCGTGTGTCGTGCTCTCGCCACTTTTTCATTGCAAGGAAAATGATGGAATGACTGGAGCAGCGCTCCTGCATCAAATTTTGCCAGAAACTGGGTGACAGCAGGTGGAAACCATTCGGAAGATTCAGACGGCTTTTGGTGGCTTTTCAGTCATGTGACTATCCGAGAAATTGTGGAAGAGGTGGGCATCATTTTTCGGAGTCCAGCATGTCCTGTGAGACTTCAACACAAAGTTGCTTTTGCTGCGCCGTCAGCAGCCTCGGCACGAATTTCGCCTCCACTCTTTTCATGGCCAAATCTGTCACAGTGGAATGTGCCGAAAAAGTGCTGATGTCCACCTCTTCTGCAATTTCTCAGATAGTCACACGACAGTCCCGCATCACCACAGCGTTCACTTTGGAAATGATCTGGTCATTTCAGCATGTTGATGGCCGACCGGAGCGTGGCTCGCTCTCCACCGTTGTGCAGACGTCTTTAAACCGGTTGTACCACTCCTTAATCTGTGTGATGCCCAGAGCATCGTCACCGAAAGCCGTCTGAATCTTCCGAATGGTTTCCACCTGGCTGTCACCCAGTTTCTGGCTAAATTTGATGCAGTAGCGCTGCTCCAGTCATTCCGCCATTTTCCTTGCATTGAAAAACCGCAGAGAGCACAACACACGACCTCACACAAAGGCTGCTTGCCAGCAACTGACGCAATCGACAGGCGTGAAAAAATTCACGCATGTGCACGAAGGTTCAAGGTTGGCTCATGCAAGCACACCTGATTCAAATCCATCAGGATTTGAAAAAAAAAAATAAGGTCCGATACTTTTCTAACAGACCTCGTATACTCCTCTTAGGTTCATGCAGGCTCATGTACTCATGGGTATTTTTTGTTATTTTTGGTAGTTAGATGGTTATGTTATATTTCAATCAATCAATTTTATTTATATAGCGCCAAATCACAACAAACAGTTGCCCCAAGGCACTTTATATTGTAAGGCAAGGCCATACAATAATTACGTAAAAACCCCAACGGTCAAAACGACCCCCTGTGAGCAAGCACTTGGCGACAGTGGGAAGGAAAAACTCCCTTTTAACAGGAAGAAACCTCCAGCAGAACCAGGCTCAGAGAGGGGCAGTCTTCTGCTGGGACTGGTTGGGGCTGAGGGAGAGAACCAGGAAAAAGACATGCTGTGGAAGGGAGCAGAGATCAATCACTAATGATTAAATGCAGAGTGGTGCATACAGAGCAAAAAGAGAAAGAAACACTCAGTGCATCATGGGAACCCCCCAGCAGTCTAAGTCTATAGCAGCATAACTAAGGGATGGTTCAGGGTCACCTGATCCAGCCTCTCCTAGTCCCCCATTAGTACTCTAGCTGCAGCATTTTGAATTTAACGAAGGCTTTTCAGGGAACTTTTAGGACAACCTGATAATAATGAATTATAATAGTCCAAGCCTAGAGGAAATAAATGCATGACATTAGTTTTTCAGCATCACTCTGAGACAAGACCTTTCTAATTTTAGGATATTGCACAAATGCAAAAAAGCAGTCCCTACATATTTGTTTTATATGCGGCATTGAATACATATCCTGATCAAAAATGACTCCAAGAGTTCTCCCAGTAGTCCTATGAGGTCAGGGTAATGCCATCCAGAGTAAGGATCTGGTTAGACACCATGTTTATAAGATTTGTGGGGCCAAGTACAATAAACTTCCGTTTATCTGAGTTTAAAAGCAGGAAATTAGAGGTCATCCATGTCTTTATGTCTGTAAGACAATCCTGCAGTTTAGCTAATTGGTGTGTGTCCTCTGGCTTCATGGATAGATAACAGCTGGGTATCATCTGCGTAACAATGAAATTTCAGCAATGCCGTCCAATAATACTGCCTAAGGGAGCATGTATAAAGTGAAAAATTGGTCCTAGCACAGAACCTTGTGGAACTCCATAATTAACCTTAGTCTGTGAAGAAGATTCCCCATTTACATGAACAAATTGTAATCTATTAGATAAATATGATTTCAAACAACCGCAGCGCAGTGCCTTTAATACCTATGGCATGCTCTAATCTCTGTAATAAAATTTGTATGGTCACAGTATCAAAGCCGCACTGAGGTCTAACAGAACCAGCACAGAGATGAGTCCACTGTCTGAGGCCATAAGAAGATCATTTGTAACCTTCACTAATGCTGTTTCTGTACTATGATGAATTTCTTAAACCTGACTGAAACTCTTCAAATAGACCAGGGGTGGGCAATCATGTGCCATGAAGGGCCGAAGCACTGCAGGTTTTCCTTGCTACCAATCACCTCAGCAGGTGATTTCATTAATGTTCAGGTGTTTCAGCAGGTGATTTCATTGACAACCAGGTGTTTATGTTCAAGGGAGAAGCTCATCAGCAACCCACCTGCTGAGGTGATTGGTTGAAGGAAAACATGCAGTGTCTCGGCCCTCGTTGCCCACCCCTGAAATAGACCATTCCTCTGCAGATGATCAGTTAGCTGTTTTACAACTACCCTTTCAAGAATTTTTGAGAGAAAAGGAAGGTTGGAGATTGGCCTATAATTAGCTAAGATAGCTGGGTCAAGTGATGGCTTTTTAAGTAATGGTTTAATTACTGCCACCTTAAAAGCCTGTGGTACATAGCCAACTAACAAAGATAGATTGATCATATTTAAGATCAAAGCATTAAATAATGGTAGGGCTTCCTTGAGCAGCCTGGTAGGAATGGGGTCTAATAGACATGTTGATGGTTTGGATGAAGTAACTAATGAAAATAACTCAGACAGAACAATCGGAGAGAAAGAGTCTAACCAAATACCGGCATCACTGAAAGCAGCCAAAGATAACGATACGTCTTTGGGATGGTTATGAGTAATTTTTTCTCTAATAGTTAAAATTTTATTAGCAAAGAAAGTCATGAAGTCATTACTAGTTAAAGTTAAAGGAATACTCGGCTCAATAGAGCTGAAAAGAAACCCGGGGTTGTTCTTATTTTCTTCAATTAGTGATGAGTAGTAAGATGTCCTAGCTTTACGGAGGGCTCTTTTTCCAGGCTAAGTGAAGATTTTCTAAATTAGTGAGACGCCATTTCCTCTCCAACTTACAGGTTATCTGCTTTAAGCTGAGAGTTTGAGAGTTATACCACAGAGTCAGGCACTTCTGATTTAAATCTCTCCTTTTCAGAGGCGCTACAGCATCCAAAGTTGTCTTCAATGAGGATGTAAAACTATTGACGAGATACTCTATCTCACAGAGTTTAGGTAGCTACTCTGCACTGTGTTGGTATATGGCATTAGAGAACATAAAGAAGGAATCATTTGTGGGGGTTTTTCGCACTTCACTTTTGTTTTAGGTGACATGACTTAAGGTCACGTCAACAGGTGGAGCTGTTGGATATTATGTTTCATGGCTAATTTGTCTGCGATATAAATCATGATATAACTTGCTAATAATTTGCTAATACCCTAAAATCTTAGAATGATAATGATAATATTAATAATAATGATAAAATCCTCATATTTCCTCGGGAACACCATGAGGCATACTGTTCATCAGCTTATCACGCGACACAGACAAACAGTTTTACACATAACATTTATATAACAACTCGAGCAGCACACCGCACATAGATGTCAGATGTTAAAATGCAACATGTTTCATGCAAACACATAACTTTACTGATTCATGCTGAGGGTAGTGGCCTGCCCATCTGGGGCATGGCTGGAGTGCAGGGGGGAAAAGGCAGGCGTGGGGCGGAGTTAGTCAGCTGAGTTAGTCAGGCTGAGTTAGCAACTTGTTGTCCAGGAAAGACTTTGTTTAATACAGCATTTATAATTGAATTTTGAATTCACTCCCCATTTTACAAATTTACAATCTAACATAGCCCTATATGATTACATTAAACAATGGCTCAAACTGAACAATATATTAACATTTAAATATACAAATAAAAAATACACGATATATTTACACAACTTCTCATAATAAATCAAGATGAAGCCAATTACACTAATTTTACGCTAAAAAGGTTTTTGACAAATTGTGCTGAAAATTGAGAATTGTGCAGTGAACTGACCACATAGTGCATCCTGAAAATGTTCATAGCACTTCACTTTTTCCACATTTTATGTTGCAGCCTCATTCCAAAGAGGATGAAATTCATTTTTTTTTTCCCTCAAAATTCTACATATAAGGTCCCACAGTTGACAGTGCATGTCAGAGCACAAACCAAACATGACGTCAAAAGAATCGTCTGTAGATCTCTGAGGCATGATCTCATGGCACAAATCTGGGGAAGGGTACATAAACATTTCTCCTGCTTTGACGGTCCCAGTGAGCACAGTAGCCTCCATCGTCCATAAATGGAAGAAGTTCGGATCCACCAGGACTCTTCCTAGAGTGGCCACACCAAAGCCATTCCTTAGTAAAAGGCACATGGCAGCCTGTCTGGAGTTTGCCAAAAGGCACCTGAAGGACTCTCGGACCATGAGAAACAAAATTTTCTGGTCTGATGAGACAAAGACTGAACTCTTTGATGTGAATACCAAGCATAATGTTTGGATGAAACCAGGCAGCATCCCTACAGTGAAGTATGGTGGTGGCACCATCATACTGTGGGGATGTTTTTCAGCAGCAGGAACTGGGAGACTAGTCAGGATTGAGGGAAAGATGAATGCAGCAATGTACAGAGACATCCTGGATGAAAACCTGCTCCAGAGCGATCTTGACCTCAAACTGGGGCAAAGATGAACCTTTGCCCCAGTCTGAGATATCAAAGGAGTAGCTTTAGTACAACTCTGTGAATGTCCTTGAGTGGCCCAGCCAGAGCCCAGACCTGAACTGATTGAACATCTCTGGAGAAATCTGAAAATGGCTATGCACCAACGCTCACCATCCAACCTGATGGAGCTTGTGAGGTGCTGCAAAGACGAATAGGCAAACCGTCCAAAGATGGTGCACCAAGCATCATATTCAAGAAGACCTGAGGCTGTAATTGCTACCAAAGGTGCATCAACAAAGTACTGAGAAAAGTGTTTGAATACTTATGTACATGTATTTCTTAATTTTCATTTTTAATAATTTGCAAAAAATTCAAACAAAAGACTTTGTCATTACAGGGTGTTGGAGTCACATTTTTGAGGGGAAACAAGTGAATTTACCTCCATTTTTGATAAAATAAGGAAAAGGTGTAGCGCTGTGAATTCTTTCTGGATGCACTGTAATATATTTGATCGAGTGTGGCCAAGACAAATATTGGTCAACATGTTGAGTTGTAATAAGTCCTTTTAGCCTTTATGAGCTTTTATTGGCTTTTGAAATAGTGCATCAATAGACTCAAACTGAAAGTAATCTTTACAACTTGATATAAATTAATTAAAAATAAAAAAGCCAAGATGATGAGTTGCATAAGTAATCAGCCTCTTTGGTATCATACCTGTAAATAATCATTTTAATTGCCAGTTTTCTTCAGACAAGTCAGGGGATGGATACATGAACATTTCCAAGTCACTGAATATGTGGTTAGGGGTTACTCTATGGTAATCTGTGTGGAGTAGACAACTCTCAACAACTGAGTGACTGTGCAAGAAGAATTTGTTGAGGATTGGAATGAGAATGGAGTAGTTTCAGTTTCATTCTCACTGAAGCAACTCTTTGATTGGTGCAATGCAGACCAGAGTTGGACAACACTCTACCACTGGTATCAAAATCAGTGGAGTCTTCCATGCCCTAATATCTATCTGTTTGGCAAATTTGGTGAGAGTTCGTGACAAGTAGTTTGTAGTAGTAATCCTTCAAAGGCCTATATGAAGTGAAATCTTGATCCAGCATCTGGATTCAAATCCAGATCATCTCCAAATTTACTGGGGCCTTCCATGGCCTAATAGTATCCAAACGTGGTGAGAATCTGTGAATTAGTTTGCGCAATTCTCTTCAAAGCCTATATAAAGTGAACTCTTCGAACCCAGAATCTGGATCTGGATCACCTCCAATATTCTGAGAATCCTCCATGGCCTAATATCTATCTGGGGTGCAAACTTGGTCGAGAATCTGTGAAGTAGTTTTTTAAACATATAGAGTGAAACTTGATCCAGAATCCGGATCCAGATCCAAATCACGTCCAAAATTTAATGGAGTCTTCCATGCCCAATATGTACAGTGGGTAAAAAAGTATTTAGTCAGTCCCTGATTTTGCAAGTTCTCCTACCTTAGAAAGATGAGAGAGGTCTGTAATTGTCATAGGTACACTCCAGGAAATCACATTGTAGGATTTTTAAAGAATTTATTTGTAAATGATGGTGGAAAATAATAATTGGTCAATAACAAGAGTTCCAGCTCAATATTTTGTAACATAATCTTGTTGGCAATGACAGAGGTCAAACATTTCCTGTAAGTCTTCACCAGGTTTGCACACACTGTAGCTGGTATTTTGGCCCATTCCTCCATGCAAATCTCCTCTAGAGCAGTGATGTTTTGGGGCTGTTGCTGGGCAACACAGACTTTCAACTCCTTCAACAAATTTCTATGGGATTGAGGTCTGGAGACTGGCTTGGCCACTCAAGGACCTTGAAATGCTTTTTACGGAGCCACTCCTTCATTGCCCGAGCGTGGTGGTTTGAGATCATTGTCATGCCGGAATGACCAGCCACATTGCATCTTCAATGCTCTCACTGGTGGAAGGAGGTTTTGGCTTAAAATCTAATGATACATGGCCCGTTCATTCTTCCTTAACACAGATCAGTCGTCCTGTTCCCTTTGCAGAAAAACAGCCCCAAAGCAGGATGTTTCCACCCCCATGCTTCACAGTAGATATGGTGTTCTTGGAATTGAAACTCAGCATTTGTCTTCCTCCAAACATGACTAGTTGAGTTTTTACCAAAAACTTCTATTTTGGTTTCATCTGACCACATGATATTCTCCCCAATCCTTTTCTGGATCATCCTATGCTCTCTGGTAAACTTCAGACGGGCCTGGACACATACTAGCTTAAGCAGGGGGACACGCCTGGCACTGTAGGATTTGAGTCCCTCTCTGCATAGTGTGGTAGCCTTGTTACTTTGGTCCCAGCTCTCTGCAGGTCATTCATCAGGTCCCTTTGTGTAGTTCTGGGATTTGTGTTCACTGTTCACCATGATCATTTTGACCCCACGGGATGACATCTTGCGTGGAGCCCTGGATCAAGGAAGATTATCGATGGTCTTGTATGTTTTCCATTTTCTTACAATTGCTCCACAGTTGATTTATTCACACCAACCTGCTTGACTATTGTAGATTCACTCTTCCCAGCCTGTTGAACATCTACAATTTTCTTCCTGGTGTCCTTCGACAGCTCTTTGGTCTTGGCCATGGTGAGTTTGGAGTCTGACTGTTTGAGGCTGTGGATAGGTGTTTTTATACGATAATGAGTTCCAAACACATGCCATTAATACAGGTAAGAGGTGGACAGAAGAGCTTCTTAAAGAAGAAGTTGCAGCTCTCAGAGCCGAAATCTTGCTTGTCTGTGGTTGACCAATATTTATTTTCCACCCTAATTTACAAATAGATTCTTTGAAAATACCTACAATGTGATTTCCTGGATTTTTTTTCTCTCATTTTGTCTCTCACAGTTGAAGTGTACCTATGATGAAATTACAGACCTCTCTCATCTTCTAAGTAGGAGAACTTGCACAATCAAGGACTGACTAAATACTTTTTTGCCCCACCGTATCTGTGTTGAAAATGTCATCAAAATCCATACAGTAGTTTTGATGTAAGCCTGCTAACAGTAATCCTCAGCGACTATATGAAATGAAACTTGATCCAGATTTCCGATCTGCATTTTCTTAGGGAATTACTGTGGATCACTTGTTTCAGGCACAGCCATTATGAATGTCTCATCTGAAGGCCCTCTGATGCATAAGATACTGACATCTGGTGTTTGTCTGTGCACTACAAGTATCTCATTGTACAATGGGTTTTTTGGGGAGAAAATATCACACTGATGAAGCAGACATCTCAGAAATCTGTATCAAATATGAGTACACTTGGCGTGTGTATAGGGTTAAAGCCCCTTTAACAGCGGGCCACTGTAGAGTTGCATAATATGGTATACCGACGGCGCCATGTTATGCAGCTCTATGCCGGGTTTTGCTCCTACGCAGCAGTAAGCTGTGGGCTATGTGAGGTGGACACACCGTGTCCACCTCACGTTAAAACCATGTAAATTAAAGTAAACGTTTCATTTTTTCAGCATAGAGCACTGGAGGCAGAAAGAATGCAGTTTTTAGCAAGTCTACACAACACTCCACTACTGTATGTAAATCTACACCTCGGGAAAGCACCTTTTGGAGTTGCACTCAAATCTTGTTGCAATGCAAATTACAATGACAATAAAGGTGATTCTAATTCTGAACGTAGCCATATCCCATCACCAGCCTACACAGGGATTACGCCACATTTTCCAGCATACTTGATCATCACAATGCAACTGTATGCAAGCCAGGAATGAAAGGGGCTTACGGGGTAATATTGTGCAATTTGCCATTCAAAATTTTCCTTAGCACTAAAAACTATTCATTTTGTATAATCGATCTTCATGTTGTCATTTATTCATTTTAAGTATTTGTTCAGGCACCTTTTAGGCATCAGCACTGTTTTAAAAGTACTGGCTACACACCACTGTCGTAAAGAACTTAAAGGACATGTCACACCAAAATCACAGCAATTTAAATTTGGGCTGTTAGTGACCATTTGATGATCCACCGGGATTACTTTGTGCACTTCCGTGACCAGTTTCAAAGAATATGGCATTCACAACAAACAGCTACAGAGACGTCCGAAAACAAAGTACTCGTGAGTACTCGAGTGTTTCCGACAAGTGACGTCGCAACTAGAAGCATCACAGCGTGCACTTCAATGGAATGTAGCTGCAAATGTTAAGAATGGAGGCACAAATTAATTCCAAAATTGACATAAGTGTGATGTTGTGTTATGCCGACTCATTTTTAACTGAAACTGTTCATTTTAATGGAGTCATGGTAAAATCTGCGGCTCCAAGGAGGTTTCTGTGCACCTGCACTGCCATGAGTCATAAACGCAGCCTGTCAGTAACCATCCCTTTTCTTGAATCAGTTTTGTGCACGATTAATTACGAGTGTTATCAATAAAATCTAAAAAAAAAAAATACATCTGCTGCCAGGGGAAAGCGAGTGTCTTGTCAGCTGCACAGCAAGCGCGCACACACATACACACACATTCCAGCTCCAAATTTACACTCTCACAGTAAAAAAAGAAAAAGAAAAACGCGTGCACGCATAAAATAACATCCATGAACTCCTGGAAATAATGTATTCTGACTTTTGTACCAATGTAACAAATCCATCTCTGTGTCCAGGCAGTCTGTTAAAAACAGTGTCAGATGTCCCCACGTCCATGTCTAGACATGTCCATGGCTATAATCTGACATTTACATTTTATGTGCTCATCAATATGTGTTGTCCCTTTTAAATAAATAAATTAAAATAAAATTAAAATGTCCACAGCTTCAGTAACCAGCATCCACACAAACAGCGCGTCACCACACTAGGCTCTAAAATCTGACGAGTTTCAGGGTGAAGTGTGCATTTGCTCTCTGTAAATCTGAGCCATCACATTTGAACAGCAGCTGAGAATCTTCGTTTTCAGATGCAGCAGGTTTGATTCCCTCTTTCTGTCAATCATTGGGATGTTTCTGTTTTGCTAATTAGGGCGTCACACACTGAAAATGCAGAGAATTGCCAAGTGAAACATTTTCCAGAAATGCATTTGCTAACACAGAGTGAAAGGAATAAAATACAGAGATCACTAATTATTAGCACGTGTGCAGAGACACTTACATTCATGGGTACTTTTTTGTTGTCTTACTAACTGGGACGTTAAAAAACATGAGACATGTCCTTTAAACAATACCAACCTTGTGCAGTAGATATCACAAAACACAAGACCTGACTTATAGAATCAAATCTTCCTTGCCTTTTTAATCAGGTATCAAGTATATCATTGCAATATGAACATTAAAATAGTCGAGCCTGCAATGACCTTTGAGTTTCATAGCTGTGTTCTATTGATTATAATAATTCTGTTTACCACCTTCAGTGAAGCAAAGGTAAAGTCAGTGGTGGGCACAGTTCAGATAATCCGATAACAGATAATTATCGGAGATAATGTTTTCATTATCGGATTATCTTTTTAGATAACTTTAAAAACCATTATCGGACTAATTATCTTCCGATAAATTTTTGTCCGGTAACTTTTAGACCAATAGCGTAGTAAACAAAGCTGAACAGCGACAAACATTTTTAAAATCAGTTGAGCACCTACCTGTTAAAAGTTTCATAACAGATGTATAGTTCCACCCTCTCCAAATAGAAGATAGCTGATTCAAGGAGAAACTGCTCTTTCCTTTGCAAGCAAAGGAGAACTGGTCACAAAAAAAAAAAAATCATCATTTCCTTTAACACCATACTGATCACTGAAGTCATACTGTAGTCATCCAGAGGCATACATTTTTAACTTATGGTTCAAATTTTAACCAAACTAATTTCGGACAAGTTATTTAAAATTACTGTCACATCTGAAGTTTTATGAAGTGAAAATATCAGATATGTTTTAGTTTTAAAGTAATGCACTAATTTTTAAGGTTTTAGTGAGCATATGCTGTGCCCAGCAGTGCATTATGGGTAGGATAGGGTAATCTCAGTACATTCACGACAGGACAAATGCATTTCAGACTGTTGTGTGGGCCGCCAGAAGAGGAGGTACTGCTGGTCCACCACCAGAGGGCGCCCTGCCTGAAGTGCGGGCTTCAGGCACGAGAGGGCGCTGCCGCCATGGACACAGCCGGGGGTGACAGCTGTCGCTCATTACCTCTTGACAGCTGTCACCCATCTACTCAACATCATCTCACTCCATAAAGACCAGACGTCATCTCCACCTCGTTGCCGAGATATCATACTTCATTGGAGGTAATATCCTCAGCCATTTGTGTTTCAAATAAGCTGTATATTGTGAGTGTTTGCAGGAGTACTGGTCCCTCTTCTTGTGGAGGCTGAGTGAGTGCAGGACGGCACTCTTTTCCTCTGAGGGATCACTGTAAATACCTCAGCATTCTGAGTGAGAGGTGGAGGTGGCATTCCCACCGTTGTTGTTACTGGGTGTACACACACCCACACTTGACTGTCTTTGTTCTTCGCCAGCAGTACCAGATCCGACAGTCGGGGACGGTGATCACCTGGGAATTCGGGACTTGGCGGCTCCAGTATTCACCAGGTTCTGGGGCGGCGGAAATCGTGTGGTTCCGGCTCTTCTTAGGACAGATGTCTTCTATCCTCGAGCCTGCCCACACGTCACCTTTGTGTATTGACCGTTATGATATTCTGAGATTGGCTGTATGTTCGTTGTGCACATTCACAACATTAAATTGTTATATTTTGGCTCATCTATTGACCGTTCATTTGCGCCCCCTGTTGTGGGTCCGTGTCACTACACTTTCCCAACATCAGACACTCTGTTCAGGCTCCACAGACAACAGCATTAAACTCTAGTGCCTAAAATTCTCATGAATACATTCTCTCAGTGGAGGAGCAGCAGCTCGACTCCGAGCTGCTGCTCCTCCACGTCCAAAGGAGCCAGCTGAGGTGGCTCAGGCATCTTTTCCGGATGCCCCCTGGACACCTCGCTGGAGAGGTGTTCCGGGCACGTCCCATTGGGAGGAGGCCCCGGGGAAGACCCAGGACATGCTGGAGGGACTACATCTGGCTTGGGAACGCCTAGGGGTTCCCCCGGAGGAGGTCTGGGCGGCTTTGCTTGAGCTGCTGTCCCCGCGACCTGACTCCGGATAAAGCGGAAGAAAATGGATGGATGGATATTCTCTGGGTTTATAGATGTTATTGTATTTATGTTTGTTAAATTCCACGTATCTTAAATGTAGCAGACACGGATTATCTGGAATTTTGTTTTGGCAAGTTTTCACGGTCTACTGCCATCTACTGGCCAGTAGTGTACATGGCAGTTCATGGCAGTATTCGTCCTGAAGCTGGGCAGACACTATGATATTTTCAATCACTGTACTTGGTTCCAGCTCAAACTGTACCACAGAACCGCATGGTGTAAAAGTTCAGAGCACACAATTTGTTCTCACACACATTGTACGTTCAAACTTAATTTTCAAAAACTCTCGATGGGAGACAAAGTTTAAAAACAAAACAAAAAAATCATTACAAGACAGGTCTGCGGTGTTTGCACATGCACAGTGCGAGTGGTTGGATGCTTGTAGCTCTTCAGCAGCAGGATACCCTCACGACGGCCGACCAGAACAATATCTAACAGGTTTGATTTTCATTCAACCATACGATCGGTGATCAGGAAGTGGTCGTGAGATGTTAAAGCAGCTTGTTACACTACTAGCATGTACACTACCGATGCAGGGTGCGCGATTAACCTGAAACTCGGTCCAAAAAATTCTCGCACAAATGAAAAATCATCTGAAAAAGGGTCAAAACTCAGTGTAAAGCCAACATTTGTGTGTCAAAACAATATTGAGTGCATGTTTTACAACATCATAAAACGTGCGCACAACATAAAACGTGCGCACATTCTCTCCACATGCAAAACATTTTGCAATGACACTTCCAGGGCTCTGTAAAAATGCCTGTTTTTACAAATAAAAAAAATGGAATATTTTACAAAAGCACATTTATCTGTAAACACCAACACACGACACGTCACATTAACGTGTTGGTTTACATTGTGGTTTACACAATGAATGACTGAACCAATCAGTGTTTAGCACAGGCACATTTTACCCGAATCCTTTGCGATCTGTCTGTTATTCAACACTAAAAGATATATGTTATATTTTAACTTTGTACAAATGACAGAATTGACATTAATGGAGTTATTCTATCGGTATTAATGTTATTTATAAATCAAAACCATGAGTCAGCACTGCTTTATTTTCCAAGATGTCCGCCTTACCGTAGCGTTGTGATTGGGTAGAGAGCTGGGCTTTGTGGCTGCTTGCACAAGCTGTGTAGTAAACAAGAGCTTCCAGCAGGGGGCAAGATGTTCAAAGACAGAAGTGTGGGCTCATTGTTTGGGTCTGTTGTCGCTTTTGATGCTACCAGAAGCGATGTGGTGTTAAAACTCAAATTTAGTTTATTAGTAGTTGCAAATTTACCAGAGACAATACTGGAATTTATCAGGTATTGGTTATCTGTAACTTCCAGTACATTTTTGGGTGGTTTTTGTTTTATCTTTATCAAAGATAACCAGATAACTGAAAAGTTATCTGTTATCGAAGTTAATTTTTTGGTTATCTGTGCCCACCACTGGGTAAAATACAACAGGATGTATTTGCAGTGTACTATCTTCACAATCTCAGTCCATAGATTTCTGTCAACATCTATATGAATTTTTTAAAATAGTCATTTTCATATTTCTACTCCTTTGTGCATTAGTTTTTAAACTGTTTTTCTGCGTTTTTCCTTGGATTAAAAACCTGATGCATTAGACAGCAATGCTGTTGGTCAACAGTCTGGGCAAATTTTGTGTCTTCCTGGTGGATCACCACCACTGGAGCTAACAGCTAGCGGCAAAGATGACTCGGCACAAAGCACTGCTGTCTGTAAAAAAAAAAAAGCATTTTGGAAATAATATATTGCTTGAGGTGCTACTTCATATCAGAAAGTTGACAGAAATAATTTCTTTCACTGCTCAGTCAATACTCCATGAAAAATAAATCTGTGAGCGCTTTTTCATCAACTTAATATTAAACTGTGATGATGGGTCAAAGGTGGCATCAAGACTTATTTTTTTTTAGAGCTGCCTACATGGGGTGTGCAGCCAGTACATTCTGAGTGCCGGTCCCAAGCCTGGATAAATGAGGAGGGTTGCGTCAGGAAGGGCATCCGGCGTAAAACAAGCTAACCCAACAATGCAGACTAAGAATCAAAAAAATTCCCATACCGGATCAGTCGCAGCCCGGGTTAACAACGTCCACCACCAGTGCTGTTGCCCAACAGGGTGCCGGTGGAAATTGGGCTACTGCTGGCGAAGACGATGAAGAGAGGAGGAAAACTTTGCCACGAACAGCGGGAGAAGAAGAAACTAGAAGGGTGGAAATGAGAGTGGGGACTTTGAATGTTGGTAGTATGACTGGTAAAGGGAGAGGTTGGCTGATATGATGGAGAGGAGAAAGGTAGACATATGTGTGTGCAAGAGACCAAGTGGAAGGGAAGTAAGAGCAGGAGCATCGGCGGTGGATACAAGTTGTACCATGGTGAGGACAGGAAGAGAAATGGTGTTGGGGTCATTTTGAAGGAAGAGTATGTTAAAAGTGTGTTGGAGGTTAAGCGAGTGTCTGACAGGGTGATGAGTGTGAAGTTGGAAATTGAAGGGGTGATGATGAATATCATCAGTGCATATACCCCACAGGGAGGTTGTGAGATGAAGGAGAAAGAAGATTTCTGGAGTGTGTTAGATGAGGTGGTGGAGAGGGTGCCCAAGCATGAAAGAGTGGTGATAGGAGCGGACGTCAATGGGCATGTTGGTGAAGGGAACAGAGGTGAAGAGGAAGTAATGGGTAGATATGGTATCAAGGATAGGAATGGGGGAAGGACAGATGGTAGTTGATTTGCAAAAAGGATGGAAATGGCTGTGGTGAATACCTACTTTAAGAAAGGGAGGAGCACAGGGTAACGAGTGGAGGAAGGTGCACACAGGTGGACTACATTCTTTATAGGAGATGCAAGCTAAAAGAAATCAGAGACTGTAAGGTGGTGGCAAGAGAGAGTGTCGCTAGACAGCATAGGATGGTTGTTTGTAGGATGACTTTAGAGGTAAAGAAGAAGAAGAGAGAGAGCTCAACAAAGGATCAGATGGTGGAAGCTGAAGGAGGAAGACAGTTGTGTGAAATTTAGCGGTTTGGAGACAAAGTCAGAGAAGCGCAATTGAGATGGTTTGGACATGTGCAGAGGAGGGGACCCAGGTACAACGGGAGAAGGATGCTGAGGATGGAGCCACCAGGCAGGACGAGAAGAGGTAGGCCAAAGAAGAGGTTCATGGATGTGCTGAGGGAGGACATGCAGGTGGTTGGTGTGACAGAGGAGGATGCGGAGGACAGCGTGGATGGAGACGATTGATCTGCTGTGGTGACCCCTAACGGGAAAAGCCGAAAGACAAAGAAGAAGACTAAAATGAATGATGAGTGAAATGTACATGTTCACAGAGCTTCACATTTTCCACATTTTTTTTATGTTACACCCCTATTCTAAAATGGAGTAAATTATTTTTTCCCCTCAAAATTCTACTCACAACACCCAATAATGACAACATGAAAAAAGTTTTTTTTTTTCCAAAATTTATTTAAAATGAAAACTAAAAAAAAACTACATGTAAATAAGTATTGACACCCTTTGCTCAATACTTGTTGATGCACCTTTGGCAGCAATACAGCCTCAAGTCTTCTTGAATATGATGCCACAAGCTTGGTGCACCTACCTTTGGGCAGTTTGCCCATTCCTCTTTGCAGCCTGTATATTCATTTTGTGAATTATTCTGTGAATTGTTCTGTAATTTATGTCTGTAGCATGGCCCAAACAGAGGGTCAGACTTTTGGGTCTGGTCTGCTTGAGGTTTCTTCCTCAGAGGGAGTTTTTCCTTACCACTGTTGCTCTGGGGATTAGTAAGGTTAGACCTTACTTGTGTGAAGTGCCTTGAAGCAACTCTGTTGTGATTTGGCGCTATATAAATGAAAATAAATTGAAATTGAATTGAACTGACATCTCTCAAGCTTCATCAGTTGGATGGGGAGCGTCAGTGTACAGCCATTTTCAGATCTCTCCAGAGATGGTCAGTCGAATTCAGGTCTGGGCTCTGGCTGGTCCACTCATGGAGCCATTCCTTTGATAGCTTGGCTGTGTGCTTAGGGCCATTTTCCTGCTGAAAGATGAACCGTTGCCCCAGTCTGAGGTCATGAGCGCTCTGCAGCAGGTTTTCATCCCGGATGTCTCTGTACATGCTGCATTCTTCTTTACCTCAATCCATCAACATGCTTCACTGTAGGAATGGTGCCTGGTTTCCTCCAAACATGACGCCTGGCATTCACGCTAAAGAGTTCAATCGTTGTCTCATAAGACCAGAGAATTTTGTTTCTTATGGTCTGAGAGTCCTTCAGGTGCCTTTTGACAAACTCCAGGCGGGTTGCCATGTGCCTTTTACAAAGGATGTGGCTTACGTCTAGCTGCTCTACCATACAGCCCTGATTGGTGGATTACTGCAGAGATGGTTGTCCTTCTGGAAGGTTCTCTCTCCACAGAGGAATGCTGGAGCTCTGACAAAGTGACCATCGGATTCTTGGTCACCTCCCTGGCTAAGACACTTCTCCTCAATCACTCAGTTTAGATGGGTGGCCATCAGTCCAGGTTGATCTACATATATAATATGGTGATTAGAGGTTGAGCCAGATTTGTTTCAGATGAGAATCCGGTACAGATAAAACATTTTTGACAAGTACGAGCGTGATACGAGTAAAACTCATCTCTGTGCTCGTGCTGAAGGAAAATCCTCATTGGCTAACTGACGGTCTTGAGTTTTTTTTTTTTTTTTTAACCATTTGTTTTTAGTTTGGCTGGTGATATAAACAAGTCAGTTGGAAAACTTTGCTCGCACTGAACGCGGTGCTTTTGAGAAGAACACAGTGAACAAGGCTGACATATTACAAGGCTTCACACAGATCATAAAAATAAACAGTCTTACAGACCACTTACACACATACACACATAGCTGAACACACAAAGTAGCCTATATTAATATTTTATTGAATATGTCTGCATGCAGTATCTGACACTTTCTCACTGCAATTCATAAAAATAAATTGGTCTGTTGAACAACCTCTGTCTGTCTCTGTCTCCCTCTCACAGGGAGACAGAGAGACACACACCTTAATATAGTTTGACTTTATGTGGGGAAAATGCTAATAATGTTAAGTAGTAAAAATAAATAATTGAAAAAAGTCATAAAATTAAAAAAAGAAAAGAGTTGTGCTGAGTATGACAACTCTTGTTCATGCATACTTAGTTCATAATTTCCTACTACACTGAATGTCAATTCTGAGGCTGTTCTGTTATTCATTCATACACTTAATATTCATGTTTGAGTTCATAAAAAACTTGTTCTGTAAAATATACTCAACAAAATATAAACGCAACACTTTTGGTTTTGCTCCCATTTTGTATGAGATGAACTCAAAGATCTAAAACTTTTTCCACATACACAATATCACCATTTCCCTCAAATATTGTTCACAAACCAGTCTAAATCTGTGATAGTGAGCACTTCTCCTTTGCTGAGATAATCCATCCCACCTCACAGGTGTTGCCATATCAAGATGCTGATTAGACACCATGATTAGTGCACAGGTGTGCCTTAGACTGTCCACATAAAAGGCCACTCTGAAAGGTGCAGTTTTGTTTTATTGGGGGGGGGATACCAGTCAGTATCTGGTGTGACCACCATTTGCCTCATGCAGTGCAACACATCTCCTTCGCATAGAGTTGATCAGGTTGTCAATTGTGGCCTGTGGAATGTTGGTCCACTCTTCAATGGCTGTGCGAAGTTGCGATGACGAACTGGAGTCAGGTCGAGACCCCGATGAGGACGACGAGCATGCAGATGAGCTTCCCTGAGACGGTTTCTGACAGTTTGTGCAGAAATTCTTTGGTTATGCAAACCGATTGTTTCAGCAGCTGTCTGAGTGGCTGGTCTCAGACGATCTTGGAGGTGAACATGCTGGATGTGGAGGTCCTGGGCTGGTGTGGTTACACGTGGTCTGCGGTTGTGAGGCTGGTTGGATGTACTGCCAAATTCTCTGAAACGCCTTTGGAGACGGCTTATGGTAGAGAAATGAACATTCAATACACGAGCAACAGCTCTGGTTGACATTCCTGCTGTCAGCATGCCAATTGCACACTCCCTCAAATCTTGCGACATCTGTGGCATTGTGCTGTGTGATAAAACTGCACCTTTCAGAGTGGCCTTTTATTGTGGGCAGTCTAAGGCACACCTGTGCACTAATCATGGTGTCTAATCAGCATCTTGGTATGGCACACCTGTGAGGTGGGATGGATTATCTCAGCAAAGGATAAGTGCTCACTATCACAGATTTAGACTGGTTTGTGAACAATATTTGAGGGAAATGCTGATATTGTGTATGTGGAAAAAGTTTTAGATCTTTGAGTTCATCTCATACAAAATGGGAGCAAAACCAAAAGTGTTGCGTTTATATTTTTGTTGAGTGTAGTTCCTTTACTATTGTGATCAAAAACATTCATGTTCTGAGGTTATTAAAAAAAACTTCTATAAATAATTAAACTGAATCTCAATTCTGAGGCTGTTCTATAAATATTCATTCATAGACTTAAAAATATTCATGTTCTGAGTTCATAAAAACGTCTGTAACTAGTTCTCTTATCTCAGTTTTGAAGCTGTTCTATAGTTTTCAAATAAATAAATATAGCAACTTCTGATCAATCCATATCAATTTCAGACTTAAAATGTACTGATTTAAGCCCCACCTATTTTTGTTAAACCACACCCACTTCCAGTTTAGGCCCCATCCACTACGTGTACAGATGATTTAGATGGTTGAACAGATACAGAGAATGGTGTACTTGCTCATCCCTAGTGTTGATGCTCACTGGGACCTTCAAAGCAGCAGAAATGTTTCTGCACCCTTCCCAAGATTTGTGCTTCAAGACAATCCTGTGTCGGAGTTCTGCAGACAGTTCCTTTGACATCATGCTTGGTTTGTGCTCTGACATGCACTGTCAACTGTGGGACGTTATATGTAGACAGGTGTGTCTTTCAAAATCATGAACCCAAGATGGGGCTTCAAAAACTGCTCTTCAGAAAACCCATGGGTCTTGTCACGGAGGTGTGGCAAAGCAGACAGTTTACTCAATCGTCAAGGCAATTAGAAATCATGAATGAACATATGGTATGTCGGACTTCTGACACCACCCTGGAATTCGACAATTGAAAAGCTTCAACCTAAGACACACAGGTTCATTGTAATTGAGACAGAGACGTGGTTCCCAAATACAAACAAATAATTTATTAACAATTGAAGTTGTAGTTAAGACAATTTTGTAAAAAACTCATTTAAAACACCACCAATTATGACCACGTGAGGGCGCCCTTGCATCACGCAGCCTGGCAGCACACGCAGCTGGCAGAGTTTTCCAAATGTCTAAACTGAGCGTAAAGCCGCCGCAGCAAACAGGGCACATCCACTGGTCTTGGTCTCACGGGATGAAATCTTTCAGCAGAGGACCAGAGCAAAGCAGCAGGGCCTCCTTCCACAGCTTGGTCCAAAATCCTACATTTTAAACAAATAAATATAAAACAAATATCTGAAAGAGGAGCTTACTTTGTGCTGTACATACCGAACCGTCCGTCACAGCAATCAGCTGTAACTCGACATCACCCCAGAGCGTCAAGAGCACCACACACTCAGCAGCGCACCAACAACAACAGCCCACACAGAGGTCTCTGTACAACAAAACCACCTCCTTAAACACTCACCACTACACCTCAATGAGTCTGCAGCTGTGGCCGGCGCCTACCTGTCTTCACGGGAACATGGAATTGAACACGTCCAAACACCTGCAGTCAGTCTCCAGAAATAGAAAGAGCACACACACTCCCTCTTTTATGCAAACACTCCTCTGCCACAACCAGCTGCACTCAATCCACCATCTGATCATTAAGGTCATCCATCCTGCTACAATCCACCCCCACAAATTATATTGTCACCGCGACAATGGAATAGACCTCATTCCTTAACCTTAATCATACACCTATATTACATAGGGCCAGAAGGACCCACTTGCACTGCAGACCGTGGAAGATGATGAATATTAGAATGATGACCTGCAGTAACCCTAGTTGTCCGCCGAAGTACAACCTCTTCACTAGGGGGGAGGGAAAGACATACTAGACGCCACTGGCAGAGGTGGCACAGCAACCACTGGATCTACTGGTGGACTCAACTGCGGGGAAGCAGGTAAACTCACAACCTCCGCACTCTCCACCTGAGGGGCAACCTGGGTCACCTCTCCCACCCCCTCCACTTGAGGAGCAGGCGGAGTCACCACTTCCCGCACAACTGAAGTAGACGCAGGGTCCTCGGATCCTGACACCAACCACCCGCCATTACGCCACCACCTGTCCTGTAATGGCTCCACCACAGGTGGAGAAAACTCCATAGGGGCAGAGAATGGGCCACAACCTCATCAGGGGACCCAAGCCCTACCACTACCTTCAACAATGAGCGATGAACCTGCTTGGCTCTGGTTAAGTCATCCTTAGGGGCAATTGTATAAACAGTTCCTTCTCCCTGTGGTGCCCTCAGGACACAATACATCACAGAGGACCACTGGTCCTGGATCTTATGACGGCCCCGTACCCCAAAATCTTGCAACCAGACCAACTGGCCCTCCTTCAGGGGAACATCACGGACACGCTGATCATATTCCTTCTGACGCCGCTCTGCAGCGGCCTTCAGCCGATCCCGGGCTCCATCAAAAGCAATCTGCAAGCGGGTCTGGTGCTCCCGGACCCACTCATGAACAAAACCACCCACAGGCTCCCGAACTCGACCCAACAGAAAATCAAGCGGAAGCCTTGGCTCCTGACCAAACGTCAGGAAAAAAGGAGACTCACCATTATAAGCATACAAAACCTGGGGCAGACAAGAACCCCAATGATGCTTTCGAGACACGGGCAGTGTGCGCAACAGATCATGAAGCGTTCTATTAAAACGCTCACACTGCCCATTCCCAGATGGATGGTATGGTGTAGTACGAGATTTCTCTATGCCATAAAAGCCACAACTGCTGGATCAATACACTCTCAAAACTCCGTCCCTGATCAGAATGTATCCGAGCTGGAACCCCAAACCTCGAAAACCACTCCGTAACCAGAACTTGAGCTACTGTAGGAGCTCGCTGGTCACGGGTAGGGACTGCCCACATGTACTTACTAAAGTAGTCAGTCATTACCAAAACATCTTCCACTCCACCATGACTAGACTCTAGAACAGTAAAATCAATGGCAAGAATCTCATTAGGCCGAGATGCCAACAGGTGTCCCATGGGGCCACGAGCCAGTGGTTGGTTCATCTTTGCTACCTGACACCTCTCACATGCCTGGCACCAATCTGCCACTTTCGCAGACATCCCTGGCCAATAACACCACTGACGTAAAAGCTCTAGGGTCCTCTCAACCCCTTGAACCTCAGTCAACACATCGGCTTTTAAAGCTGCAGGCAACACCAACTGCAACACAGCCCCAGCTCCATTGGACTTAAACACCTGACGGTACAAGACACCATCCCTCTCCACCAACCGGTCCCACTGCCGAAGCAACACCCGGGCTGACTGCAACACCTGATTGCGCTCTTCCTTATCAGGACCCCTTTTATGGTCCCAAAACACCCAAACCTCCCAAATCACTGGATCAACCCGCTGCAATGCAGCCAGGTCAGATGGAAGACGGTGGGGCAAGGCTGCAACCACAGCCTGCCTTACATCTACCCTACTCCCCTGACAAACCTGTTGCAGCAGCTCCGGAAGCTGGGCACAACTAACCATTACCTGGAAGTCCTGCATCCCAGGAGAATGCAACCGAGAAAGGGCATCTGCATTCTTATTACTACAACCGGAACGATACTTAATCTCAAAATCAAATGAGGCCAACTGCGCTGCCCAACGTTGCTCAGTAGCACCAAGTTTTGCAGATGACAAATGACTCAAAGGATTGTTGTCCATGTACACAATGCACTTATGGCCCAGCAAGTACTCCTTAAACTTCTCGGTCATTGCCCACTTGAGTGCCAAAAATTCCAACTTCATAGAGCTGTAGTTCACCATATTACGCTCAGTAGGGCGTAACCCACGGCTTGCGTAAGCAATCGTCCTAACTTTACCATCCTGTTCCTGAGACAACACTGCTCCCAGCCCCCCATAGCTACCATCCACCTCCAAAATAAATGGAAGACTAAAATCGGCATATGCCAGCACAGGTGCAGAGGTAAGCTTAGCTTTTAAAGTCTCAAAGCTACGGCCACATTCCTCTGTCCAATAACCCAAAACTGGCTGATCTACCCGACTGGGCTTCACCCCAGCCAACTCTGCTACCAGCTTGTGTAGGGGTGCTGCCAACCTTGCAAAACCACCTACAAACCGGCGGTAGTAGCTGGCAAAGCCCAGAAAAGAGCGCAGTTCCGAGAGTGTGACCGGAGGTGGCCAATGAGCAACCACCTCCACCTTGTTAGGGTCAGTAGCCACCCCCTTATCAGAGATGACATGCCCCAGGTAATGCACTTCCTGCTGAAAAATTCACACTTTGAGTTTCACCTTTAACCCCTGATGCTGCAAACGCTCCAGCACCACCCTCAACCTATCCAGATGTTGGTCAACAGTAGAGGAAAAAACCACAATGTCATCCAAATACAACAATAAGGAGAGACACTGCTGATCACCTAAAATCCTCTGCATCAATCTCTGAAAAGTACCAGGAGCGTTGCAAAGCCCAAAGGGCATCCGGTTCCACTCAAACAAACCAAAAGGCATGCAAAAGGCCGTCTTATGACGATCAGCCTCCGCCACAGCAACCTCATTATACCCACTCGCCAGATCCATGGTAGAAAACCAACGAGCCCCAGTGAGGGCATCCAAGGACTCATCAATCTGAGGCAAAGGGAAGGCGTCCTTCCTAGTTTTTCCATTCAAGAGCCTGTAATCAACACATGCGCAAACTGCCATCCTTTTTCTTAACCAGCACAATGGGAGAGGCATAAGGACTGCTACTCTCCCTAATAACTTGTGTTCCAAGCAGCTGATTGATGTGATCTTTGACAACTTCATACTCAGAAGGCGGAATTCTGCGATACTGCTGTCGCACTGGAATATCATCCAGAAGCAGAATCTCATGTGATATTAGGTCAGTACAACCCAGATCCCCATCTTGGGCTGAAAAGACAGACTAAACTGACCCAACAATGCTCTCACCTTACCTTGTACTTCCAGAGGCAAGTGACCCAATTCCAGGGCTGCAATCTGATCCTGCACTGATGGAGAAATGGACTGCAAGGCCACTACTGCCTCCACCAGGGGCACCTCGGCAACCCCCGCAGGCAGACTCACAACCCGAACTTCCTCTAAAGTGCCAATCATAGCCCGGGGATGTAACCACACATCCACCGATCCCACATTCATCACCGGAATGTAGGCTATACCCTGCTCCACCTGCACCAATGCAGGAGATGCCAATAGTCCAGCAGGCAAGCCAGACTCCACAGGCTCAAACAGAGCCGCCCCACCAGAATACTGCTCCGAGCATGTCACCCTAACAAACTTCATTACACTGCCCGGAATCTGACAAGCCTCTCCCCCATGAACCTTAACCTTCCCTACTCCTTGATCCACAATACCACTAGCCTTGTGGCACTGCTGAAACGCCTGCATGACATACTCCGGAGCCTCCGCCACTGCTGGCAAATCAAACAGGGAAACCCCATACTGCCCAAAAAGTTCCCCATAACACATGCGGATGACATTCATCCCCAGGACCCTAGAAGCCTGCGGAGACACCAGGCACATCTTTAACCACCAAAATGCCACATCCTGGCATTAGTTTACCACAAAGCTCCACATCCAACTCCAAATAGCCAAGGTAAGGGATGGCTAAGCCATTAGCTGCTTTAAGCTGTAGCCAATTACATGATTTCAGCCACCCAAAATCCCCTGGCTCAAACTGCTGATGAAAAAGACTCTGGAATAGTTGACACCATAGATCCTATATCTATCAAACAAGGGATCCCAACTGCCCCCATGCTCACCATTAAATGAGGACACGGCGAAACAAGCTTGGACACTACCTTGTCACACGTCCTATGCAACCTGAGCCAGTAACTTGCCCCCCCGAGCTGTGGCTCCGCAGCTCGGCGGGCACTAGTTTCCCGACCCCTGAGCGGCAGAAGATGGTTTGTTCAATGAAGAAGCCGACAAAAAGGATCGACTGCGGGCCACCACCCGAACTCCATCACACTCCCTGGCAAAGTGACCTGGTTTCTGGCAGCGCCTACAAATTATAGAATTATATTATAGGGGAACTGATTGACGAAACTGCCCAGAATGCTGCAAATGGGAAATACTCTCAGTCAGCCGATTCAACCGCTCCTGTTGCCGATGGAGCATCTCCCTTACTTCCTGTAGTTCCGAGGCCTAAAAGAACCAGCCTCCACCTGGCCACTGCCCTGAACCCTGCACTGAGTGCCTGCAACAGACTGGATGGAAAAATCACTACCCTTCGTACCTCCAGGTGAAGCCTCTCGTTCCCATCTAATTGCCTCACCCCTAACCTCCAACAAGGTAGTGGTAGGCTGCCGGCGCACAAACTGCTTCAACTCGCGCCGAAGTGACCCATCAAACACACACTGAAACTGATCACGTAACAAAACCTCTGCATTTGGGACACCATTAGGTGCGCGCTGCTTAACAGATGTCATTAGACTCATTAATACCAATGAAAACCCTAACAGAGTCTCTCCCTCATGCTGCCTGCGAGAGAAAAAGGCCTCTTGAACTGTCACATAAGATTCTGTATCCCCATACAGCTCCTGCAACACCCCAATGATCTTTAATGGGTCTGAACGCTCTTCACTGGAACGATGCTTTATTTCCTCACGTGCTTCCCCCTCCAGATGATCAAAATAAAATATGCCTGGTCAGCTTTAGAGACATGACAGGCTCTCACACAAGCCTGCATCTCCTCCAACCATTCAGCCAACCCCATACCTGTCTTACCATTAAACATGGGACATTTTCTATCTCAGGGTAAAAAAAAATAAACTTCTCCATTACTAGAGCATTACCACTAGAGGACACTTTAGATGAGGGCTCTATACTCGGGCCAGGCGCTGCCTCAGCCTGTTCCTGCTTCAACCTCTCATTCTCCATCCTAAGCTGAGTGACTAACTCTTTCAGCTCCTGCGTTTCCTCTACCATCATACCCCTTGAGACTTTCCCACAATGAGGATGCGACCAAAATAGGGGAAATTACTTGCACCGAGGCCACCTGCTGCTTAATGAACATGGTATGTCGGACTTCTGACACCACCTTGGGAATTTGACAATTGAATAACTTCAACCTAAGACACACAGGTTTGTTGTAATTGAGACAGAGACGTGGTTTCCAAATACAAACAAATAATTTATTAACAATTGAAGTTCTAGTTAGACAATTTTGTAAAAAACTCATTTAAAACACCACCAATTATGACCACATGGGGGCGCCACTGGTCTCACGGGACGAAATCTTTCAGCAGAGGACCAGAGCAAAGCAGCAGGGCCTCCTTCCACAGCTTGGTCCAAAATCCTACATTTTAAACAAATAAATTTAAAACAAATATCTGAAAGAGGAGTTTACTTTGTGCTGTACATACCGAACCGTCCGTCACAGCAATCAGCTGTAACTCGACACCATCCCAGAGCGTCAAGAGCACCACAAACTCAGCAGCGCACCACCAACAACAGCCCACACAGAGGTCTCTGTACAACAAAACCACCTCCTTAAACACTCACCACTACACCTCAATGAGCCTGCAGCTGTGGCCGGCGCCTACCTGTCTTCACGGGAACATGGAAGTGAACACGTCCAAACACCTGCAGTCAGTCTCCAGAAAGAGAAAGAGCACACACACTCCCTCTTTTATGCAAACACTCCTCTGCCACAACCAGCTGCACTCAATCCACCAGCTGAACATCATTAAGGTCATCCATCCTGCTACAGAGGGTTTGTCCAGCATGTACGAGTACACAGTCTATGTTCACAACAAACAGTTATTTTATAATAGTATTAGTTTCATTTTTACTTGAGTTAGTCAAGGTTCTTCTTCATTGTTTGACATCTACATATAATAGCACTGAGCATATTGGCTGTTGTTAGTTGGATGATGGATATGGTAAATAGAGAAAACACACGTTCCAGAAATGTGACTTCTGCTGGTAGAACAGCTGCTAGCCGTTTGTCTTCAGATGGTCAATGAACCAGTGTTGAATGCAGATGGTCGAGAGAATTTCACCTATGCAACACATCTGCTTTGAAGTTTGTCTTGTAAGCCAGCATAAAAGTTTATAATATCTGCCACATTTTGTGGCGATGCTGTCAGGTACAGAGATTGAAAGAGGGAGTCCAGAAACAAATGACAGAGTTAATTTGTTTTTCTTACAATCGTAATAGTGAAACATTCTCTCATCGAATTACATTCCCCAGATTCGAGTAGTTACAGCTTATCAACATGTAATCGTATTGTCTAAAGCTAGTGATAATTCTTGATACCACTGGAGAATAGGCTGTGCTTATGTGGACAGTCTACAATTATTTTTTCGGGAGAAGGATAATGGAAGTATTTAGCAAATGAGGAAGAAACTCGCTGCTCGATATGAAAATTTTTGGCCTCAGAAATACTGTCAGTACATACAGACATGACTCAAGGGACAAAGATGATAACAGAGTCTTAATCTGCATACATTAGCATATCACAAAAACAAACAAGGACATAAAGAGCCCCGCTGTCTTTATGGCATTAGCTCCACCACTGGCTGAAGGTCAGAGACATAGGTTGCCTTCGAATGATATTTAAAGTCCAGATGTTTTTTAAAGACATATTTTGTCAAACTGTGTTTACATTACTTTGGCTGTATTTCCTCCATGATTGTGTATGTGGCGCATTGCAGCAGGTTTCCACAAAGCCATGAGATGTTCAGAATTGTTCGCTACCCTTTGTATGTGCAACAAATGAGCACATACTGTTGTGGCGACTGTGCTCACAGTGGAGCAAAAGCTAATGCTAATAGCATACCAGCATTAAAAAACTGTGTAGCAACAAATTGGGTTCCTGTTACAACCAAAGTTTTAAAAGCTGAAAGGAAATGTCAGTGTGTGAAAGGAGGAGGTGTAGAAGTATGATTTCTTATGAAAAAGCACTTTGATGTCCAAAATAAATACATTTAATGATATGGCTAATAGGAAGGTCAGGCATTTTCACACATCCAAGGCTCTGTTGCCCTAGAAACCAAGTCAGGCAATGAAAACAAACCATCCAGAGCCATTGAAAGTGAACACAGTCGAGCTTTGTCTGCAAATATTTTAGCTTTTCCACATTGTTAGCGTAGAACAGCTAGGTAGCTCAGTGTGTTAAGGAGTTGGGCTACCAATAGGTAGACCTGGGTTTGATTCCAGGTCATGCTACCTGTCTATGTCCTTGTTATTTTTTTCAGTATTGTGTAATCTAATTACTGTTTCCATCATTACAAAGCCGTTATCATTACTGACAATAAATGCAGCATGTTACCAGGATTAAGCTCATTGAAGCGATTTTCTTTTTTCTTTTTTTTTTTTTTTGGTGAGGGGGAGGGAGGGGCGGGACAACCACATAAGTGATGGTGATTGGCTAAAAAAGAGTAAGGGCCCCTTCACACATAGTGCGAAGTTTGGACGAAGTGCACACTTAGTGCACATGACGCAGGAATCGTGTGCAAACCGTGTAATGTTGTCCCTGCCTCCAACGCCTCGTACACCTGTTGCTACAACTATTTGCGCACACAAGCGCCTGAAAGACTAAGTGTGAACCCATCGCACCCTCTGGCAGCAGGTGCCGGCCAAATTCCAGGTGACACACACAAACATCTAACACTGCTCCCATGGCACTTAGAAAATGTGTGGCCAGTCACACTCTTGGCATGACAACAGACTGCAGACAATCACCGTTGTACTGCTGTGAAATTTGTCTAAGTTCCCCACGAGTGTGACCTTGCAAACACACACTCACATGTGGGTGTATGCGCTCCACTCACGGAAGGCGTGGCTTCTGACAGAAGCAGCTGTGGTGATCTGTCATTCTGGACATTCCAGCTAGACAACACCTACTGTGTTTGGACAGACATGAATACCTTAAAAAAATCTTACTGAATTTTCATGAACAAACAACTGTCCACTGTGAGGCGCGTGTGTCTGATTGCTGCATTTACGTGGACATAAATAAAAACATATATTGCCGTGGTGGCGACAAGCTGCAGCAAGCGAGCATGTGCATGGAGCAGACACTGACAGCCCCCCAGGTTGAAATGGACCATCAGATCAGAACACACAGCGGGCGATCTGACCGTCACGTCACCCACGTGACCTCTGTTCCACATAACGCGGTGTCTGTGCTGCAGCACGCTGTACACAAGACACGTGTCTAGCAGAGCACAAGCGTGGCTGACTAGACGCACCTGACCAGTAGATGTGAACATCAGAGCCCACTGCTTCTCATTCATGTCATTTCATGACTGTATGTCTGTGACCATGGGCCATCACCAGAGGAACAGACAGAGCATATTTGTATTGCTTGCGTGATAAATGCAGTGTTTTTATATGGTGTGGGATTTTTTTTTTTTGTAATACTTCCATGTCCTTCCTGATATGAGGCAGCTTCCCGCAGCTTTCAAAGAACAGCGCCGTAGCTCAAAGTCTCTGATTGGTAAGCAGAGCTTTTGAAAGGCAAGAGTTTGCATCCTGGGTGGTGTGTTTTTTCTTTTTCTTTTTTTTTTTATTATTCCACGTAAGTGGCACGATGTGGTCCCACAGGTACCAGCTGGTTTTTTTTTTTTTTTTTTTTTTATTCCACATAAGTGGCACGATGTGGTTCCACGTGTACTCACTGGTTTTTATTTCTTCCACATAAGCGGTGCCATGTGGTGCACCTGGCACTGTTCCTGCTCGATGGACATCAGTGCGTGCATGAACCCAGTGTCAGAGTTCGTGCACGCCTGCCCGTCAGTGTGCTAATTTCAAAGCGTTTCATGTTGTTTCACCGTAATTGACCAGACGTAGACCAAACTTTGCACTATGTGGGAAGAGGCCCTAACATTTCATTGTAAGCCAACCAGAGGCAGAGGCGGGCGAGAGTTCACGCACAAATAAAAACACGCACTCACACACAAACGACAGAGACACACAACATTACTGTTCTTATACTGCAACTCCAGACATTACCCCTCATTGACATAAAAGGCAAGAATGTACATGTGGATGAGCATAATTTAATTTTAGATTTATTTGGTGGTCATTTGTGGCCTGTTGAAGTGCAATAAATATCAAAGAATTCTAAAATATCTATTGTGTTTGATTGTCCTACTATTATCAAATCAAATCAAATCAATTTTATTTATATAGCGCCAAATCACAACAAACAGCTGCCCCAAGGCGCTTTATATTGTAAGGCAAGGCCATACAATAATTACGGAAAAACCCCAATGGTCAAAACGACTCCCTGTGAGCAAGCACTTGGCGACAGTGGGAAGGAAAAACTCCCTTTTAACAGGAAGAAACCTCCAGCAGAACCAGGCTCAGGGAGGGGCAGTCTTCTGCTGGGACTGGTTGGGGTTGAGGGAGAGAACCAGGAAAAAGACATGCTGTGGAAGAGAGCAGAGATCAATCACTAATGATTAAATGCAGAGTGGTGCATACAGAGCAAAAAGAGAAAGAAACAGTGCATCATGGGAACCCCCCAGCAGTCTAAGTCTATAGCAGCATAACTAAGGGATGGTTCAGGGTCACCTGATCCAGCCCTAACTATAAGCTTTAGCAAAAAGGAAAGTTTTAAGCCTAATCTTAAAAGTAGAGAGGGTGTCTGTCTCCCTGATCTGAATTGGGAGCTGGTTCCAGAGGAGAGGAGCCTGAAAGCTGAAGGCTCTGCCTCCCATTCTACTCTTACAAACCCTAGGAACTACAAGTAAGCCTGCAGTCTGAGAGCGAAGCGCTCTATTGGGGTGATATGGTACTATGAGGTCCCTAAGATAAGATGGGACCTGATTATTCAAAACCTTATAAGTAAGAAGAAGAATTTTAAATTCTATTCTAGAATTAACAGGAAGCCAATGAAGAGAGGCCAATATGGGTGAAATATGCTCTCTCCTTCTAGTCCCCGTTAGTACTCTAGCTGCAGCATTTTGAATTAACTGAAGGCTTTTCAGGGAACTTTTAGGACAACATGATAATAATGAATTACAATAGTCCAGCCTAGAGGAAATAAATGCATGAATTAGTTTTTCAGCATCACTCTGAGACAAGACCTTTCTAATTTTAGAGATATTGCGCAAATGCAAAAAAGCAGTCCTACATATTTGTTTAATATACGCATTGAATGACATATCCTGATCAAAAATGACTCCAAGATTTCTCACAGTATTACTAGAGGTCAGGGTAATGCCATCCAAAGTAAGGATCTGGTTAGACACCATGTTTCTAAGATTTGTGGGGCCAAGTACAATAACTTCAGTTTTATCTGAGTTTAAAAGCAGGAAATTAGAGGTCATCCATTTCTTTATGTCTGTAAGACAATCCTGCAGTTTAGCTAATTGGTGTGTGTCCTCTGGCTTCATGGATAGATAAAGCTGGGTATCATCTGCGTAACAATGAAAATGTAAGCAATGCTGTCTAATAATACTGCCTAAGGGAAGCATGTATAAAGTGAATAAAATTGGTCCTAGCACAGAACCTTGTGGAACTCCATAATTAACCTTAGTCTGTGAAGAAGATTCCCCATTTACATGAACAAATTGTAATCTATTAGATCAATATGATTCAAACCACCGCAGCGCAGTGCCTTTAATACCTGTGGCATGCTCTAATCTCTGTAATAAAATTTTATGGTCAACAGTATCAAAAGCAGCACTGAGATCTAACAGAACAAGCACAGAGATGAGTCCACTGTCTGAGGCCATAAGAAGATCATTTGTAACCTTCACTAATGCTGTTTCTGTACTATGATGGATTCTAAAACCTGACTGAAACTCTTCAAATAGACCATTCCTCTGCAGATGATCAGTTAGCTGTTTTACAACTACCCTTTCAAGAATCTTTGAGAGAAAAGGAAGGTTGGAGATTGGCCTATAATTAGCTAAGATAGCTGGGTCAAGTGATGGCTTTTTAAGTAATGGTTTAATTACTGCCACCTTAAAAGCCTGTGGTACATAGCCAACTAATAAAGATAGATTGATCATATTTAAGATCGAAGCATTAATTAATGGTAGGGCTTCCTTGAGAAGCCTGGTAGGAATGGGGTCTAATAGACATGTTGATGGTTTGGAGGAAGTAACTAATGAAAATAACTCAGACAGAACAATCGGAGAGAAAGAGTCTAACCAAATACCGGCATCACTGAAAGCAGCCAAAGATAACGATATGTCTTTGGGATGGTTATGAGTAATTTTTTCTCTTATAGTTAGAATTTTATTAGCAAAGAATGTCATGAAGTCATTACTAGTTAAAGTTAAAGGAATACTCGGCTCAACAGAGCTCTGACTCTTTGTCAGCCTGGCTACAGTGCTGAAAAGAAACCTGGGGTTGTTCTTATTTTCTTCAATTAGTGATGAGTAGTAAGATGTCCTAGCTTTACAGAGGGCTTTTTTATAGAGCAACAGACTCTTTTTCCAGGCTAAGTGAAGATCTTCTAAATTAATGAGACGCCATTTCCTCTCCAACTTACGGGTTATCTGCTTTAAGCTGCGAGTTTGTGAGTTATACCACGGAGTCAGGCACTTCTGATTTAAGGCTCTCTTTTTCAGAGGAGCTACAGCATCCAAAGTTGTCTTCAATGAGGATGTAAAACTATTGACGAGATACTCTATCTCACTCACAGAGTTTAGGTAGCTACTCTGCACTGTGTTGGTATATGGCATTAGAGAACATAAAGAAGGAATCATATCCTTAAACCTAGTTACAGCGCTTTCTGAAAGACTTCTACTGTAATGAAACTTATTCCCCACTGCTGGGTAGTCCATCAGAGTAAATGTAAATGTTATTAAGAAATGATCAGACAGAAGGGAGTTTTCAGGGAATACTGTTAAGTCTTCAATTTCCATACCATAAGTCAGAACAAGATCTAAGATATGATTAAAGTGGTGGGTGGACTCATTAACATTTTGAGCAAAGCCAATTGAGTCTAATAATAGATTAAATGCAGTGTTGAGGCTGTCATTCTCAGCATCTGTGTGGATGTTAAAATCGCCCACTATAATTATCTTATCTGAGCTAAGCACTAAGTCAGACAAAAGGTCTGAAAATTCACAGAGAAACTCACAGTAACGACCAGGTGGACGATAGATAACAACAAATAAAACTGGTTTTTGGGACTTCCAATTTGGATGGACAAGACTAAGAGTCAAGCTTTCAAATGAATTAAAGCTCTGTCTGGGTTTTTGATTAATTAATAAGCTGGAGTGGAAGATTGCTGCTAATCCTCCGCCTCGGCCCGTGCCACGAGCGTTCTGGCAGTTAGTGGGACTTGGGGGTGTTGACTCATTTAAACTAACATATTCATCCTGCTGTAACCAGGTTGATCAATTATTATATCATTTACTAACAGGGACTTAGAAGAGAGAGACCTAATGTTTAATAGACCACATTTAACTGTTTTAGTCTGTGGTGCAGTTGAAGGTGCTATATTATTTTTTCTTTTTGAATTTTTACGCTTAAATAGATTTTTGCTGGTTATTGGTGGTCTGGGAACAGGCACCATCTCTAAGGGGATGGGGTAATGAGGGGATGGCAGGGGGAGAGAAGCTGCAGAGAGGTGTGTAAGACTACAACTCTGCTTCCTGGTCCCAACCCTGGATAGTCACGGTTTGGAGGATTTAAGAAAATTGGCCAGATTTCTAGAAATGAGAGCTGCTCCATCCAAAGTGGGATGGATGCTGTCTCTCCTAACAAGATCAGGTTTTCCCCAGAAGCTTTGCCAATTATCTATGAAGTCCACCTCATTTTTTGGACACCACTCAGACAGCCAGCAATTCAGGGAGAACATGCAGCTAAACATGTCACTCCCAGTTCGATTGGGGAGGGGCCCAGAGAAAACTACAGAGTCTGACATTGTTTTTGCAAAGTTACACACCGATTCAATGTTAATTTTAGTGACCTCCGATTGGCGTAACCGGGTGTCATTACTGCCGACGTGAATTGCAATCTCTACCAAATTTACGCTTAGCCTTATCCAGCAGTTTCAAATTTCCTTCAGTGTCGCCTGCTCTGGCCCCCGGAAGACAATTGACTATGGTTTCTGGTGTCGCTAACTTCACATTTCTCAAAACAGAGTCGCCAATAACCAGAGTTTGATCCTCGGCGGGTGTGTCGCCGAGTGGGGAAAAACGGTTAGAAATGTGAACGGGTTGGCGGTGTACACGGGGCTTCTGTTTAGCGCTACGCTTCCTCCTCACAGTCACCCAGTCGGCCTGCTTTCCCAGCTGCTCGGGATCTGCTGGAAGGGAACTAACGGCGGCTAAGCTACCTTGGTCCGCACCGACTACAGGGGCCTGGCTAGCTGTAGAATTTTCCACGGTGCGGAGCCGAGTCTCCAATTCGCCCAGCCTGGCCTCCAAAGCTACGAATAAGCTACACTTATTACAAGTACCATTACTGCTAAAGGAGGCCGAGGAATAACTAAACATTTCACACCCAGAGCAGAAAAGTGCGGGAGAGACAGGAGAAGCTGCCATGCTAAACTGGCTAAGAGCTGGTAGCTGCGCTAAGCTAGCGGATTCCTAAAGACACACAAAGTGAATAATGTGTAAATAATTTAGAGGTGATTCAGCAGACAGAGTGCTTTAGTTAAGGCACGTGAAGATTACACTGTGAAACAAATCGTTATCTAGATCAATCTAACTGCGCAGATTAAACAGCTAACAGATACAGAAAAACACCGCTGTGCTCCGGAACAGGAAGTGATACAATACCGCAGTGAGAGCCAACCACCAGTAGAGAGATTATAAACATAAGAATGATGACAGCTATAATAATATAATAAATTTGATGGGTGTCTTGTCTCACATTGTCCCAAAGCAATAATTAAAATAGTGTAGATTATTGTACAATGTTTACTCTTAATTATTTATTCTGTTGTATTCATTTCATTCATTAAACATATTTATTATTCAGTTTTATTCTAAATAATCTAACATACAGTTGGATTTAAAGTTAATTAAGGGTGTGTGTGTTGGGGGGGGAGGGTGGGGGTCCAAATTCATTGACTTATTTGACTATTTAAAATAGGAAGTTGTCCCAGAGCAACATTAACATTGTGTAGATTAGTGTACGTTTTCAGTTTATAAGTTATTCTATTAGGTGTCCATTTAATTCATTAAAAATATTTAATATTCAGTTTTATTATAAATAACTGAACATACAATTGAATTTTGAATTTAGAGTTCCGTTAAAGGGGTTGGGGGTGGAGGATCCACATCCACCGACATATCTGAACATTTTTTAAAAAGTTGCAGAATACTTACTTTCCTGAGTTACCAGTTACTTTTATAATGCTGCAACTCAGTTGCTAACTCAGTTACGTTTTGGAAGAAGTAACTAGTTATGATCACTAATCACTTTTTTAAAACAACATGTCCAACACTGGTCCTTAGATAACATACTTTATCTGCATTGTCTCAGGGGAGGTGTGAAACAGTGCACTTCATTCAAAGTACTTATTTACATTGGTCTAATAGAAAATTGTGGTTTCCAGTTTAAATCTGCTCGAATCACTTTACAAAATCCTAAATATACATTGTGAGAAACTGAAAAAATTAGCTGTAACAAATTACATCAATTTTTTTAAGTTGATCCAAAGTAGCATTTTTTTCAGTGCAGACTGTCATCCATGAGAAGTCATAGACTTTTATTTGCTGTGGCCTATGGAATCTGGAGATAGACAGATATAGGACTCAGTCATACACAGGTAGTAAGGTGGATGTTGTTTCCAATAAGAAGACAACATAAATGTCACCATCATTGGCTGTAAGCGTGGCAACCGTGCACCACGGCTGAACTTCGTGTCAAAAGTTAAATGGATACATGAACATTCCCAAGATACTGACTATGTATTGGACATTATTTACATGAATTATGAAGTATTGCAAACAGTATAGCACTCTATGGTAAATCTGTGTGGAGTAGATAGTTCTCAAAAACTGAGTGACTGTATAAAAAGGTGAAGAGTGAGGAAAGCCACCAAGACACCAGGACAACCCTGAAGAAATTCTGTGGCTGTGATTGAAGAGGTTGTGCAAAGTGTAGGTTTTGAGTGTTGCATCACCAGTTAGACAGCTTCATGATGAAGCGGTACAGAGAGGGATTCTATAAAAAAAAGAAAGAAAAAAAAATACTTGAATGTTCAGGTACAATTTGCCAGAAGGTAGATTGGAGATTCAAGCATAGATTTGATGTTTTGTTGAAAGAAAATTATTCTCTGTGCAGCTCCACTATGAAGGCAGGAGTGGTGATACAAAATACAAAACTTGCACTATGCACAATCTCTTCAGTCACAGCCACAGAAGTCTATAACTTTTTCAGGGTTGTCCTGGTTCACGTATGCAATGTTCACAATGTTCACGTATCCATCCCCCGACTTGTCCAAAGAAAACTGTATATAAAGGTGATGGTTTACATGTGCTATACTAAAGGGGGCACTTACTTATTCACACCATCATTTTGGCTTTTAGATTTTTGTTTCTTTTAATTCATGATATAGCGATTACCTTTCATTGTGAGTTTAAAGTCCATGATTTTAGGAATTCTAGTATACAAGACCTGAATTTTTGCTTTGTTTTTTGATACCCTAATAAAAATCTAACATGTAAAGGGTCAAGGGGGAAAACACTTTTTCACAGCACTGTATTGTATATTGTGAGGCAGAACATATTTCTTCGCATTCTAAGTGTGTGAAGGCAGTTTGACAATTATTGTTTGAGATGATTCATCTCTCTGGATCATTCAGATTGTTGGACTGTAATTACAGAAATGAGGAGGGAGAAGTCTACATTTCGAAAAGGGCCCTGTTTCTCAGGGAATACTGGTGGCTGGAGGCGTAGGCCAGTAACCCATAGACTTAGGTCTATGAGACACTGACAAGAGTTCTTGTTATTTTAATCCATTAGAGGTGAAACCACATATACAGTGCATCCGGAAAGTATTCACAGCACGTCACATCTTCCACATGTTGTTATGTTACACCCTTGTTCCAAAAGGGAGCAAATTCATTTTTCAAGGATGGTCAGTGGAAACAAGATGCACCTGAGCTCAGTTTTGAGCTTCATGGCAAAGGCTGTGAATACCTATGTACATGTGATTTCTTAGGGTTATTTTATATACGTATAAACACACACACACACACACACATATATATATATATATATATATATATATATATATATATATATATATATATATATATATCTATATATATATATATATAAATCCTCTTTTTTTTAAATGGGGTATTGTGTGTAGAATTTTGAGGGAAAAAAAAATTATTTCATCCATTGTGGAATACGGCTGTAACCTAAAAGAAAATATGAAAAAAATTCATTTAATTTAGCTTATTTCATTTATACAGTAACAAATCACAACAAAGCTGCTTCAAGATGATTCACACAAGTAAGGTCTAAGCTTAAAAACCCCTAGAGCAAGCACACAGTCAACAGTGGTAAGAAAAAAAACTCCCTCTGGTGATATTGAGGAAGAAACCTCAAGCAGACCAGACTCATAGGGGTGACCCACTGCTTTGGCCATTCTAACAGTTACAAGGTTTTTACAAAGTTTTTACCAAGCTGAAGAAACAGGAAACAGAAAACCAGAACAGCATCAAAAACAAAGTGCATTATTGAGATGAGTGTGCAGTCATTGGTGCCTTTGGCCGGTGAAGTGTTGTGAATACTTTCTGGATGCGCGGTAGGACAGTAGGGCTTTGCCTGTTGAAATTAACAGGATGTACAGGTGGAATGTGTTTTAAGTTATTGTGTGGTTTGTTAGAAATTGTGGATGCCTCATGATCGTGCCAAGAACAACCTGAGCAGGTGAGAGTGTGTTGTGCTGTATTTTTAGCGGTCAGTCACTTGTTTTTCAGTCATCACTGACTTGGTGTTTTCATGAGTCTCACCCTTGTGTAAAACTCTGCTGTTGCACCATATATGAAGAAACAGCTCACCATTGTTGCTGCACCAGGAAAACAGTTTGGTCTTGATTTACTAAAGGTTTGTGTGTGTAAAAATGTGCACAAACACCACTGCACTCCCAAACACACTTGCATGCTGATTTATTAACAGTACCCAGTAAGAGATTGTTTGCCAAATGCACAGAATTTCACGTGTTGGGAATTTAGTGTGTTTGCCTTTAAGAAATATTCAATTTGAGGTTTGTTCACATGAGTGCACAAAATTCTGCAAACTTGGTGTTAATTTATTGACAAAGTTCTGTTCCAGCAGCAATCAAAATGCTGTCTCCTTGTACACACACACATTTTAGGATCGATGTGGGATGATGCTTGCATATCTGTAAGTACTGTGTGTGTGTCCTGCTGTGTGTGTTACTGTGTCCATCAATAATAAATCAAATATCCTGCTGTCTGAGGACTGAGTCGTGTTCCGTGTATATTAGATCTGGATAAAAAGGTGCCTCACACCTGCACCCAGCAGTTTAACTGAAGTGACTGATTTCATTTCTTTTTGTGCTTCTGGCCATTAACACACATTTACATACTGCTGTCTACGTCACATTACCGCCTGCTATTAATTGCACATATACTGTGACTAAATTACTTGGAAAACTGTCTCCACCTGTTAAGGATTTTATATATATATATATATATATATATATATATATATATATATATATATATATATATATATATATATATATATATGTTATCACTGTTAAACATTTGTACCTTCGTCTTCTTTCTTATGAAAACGGTGTTGTGCTGTTTGCACCTAACCCCGAGAATGTATGTGTTATTCAACCTTGTTTTAGCATGCTGGGGTCAATCTGAACTGGGAATGAAGAGCTGGATGTACTTATTATTATTATTATACAACTTGTTTTCATAGCCGCTAACGACTGGGAGTGAAGCATGACGGGGTCAGGCTGAACTGGGAGTAAAAGAACTGAAGGTTGTTTTGACTGTTGTGACGTGATGCTTAGTGTGAAGACCAGGACACTCCAGGCAGATGCACAACAGCTGATAACTGCAACAGACGAACAAGATGTGCTGACCTCCGATGATAAGAGTAAAAGAAAGAAACTGTTTGTCCTTACAGCTGCGCTTATTGACGTATGTGTTTATGTTACGGGAAGAAACTTGTCTCGCGTTGTCCCCCCCCCCCTTAGGACAAGTTTTATGATGTAATGAGGGCATCTCTAATAAAAAGAGCGGGAGCACAGGCCAGACTTTAGTGTAGCCTTGGTGTACAGCCTGGCCGCACTCCGCGCGTGATTAATTTGACTTTCTGTCTCACTGGTGTTTCTTGACTCTGTTTGTCTTATCAAAGGTTTTAAGAATGTTTGGAGGAGAAAATACCCAACATTGACTGGGGGCTACGTCCGGGATCTCAACAATACCGGAGGTGTCCAGCGGAGGTCGTCAAGTCCAGACGTAAATCCTTGGCCAAGGTCCGATCGATTGATCGTGTCTGCAATTGTCGACCACCGTTGGCATCGTCTGGTTGACGAGATTTTCCCGAAGAAGACAGACAGGAAGTCGAGTCAGTGAGTAAAATTTCTTTGTAAACAGTACTGAGTGAGTGGTGATCAGATCACATAAACAGTTAAATTCCGCAAGCGATGATACAGAATCGTCTGTTAATGCAAAGCAGTTAAACTCTGTAAGGAGGGTGCGGACTCCTCTGTTTATATACGCGTACCGGTAGGGGATAAAAGTGATCACATAAAACAGTTAAACTCCGTAAGCGATGATACAGAATCGTCTGTTAATGAAACACAGTTAAACTCTGTAAGGAGGGCGGACTCCTCTACGGTTGCGAGGAACGCACGTAGTTAAATTCTGGAAGGAGGGTACGGACTCCTCTGTTTTAATACGTAAAGGAAATCCCGGGTAGAAATACGTGCACTGTAAAAAAGCAGTTAAATCTGGCAGGGACGGCGGAGTCCCCTAATGCAGGACATTAATTAAATTTCACGGGAGGGCGAGCTCCCCTGGCATAAGAATACGCGTACGATTATTAAAAGTGTTTCTATGTGTAAATAGTGTTTTGTGTAAGTGTAAATAACTGTGTGAAAGTGTAATACTTTGGACAACGTTAATGACAACCGTGTGTGGATGCGGAGGCAAGTGATTCCGCTTCCTACGGGGAGGTGAAAGGAATCAACCACACGACGGCAAATTAATTGTCACGTCCAAAGAAAGTGTGAAAACTTCAGATTTAGAACACCCTAGGTGTGCCCCCGTCTGAAGTCCAAATTATAACAAACGATAATAAAAATGGGGGGTAAGACGTCTAAAAATAAGGAAAATTTATCAACTGACGACTGGAAATTTATGGAAGCAAAAAAAATCCAAAAGCAACAAAGAAATTGGAGACCTGGATAAATAAACATGACTTTGACGGACGACTGAACCTGATCAGTATACAGAAGCTAAAGAAGGAGTTAGAACAGCAACATAAAGGTGATGAGAAAAAGATGCAGAAAGTAGGGGCAGATTTAGTGGCATTTTGGGAGGAGGAAGCAGAGAACAGACAGAAGGGAGCAGAGAAGCGACGATTAGAGAAAGCAAGGAAAAAGAAAGCTGTAGGTAAGGCAGAAGAAGATGTGATAATTCAGCACAGAGAACCAGAACAGCCTCAGCAACCACCGCCGGCTGGATCGTCGGTGACAACAACACCCTTATCTCCTCTACCAGAGGATGACGATGTACCGCCACCACAGTATGATTTGGCAGTAAAACCTAAGGTAAAAAGTGAAAAATCAGAAAAACCAGAAAAACCACAAACATGCAGTCAAGCGAAAGTGCCTACAGCCCCTCCCATGGTGGAACACAGTGACCAGGGAGGTGCCTATCCTATGATAGAAGTACCAAATCCTCGTGCAGGAACAGCAGGACAGCGATCAACCATGCTCGTATATCGAACATGGAATGCTGATGATATCAAAGCAGCAGTCGACATGATACCATCGCCACATGTCGATATTGAGGGATTTATGCAGGATATAGAAAACATTAGAAGTTCTTACCACCTTAGTGGACCTGAAGTCCAACAGGTGTGGATGAAAGCATGTGGCCCTAAAATGGAGTCAGATACGCGGAGACTGGAATCCTGCAGACCAGGATGGCGTACCATTGCCACATGATGATCCAGTCTTGAAAACAAGAGTGGAAGCTATGATTACACGTGCAAAAGGTGTGTTAGGACCAAAGATAAATTATACTGAAATTACCAGGACAACTCAGAAAGAAGGAGAACCATGGACAGAGTTTAGATGCAGATTTGAGAGTGTATTTAGAGTCCATAGTGGCATATTGCCAGGAACACCAGTGTATGAAAACAAATTGAAAAATATTTCACCTGTGAAGCTGACAATGACCGATTTGATTCATGATGGCAACTCAACAGCTGTCATAACAGTAACAGGTGCCACTGAAGATGTTTTAAAATTGAGATTCACAGGTATGCCATTACATGTGTCACTTTGTAAACCATATTTGACAGAATGGCAAGAATTGGGACTGACAGTCATAACAGCTTTGTCAGCCACTGATTGGAGCAGAGTTGGACCACGAACGGAGTTCAGTCCATCAACTAAATTGTATAAAGTGCCAGTTAATGTCTCATTGGTGCTGACAGCTGGAACACACATTGATGTGTCCACTTCACAATCCTGAGTGTTTCAGTTGAGTCCTGAAGAAGATGATCTTCTCTCTTCGGTACCATCAGGATTGTGGACAACAGGTCCTTCAGACGTAGGACTGATAAAAAATGCACAACCTGTAGTTATAAGACCAAAAACAGAATACAGACCATGTGTAAGACAGTATCCATTGAAACCTGATGCAATTGAAGGAATCAGGCCAGTAATAGAGAATTTATTAACAGCAGGAGTAATAGTGCCATGTCCAGATTCACCATGTAACACACCCATATTTCCTGTAAAAAAGGCTCCGCCCTCAGTAGGATGGAGAATGATTCAAGATCTGCAGGCAGTAAATGCTGCTGTGATTAAAAGAGCACCATGTGTCCCAGATCCACACACCTTGTTAAATTCGCTGAGACCAAATTCTAATAGTTTCTCAGTAATTGACATAAGTAATGCATTTTTCTCTGTGCCAGTACACCCAGATAGTCAATTCTGGTTTGCTTTTACCTTTAAAGGACAACGATATACATTACCAGATTACCGCAGGGTTACGCAGAGAGTCCAACTATTTATTCTCAAGTCATGTCAGCATGTTTAGCCAATTTTGTTCCACCGGCAGATAGCCAACTATTAGTGTATGTTGATGACATTTTGATTGCCTCTGACACACGAGAAAACTGCATAACTGACACAGTAGCATTATTATGTTTCTTATTTGATAATGGCCACAAAGTGAGTAAAAACAAAGTTCAGTTGTGTAGGGATAAAGTAAAATATTTAGGACATGAATTATCAGCCACAGGGCGCACTATCCTGTCTGACAGGAAGGAAGCGATTTTATATGCTCCGAAACCACAAACTAAAAAGCAGATGATGTCATTTCTTGGACTGACTAATTACTGCAGGGCATGGATTCCCTGTTATGCAGAATTGACTAGTCCACTTTCTGATTTGATGTACAAGGATGATATTTCAATGTCAACCGTGTTGGAATGGAACAAAGATGCTGAGGAAGCTTTTGTAAAAGTAAAACAAACATTAGTGTCATCCACAGTTTTGGCACTACCAGATTATAGTAAACCATTCATTCAAACAGCTGATTGTAAGAATAAGTTCATGACTAGTGTTTTGGTTCAAGTGTATGGCTCAAAATTAAGGCCAGTTGCCTACTACTCATCTAAATTGGATGCAGTGGCAAGTGCTCTACCACCATGTGTACAGGCTGTTGTTGCAGCCTCTATGGCTGTTCAAAGTAGCAGTAATGTTGTTCTATTCCATCAGTTGACACTGAAAGTTCCACATGCAGTTTCTGCACTTCTGTTGCAGACAAACATGAGCCTTTTGTCCCTAGCAAGACATCTTTCGTGCATGTCCTTGCTATTATCACAACCACACCTTACTGTAGAGCGCTGTACAACATTGAATCCATCCACATTGATACCTTTACCTGAGGATGGTGAGCCGCACAATTGTCTTGATGTAGCTACGGTCTGTACGAAAGCACGCCCAGACCTCCAGGACACACCCATCCCAAACAGTACAATTGTGTATGTGGATGGTTCTTCCACTAAAAACGCTTATGGACAAACACAATCTGGATATGCTGTTGTCACAAATTCAGAAGTATTGGATTCTGCTTCATTGCCATCCTCATTTTCAGCACAAGCAGCTGAATTAGTTGCTTTAACTGCAGCTTGCTATCTGTTTAAAGGTACGGCTGTAACAATTTATACAGACAGCCAGTACGCTTTTAGCACAGTGCATGTGTTTGCAAAACTGTGGGAAGAGCGTGGAATGGTGACATCATCTGGAAAGCCAGTGACTCATGCCACACTCCTAACTGCACTACTGAAGGCTGTGAAATTGCCTAAACAAATTGCTATATGCAAATGTGCGGCTCACACCAAGGGCTCTGACAGTATTTCAAAAGGAAATGATTTTGCTGACAGAGCAGCAAAAGAGGCAGCAGCAGCTTCTTCTATTTTTGTTGTACAGGAAACCACTCCAGATTTGCATTTAGGTCATACACTGCTTGCTGACATGCAACAGCAGGCAACTGAAAGAAAAACAGATGTGGATAAATAAAGGAGCTACGTATGCAAATGATTTGTACGTATGCCCACAAAAGAAACCCATATTGCCAAAAAAATATGTTTAAATGGGCAGCTATTATGAGCCATGGCGTGACGCATGTCTCATCAGGGGGTATGATATCGCAATTGCAATCTATTTTTTGTCTTTATGGGTTCGATGCATATGCAAAACAGCATTGTAGAGCATGCATGACATGTGCAAAACACAATTCACAAGGCAATTTGAGACCCCAAAGAGGCAAATTTCCAACACCACAATATCCCTTTCAAGTGATTCACATGGATTATATACAGCTGAGTAAACATGAAGGGAAGGAATTTTGTTTAGTCGTAATTGATGCCTTCTCAAAATGGGTAGAATTGTTCCCTACAAAACATGCAGATGCACTTACAGTGGCTAAGGCATTGTGCAAAGACATCATTCCACGATTTGGAATACCAGAAACAGTTTATTCAGATAATGGAGCGCATTTTGTTAATACAATAGTGCAATACGTAGGAGAAGCGCTACAGGTCAATCTCAAAAATCATTGTGCTTATCAACCACACAGTGCCGGATTAGTGGAAAGGACAAAGAGCACAATAAAAATAAGATTAAGGAAATGTATAGAAGAGACAAAACGAACCTGGATTGAATGTTGGACCTAGTAAAATTGTATATGAGAATAACACCAACACCATCAGGGTTAACACCATTTGAGATACTTTATGGACGACCATATCGTCTACCAATTTTGACATGGATACTAAAACAGCAGATGAGGAACAAACATTAGCAAATTTTATGAAAAAGACATTAACACAGAAAGAGATAACTTAAACACATTTACTGCCGAATAATTTTGATCTTCCACAGGACAGCCTTCCAGTAGTCTAGCCAGGAGACTGGGTGTTCATCAGAGTCCAGTCCTCGTTGGGAAGGTCTATACCAAGTGCTGTTACCAACACCAACTGCAGTAAAGATAGCGGAGAGATCAACGTGGATACATCACTGTAAGATACAGCGTGTGTTGGCGGCCTCTACAGTGTAAGGGGAAGTCTGGCTACAAAGGGAGTCTATTTAATTAGCAATAGATTGTCTCAATGCCAGTGAAGCAGGGAGATCCTTGCACTATTAGGTGAGGTGGTTAACAACACTGTATCCTAGCAATCATGACTGAACTACAGCAGACCCCGGAGCGGCGTGCTCAGCGCCGCCGCTGCCGGACTGTTGGTAGGGCAGCCGGTTGCATTGTGATCTTAGTGTGTTTCGTGCTCCTCGGATTCCTGGCCTGGTGGTTGACCCAAGAATTGCAGCTCACTGTGGACCGAGCCAGAGAACAACGCAAGCAACGTCAGAAGAGGTTTATTCATAATGTGAACGAGACAGATGGACACCCTCATATATACCATACTAATATGTGGTACAGATATGTTCATTTATTGGCTATGGAATTACGTTACTAATTGTTATGTTTGTTCGCAAATACCTATATCCTCAACACACCCAGCTCTGACGGCTAAACCGTACCCTGCTAGGGTGACAGAATGTCTTATCATACGGATGCATAATCAAACTGTATTTCGGGGGCAGTTCTAACACCACTTGCCTCAGTGCAACCACTTATATGATAGGGATTTCAACAGAGGACGTACAAGCGTGCCCAAGTGCTGCTCCATTGACTAGACTGAAGGGAAACGCAAAAATATCATCACGTTAAATTGTCATCACAACGGCCATTCCCAAATTGCTTTTACGGGACAGGGAATAAAACTGTAGGTAAAATTAAGAAACGTCTGTGTACCCAAAACGTATGTTTTATCAAATAATTTAAGCCTAGCCAAAACATAATATGTGGATGGTACTTATCTTCATCACATTGGACGGGGATGTAATTATACAGGCTCCTGTCCATGGGGAACGGATGAATCATGTGCTTATGTTAGTAAGTTTTTGCTACCACCTGTAAATGGTACTCCGGTGTATGATGACATCTATTGGCTTTGTGGTTCCAGACTGTACATGAGTCTCCCACCAAATTGGGGTGGTGTGTGTGCACCTACCCAGGTGACTGACCATACATATGTGGTAGGACCTCCACAGAGAAGAATGGCAGCACCAGACGGAGGAGATTGATATACCCAGATGTGTTACCACATGATCACATGTGGGGCTCGGATGTACTAAAGGACCAAAAAATTGTGGTCTGTAGGAGATAAAATAGCACATTCATTGTTCCCCTGGATAGGAGTGGGAAAAAATTCATTAATGATTGAAACTCTGAATTATCGATTGGGTCTGTTCATGAATGTAACTAAAAAAATAGTAGCAGCTCAAAACACTGAAATAGATGCTTTACGTACCATGGTGATGCAAAATCGCATGGTTTTAGACTTGCTTACTGGTTCACAGGGAGGAGTTTGTGTTCTGCTGAACACAACATGCTGTACTTTCATCCCAGACTCCATTCATTCAGTGGATATGCAGGACGCATTGGAAGAGCTGAATAAACTTCGTGATGCAATGCATAAAGACACCCTAGCCGTGAACCGGTGGAATCCCTGGTCCTGGTTGACTTCAGGACCATGTTGGCAGTTACTATTGAAAATGGTGACACCAGTTATTATAGTCCTAATTCTGATTGGACTTTGCATGTGTTGTGTGATCCCTTATATCAAAACAATGGTTGGCAAAATGGTGTCAAATACATTTGTACAGTGTAATCTGGCCTTCCAACAAACTATGCCAAAATATCAAGCATTGAAACAGTCAGACCTTAGTGGAGAAAACTATAATGACTGTACTGAGAATTATGATGATATTGAAAAGCTCACAACTCCAGTTCAAGCTTGAACTGTTGACGTGATGGGTTAACACACTCTTAGCCTATGAAGCTTTAGCTGAAAAAGTAATAAGACAAGTGGTGTAGTCGAATAATACAGAAAAACGGTTCATTTATACCAGTCAGCCGAAGTGATGTATGGTGGTGGTGTGGTGATAACAGAATCTTTGACAGACTGCCACGAAATGTGTCAGGTTATTGTGCATTAATATCATTATTGTTACCCATGACCCCTGAAGATGTTACGACATATGCAGCCTCTCTTATTCCTGAGGATTGGCAGAAAGGCATAGCCAGACATAGAGTAAAAAGAGATTGGAAAGGAGTAGGAAATCCAACATATATTGACGCAATAGGAGTCCCCAGAGGAGTGCCTGACGAGTATAAACTGGTTGATCAAATAGCAGCTGGATTCGAATCTTCCATCTGTTGGTGGTGTTCAATTAATAAAAACGTGGACAGAATAAACTAAGTTAATAAACTAACTAACTAAGCTGGGTGATGCCTACTATATGTTTAACAGGCGATAAACAGGTGGGAAATGTTAAGGATTTTATATATATATATATATATATGTTATCACTGTTAAACATTTGTACCTTCGTCTTCTTTCTTATGAAAACGGTGTTGTGCTGTTTGCACCTAACCCCGAGAATGTATGTGTTATTCAACCTTGTTTTAGCATGCTGGGGTCAATCTGAACTGGGAATGAAGAGCTGGATGTACTTATTATTATTATTATTATACAACTTGTTTTCGTAGCCGCTAACGACTGGGAGTGAAGCATGACGGGGTCAGGCTGAACTGGGAGTAAAAGAACTGAAGGTTGTTTTGACTGTTGTGACGTGATGCTTAGTGTGAAGACCAGGACACTCCAGGCAGATGCACAACAGCTGATAACTGCAACAGACGAACGAGATGTGCTGACCTCCGACGATAAGAGTAAAAGAAAGAAACTGTTTGTCCTTACAGCTGCGCTTATTGACGTATGTGTTTATGTTACGGGAAGAAACTTGTCTCGCGTTGTCCCCCCCCCCTTCCACCCCCCCTTAAGACAAGTTTTATGATGTAATGAGGGCATCTCTAATAAAAAGAGCGGGAGCACAGGCCAGACTTTAGTGTAGCCTTGGTGTACAGCCTGGCCGCACTCCGCGCGTGATTAATTTGACTTTCTGTCTCACTGGTGTTTCTTGACTCTGTTTGTCTTATCAAAGGTTTTAAGAATGTTTGGAGGAGAAAATACCCAATACCACCCCAATGCAAAAAATTCTGTCCCTCCTTATCAGGATCTTAGTAAGTCAAGCACAATGAAGCCTTCAGGCTGTTAAAATAGAAGATTAGTTTGTAGTGGTGTCTAGTTGCAAGACAGCTCTGGCGCAGGGTAGGTATAGGTGGCGGCACGATCTGGTTCTGCGGAAGCTGGCAGAAGTCCTTGAAGTGCGGAGAATGGAAGCAGCCAAAGACCCTCCTTCTAAGACTCAGACGTTTATCAGCTTTGTTAGACAAGGGGCTGGAGCTCAGACCATCAGCCAGAGGGAAAGATCACTGCTAACACCTGGATGCAACTGGAACTTAAGGGTGGATCTTGATCGGCAGCTCACGTTCCCCCCAGAGATTGCCACCACCTCCCTGAGGCCAGACATCATCCTATGGTCCTCTGATGTCAAGACAGCAATCCTGGCAGAGCTAACTGTCCCTTGGGAGGGAGGAATGGAGGCTGCCTGTGAAAGGAAGAGAGACAAATACACCGACCTGGTAGCCGAGTGCCGGGAAGCTGGATGGTCCACAACTATCTACCCTGTGGAGGTTGGCTGCAGGGGGTTCATTGGAACATCCATCCAGCGCCTCCTCAGGAAGATTGGAGTGTCTGGAACAAGGCTGAAGAGGGCAGCTAGGGACCTGGCAGAAGAGGCGGAAAGAGCCAGCTTCTGGTTGTTGTTGCGTAGGAAGGACAGGTCATGGGGGAAAGAGGGGTCCTAGGGGTGGCTGCAGGGGGCAGCAGGGAGACGTCCCTGCCGTTGCTCCACCACCGTGAGATGTTCCGGGATTAATGGAGCGAAACATCAATGAAGGGTGGCTCCCGGCTGATGACCCTGCAGTTACCCCGTTGGCACCGGCAGAGGTGCGTCAGACGGAAACGCCATGCAGGTAGAGCTTACCTGTGCTTCCAACTTGAACATTAATTTCAGTGTCATTGTATCCACGTTGGTTGAAGAGTGAAGACTGGCCCCTCCTGTTTTTTATTTGTTTGTTCATTTTTTGGTTCCTACATAAGGACCAAATGGACAGCCAGCTACTGAGTTGTTTCATCAACATCATCTGATAAAAATGTCTGGATTATTACACACGTGCACAGTGGGAGCACGTGCAAGGTTCTTGCACGTGCTCCCACTGTGCAATAATCTTGCACCTACCACATTATTGTATTGTCCGACTTTGTGCGTGAATAAAATAATCTTTGATCCAAGGGTCACACAAGGTCAAATTGATTTGATTTTGAGGGAAAAAGTTATTCATCTTCAATTGCTTATCCAGGATCGGGTCGCAGGGGTAACAGCTCCAGCAGGGGAACCCAGTCTTCCTTTTCCCGTGCCACATTAACCACCTCTGACTGGGGGATCCTGAGGCCTTCCCAGGCCAGTGTGGAGATATAATCTCTCCACCAAGTCCTGGGTTGTCCCCTGGGTCTCCTCCCAGATGGACGTGCCTGGAACACCTCCCTAAGGAGGCGACCAGAGAGCATCCTTACCAGATGCCCGAACCACCTCAGCTGGCTCTTTTCAACGCGAAGGAGCAGTGACTCTACTCCGAGCTCCCCACAGATGTTGACTATTAAAATTATACTATTCATACAAGAGCTTTGAAGATGACCTTGAAAAGTCACACTCAAGATCATAACTATTTAACACAAGGAATTTGGAGCAATGACAGATTAAATATGACTGGAAGAACTGTGTGTCAGTCAAGGATAAAGTGGTTAAATTTTGAGCAGAATTGATCAAATCTAAAGAACCATATGTTCTGGTATCTCTCAACCACAAAGAATTCATCTGTGTGACTCGATGTTTGTTGTGAAAGGTGCGTTGCGTAATGCAGTGGTTTTCAAACTGTGGGGCATGCTCCCCCTGGGGGGCACCAGAGTTCTTCGGGGGTGCGGGGGGTGCAAACAATAACTAAACACTGTCAGGTTCCTGGTTTTGTGGGTTGTGTTTGTGTTCTGTCTGTCTCTTGCTCTGTCTCTGTTCTATCCTTCTGCTTGGGTTTTCTCTGTCCTGTTGTTTCTTGCCTTCCTCTCTGAGCTCTTGGTGGTGGGTGTTTCTCTCAGTCTGGCCACACCCCAGTTCTGGGAGCTTCTCCACACACCTGTTCTTGATTTGCAGTTATTCACCTGGGTGCTTTATAAGTCTCACAGTTTGTCTCTGTCCTTCGCCAGATCGATGTGCTTGGTGCCTCTTTCCAGCCTTGTACGTATATTTTTGCCTTGCTCTGATTGCCTCTTTGTGTTTTTTGACCACCTGCTTGTGTACCTCGACCACGCCTTAAGCCTGATGTTCTTGATCCTGTTGCTCTGTTTGGACTGCTTTTCCGTGTACTGACCCCAGCCTGGAAATCAAGTAAACGATTTTACGCCACAAAGCTGTGGTCCTGCGTCCTGCGTCCTGCATTTGCGTCCTGCCTGTCCTGTCTACCAAACCTGATAAACACTGTTAACCAACAAAAAAAGAAGGTGAAAAAGGAAAAAGAAAACATTCTTAACTAACATGCCAGGAGCAAAATGGATACATTTTTAGTGCATAAATCTACCTGTGAGACAACCAAAAAAAGAAGAAAGTAGAGGATGATTTTCATTTTCTCCTCTCCACAGTGCATCCACACATCAGCACCTGTGCGCGTGAAAGACCCAGACTCATTGCCCACACTAAACAAGAGGTGAGGCTAGATGAGAGACTAAATATGTATAAAAGTTTAATTAATGTTGTTAAAATTTGTAAGTTATGTCAAAGATGTTTAAAAACACACAGAGATGTTTAAATATTTTTTAAAAATGATGTTTAAATTATGAGAAAAGGTAAAAATAGAAGAATAGAAAGTTTTTTAAAAACACGTTTATGTTTGAAAAAATGTGTGAAAGAATAGAAAGTTCTTTAAAAATATGTTTAAAATGTTTACAAAAGCTGTAAAATGTGTAAATGCAGGGACAGTTCCTTAAAACACATAAATACATTTAAAATGTGTTTAACGTGTAAAAGAATAAAAAACAAACAAAGATGTTGAAATAGTGTGTATGTGTGTCGGTGGGGGGATGGGGGGCCAATTTGGTTGAATTACGGCAAAATAGCGCAAAACAGTTTGAATTAGCGCAGCACGAAACATTGCACCGACAGGCAGGCGTGCATGATCCCAATGCAACAGTTTGTGCACACAACGGTGTCTTTCGACCAGGAACACAGCACTGTGGGACGAGCTGCACCACATCACGCTGCTAATGTGGAGGAAAATTAAATAAAAACAAGCTGTATAATTAATGAATATCACTGGGTTGATATAAAAGGGGATGCAATACAGAACCCCTCAGTTAAATAACCCTGGTTAAATAATAATAATAAAAAATGTCACTCACGGGATTTGAATCCACACACTCTGATTACCAGACAGAAACTTTACCACTGCACCACAATCACTGGCTCATAACAGGAGCATGAAATGGTTAAAATCAATGAGCAGATAAACATATTTCCTAAAAACAGAAAAAGCGCCGTGATAACTGACCAAACGGCATTTGGTACGACATATTTCTGCTGATATGTGACTGAAAGTGGTGTATTTGTCATAATGTTGGCCTGTCATATGGTCCTGCAGTGCGCCGCTCACTGTCTTGTCTGACAGACGTGACGTTCAGATCGCCTGCTGCATGTCCACATGAACTGGCGGTCCAGTCCAGCTGGACCAGCCTGTTAGTGTACGCGCTCTCCAGCCTGTCCCAGACGCGATATATGTTTTTTTATGTATTTCAATGTGAGGACAGCAAGCATACACATGCACGTGTCAGTCAAAACATGGTGCGTGTTCTGCAGCTCTGATGTCCAGGACCAGAGTTGTCAACAGCTGTCACACCCCTGTCCATTCAGCACACAGACCAAGGTGTCACTCTGTGATCAGATGAGAGGTGCCTCACCTGTGGGGGGGCGCATGAACTACCTGCATGCACGTGTTGGGGGGAGGGGGAGAACGTGGGGAGTGCGCGACACACGCACATATGTGTTGTAGGGGGAGCCGACACTCGGGCACGTCACATGTGTACTTGGTAACGACACAGTCGTGGGGCACTTAGATAAATTTCACATCCAGCTTGACAATGACCGTCTTCTGACTGTTTTCGTGATGACAGCGTGAATGGCCACACATTTTCTAAGTGCCAAACAAGCGGTGTTAGATGTTTGTGTGTGTCACCTGGAATTTGGCCGACACCTGCCGCGAGAGGGTTTGATGGGCTCTCACAGCTGCCACTCTGTCTTTCAGCCACTGGTGTGCGCAAATAATTGTAGCAACAGGTGCACGCGGCATTTGAGGCAGCTACGAATTTACAAGTTTTGCGTACGAGTCCTGCTTTGTGCGCACTTCGAGCAAATTCGCACTATGTGTAAAGGGGCCCTGAAGGAGACTCGTTGAGTGAAACTGCAAAGACATCCTGACTCTTCAAAGAGTGGCTATGATTGGAGTGAGTACACACACAGCATACACTAGTCAAAAATTCAGGCTCGAGTGTCACGGTGAAAGTAGAACTTTTTCTTTGAAGCCAGATCGGAGACTTGGGATTTTATGTCTTCTCACTGTTACTTAAATTTTTATGGAACGTAACTTGAAGCAACGCAAATATACGATATGAATGTGCTTTTCAATCTCATTAGTCAGAATGAACATTTGAGGACATTGTCACAAATTCTACATTTTGTTTCTTTTCCACATCACTTGCTGCTGCAGTGACCCACTTTTCCTCAAGAACCAGAAAGGCTTTCTTATTATACTTTGTCCAAAAGAAAGTGTACACAAATCACACTGAAACACTATGTGCAAAATGACAAATAAGACTAAAACACAACTCGATACCCTGAGAGACATTGTCTTTGATAGTGTGAATGCCACAAATTCTCTCTTTTATCTTCTGTTGCGCCATTAAACTACAAAAATGTGTAAATTTGAAATGAGCTAAAACCAAAGACCCAACTTCATAAGAAAACATCAAATACTGCCAAGTGAGTCGACACAATTCATTAAAATCAGGTTTCACCAACATTCAGAGACAACGATACAGAAATAAAAAGAAGCCCAACAAACATGGCCGCCATCAATTCACCTGACAGACGCCTCTCTTGGACGCAGTTCAATCACCAAAACAGACGAGAGGATTAAGTGACGAAAGCCAGCGCGGGAAAGGAGCAGAAGACAAAAAATATAAAGATCATATAATACGAGACAACACGTGATGTGAGACAACATTGTTTAACATAACTGGTGACATGCAATGGCTTTTCTGTTTTGTTGAATTAAATATATCCTTTTGGATCTTCCGTGGGTCATTTAAAGGACTCCCAGGTGTTTCTGTACACTGTTATTCAGTCAACTTACATCTGAAGCTGAAAAACCAGACTGTTACTGTTCATCACTGGTGGCCACAGTTCAGCTAACAGCTGCGTACTTAGCAATACTAACTTTTCCGTTAGCAGATTAGTATTTCAACTAACGCTGAAAACCATCCTTGGAGCAATTAGCTTCCACTAAATTTAGTTCCATTGATTATATTCATGAAATGGAGGGAGCTTTTACAACCCCAATTCCAATGAAGTTGGGACGTTGTGTAAAATGTAAATAAAAACAGAATACAGTGATTTGCAAATCCTCTTCAACTTATATTCAATTGAATACACCACAAAGACATATAGATATTTAAAATTCAAACTGATAAACTTTATTGTTTTTGTGCAAATATTTGCTCATTTTGAAATGGATGCCTGCAACACATTTCAAAAAAGCTGGGACAGTGGTATGTTTACTACTGTGTTACATCACCTTTCCTTCTAACAACACTCAATAAGCGTTTTGGAACTGAGGACACTAATTGTTGAAGCTTTGTAGGTGGAATTCTTTCCCATTCTTGCTTGATGTAAGACTTCAGTTGTTCCGCAGTCCGGGGTCTCCGTTGTCGTATTTTGTGCTTCAAAAATGCGCCACACATTTTCAATGGGCAACAGGTCTGGACTGCAGGCAGGCCCATCTAGTACTGCACTCTCTTTTACTATGAAGTCACACTGTTGTAAAGCATGGTTTACACATAGACGGTTTTGTCGGCGGGTAGTACGTAGACAGACGTTCGCGGTAGTTCCGGCTGTTTTCGCGGTGGAAAGGGGCGTAGCATTTCGCCAGCATTTTGACAACCGTACTAGCCGCAAATACGCGGATAAAACGCCGCTAAATCCGCCGAATAAAGCGGCGTTTTGACGCCGTAGCATCCGGCACACGTCAGGCAACGGGCGTTAATACCCAGTTCTATCCTTTACAATCGCAGGTTAAGACACACGTGAGAACGGCGGTGTTCTGCTGCCGCCGATAATGCCATGTGTACCGCTGGATTTATCCAGGCAAATCCTGCGTTACTCCAGGAACTTTTGCATATAGGCACCACCCCCAGAGTATAATAGGCTGAAGCAGCAGGAATACATGCCTCTGTCACTGCAGGTGGAGGGAGATCATACTCAGCCTTTTCTTCTCCTTTTCCCCTCCTCAACGGGAGATGACGTTTAGAACGGCGTACTGTCCGCTAGCGCTGCCGTTTTGTGTAAACTGCGGCACTACAGGAAGGGGCAGGATGAAACAGCGATTAAAAAGTATCAAACGCCGTTGTTCGCGTTGTCTCCGTCGTCACGCAAATTCTCCGGGAGGGCTCCCGGAATTATTCGACATGTTGAATAATTTTTTCGACGATTCCCGGTAAAGCCGTAACTAAGCCACGCCCCCTAGTGCTGGCGTTAACAACAGCGTGTGATCCTTAAGACGGCCAAAAACTCTTCCAGGACGCTGCCGGGAGCTCTTACCGTCTATGTGTAAATGGGGCTTAACACGTGCAGAATGTGGCTTGACATTGTCTTGCTGAAATAAGCAGGGACGTCCCTGAAAAAGACATTACTTGGATGGCAGCATGTGTTGCTCCAAAACCTGGATGCACCTTTCAGCATTGATGGTGCCATCACAGATGTATAAGTTGCCCATGCCTAGTGGTGGGCACAGATAACCAAAAAATTAACTTCGATAACAGATAACTGAAAAGTTATCTTTGATAAAGATAAACCGATAAACCACCTAAAAATGTATCGGAAGTTACAGATAATCAATAACCGATAAATTCGCTTTTGAAAGCATCAAAAGGGGTAAAAGACCTAAAGAATAAGCAAGAATGTTTGACCATGCTGCCCCCTGCAGGAAGCAGCACAGACAAATCCTGAGAGCACCCACAAAACCAACTCTTTACTAATCATAATCATTTTTCTTTCAACAGTCTGCTCCTGCTGGAAGCTCTTGTTTACAACAATGCTCCCACCACAGAGACACACCGAGAGCAGCCATAAAACCAGCTCCCTATCAATTTCAAGAGGTCTTGAAAAATAAAGTCATACTAACATGTTTTTTTGAAAATACTGATAGAATAACTCCATTAATGTCAATTCTGTCATTTGTACAAAGTTAAAATATAACATATATCTTTTAATGTTGAATAAGGCACTAATTCTGAGGTTTTTGTTGTGGCTGGGGGTGCCTGGCTGCCTTTGTTTCTGTCTTCTGTCCTGTCTTTTGTTTTTCCTTCCAGGTGGCTTGCGTTTAGCACTGAGTGGCTGTGTGGCTGAGTTACCAGGACCTCACCCTGATCACCTGAGGCTGATCACGTGCAGCTCGTCAGGACTCACAGCTGTGGTGCATCTACAAGGATTGGAACATGGTGGCATTTAAGTCTGGAGTACACAGTGTGTATTTGCCACAGACTCGACCTTGTGACCAGACGGGTGAGATCGTCGTCTCGAGAGCCATCTCATCATCAGTGGATGCAGAGAACGTCCAGGTTTGATGCATGGTCTGTGAAAGAGGAGGGGGTGAGGTCTCACACTCGTCAGCACACTTCCTGAGGTACGTTAGGTTTTGTGACTAACATTTGTACAGTCAGTAAATGTGGTGTCCCTCACACCTTATTATATTGAGCTGTTATGTTAGTCGTTTAATCAGCTTCCACTGCAGTGGAGTTTGTGAACAGGGTGTTCCATGCCTGCAGGGTGGGAAGCTGATTAGTAATTAAGCCAGGAAGTGTTTGCTGTTTTTGTACACCTTTGAGCGGTCTCTCTGTGTGTGGAGTGTGGACTCACATGATGATTTCTTCTTTTACAGACTCGGTTTGTCGCGGCCACCTGGGGGGTGTCGGCGGGGTCCTTGGGTCCGAACAGTTTCTGGCTCCGGACCGTTAGTGCTGCTGGGAGCGCACCGTTCACCACCTCGCCAGTCCGCGCACTCATTGGTTATATTTTTACACATCACTGTTATGTAATTAAATTTAGTTATCCTTTATACCGTGCTCTGCCTATTTCATACTGGGTCCTTCAAACGCTGGTCGGTTCTCCGGGCTGCGTCCGACACATAACAGTTTTGTAACCATTTCATCATGAAGCTGTATAACTGGGTATACAAAATGCAAAACATGCAATGTGCACAATTTCTTCAATCACAGCCACAGAAGCCTGTAACTTCTTCTGGGTTGTCTGGGTGTCTTGGTGGCTTTCCTCACTTTTCTCCTTCTTGCACAGTCACTCAGGTTTTGAGAACTGTCTACTCCATACAGATTTGCCATAGAGTGCCATACTGTTTGTATTTCTTCATAATTGATGTAAATAAAGTCCAAAACATATTCAGTGACTTGGAAATGTTCATGTATCCATCCCCTGACTTGTGTGAAGAAAACTGGCACTAAAACTGATTATTTACAGGTATTATACCAAAGCCCTCCATTACTTATGCAAACCATCATCTTGACTTTTATATTTTTAGTTAATTTTTATCAAGTTGTAGATATTTGCTTTCAGTTTGCATTTAAGGAACATAATTTTAGAAATTTTTATTTTTTGTATTTTTTTTTTTTTGTATTTGAAATGGCATAAACAATTTAAAATGTGTGAAATACCAAGTGTCCCAATACTTTTGCAGGGCTCTGTATAAGCTGTATGCTCTCGCTCGCACAGGCACTGCAGGCTGTGCCTCCAGTTACCACTCACCCCTAAAACAAAAGGTTCAACAGGAGGGTGGTGACTATTATTGGTCACCTCAACAAAAACGCATGCAGATCCTAGACATTTTTGGCGTTTTAGAAGGTTTTTGGCACTCAGTCCCATAAACAGAACATGACCAGGGAAAAGGGGTGCATGGAAAACCCAGTCACAATTAACTTTTCATTAAGTGGATTCAGGTTAATCAAATCTAAATTTCATGTTAGCTGTGCCAGCCATTGTTGTTCAAGTATTCCTTTGTCAAACATAGTTTTTGTCTCATTTTTCAACACATTCAACTGGAATGTTGAGATTATCTCCAAAATAACAAACGAAAGATGTCTGCTTGATTGACAAAATAAAATATTAGTCAAGCAAAATTATCAAGAATTGTCTGTCTTTGATGCAGTGACATTATTGCTACAGTGTTTTATATCAAAAGCCCATTCCAAGGATTGACAGAGGCCAAATGTTGCCATGGGAATGACAAGATGAAAATAGATGACCTTAGATTTTTTTCCTGCAGATAGTCTGCTACCCGCCTGTCTGGCGTCCTTCACCCCCATCACTCCCAAAGGGAAGGCAGCACAATTATTAGGGAAGAAATCTGTGACAGGTAATGGGATTTTTCTCTGCTCTTAAAGATTATTTTGCTCCTCAAGGGATGTGCAGGTGGAGTCATTCAGCATCCTTTCCTTCAGATGAGCGGTGATTCATTTATATCTTTAGATCTGATCCCACTGTGGCGATGATGCAAAAACAGATAAAGCGCTCTGCTGCAGAGAAGCCAGGGAGACATTTCCTTTTGCAAGATGTTTTAAGGCATAAATCGAGATATTCTGTAGAGGAATAATTGTAGAGTGCCGGGGTGGGGGGGGGGGGGGACAAAACAATAAAACTCCATAAATGAGCAGCTCTGAGAGTACTGTTGGCAGCCAGTTTTGGTGGCGGTGAAGCAACATCTATTTTGAGATGAGAATATTACTCACATTCCCACTTTGCATGAGGACAAGCAGAATTCACAACATGAAACATTATCAGGCGCCGTGCCGTGGCAGAGCAGGTCACATTAAATTACCACAGACAGGCGATACACCTTCTGTCCTGCCTTTTATACAACAGCACACCGTCACAGGTCTGCCACTACCTAAAACCACTCAGTGATAATGATGGAAATGAAATGAACTTTTTGTATTTGACTGTTTGCTCCAAGCTATTGGACACAGAATTTAAGTGGACTGCATTTCAGGCTGAAGGGAAAAATGTCCGCAGGGTAAGCCTGTGACTTTTCTATGTGTGACATCGTTGAATATGTTTGTTTTTTTTTTTTCATTATTATTGAGTTATTATTAAAGTCTGACTCAAATTGAATTGCATGTTTTTTTTTTTATCTGTCAGAGCTTTCTGCTGCATTGAAAATGGCATATCCTTATGCTCCCTTTTGAGGGGGGTGGGGGTGCGGCAAATCAATATTTCTTCTTTACTGAGTGGGTCAGGGTGTGTTGAGTCAGAAAATAGAGGGCATGTCATGTAAACAAGGTCAGTGGGGTCATGTTGTTGTTGGAAGCTCACTGGGCTCGTCTGTATCAGCTGCAGTCCGGTTGTTTTTCACACAATGAATACAAACCACTGCAAGTCAGTGCTGAAAGTTCAAAATCCAATCCAGGTACCTGACAGGAAATACATACTATGTGACCTTGACCTTTACCATGAACAAATAAAGAATTATTCAAATTTTTTGCCATAACTAGGCAAAGGAAAAAATGCATTCCCTGTGATATTAAGATTGTAGGGTTTGTACAACAAAAAAAAATGTAGATGACTGGGTTAAGGGCCTAGACCGTGAGATCATCCTGCCATGTTCGCTCAGCCCAGTCTTACATTTCATCATGCTCCTGTCACCAAATGAGTCAAATTTTCGTGACAAGGTTTTTTTAACTCACTATTACTAACCCTACTCCTACCCCCAACCCTGTCCATAACCACCCTATCCCCCCACTTCACTTTTAATTTCATGCAGCCATCACAGAATGAATTAGAATGAATTTTTGCTACCGTGACGAAAATGAGGCGTTTTTTTTGTCACAATATCACGAACCAATACATGAATGTATATTTCGTCCTGCTGAATCACAACTTGCTGTGAGACCAGGTTGTATTCACTCATGTTTTTTGCAAAAGTAGACACACACCTGGACGTGCAGAGGGGGTGGAGATTTCTACATCACTATCTGGCTTTTCAATAGAGGTGGGCGATACCGGGAATTTCGGTATTGATCTGATACCAAGTAAATACAGGCCCAGTATTGCCGCTATCGATACCGATACCTTTTCATATTTAAGCTTCATAGATCCAAAGGATCCAAAAGACATAGGATAGAATTTCGCCAAACATTGTACGTGACAACAAAATACTTTATTTATCACAATCAACATTTTTGTTTAAAAAAATATCACTCAACACAACTTAAAACAAAATCTCCTGAGGCAATGGGCTAACAAACAACAATACAACAAAATTAACACACCACAACAAATACTGTAAACAGTTTCAAAATTATTGTTTTTCAAGTTGGTACTTGGTCCCTTAGTTATTTAGGGAGACTCAGATCAGGAGTATTACTTGCATTGTGAGGGAACGTCAGCTACAGCCATTTGCACGAGCACGCAGAATGCTCATCTCATTTCATGTTCATTAAATTTCACATCTTAAAGAAAAACATTCTCTCTTCCAGTCCATGTTGAAGCTGTTACCTGGTGATGCAACAGACACTGTATTAATGTAACAATGCATTAATAATTAATTACAATACGAAGGTTTAAGGTTCAGAAAAATGTACTATACATTCATTTAGCGCTCTATGGAAGGAGCCATTTGGATGCCCGAGGACTTCCTGTTCAGCAGTTGATGAAAAAAGGAGTTTTTCATTTAAAGCAATTGTCAAAAGTAAGGCATGAAGGTGTGACAACTAAGGTTTTAATGTGAACAAGTTTTTATACAATTAACTTGGGCTTTGAGGGAGTTGGAGTGTCATCAGTAGTTAGGACTTCTGTTTCTAACATCAGCTAGAGTAGTGTGGACACTGTATCACAATATGACATTGATAACGGTGCTCAGCCACAAAGCAAGAGCGTGTTAGCATTGTATGATCTTTGTTCTGGCTTCACCTGTGGTCACATGCTGTCAATACTGAGGCGGTGACAGTGACAAATGGTCCAAACTGGCAGAGGCAGAGGAATCAATGGCAAGACATGACCTTGGTAGACCTTAACAGCAACGTGTTAAGAAGGGAAATGTTAAATGCTTTGGGAGATCAGAACTGGACAAGAACCCTGCAACATGTCAATGATGATCAATATTTAATGGAACAGTGCTGCTGTTGACTCATTGATAGCGTATGACCAACTACAAGGAGGAACAGAGGTCTGCTTGGGTCGGGGTGCAGGCAGGGGGATTACAAGAGATACTAGAGGATCAAAGAAAAGAATGATAGAACCACATAACCATTTGAAAATGGGGGGGAAAATATTCTTAGATGTAGCTATTGCATGTGAACAATTAGTGATTGTTTTAATTCTTCTGACACAAATACAAAGTGCATTACTGCAGCACAGCCGGTGTGCACGGACGCGCACATCAGGATGAGGTGAAACACAGCAAAGAAAATCAACTTCTGTGAGACGAAGATAAAAGTGTGTGTGGTTACAACAAAGAAACCAAAAATATAAAAATGTTGCCTTATGCTGAAGAGGACATGCCCTTGAAATGGGTGTTTCAACAAGACAATGACCCCAAGCACACTAGTAACTGGGCAAAATCTTGGTTCCAAACCAACAAAATTAATGCCTCGCAGATGTGAAGAAATCATGAAAAACTGTGGTTATACAACTAAATACTAGTTTAGTGATTCACAGGATTGCTAAAAAAGCAGTTTTAAACATAATCGTTTTGAGTTTGTAGCGTCAACAGCAGATGCTACTATTATTGTGAACACCCCCTTTTCTACTTTTTTTTTTACTAATAGCCCAATTTCATAGCCTTAAGAGTGTGCATATCATGAATGCTTGGTCTTGTTGGATTTGTGAGAATCTACTGAATCTACTGGTACCTTGTTTCCCATGTAACAATAAGAAATATACTCAAAACCTGGATTAATCTTTTTAGTCACATAGCACTACTATTATTCTGAACACTACTGTATAATGAAATAAAGACATGAATGGCATAAAGTGCTTATTATCAACTCCACTTGTCAATCAAGTATCTATAATTTGTGCCAAGTGGCTTTTGAAAGTTTGTATTGGATTAAAATTAATAATCTACTTAAGCTCCCAATTTTCTATAGGAATACAAACTTCCTACAGAAACTGGGTTTTCAGTGTTAAATTTAAATGGCCACAAAATCTGTAATCTGAATCAGATCTAGATCAAACTTTGTCAGACAATAAAGGATACCATCCTACATAACACTCTCAAATATGAAAGAATTTTTTGACAAGAGTTATGAATTTTTGAAAATTCATTTAATATTAAGAGCCCCTTCACACATAACATGATTGAAGCCGAATGACGCACGAAGGAGGAATTGTATGCCACTTGTGAAAAATCAGAGCTGCCTCGAATGCCTCGTACAGCAGTCGTCACAACCATTAAGGCATGGTACATGCATTCTACATTTGCGTGGCGCTAACGGCGGATACCCATTTGAATGGCGTGCAAGATGAGGTTACACTGCCACCTGATCGTGCTCGCAGCATTCACACAGCATGTCAAACGCAGGTCGGATATATGATGCCGCAGCTGAGGAGCTGAATGAAATCCTCAGCCATGTTGCACTATGGCCAAATGGTCACCTGGCTGTGTTTCCCTTACCCCAGCTGCTCATGGGGTAAGGGAAACCTAAATTGACATACCTCTGGACATAGGAAAGTGAATGACCCATCAAAGTGTTTGTCTTGAGCCACTCTAAAGGTTAGAAATACAATGGACAATTATGTCCATAAGTAGGTCACCAAAAACCCAAAACCAGCCATATCAAATTTGGAGCCACGTCCAACTTCAAAACCCCAGGAGTGGTATTGAGCCCCTATACTTTCAGTGGTAACATGGAAAAAAAAATGAAAATATAGATCAAATGCTACAACCTACATGCACTTTCATCAATTTTTTTTTTTTGGGGGGGGGGGGGGGGGTCCAAGGCAGTGTTGTATAGTAACGAAGTAAAAATACTTCACTACTGTACTTAAGTACGTTTTGGGAGACTTTGTACTTTACTTGAGTTTTTTAATTCAGCTTACTTTCACTTTTACTTCACTACATTTCCGACCTTAATTGCATACTTCTACTCCGATACATTTTCTATGCACCATGCCGTTACTCGTTACAAAAAAACAAACACACACACACACAAAAAGTCATGTTTTCACCCAGAGACACCACTGATTACTAGTGACTGCAATGAAGTCAGGCCGATTTGTCATGAGGCATGTCCGGTAGGCTGTTTTGCAGTTGCGCACTTGTGGGGTGTTTGTCAGGAAAATGATCATTTCTCTACATTGATTACAGACCTGCAGCAGGTCTGTAATCAACTTTTCTGCAGCACGGTTTTGCATTGAACCTTGAACCAATCAAAGCAGTGATTCGCAGGTCGAAGCAGTGCTTTGATCTATGATTCATGGATTTTATTTCGCTTTATCCTAATTTTTTTCCCACTAAAACCCTGAAGAGCATATGTCTGTGAGTAATATTTAATATTTTTACGTTAAACCGACCTGTTATTGTCTTCTGAAACAGTTGATAGATGTATTTTATAACTTAAAAATGGGACAGATGCTAACGCGTTAGCATGTCTATGGCGTTTTCAATGTTAAAATTAGCATTAAGCTGTTCGCATCAGCATGTTTGTGTTGATTTGTGTTTGTTGTCGTAAAAGAGTCAAATTGTAATTTTTTAAATATATTTTTATTCATATATTATAGCAACAACAATAATACTCTACATAATAGACAATAATAGTCAATAATAATAGACTAATAATGTTACAATACAATTTTAGAGAAAGAGACAAAAACAACCCAATGAAACAAAACACAACAGAAAAGATAAAACCATGTAACAATGAAAATAAATAAATACATATAGAAATAAATAACTGTTTCCTGTGAACACCTAGTGAGTAGCCTACTCTGGTTTAGGTTTTGAAACCTTGTTTCTGAAGTGTTTTTGTGTGATGTGCACAATTTTCAGTATTTTGACTAATACTACCAGTCATTTACAAGCCTAGATAAACTTTTATAAAAAAAATAAAAAAAATCAGTCCGTTTTTGATTATTAACATTTACTTGTACTTTTACTTTCAATACTTGAGTACCTTTAGTTGTACATTACTTGTCATACTTAAGTACAATAAATACTAGATACTTTAAGACTTTTACTTGAGTAGCATTTCAGTCAGTGACTTGAACTTCTACCAAAGTAATTTTTTTAATGGCTATCTGTACTTTTACTTAAGTGTGATTTTCCGGTACTTTATACAACACTGGTCCAAGGTGATCTCGCTCAGCCCATACACTATTATGGAGGCAGCAGTCACCCACCTCAGCGCCCTGTTTAGTGCCTCATTCCTGCAACACCCTCCATCTCCATCCAACCGATCTCCTCCACATACATCAGACAAACAGCATGGTGAGTCTGAGTAGAATAGGCAGTAGGTAACACACCCATGTCTTGTGGCACAGAGTTATGGGGTTCTGTGGCTGTGATTGGTGGGACTGGGCATAATGTAACTTTTTTGTTGTTGTTGCAGCACCAGTCACAGCTCCATGAAGGAGTGGAACAGAGAAGAATTTTCACAAAAGAAAATAAATCTATGTGCCCTCTGAAACTGTATGTGTAGTTTTAATTGTTCTCTTTGATAAAATGGTGATTTGGTTGTGCTATATTTATTTATTCCATTGTTTTGGCTTTGATATTTTTATTGGTCATGTTGTAGAGAAGGAAAAAAGTGGTATTATATGTCATAATTGTGAGACAGTAAGTTTTTGTTGTCTGTTCAGCTGCTTTTTTGTACAGGCTGTAGTGACCCCCACAATAAATAAATAAATAAATAAAACATTTTTGCGGTGATCAAGATTTCCTGCAATAATTGAGCTGTAAACTGAAATCCATAAACTACTTAAACTGAAAAAACATATATATATATATATATATATATATATATATATATATATATATATATATATATATATATATTAGAAATGATATTCTGCATTCACGTTTTGGAGATATTTTTTCAGTGTTCACGTTTTGCAATTAACGGTTTGCGGGTAATTCACGATTTGCTGTTGATTTGCGTTTTGTGGGTTAACACGCAACTCCAGTTTTACCTGGAGAAACACACATAGTCCCAAGTCTTCTGAAGAGATCTCCCATCAGAGTACTCACCCGGAACAGCACTACTTAGCTTCTAAGATGTGACAGGATCAGGCTTACACAGAGCCGACTGACTACATAGTTATGAGATAGTAAGTAATAATTTGGAATTAGCAAGTTGTACTATCTCCAATTTAGGAGATACTATGCGGCCACTTTTTTTCTTCCCGAAATGGCAGGAATGGCCTCACAAGTGGTGGATACTCAGAGTAGAGCCACTGCTTCTTCACATCTAAAGGAGCCAGCTGAGGTGGTTTGGGATCTTCTCAGTATACCCCAGAAAGAGTTATAGGACTTGACTGATGATAGGGAAGTATGGGATGAGCTGCTTGTACTGCCACATGGCCTGTACCCGGGTAAGCTGCAGAAAATGAATGAATGAAACAGTCTTCCATAGTTTTCAGATCTTAAAGTTTTTCACAGCGTCGTATCTCTCAGGTGTTTTTCCTACAGTGACTTTCTTGCATCCTCCTAATAGCTCGTTGTTGTGTCCCGTTCGTGGCCCAGTGAAGCACAGTGCAGGTAAGAGCTGCTGTTCTTTTAGCCACAACACCTCTCACAATGTGACAAAGCTTTTGCTTTTTCTTAATGCGATTCACACGAGCCGTGTCTGTCAATACGCAGAGCATCTGTCGCGGATTTAAAACTGGAGTCAGTATTTTGCTCAGTCTAACTGCGACTTTTGTCATCTGCACAGTTTCCAATTGTTATCACGCTGACAAAAACACACATGTAAGCAAGCATCCCCCAACACCCTGCGGAGAAAGACAATGCACGTGGCTGCTGAAAAGGAATGCAAACTTAAAAAGCAGCCAGACATGACGTGCATGTAGAGAGGAAATGTAGAGCACTGTAAGCACACGGTTTTGGGGTAATCTCACGACCAGAAAGGAGAAGCGATATTGTTGATCGTGCAGTGTGTGGGAAGTGTCGGCTTGGTGCTGCAGCCTTACTGTCTGTGACCTTGTTTACAGCCCTTTAAAACCTTCCAATCGTAGGTCCTTGAAAGGTGGGAGGCCACCCACACCACCCGGCTCCCTTTATGATGATACAACATTTCTCAAGCAAAGCTGAGAGAAAATTGAGTTAGACGACAACAATGAATCCACGCAAAGACCTCACGAGGAAAATCTTTGCAAGGATGTGGGAAGGACATAACAGAAGCTGCGTGGGCCGGTGGCACAGACACAGTATTTGGACAAAGAAACGCGCATGGAATCATACCATACTGAACTGAGCAAATGTTGAAAATGGAGCTTTACAAATACCACATATCTGAAAATCGGATTCTGTACAACATTTATTAGAGGTTGTGTTGTATTTTATATGGTTGTGTGGTCACGCCAACAGAGAGCAACGTGTCTCACATGGACAAAAAGTGTCTATAAACTATAAACTGTGTATCTACTTTTATAGTTCTAGCAAATACAGGTGGAATTTTAAATTAAATGTGTCCTTTTCTTGGTACGTTCGGTGTTCAGAAATATAATTGTATCTGCCAAGATTTCTTTCTGAAACTGTTTTCTGACTCATGTGAAATGGTAAATGGACTGCAAGTATATGGCGCTTTTCCATCTGAATCAGAAGCTCAAAGCGCTTTGAGTTGATGCCTCACATTCACACAGACACACTCACACACTGATGTCAGGGTGCTGCCATGCAAGCCGCTCACTGCACACCGGGGGCAACTAGGGGATTAAGGATCTTGCCCAAGGGCTCTTTCCAAACAAACAAAACAGCACACACACCCTTTCTGATATCAATACTGGTCACACATAAATGTGGCGATTGGTGAAAAATCTAATTTTTGAAATTTAAACACTCACTTATGATTAAGTCTTGAAAAGATACCAAGGCACACATCTAATAAAAAAAAGTTAAAGTGCCTTTATTTTATGGGCAAATCATAATTAAAAAATGCACTTCTTCAACGCGTTTCGGCTAGAAGCCTTCATCAGGAAGTAAACACTCATTCTGAGACAAGTCTTAATTAAAAACCTCAAAATAGGTGGGTCAGCAGGTGTGAACAATTGGATCATCACTTAACCAATGAGAACAAGTCAGATAAAGGGTATTCAAAGCTGGAAAAAAAAAAAAAAAAAGTGGCCAACAAATGGGCCTAGTGTCTGCCCAGCAATACAAAAATCTGTCAAACATATAAATACATTGCATATCACTAGGACAATAAACTCATTAAAAGAAATGGCAATATTCTATATCTTCATTGAGACCCGGGTATATAGTTGCTTTAAATCTAAAAATCCAAAAAGTCTCGCGTTGATTCAGCTGTTTTATCCTATTGCCTCCTCTTATAGTTTGTGGTATGTGATCAATGCCAATAGCCCTTAAAATAGAAGGATCACTATTATGTTTATCATTAAAATGACGAGCCATAGGATAATTGTCATTTTTAGTTCTTATGGCATACTTATGCTCTGAGACTCTATCCTGTAAACGGCGTTTAGTTCTGCCAATGTAAAACACATTGCAGACTGGACACTCTAATTTGTAAATCACAAAAGTAGTTTTACAATTAATAAAATGTTATATTTCATAAGTATTATCTCCATGTGTATCATAAAATGTATTACATTTAACCACATTAGAACAATGGTTACACTGACCACATTTAAAGCTGCCACACCGTTTGACTGAAAGCCAAGTATTTTTTGAAGGTGCTGGCAAGTAGCTATGAACAAGTTTATCGCTCAAAGTAGGCGCACGTTTAAAGCTGAATATAGGGGGTTCCAAAAACACATTACCCAGAGAAACATCACATTGTAGTAAATTCAGTTTTTGTTGATAATATTTTTAATGTCATGTGATTCTGTACTGAATCTAGTGGGAAAAAAGACCCTTTCAGATCTCTGTCCTACTTTTTTATTAGATGAGTGCCTTGGTATCTTTTAAAGACTTTATCTGTACTTGCCCTCTACCAAAGAGCACCATCTTAAAACAGATTTAGTTCCAAGTAGCACTCCAACTCTTCAGCTTTTCTACTCACTTATGATTCATGACATGTCACTTGATCAGAAAAAAAGGTAACCAAAAAGTAAATTGAAAATTGAAATTGAAAATTGAAAGGTACACTGAAGGAGCTGTTTCAGGGAATGATTTTTTTTTTATTAATTCTTGATCATTTAATGAATTCAGCATGTAAGTTATACTGTAAAAAAAAAAGTTGATGCCCATTAGCGTGATGATTCCTACCAGTACCATTTCCTTGCTCAGCTAAATAAATAGTATCAGGGTTTGTTCAACTTAAGGCAAGTGATTCATTTATTTATTTATTTATTTTGCCAGTTGGAATGAAATTTAAGATAAATATGACAGTAAGGTAGATGTACTGTTCAAAGGTTTGGTGGCCCTGCCTGGTCCTGGTATCTGAGGCTCAGGTGTAGTGGTGACACGGGCCGAACACATCTGATCTGAACACAGACACAGCTGCTGTCTGTTGTTTGTAGTCTTCTGTTTCTCCTTTTGCATGTGGGATTCCACCGCCTTCATTCCCATCCTGGCGAGTTTAAAAGACTTCCTGCATAAAATTTACTGTGCCTCCAACACATTACCTGGTACTAGTTTTAGCCACACTAATAAAACCCTTCCTTGAAAAGCCAGTTTTCATCAGGTTTACACGTCATCATGTCATGTCACACTGAACTAGTTGAAGGTGTGTCTGCTCTGAGCGTCACGGCAAAAGACGAGACGCTCAGAAATGACGTATCCCCCCCGCAGTCCCCAAAAAAATCTGTAATACAAAGTGTCGGTGGATCAACCAGGTACACCTTTATGTTAAATATGAATTAAATTGGTCAACTGGTTCTTGAGGTATCACACTAACAAGGGTGGCAATGCCAATATCTTGAATATCTTGCTGTGACCTTGAAATTGACCCTAAGGTCATCTTAACGGACTGGTGTTGGGGATCACTCATGAATGAAATTGGTCAACTGGTTCTTCAGATATCGTGCTAACAAGCGAAAACGGACAGAAAGACAGACAGATAGACATTCCATATTTCATACTGGGGGGATAAAAGGATAAATCCTACAAACAAAATCTCACTTCATATATCTTGGCAATTTTAAAATGATTGTAAGACTAATAAATGAACATTTCAAATGATTTTTTTTAAAAAAGAAGACCTGGAAGTTCAGCAACAATTTACCAGAAGGCACATCTGAGACACAAACCTAGAGTTGATGTTTTGGTGAAATAAAATCCTCCTCTGTACCACTTCATCATGCAAATGCAAAATATGGACTGTGCATAATTTGTCCAGTCATAGCCACAGAGGCCTAGAATTTCTTGGGTTATCTGAGTGTCTTGGTGGCTTTCCTCACTCTTCTCCTTCTTGCATAGTCACTTAGTTTTTGAGAACTGTCTACTCCACACAGATTTATCATAGAGTGCCATACTGTTTGTATTTCTTCATAACTGATGTAAATAAAGTCCAAGACATATTAGGTGACTTGGAAATGTTTATGTATCCATCCCCTGATTTAGCTTAAGAAAACTGGCAATAAAACTCATTATTTACAGGTATTATGTAACCCATCATCTTGGTTTTTATATATTTTTTAATTAACTTATATTAAGTTGTAGAGATTTACTTCAGTTTGAATTTAAGGAAGATAATTTTAGATTTTTTTTTTTTTTTTTTTTTTTGCATGCAGGTCCACCTTGGATCTACTCTGGTGATCCCAAGTGAAAACAAAAGAGAAGCCAAAGGGACGTACTTTTGTACTTAAAATGGTATAAACAAATTAAAATGTGTGAAATATCAAGTTTTCAAATACTTTTGGAGGGCACTGTATGTTTCTGTGCAAATGCAATATCTAGAAAAATACAAGTATTGGATTGGGACTCTGTAATATCATGTATAGGTCACGGACATGAATGAGCAAAGCTCTTCAGCATCTCACTACAGTGAGGAAAATAAGTATTTGAACACCCTGCGGTTTTGCAAGTTCTCCCACTTAGAAATCATGGAGTTGTGTTCGTGTTGGCGATCCTCCTGTCCTGTGCGCCAATTGCATTTCTTGTATATTCGTCCGTGAATTGTTCTGTGAATTGTTCTGTAATTTATGTTTTGTAGCATGGCCCAAGCAGAGGGTCACCCCTTTGAGTCTGGTCTGCTTGACGTTTCTTCCTCAGAGGGAGTTTTTCCTTACCACCGCTGCTCTGGGAGTTGGTAAGGTTGGACCTTACCTGTGTGAAGCGCTTTGAGGCAACTGTGTTGTGATTTGGTGCTATATAAATGAAAATAAGTTGAAGTTGAAGTTGATGGAGGGGTCTGAAATTTTCATCTTAGGTGCATGTCCACTGTGAGAGACATAATCTAAAAAAAAATCAGAAAACCACAATGTATGATTTTTTTTTAAATAATGTATTTGTATGTTACTGCTGCAAATAAGTATTTGATGACCTACCAACCAGCAAGAATTCTGGCTCTCACAGACCTGTTAATTTTTCTTTAAGAAGCCCTCTTATTCTGCACTCTTTACCTGTATTAATTGCACCTGTATGAACTTGTTACCTGTATAAAAGACACCTGTTCACACAGTCAATCACACTCCAACCTGTCCACCATAGCCAAGACCAAAGAGCTGTCTAAGGACACCAGGGACAAAACTGTAGACCTGCACAAGGCTGGGATGGACTACAGGACAACAGGCAAGCAGCTTGGTAGAAGACAACAACTGTTATGATTATTTATTAGAAAGTGGAAGAAACACAAGATGACTGTCAATCTCCCTCAGTCTGGGATTCCATGCAAGATCTCACTTTGTGGGGTAAGGATGAGAAAGCTCAGAACTACACAGGAGGACCTGGTCAATGACCTGAAGAGAGCTGGGACCACAGTCAATCAATCAATCAATCAACTTTTTTCTTATATAGCGCCAAATCACAACAAACAGTTGCCCCAAGGCGCTCCACATTGCAAGGCAAGGCCATACAATAATTATGAAAAACCCCAACGGTCAAAACGACCCCCTATGAGCAAGCACTTGGCCACAGTGGGAAGGAAAAACTCCCTTTTAACAGGAAGAAACCTCCAGCAGAACCAGGCTCAGGGAGGGGCAGTCTTCTGCTGAGACTGGTTGGGGCTGAGGGAAAGAACCAGGAAAAAGAGATCGATCACTAATGATTAAATGCAGAGTGATGCATACGGAGCAAAAAGAGAAAGAAACAGTGCATCATGGGAACCCCCCCCACAGTCTACGTCTAAAGCAACATAACCAAGGGATGGTCCAGGGTCACCCGATCCAGCCCTAACTATAAGCCTTAGCGAAAAGGAAAGTTTTAAGCCTAATCTTAAAAGTAGAGAGGGTATCTGTCTCCCTGATCTGAATTGGGAGCTGGTTCCACAGGAGAGGAGCCTGAAAGCTGAAGGCTCTGCCTCCCATTCTACTCTTACAAACCCTAGGAACTACAAGTAAGCCCGCAGTCTGAGAGCGAAGCGCTCTAATGGGGTAATATGGTACTACGAGGTCCCTAAGATAAGATGGGACCTGATTATTCAAAACCTTATAAGTAGGAAGAAGAATTTTAAATTCTATTCTAGCATTAACAGGAAGCCAATGAAGGGAGGCCAACACGGGTGAGATATGCTCTCTCCTGCTAGTCCCCGTCAGTACTCTAGCTGCAGCATTCTGAACCAACTGAAGGCTTTTTAGGGAACTTTTAGGACAACCTGATAATAATGAATTACAATAGTCCAGCCTAGAGGAAATAAATGCATGAATTAGTTTTTCAGCATCACTCTGAGACAAGACCTTTCTGATTTTAGAGATATTGCGTAAATGCAAAAAGGCAGTCCTACATATTTGTTTAATATGCGCTTTGAATGACATATCCTGATCAAAAATAACTCCAAGATTTCTCACAGTATTACTAGAGATCAGGGAAATGCCATCCAGAGTAACGATCTGGTTAGACACCATGCTTCTAAGATTTGTGGGGCCAAGTACAATAACTTCAGTTTTATCTGAGTTTAAAAGCAGGAAATTAGAGGTCATCCATGTCTTTATGTCTGTAAGACAATCCTGCAGTTTAGCTAATTGGTGTGTATCCTCTGGCTTCATGGATAGATAAAGCTGGGTATCATCTGCGTAACAATGAAAATTTAAGCAATACCGTCTAATAATACTGCCCAAGGGAAGCATGTATAAAGTGAATAAAATTGGTCCTAGCACAGAACCTTGTGGAACTCCATAATTAACTTTAGTCTGTGAAGAAGATTCCCCATTTACATGAACAAACTGTAATCTATTAGACAAATATGATTCAAACCACCGCAGCGCAATGCCTTTAATACCTATGACATGCTCTAATCTCTGTAATAAAATTTTATGGTCAACAGTATCAAAAGCAGCACTGAGGTCCAACAGAACAAGCACAGAGATAAGTCCACTGTCCGAAGCCATAAGAAGATCATTTGTAACCTTCACTAATGCTGTTTCTGTACTATGATGAATTCTAAAACCTGACTGAAACTCTTCAAATAGACCATTCCTCTGCAGGTGATCAGTTAGCTGTTTTACAACTACCCTCTCAAGAATCTTTGAGAGAAAAGGAAGGTTGGAGATTGGCCTATAATTAGCTAAGATAGCTGGGTCAAGTGATGGCTTTTTAAGTAATGGTTTAATTACTGCCACCTTAAAGGCCTGTGGTACATAACCAACTAACAAAGATAGATTGATCATATTTAAGATTGAAGCATTAAATAATGGTAGGACTTCCTTGAGCAGCCTGGCAGGAATGGGGTCTAATAAGCATGTTGATGGTTTGGATGAAGTAACTAATGAAAATAACTCAGACAGAACAATCGGAGAGAAAGAGTCTAACCAAATACCGGCATCACTGAAAGCAGCCAAAGATAACGATACATCTTTGGGATGGTTATGAGTAATTTTTTCTCTAATAGTCAAAATTTTGTTAGCAAAGAAAGTCATGAAGTCATTACTAGTTAAAGTTAATGGAATACTCAGCTCAATAGAGCTCTGACTCTTTGTCAGCCTGGCTACAGTGCTGAAAAGAAACCTGGGGTTGTTCTTATTTTCTTCAATTAGTGATGAGTAGAAAGATGTCCTAGCTTCACGAAGGGCTTTCTTATAGAGCAACAAACTCTTTTTCCAGGCTAAGTGAAGATCTTCTAAATTAGTGAGACGCCATTTCCTCTCCAACTTACGGGTTATCTGCTTTAAGCTACGAGTTTGTGAGTTATACCACGGAGTCAGACACTTCTGATTTAAAGCTCTCTTTTTCAGAGGAGCTACAGCATCCAAAGTTGTCTTCAATGAGGATGTAAAACTATTGACAAGATACTCTAACTCCCTTACAGAGTTTAGGTAGCTACTCTGCTCTGTGTTGGTATATGACATTAGAGAACATAAAGAAGGAATCATATCCTTAAACCTAGTTACAGCGCTTTCTGAAAGACTTCTAGTGTAATGAAACTTATTCCCCACTGCAGGGTAGTCCATCAGGGTAAATGTAAATGTTATTAAAAAATGATCAGACAAAAGGGAGTTTTCAGGGAATACTGTTAAGTCTTGTATTTCCATACCATAAGTCAGAACAAGATCTAAAATATGATTAAAGTGGTGGGTGGACTCATTTACTTTTTGAGCAAAGCCGATAGAGTCTAATAATAGATTAAATGCAGTGTTGAGGCTGTCATTCTCAGCATCTGTGTGGATGTTAAAATCGCCCACTATAATTATCTTATCTGAGCTAAGCACTAAGTCAGACAAAAGGTCTGAAAATTCACAGAGAAACTCACAGTAACGACCAGGTGGACGATAGATAATAACAAATAAAACTGGTTTTTGGGACTTCCAATTTGGATGGACAAGACTAAGAGACAAGCTTTCAAATGAATTAAAGCTCTGTCTAGGTTTTTGATTAATTAATAAGCTGGAATGGAAGATTGCTGCTAATCCTCCGCCCCGGCCCGTGCTACGAGCATTCTGACAGTTAGTGTGACTCGGGGGTGTTGACTCATTTAAACTAACATATTCATCCTGCTGTAACCAAGTTTCTGTTAGGCAGAATAAATCAATATGTTGATCAATTATTATATCATTTACCAACAGGGACTTAGAAGAAAGAGACCTAATGTTTAATAGACCACATTTAACTGTTTTAGTCTGTGGTGCAATTGAAGGTGCTATATTATTTTTTCTTTTTGAATTTTTATGCTTAAATAGATTTTTGCTAGTTATTGGTGGTCTGGGAGCAGGCACCGTCTCTACGGGGATGGGGTAATAAGGGGATGGCAGGGGGAGAGAAGCTGCAGAGAGGTGTATAAGACCACAGTCACAAAGATTACATTAGTAACACATGATGCTGTCATGGTTTAAAATCCTGCAGGGCAGCAAGGTCCCCCTGCTCAAGCCAGCACATGTCCAGGCCCATTTGAAGTTCACCAGTGACCATCTGGATGATCCAGAGGAGGATTGGGAGAAGGTCATGTGGTCAGGTGAGACCAGAATAGAGCTTTTTGGAATCAGCTCCACTTTCCCTGTTTAGAGGATGAGAACAACCCCAAGAAAACCATCCCAACCGTGAAGCATGGGGGTGGAAACATCATACTCTGGGGGTGCTCTTCTGTAAAGGGGATAGTACGACTGCACCGTATTGAAGGGAGGATGGATGGGGCAAATTTGGCAAACAACCTCCTTCCCTCAGTAAGAGCATTGAAGATGGGTCATGGCTGGGTCTTCCAGCATGACAATGACCCCAAACACACAGCCAGGGCAACTAAGGAGGGGCTCCGTAAGAAGCATTTCAAGGTCCTGGAGTGACCTGGCCAGTCTCCAGACCTGAATAGAATAGAAAATCTTTGGAGGGAGCTGAAACTCCAAACCTGAAAGATCTAGAGAAGATCTGTATGGAGGAGTGGACCAAAATCCCTGCTGCAGTGTGTGAAAACCTGGTGAGAAACTACCGGAAACATTTGACCTCTGTAATTGCAAACAAAGGCTACTGTACCAAATATTAACACTGATTTTCACAGGTGTTCAAATACTTATTTGCAGCAGTAACATACAAATAAATTATTTCAAAAATCATACATTGTGATTTCCGGATTTTTTTTAGATTATGTCTCTCACAGTGGACATGCACCTAAGATGAAAATTTCAGACCCCTCCATGATTTCTAAGTGGGAGAACTTGCAAAATCGCAGGGTGTTCAAATACTTATTTTCCTCACTGTATGTCATTTAGGTTCTTCAGACTTTTTTTGAGCAAATGCTTCAGGGGATCATTAGCATGGCTAAAACCTTTCAGCTTCTGGGGGAACTCTACTTCCCCAGACCCCCCGCCTTTTTAAGCATTTTTCTTTATTTGACAGCACCAACTACTGGACAGGAGAAACCTAGCAATCAGTGTGACTCACTGATTTCAAAATGTAGCTCTTTTCAACATAGATGTGTGGTGCTATGACATGTCAATCATCTGTGTCCAATCAGATTTCAGGGCAGTCCAGTGCAACCCTGGCTTTAGTAAAATGTTTGGTAACTCGGATTATTAAATAGATGCATTTGTTTTGTCCAGTTTAGAATCTTTGATGTACGACTTCAGTTGTTCAACAGTCCGGGGTCTCCGTTGTTGTATTTTGCGCTTCATAATGCACCACACATTTTCAATGGGCGACAGGTCTGGACTGCAGGCAGGCCAGTCTAGTACCCGCACTCCTTTACTATGAAGCCATGCTGTTGTAACACATGCAGAATGTGGCTTGGCATTGTCTTGCTGAAATAAGCAGGGACGTCCCTGAAAAAGACGTTGCTTGGATGGCAGCATGTGTTGCTCCAAAACCAGAATGCACCTTTCAGCATTGATGGTGCCATCACAGATGTGTAAGTCGCCTATCCCATGGGCACTAACACACCCCCATACCATCACAGATGCTGGCCTTTCCACTTTGCACTGGTAACAGTCTGGATGGTCTTTTTCCTCTTTTGTCCGGAGGACACAATGTCCATGATTTCCAAAAACAATTTGAAATGTGGACTCATCAGACCACAGCACACTTTTCCACTTTGCGTCTGTCCATTTCAAATGAGCTCAGGCCCAGAGAAGGCGGCGGTGGTGTTTCTGGATGTTGTTGATGTATGGCTTTCACTTTGCATGGTAGAGATTTAACTTGCACTTGTAGATGTAGCAACGAACTGTGTTAACTGACAATGGTTTTCTGAAGTGTTCCTGAGCCCACGCGGTAAGATCCTTTACACCAGAGGTGCCCACGTTTTGTCCTCGAGATCTACCTTCCTGACACCCCTAGTTGTCTCCCTGTTCCAACACACCTGATTCCAGTGAAAAGCTCATTAAAAGCCTGCTAACAAGTCTTTGATTGTTAGCTTCTAAGTTCTTCTAAGTTCTAAGTGTGTATCACCAGTTATCCATCCTCATGATGAAGTGGTATAGAGGAGCATTTTCTTAAAAAGAAGACCTGAAAGTTAAGCTACAAATTGCCAGAAGGTACATCTGACATGCTAGCCTGGATTTGATCTGTTTTGGTGAAAGCAAATCCTTCTCTGCTCTACTCCACTATGAAGCTAAGAGTAGTGATGCAAAATGCAAAGCTTGCACTGTGCACAATTTCTCCAGTCACAGCCACATAAGATCATAACGTCTCCTGGGTTGTCTGGGTGTCTTGGTGGCTTTCCTCACTTTTCTCCTTCTTGCACAGTCACTCAGTTTTTGAGAACTGTCTACTCCATGCAGATTTAACATAAAGTGCCATATTGTTTGTATTTCTTTGTCAGCCACATAATTTAAATAAAATAAGAATAATATTGTTACACCTGAACCTGTGTAGATGGCTGGTCAAAGAAAGTTAAAAAAGGTTTCCACACTTTGTAAAATTTCTTTTCAGAGCCCCTCAGGACAAATCTTATCTTCTCCAATTTAAGGTGAAACAGTACGTCTTTAATCCAGTGTGACACTGTGAGTGGGGCAGAGCCCTTCCATTTCAAAAGTATCAAACATCGTGCTAACAATGTCGAAAAGGCAATAAGTTTTGGTGCTCCAGCCGGTAGCACCAAACCATCAGTGACAACCCCAAATAAAAATAAGGTTGGATCAAGTCTCATCCTCACCCCAAATATGCAAGAGAAAGCCTCACAAACACCCTCCCAAAATGTCTGGATTTTTGAACATTGCCAAAACATGTGAATTAAAGTGGGCTCAGATGATGTGCATCTTTCACAGGTTGGGTCAATTTAGGGATATATCTTTGCCAATTTTGATTTACTAAAATGTACTCTATGCACAATTTTAAGCTGTATAAGCGAATGTCTTGCACACATGGAGGACAAATTGACCTTCTCTAAGATGTGTTCCCAGTCTGTTTCGGTATAACTAATTTGAAGGTCCTGTTCCCAGGACCGCTTAATAGCAGTCATGGGTGAGGAGCCCAAACATGTAATTAAGGCAAACATTACAGAAATAGCTTTTTTTATGACAGGATTGGAACACATAATATCATCGATTACATTATTAGGGGGTTTATTAGGAAATCCTGGAATAGAGACCGAAAGGAAGTGCCGAATCTGCAAATACCTGAAGAAATGGGATGCAGGTAAATTATATTTATTAGCCAACTGTTCAAAGGAAGCAAACGTATTTTCAATAAATAAATCTTTCAAAAGTTTCAGCCCAAGAATAGACAGTATTAAGAACAGAGGTATGTAAACTTTTGATCAGGTTCATTTGGGTAGTTCTCTTGTCATTTTGATTTAAAAAGAGGAAACACAGTTGTTTGACAATAAATGGCTTCACCCAACCACTAACCATGACTGAAAAAAAAAAAAAATTTGTGTTGTCATTCATATTCTCTTAAAAATGGCCAAAAAAGCAAAAATTCTGCCAGGGTATGTAAACTTTTGAGCACAACTGTATTAATGGGATTTATTTTCATCACCAACAGAGTGCTAAAGAGATGAGAGATGGCCTTAGTAAACACTGAACAGAAATAAATGGAGCACTGTTATGTTAATAAAATAATTACAGAAAGGACTTTTGGATTTTAAAATAAGTATTTTCTTCTTGGCAGTGGCATAAAGTGGCAGTGCTCTGAGAAACGCAGCAGGAGCACCAGATTAGAACACAGAGGGATTTCTTGAAAAACACTCCAATTATTCACAAGAAATTTTCATGATTAGGAATTAAAGTATTTCCAGATGTCCTCTTACAAAACAAGGGTATGTTATGTGGATAACAATTTTTGTCAGACTGTGATGATGAATCCGGCTGAAAGGGTGCAACAGGTCAGATTAAAAGGCTTTATATTTACTCTGTGTGCTGGGGCCAACAGGTCTGCTTCACATTATGCAAACGTTTGTTTTTGTTAATTAAAAAAAATGAAAAAATAGGATCTAACAGCTTTCTTCCTGTTCGCATGAATTTGTTTAGGATGGAAGTAACAGAGACATTAACAGAGTCTGGTTCGGGTCATGTTCAGACAGAAATATTAAAATATGAGGCCTGAACTGCATTCTAGTTTGAATATGCCTTGAAATTGTACTTGGTGTGTGTGTGTGTGTGTGTGTGTGTGTGTTTACATTGTGAAATAGGTTTTCCTTTTGTCTTTCTTTTAGCATTGTCACTTTATGACATCACAAAGGTATAAACTGGATAAAAATCAGAGTTGTTTCCTCTGGATTGTTTGTGGTAATAATACTCATCTGCCCAGATCACCTGTTCTGGATCTGAATCCAGATTTTCCAGATTTTGTTGACAGTCATTCTTTCAGTACACAAGCTCTCTAAATTTTGACACAGTATATTAGCTTTTAAAATTATTAATAAAAACATCTCAAAATGTTGAAGAAATTGATAAGTAATTTGCGGTCCCACATTCAGATCCATCAGGATCTTATTATTTAACAGGTGTAACAATGAACATTCCCCAAAAATGTAATCAAATTCTTATTTTTTTTAGCAGTATTTACACATAAACAGCTCATTGACTGACATCATCCCTCGAGTGCAATACAAAAATAGCTTGTAATACCAATTATAAGGATTCTTTCAGTCATATGAATTGTTAGAGATGAATACAACTGATCTTAAAATTTCACAAAGAGGAGCTAAGAGAAAAAGGCTTGTGAATATGACCGCCATGCTTCTGCCATGATGGCATTAACCAGACACAAAGATTCACTGTGAAAGGTCACCAACAGGACATGTGCAGACAGGTACTCGATTTCCTGCACAACAAGGACATCATTCTGAAATGGTATTCGGTGGAACTATTTACAGTACTTCCACCATCCGTCTGTCCGTTTTCTCCCGCGTAGGATCGACTTTACTTGCCCTTCACCCTAGGATCTGTACCAACAGAGATCTCATTAATCTCTTACACAAATGCCACGCCACCAATCAAAGCAGGAAACAGTTGTGGCTCCAGCACCAAGGGCATAATCAGAACGTATCAGCTGGTGTCAACTAGTGACAGAAAATCCATACACTCTCTTGCGAGTGGAGCAGATCATGTTTTTGGCCTACATTTGGCTTAAGGTAGTGTTGACCGGCCTACCCATGAAGCCGGCTGGTGGGCGAGAAGAAAAGAAGCTCTGCAGACAATATTACCTTCAAAACGTACAAAACGGTACGCACATCATCACATAACACGCCGACAGATATCTAAGCATCTTCATGTGTGTCTGCTGCAATCCATTTAAAGAAAAATACAGCTTATATATCTCAGCATTCGTTGCCATGCAGTTTCACTAAATTTAGGGCAGATGTGTTTTATGAAAGATGCGCAAGACAATTACCCACATAGTCTCATACTTGAGATAAAAGTGCCCCTTTCTTTTTTTCCCCAATAGCAGAGGTGGCCATTATGTTTTTAATGGAACACTACTGCCATCTAGTGGATGTGGAATAGCTAAGCCTGAGGATAGTGGTCCTCTTGCCATTTGACGTTGTTGAAAATTGAGGACGAGCAGTGACAGATACAGGTGGGAGAATCAAGGAGTGAAAATTCCTTTTGCTTCCTGACATGCAGTTCGCTCCGAGATGGTGTAGATCTCAGAACGGAGGAGGACCTGAGGAGGTGTCACCTGGTGAGATGGAACAGACGCTGTGTTCTGTCACATTGTGTTCAGACACACTGCTGTGTTGTGCTGCCACAGCTTTTGAAATCTGAAAATGAGCCTGATGTGGGTGAGCGGTCTCTAAGGGATTTCAGCTTGTGTGAATTTCCTGCTCTGTACTTTCTGGCCAAGCATTTGATAGCAGCAGATAACGTCTCTGTCACTGGAAAAGCTTCAATCAAGTCATCAGAATGTTTCCAGGTTTTGTAACTAAACCAAATATTCTGTTTGAAGCTGCACCACTTTTCACAAAATGTTTGGTAACTGCAATTATCAAATGGATGCATTTGTTTTGGATAGCATATAGAATAATGACTTCAATCCAGGTTAGAATCTTTGAAAACCAACATTTTTCTTATATCTGTTATATTTTAAAGTAGTATTAATCAATGACTTGAATACACTGGAATTTTAATCGGAAAGTTGAAGTCATAAAAACGATGCAGTTTTAATGCTCAAAAATAACTTTATTTTCAATAATGTGTGTATTTTTAATTGAATGTAATCAGTACACTAAATTTTGCTGTGTTCAATGTTAAATCAAGTTAATCACCACTAATATTTATTGGCACTTTGATAGTGTTTATGTGACAATGAGACCGAGTTGATTAAGCACTGTCATGAATGAGATCTTAAATACTGTTAATTTACTGCAGAATTACCATCGCTTCCATCACTCAGTTTTTTAATATTATTGCAGTTTCAGAATAAACATGCTTCAGTTCTACTCTACTAAAAGTACAATTTACTCCAAAAAGAAAAAGACTCATTACAGATGTTTCGAATGTATGTCACAGATGTCAAGATCTGAACCCCATGGAAACATATGAAGGACTCAATTTCAATTTATTTTCATTTGTATAGCACCAAATCACAACAAAGCTGCCTCAAGGGGCTTCACACAAGTACGTTCTAACCTTACCAACCCCTAGAGCAAGCACACAGGCAACAGTGGTAAAGAAAAACTCCCTCTGATCATTTGAGGAAGAAACCTCAAGCAGACCAGACTCAAAGGGGTGACCCTCTGCTTAGGCCATGTTACCAAAAAGGTTTAAAATACAGAACACAACAAAACAACAATTGAGGAGAGTCCATGCAGGCATCCAGTCAACCGTCGGGAGGTGGGGGGGTATCGAGCCACTCATTGGATCTGTTCCTACAGCAGATTCCATCATGCATCCACCACAGAAATCATCCAGTCCAACACATGGATCCAGCCGCATCTCAGACAGAGAGAAAAAGAGAACAGAATTAGTCGGCCAGAAAAACTACACTTAAGGTATAATTCCTTGCCAGAACATGACACCAAATGTTTTGAGGATATGTACACATATTCTAGCAAACAAGAATGAGTCGTTCTAGTTCTGTTATCATAATGGTATATGTCAGTAGCAGTAAATACAGTACCAGTAGACACAGTCGGATAAATAAAGTGATGCAATTTTTTTCTTTCCTGTCGAGTTAAAATGAAGCAATCAATATGCATTTGTATTGTAGACTTTCATGTTTAATTCAAGGGGTTCAGCAAAAATATCATATTAGAAACTTATTTGCAAATAGAGATGTGAATCAAATCAAATCAAATTTATTAATTTATACGTATAGCACCAATTCATGAAGGGGTCGACTCAAGGTGCTTCACACAACTCAGTTTGAAAAAGTAGAGCAAAATGAATTAAAAGATTAAAAAGCACAATAAAAGAATAAAAACATAAAAAGTAAAAAGAATAAAAGAAAACATGCAATAACATAAAATACTAGCAATAAAACAGAGAAAAAGATGTGCCTGAGGTGGTACGTAGGGCTTAACTAGGTCAGCCAGGTAGGGAGCTGCCAGTCTGTGAACAATTTTATAGGCCAGTAACAGAACCTTAAAGTCCGATCTTAGAGAGACAGGAAGCCAGTGAAGAGATGCCAGAATGGGTGTAATGTGGACAAACCTCATGCTTTATGTCAAAAGTCTGGCTGCAGCATTTTAAAAAAAAATTGGAGAGCCCTAATGCTGGACAGCGGTAAACCACAAAATAGAGCATTGCAATAGTCCAATCTGGAAGAGATAAATGCATGTATTGGAGTCTCAGCATCAGCCATAGACAGGATGGGACGAATCTTCGCTATATTTTGCAGGTATAAGAAAGCAGTCCTCGTAATGTCTCTAATGTGGATGTCAAAGGACAACGTAGGATCAAAAATTACCCAAAGGTTCCTCACTTCGTCCGTATGATGCATAACACATGAACCTAAGATAAGCGCTAGCTGGTCAAATTGATGCCGATGTCTCGCTGGACCAAGAACCATCATTTCAGTCTAATCAGTGTTTAATAGTAGGAAGTTATTAGACAACCAGCTTCTCATTGCTGCAAGGCAGTCTTCTAAAAATTTTATATGAAGGAGATTACCAGCAGTTATTGGCATGTACAATTGAGTATCATCAGCATAACAATGAAAGGCAATTCCAAAATGCCACAGTATATGCCCAAGAGATGCTACATAAAGGGAGAAAAGTGGAGGGTCTAAAACAGATACCTGTGGAACCCCGAATTTCATGTTACTAAGGTTAGAGGTAGTGTTACTATACAAAACACAGTGAGAACGACTGGACAGGTATGATGTCAACCATGCAAGGGCATGTCCAGTAATCTCAAAATGATTCTCCAGCCGATCGACTAAAATATGATGATCCACAGTATCAAACGCAGCACTAAGATCTAACAGCACCAGAACCATAGTGGTGTCCGAGTCCATTGCTTGCAGAAGGTTGGAGATGTAGTAGCAAAAGACTCACTTGGAAAAGTGCTGTAACATAAAATGTGGAAAAAGTGAAGCGTTGTGAATACTTTCTGGATGCGCTGTATTATTCTATATTATTATAGAATTATAATTAATATCTATTATATTATTCTATATTTTCTGTTTGTGGTTTATTCTTGCACAAAAGTGCAAATTTGTGAACGACCTTAGATTGTGTTGATGAATATCTTATGGCAGACGTTGTATCCCAAGCACTCTTGACCATGTAAAAGATGTGAATGTCATGAGGGTACAGGGCCTGAAGTAAAATTATACCAAGAATATCCCAGACTACTTCTGGTATTTGTAATTACAGGATTTTGTTACAGACAAATAAAGCACAATGTAAATTTGATGAAAGTAGAACAGTTCAAACCATAAGTGGAGTTTATAAAAATGTCTATGGAATAATACAGTGCATGTGGGAAGTATTTACAGAACTTCACGTTTTACACATGTTCTTATGTTACAGCCTTATTCCAAAATGGATTAAATTCTTTTTTTTTCCCTCACAATTCAACAAACAATACCCCATAATGACAATGCCAAAAAGGATTTTTAAGAATTTTGCAAATTTACTGAAAATAAAAAATGAAGAAATCACATATATATAAGTATTCATAGCTCAAAATTGAGCTCAGGTGCATCGTGTTTCCACTTATCATCCTTGAGATGTTTCTACAGCTTAATTGGAGTCCTCCTGGGGTAAATTCAAATGATGGGACATGATTTGGAAATACACATACCTGTCTACATATAAGGTCCCACAGTTGACAGTGCATGTCAGAACACAAACCAAGCATGAAGTCAAAGGAGTATCGAGGCACAAATCTGGGGAAGGGTACAGAAACTAATTTGAAGATCCCAATGAGCACAGTGGCCTCCATCGCTCATAAATTTAAAATGTTTGGACACAACAGGACTCTCCCTAGAGCTGGCCACCCATCTAAACTGAGGGTGATGTGTCCAAGAACCAGATGGTCACTCTGTCAGAGTTCCAGCATTCCTCTGTGGAGAGAGGAGAACCTTCCATAAGGACAGCCATCTCTGCAGCAATCCACCAATCAGGCCTGTATGGTAGAGTGGCCAGACGGAAGCCACTCCTTAGTAAAAGGCACATGACAGCCCATTTGGAGTTTGCCAAAAGGCACCTGAAGGACTCTCAGACCATGAGAAAGAAAATTCTCTGGTCTGATGAGACAAAGATTGAACTCTTTGGCGTGAATGCCAGGCGTAATGTTTGGAGGAAACCAGGCACCATCCCTACAGTGAAGTATGGTGGTGACAGCATCATGCTGTAGCGATGTTTTTCAGCAGCAGGAACTGATGGACTAGTCAGGATTGAGGGAAAGATGAATGCAGCCATGTACAGAGACATCCTGGATGAAAACCTGTTCATCTTTCAGCAGGACAATGACCCTAAACACACAGCCAAGATATTAGAGTGGATTCAGGTAACTCCGTGAATGTCCTTGAGTGGCCCAGCCAGAGCCCAGACCTGAATCCAATTGAACATCTCTGGAGAGATCTGAAAATGGCTGTGCACTGATGCTCCCCATCCAACCTGATGGAGCTTGAGAGGTGCTGCAAAGAGGAGGCAAAAGATAGGTGCACCAAGCTTGTGGCATCATATTCAAGGAGACTTGAGGCTGTAATTGGTGCATCAACAAAGTATTGAGCAAAGGGTGTGAATACTTATGAACATATGATTTCTTAGTTTTTTTTATTTTTAATACATTTGTAAAAAAAAAAAATAATTCATGTTGTCATTATCGGGTGTTGTGAGTAGAATTTTGAGGGTGAAAATGAATTTACTCCATTTTGGAATAAGGCTGTAACATAAAATGTGGGAAAAGTGAAGCCCTGCGAATACTTTCCAGATGCACTGTACAATATACAATGATATCTATATTTCCAAAAATTATATTTACTGTTCTAGTGGACTTGTTTAAGCTCCACTGTTTCTGAATATGAACTTATTTGAGCCAGTTCAGCGTAAACTACTCAAAACCTGCAAATTCAAACATGACATTGAGCCACAGAATCTGGAAGATTAATTGATGACAAAACTTGTTAGTGTTTTATTTTATTCATATCCTCAAAATATAATATAATTTACAAGAAAATATGCTGTGCTTCAAAAACTACACAACATTATTGTGGCACTACAATTTACTTTTTAACCTGAATTCTTCTGGGACCTATCCAATGGTTTCCAGACAGACATCATGCTCATCAATCCATAATTCATTGATTATTATCCCATTTGTTGTTATCGGTTTTCTTAATCTGAAAGATCTTCTTTAGTACTCAGTTTATAATTGATTTATCATATAGTTTTTGTTCATAGATTATATTCTCTGAAATGTTTTCAAATTAACAATTGGGAGTTTCAAAGGTGGTGTTTTACTGTCATAATTGTTATGTGTCGACGCGGATTGAGGAGCGAACCTGCGTCAGACAGGACCCAGCGCTAAAAATAACCAGAAAGCGGTTCCAAACAAAAACTATTTATTATACACCTGTGTTTAAAAGTGTAAAAACATAAAAAACAACGTCCCTCTGGTGGAGTGATTCGTGGCTCGCTCTCCAGCGCCCGCAAGGATTAAAGCCGGCGCTCCTGGACTTCCTACCACCGCCAAACACCCCCCAGGTGGACACGACAAACTGATTCTCTGTGAAGCAAAGAGACGGTGAGGTAAGTCAACAGATACAACTATATCTTCTAATAAACACACGCTGCCAGCAACACACTCAGGTCAGTGTCCCTTTTTTTTTTACTTTATGCAAATGAGCAGCCTCTCACAACAAGTGGAGGATCACTTATCCTTCACGCCACAGCAGTGAGAAGCAAACTGCGCAATTCTCTTTACAATTCCAGTATACTGTGTAACAAAACACTAAGTTACTATCAACAAGTACCTAAACACTTAATTACCTTTCGTGTGTGCTGACAGCATGTGTCCTCACCCCTCCCTGCTTCACGGGCTCGATGTGTCAAACCCAGGCGCGGTCCTCAGCGTCTCACAAACGAACGTCACAAGGTCGAGTTCCCGGCAGTTCTGCTTGAATCACACATGACTTAAATGCAGAACGCCATCCAATTATCTGCTTCAGCTGCAAGTCGTCCAGGTTGCACGTGAGCACCAAGCACAGGTGCTTTCCATGATGTTGATGAGGGTGAAGACTCTTCAGCCAGCACCTTCTTCACAGACAAATCAGCCCTTATGCCACCTGGAGAGCAAAGAAAAGAAAAGAACACCAAAACATCCAGCCACGCCCCCCCCAACACACAACAGTACTCCCCCATCAACGGGAAGCCTCCCGGCGACCGAACAGACCAGGCCCGAGAACAGCCCCTCCCTCCGGGGTCCACGTCAGGAAGCAGACGGCAAGACAGGCACCGCAGCTGGAAGGCTGGCTGGAATCAACAAAAGCCCCAAAACATTCCCCAGAACAAGTCCACTCACACAAAAAAAACATAAAACCCACCCAAAACCTCCCCAGGGGACCGTCCCATCAAACCCCGGGAGGAAAAGAAAAACTCCAAAACACAAAAACCCAACACAGTCCCACAACACAGTACAAACATAGATGCATAAAAGAAAAATAACAAACAACCCCCCCAGAATGACCTGCAGAGCCCAACCCCCCCTCAGAAGGCCTTCATTGCCAGTTCCAGGAGGAACAGCCAAAACCGTGATCCCACAAAGGTCCCCAGGTATACATGGAGTGAAACGGTGCCCCCCAGGGGACCGTATCATCAACCCCAGGAGGCACCCTCCCCACAACCCCGGAACCCCAGATCCGGTCACACTTGGCCGGCCGGTCCCAAGCCAATTCCCCCCCCAGAGGACCGTCCCATCAACCCTGGAGGCGGAACCCGGAAGGAAACAAAATAAAACCAAAAACCAACCCCCGGAGGACAACCAAAAACAACCCCGGGGGGATATAAAACGACCATAAACCCCGTTGCCCTCCCCGGCACCCCGAAAGACCCCAGGTCCCTCCCAGAGCCCTTTGGCGGCTCTATTTTGGCAAACGGCTCAAAATAGTAAGCCGGAGAAGGGAACAGGTAAAAACTAACCCAGCTCCAACCCCAAAGCGCAGCGGAGAACCGGAAATACGTCCGGTGCCCCAACTCGACCATACCCCAGCCACTCGGGAGGGGTGGAACTACCGAAATGGCAAACAGCAACAGATCGGCCCACCCCTCCGACTGAGGCATGTCTCCGCTGCACCACACCCCGGCAACACCCATGACAATCGGTCCAAAGGCTCACCGAGGCTGGAGTGGAACCGGGCCCTAACCAAACCAAAAAGAACGCCTCTAACACCCCCCCCCCCCCCCCCAGGTGCAGAGGTCTTCTGAGAATGCTCAGCGTGACCAATCTGCACCACCCCACAACCCACAAGACAAGCGGTCTAAGGGCAAGTGAGGTTGGGGTTAGGAATGTAGAGAAATAAAAACAACAAAACAAAACGACCCAACAACCCAAACAGAAAATACCTAAAAACACATACACAATTGACAGGTAAGTGAGCCCAGGCGGGCTTCTGACCGCCTATCACTCCACCAGATACGCCCCTACCTCCCCAAACAAGTATAACCCCTGATTAAAGAAACCAAACATTTACGTGTGCTAGAAATTTTTTTTTTTATTTATTTTTTTTTATTTTTGTTATGTGGGTTCTGTTGCCTGTCCAAGAACACTTGGAGTTACGTCACCGTTATTTCTCTTGATGCTTACGTGTCGGGGCAATACAGGAATCTCGACTCGTCCGAGCTGCATGGGCTCGTCAATAGGAGGAGCCGGAGGTCCCGTCGGAGGAGCCTCAGTGGGGCGAAGAAGAGGCGGCCCAGCTTTGTGTCGGGGAAAGCCCCGAGACAAAAAAAACCGCTCTGATGGGCGTCCTCTCTCGCGTCCACGCTCCTTCATCCGATCATCTAGACGAATCACCAACGATATTAGCTCGTCTAAATCGTTTGGCTCATCACGGACCGCCAGCTCGTCTTTTAATGACTCATTTAACCCGTCTACAAACATGCCCCGTAATGCTGCAGGAAGCGGAACGGCTTGAGCTGCAAGCTCCATAACACGGGCATCTGTTTGTTTAATTTGGTTCGCGAGATGCTGTAATTGCTCCCGTATGTTCTCCAAGTGTTCCTGAACTTTTTCGACAAAAGGAACCGCTTCTGCCGCTGGGTCCATTATGGAATGGCCGGGAACTACTGTTATGTGTCGACGCGGATTGAGGAGCGAACCTGCGTCAGACAGGACCCAGTGCTAAAAATAACCAGAAAGCGGTTCCAAACAAAAACTATTTATTATACACCTGTGTTTAAAAGTGTAAAAACATAAAAAACAACGTCCCTCTGGTGGAGTGATTCGTGGCTCGCTCTCCAGCGCCCGCAAGGATTAAAGCCGGCGCTCCTGGACTTCCTACCACCGCCAAACACCCCCCAGGTGGACACGACAAACTGATTCTCTGTGAAGCAAAGAGACGGTGAGGTAAGTCAACAGATACAACTATATCTTCTAATAAACACACGCTGCCAGCAACACACTCAGGTCAGTGTCCCTTTTTTTTTACTTTATGCAAATGAGCAGCTTCTCACAACAAGTGGAGGATCACTTATCCTTCACGCCATAGCAGTGAGAAGCAAACTGCGCAATTCTCTTTACAATTCCAGTATACTGTGTAACAAAACACCAAGTTACTATCAACAAGTACCTAAACACTTAATTACCTTTCGTGTGTGCTGACAGCATGTGTCCTCACCCCTCCCTGCTTCACGGGCTCGATGTGTCAAACCCAGGCGCGGTCCTCAGCGTCTCACAAACGAACGTCACAAGGTCGAGTTCCCGGCAGTTCTGCTTGAATCACACATGACTTAAATGCAGAACGCCATCCAATTATCTGCTTCAGCTGCAAGTCGTCCAGGTTGCACGTGAGCACCAAGCACAGGTGCTTTCCATGATGTTGATGAGGGTGAAGACTCTTCAGCCAGCACCTTCTTCACAGACAAATCAGCCCTTATGCCACCTGGAGAGCAAAGAAAAGAAAAGAACACCAAAACATCCAGCCACGCCCCCCCCCCCCCCCCCCCAACACACAACAATAATAATAAATTAAATACCTTTAAAAAGCACATTAGGGTGGTTAAGACTTTTGCACTGTACTGTACAAGAATAAATTATATTCTACATTGTGTTTAATCTAATAAAATATCACAAAATATAGCTTCCAAAATAATCACATAGCTGTAACTGCACCCATTCGACACAATGACAACATTTAAAGTTATTACTTTACTTGGATTAGTGCAATAGATGTGTATTTTGTGTCACCCAGTGTATTTTTTTAACAAATATGCATAGGCGCAATTTGGTGGGTGATAGGGGGGACATGTCCCCCCCCCCCCACCTTTTCAACCAGGGGGGACAGAATATGCTATTCCCCCCCCACACACACACACCTTCTGACATATATGTGTGTACTTGAAACATGCTATGCCAGTCTTATGTGCAAACCATGTCAGTCTTATGTGCAAAACCATGTCAGAATAGTATCTTTGTTTCTGCAAGTTTGTATTTTTAGCACCATTGACTTGTTTACAACACCTGTTTCTTGTTTGTCATTCGGAATGTTCTGGGACTGCATTTGCCCAGATTTGAAACCAAAAATAGTTGCGTCTAGGCACTAGTGTCTACACATAAGTATCAATGGACCATATGCTAATTTACTAAATTCTGAAAGTTAGAAAAGGAAATCAGAAAAGCTATCTGCAATTATTGCTTGATCTCCAAAATCAGTCTATGCAAGCGAAATTATGTTCAGTATGAGTGTTGTCATTAGTGCCACTTTGAAAATTAAATTCATGATAAGTAATTTATCCTAAACTTATGATCTGTTGTTTTTCAAACTTATGCAAAAACAAATCTTGAGAAAAAAAAATACACTATGCGATAGTTAATAATTATTAAGAGCTTGTTCTTTCATATTTATGAATACATTTTACCACATTGCAGTTGTTTTTTTTAATGAGAACTCAACCTATCATTCTTTTTGAGTTCTACACATGTGGTGATGCCTTATTTACACCAGGATGTTAATAAAATCAATGCTGGTTATTCTCAGAATAAAGTACTTATAGCCACAGTTTCAAATTGTATAAGTCAAATGGTGTCCACTTTATGGTCTTCTCAAAACATTAAAATTACTGTTTTGGATGCTCAGAATGCATCTGAGCTTATCTAGAAACCGCTGGCTTCAGGGGGCCTAAAGCAGCCCCCAGACCCCCGGCCTATGGGCTTCGGCCCTGCGGGCCTCACAATTTGTCCCCCCCAATTTCTAGTTCTAAATTGCGCCCTTGCAAATATGATATGTACATGTATGATTACATGAAAATTCCTCTTAGGTGTTGCACATATATTTTAATTATATACCATGTATCATGTATTGTTTTCACTTTGTACCCCATCGTACTCGCAAGGTGTCACTCACACCCGACTAAACACGATTATTACCTGTGAACACCCAAACAGACGCTGTCACGGTAATAAAGACCAGCTTTATTTTGTCTCACAACAGCTAGATTCAATAAAGGCCTTTTCACAAAAAACACATAACTGGTAAATTCTGAAAATCATTTCTGAGCTGTAAATTGCTGTGCAGCAATCATTACATCACACTCTGTTGCAATCACTTAAAAAAAAAAAGAAACTTCACAGAGCTGTTAATAACTGGAGCCTCACCAAGAGTCTGTTTGCAGCTTGTTCTGTCAAATATAACAAATAAATTTGAAATATGTGTTATATTTGATGACATGCGGATGATAATCGACAATTTTACAGCACATCTTCTTTGTGGCGACTATGAAAGTGATGGGAAAATGTGCATAGACAAACAGGTGCAATGTTACTTAAAACAGAACAGTTGTAAACATAAGAGTGCAATTTTGAAAACAACTTCTTTTATTTTGCAGACATTTCATGTTTTTTTAGGAAATAAAATCGAGGTGTACTTTTTATTGCTCTGGGGTTAGTCTGTGTGACACACTACAGCAGGGATGGTACAAAATCAACAAAATCAACTAAAATATTATTTGCATATGCCATACATATACATCTGTACAATCTCTGGCACTACTGTTAAATTCATTGTATCACGTTTATAAGCTATATAACAACAAAATAGCCCTTTTCTCATATCGATGAGTAATTAGTTCTGTTGAAACCAGCGCTTAAATCATAAGTGACCTGAGGAACGGAGCAGTCCATGAAGAAATTGGGAAAAGCCAAACTGCACACAGTGTTGTCCTCTGCGGCCCCTGAGGTGGTCTCGGACTGACAGTAGACAGGTGGCTGAGCTGCACTTGTACGTAGGCTGTCCCCTAGTTTTTTAGAGGGTCCAGAGAAGGTAGTCCATGGCTCGGTGTAGAGGAGGCCACCAACTAAATGTTGAGCGTCATAGGAAGCAGGATCCAGGCCTCCCATTTCTGGCTGCACCCGGACAGGCACACTTTGATAAAGGTCCTGTTCACTCACCATGTTACTGTAATCAGGCCCCAAGAGCTCAAAGAACTCTGCGGCCTCTGGACTGCCCCGTTCAAGGTCCTTCAGGGTCATCCCGGATGTAGAGCTGACCTTGGAGCAGATGGCAGGCTCGGTGAAGAAGGAAGGTGGAAGATTGCGATGCCTCAGGGGCGGCTTCTTGGTTTTTTCACCCCGAATATCCTTTACGGGGTTAAAAAGAGCTGCCAGGCTCTTGCTCTGTAGATTTGCCTGAACGCCTTCACGCTTCGGGAGAGTTTTGCTCTGTAAAGGGTTGATCTGAGCACCAGCGGAACTGGGTCCTTTTATCGGAGCGTCTGCTGTGTTACCTGTTGCGATAATACCAGTGCACCGCTTGATCTGCTTCTGTAGATATTTCCGGTGGTTGACTTTCCTCTTGGATTTGACGGGCTTGTCCAGAGCCAGCTTGATATTGCTTGAGGCCGAGTCTATGAAGCTCAACAAGTCCCTAGTGGTCTCTTTGTAGTCCTCGTCATTTTCTGCCTCACCCAGAAGACACCCATCTGGACTTTTCTCCATGTCGTACTCCATCACAGACCCAGGGAAGCAGAAATTCATGAACTGAGAGTTCATGATTGCAGTCTGAACAGCCATTACTCTGTTGAGTCTGGGGGGGGGCTACGCCTGTGGCATCTGCTGTGATCCCCAAAGCCAAAGTTTCTTCAGACCATGTCTTTGCTTTCCTCTTACAAACACTTCACTCTGCTCATGAAGTTCCTCCAAACATCGCTGAGAAGAAGTGACGGGCAGTGAGGAAAGCAGCAAGATGTTTCGGGGGGCTGGCCTAATGATGTCAGGACATCAAAAAGGAGGGGCAACAGGGCTGCAAGACTTAACTCTTTGCTTGTGCCTAACCACCTGCATCTAAGACGGATTTGTGACTGAAATTCCCTGCTGAGTTGAAGACAATAACCTCAGTTAGAACTCTTCCCTCTGAGGTTTGAGAGCTGTGAAGCAAAACTACTGCAGTGGAAGTGGAGGATATTACAGTAACTGTGAGCACACCAGACTTTTTAATACTGACGGCATTCATCTCATACTGCAAACAATACTGTTGACCAAAACAAACCCAAGTAAATACAAAGCCTATCCTGTGTTAATGTTATCATTGTTCCTGATTGCTTTTAGAACATTTAAAACCATTATTTGTGACAGATTAGAGTTTAGATGGCAGATTTTTTTGTTTTGCATGGGAAAAATTCCAACAACCAAATCAAGGCTCCAGTTTACAGTAACGACAAAGGCTTCGGTTCTGTGGGAAAATCTTCGTAACCAAACAGATGCCACTATTTAGAAGAACCCAACTGCTTACTTGTGTCTTAATCTGCTCATGGCAAAAGTTGATTTTTAGTGCATTCCCAGGCCAGTGGGAATTTCTGCTCTGGCCTGACAACTATTATGGGCTGCCTTTGACATAAAGCCCTAAAGGGTCTAAATAGCCTCTATTCTTCGCCCGGCAGTGAAAGGGAGCTTTGTGCCAGAGATTCATTAAATTGCACCTCACAGCCCCTTCGTGAAATGGGTCTCAATAATGAACAGTCGATTTAACTAGAAAAGCTGCCAGAGCTGTTAAATTAAAGGGGAATAAAGTGCCGTACAGGCACGTCAGAAGAAACGTTGACCCTACAGGGAAGAATAAAGGGGTTTGAAGCTTGTGTTGTGAACAACAGTGTGTTTACAGGACTCTCTGAGACACTCCAAATGTTGCCAGTACAAAAAATGTAAGTGGAGCTCTTGGGGATAATATGAATTATGACTGATTTAACAGTGCCAATCATTGAAAAAATGATTAAGTTATTGGTCACCTTACATATGCGTTTATTATTCTAATGTCAAGTTGAGATGCTGAGAAAAAGAGATAAATAAATATGCCGTTTAACAGTTTTAAGGTGAGGTGGTGAGAAACGTCAAAGTCGGATGGATAAAGAACTAAGAGAAGCGGTGAAGCAGTGGGATCTTTATTATGTTAATTCCTCAGAGCAAAGAAACAGTGAAACTGATAGCGGTGATCTAATTATCCGCAGCACAACACTGGCTCAGCAGTGAAAAGAAATCCACAATAAACCTTTAACAACAACAGATACTTACAACACAAAGAATTTTTTTTTCCATACAGCTAAAAGCTCTCTTGGGGGGGCGTGTCGGTAAGCGGTGATATGTGAGGGCCAGCGGAGGTCACCCACAGCCATATGACAACATCTCATGGATTGGGTGGAGGAACGTTAAACACTTACCACCTGCCTGAAGTCATTTTGTTTCGCTCCTTTCTCGAAGCAGAATTTTGGCTGTGTGACATCATCACAATCATGGCAGCCATATCCCTCTTTTTCCGTTCCAGGGCCTTTGCCTTTTGTGCTGCTGGGTCATTCACATCACAGTCTGACACACACATCCCGGAAACAAGTTTTCTATTGTGCATAAAGGCTAAGCGAATGGGAGGAGCCAGGCTGCAGCAGACAACCTCCAAAAAATACAACGTGAAAGTTTTTCATCCACATGGAGTTCAAGAGCAATTTTTACATTGGTTCTTAAACAAATTATTTGTGAAGTCACAGGAATTGGCCAATCCCTATTCAGAGCCCGTTACTATGCTGTTGCATGGATTGGCATTGTCAAACAATAATATCTTGAGGACTACTGTGTATAGCTGCCCTGACACTTGAATGACTTTGATCCGCGCACTTGCACGCACACTGGCGTGCAGGAGAGTAAACTCGTCGCAAATCATTGTAAACCGTTGTAAACTGTGCGCGGCTTTGTGCAAGTGCGCAAAGAAAATTTTGAAATGTTCTCCATCACACATTAATTACGTGAACTTCACGTGAACATTGCACAAACAATTAAAAGTTATTGCGTCAGCGCACCGCATCACAGCGCAGATCATTTGAATGATTATACCGAGATTTTAAATCTATCATAAACATACTTTTACAGCTGCAGACAAGAAGGAAAGAACATGCAACTGTTTTACCAAGCTATTACAATATAAACATGACAAACAATTACCTTTTTAGACTGTTCCAATGCCTTCTCCACCTCATTAAGTGCAGGAAAGAGAGAGGAAAAAAGCTCCAGCTGAAACTTCCCTCTGTGATTCCGGAAGCGATTAGAGGTGCTTTAAACAGCCAATCTCTGAGAGAAAATAATTAATCTGCTACGAAATAATTATTTTATATACAACCCCAGTTCCAATGAAGTTGGGATGTTGTGTAAAATGTAAATAAAAACAGAATACAATGATCTGCAAATCCTCTTCAACCTATATTCAATTGAATACACCACAAAGACAAGATATTTATTGTTCAAACTGACAAACTTTATTGTTTTAGTGCAAATATTTGCTCATTTTGAAATGGATGCCTGCAACACATTTCAAAAAAGCAGGGACAGTGGTACAGTAATGTTCAGAATAATAGTAGTGCTATGTGACTAAAAAGATTAATCCAGGTTTTGAGTATATTTCTTTTTGTTACATGGGAAAAAAGGTACCAGTAGATTCAGTAGATTCTCAGAAATCCAACAAGACCAAGCATTCATGATATGCACACTCTTAAGGCTATGAAATTGGGCTATTGGTAAAAAAAAAAAGTAGAAAAGGGGGTGTTCACAATAATAGTAGCATCGGCTGTTGACGCTACAAACTCAAAACTATTATGTTCAAACTGCTTTTTTAGCAATCCTGTGAATCACTAAACTAGTATTTAGTTGTATAACCACAGTTTTTCATGATTTCTTCACATCTGTGAGGCATGGAGTCAACCAACTTGTGGCACCTTTCAGCTGCTATTCTATTCCAAGATTCTTTAACAACATTCCACAATTCATTCACATTTCTTGGTTTTGCTTCAGAAACAGCTTTTTTGATGTCACCCCACAAGTTCTCAATTGGATTTAGGTCCGGGGATTGGGCAGGCCACTCCAAAACATTAATTTTGTTGGTTTGGAACCAAGATTTTGCTAATTTACTAGTGTGCTTGGGGTCATTGTCTTGTTGAAACACCCATTTCAAGGGCATGTCCTCTTCAGCATAAGGCAACATGACCTCTTCAAGTATTATGACATATCCAAACTGATCCATGATACCTGGTATGCGATATATAGGCCCAACACCATAGTAGGAGAAACATGCCCATATCATGATGCTTGCACCACATGCTTCACTGTGAACTGTGGCTTGAATTCAGAGTTTGGGGGTCGTCTCACAAACTGTGTGGGGCCCTTGGACCCAAAAAGAACAATTTTACTCTCATCAGTCCACAAAATATTCCTCCATTTCTCTTGAGACCAGTTGATGTGTTCTTTGGCAAATTGTAACCTCTTCTGCACATCTTTTATTTAACAGAGGGACTTTGCGGGGGATTCTTGCAAATAAATTAGCTTCACACAGGCATCTTCTAACTGTCACAGCACTTACAGGTAACTCCAGACTGTCTTTGATCATCCTGGAGCTGATCAATGGGTGAGCCTTTGCCATTCTGGTTATTCCACTATCCATTTTGATATTTTGATGGTTGTTTTCCGTTTTCTTCTACGCGTCTGTTTTTTCCCCCCCCCCATTTTAAAGCATTGGATATCATTGTAGATGAACAGCCTATAATGTTTTGCACCTGCGTATAAGTTTTCCCCTCTCCAATCAACTTTTTAATAAAACTATGCTGTTCTTCTGAACAATGTCTTGAACGTCCCATTTTCCTCAGGCTTTCAAAGAGAAAAGCATGTTCAACAGGTGCTGGCTTCATCCTTAAATAGGGGACACCTGATTCACAACTGTTTGTTCCACTCACTGACTGAATGCCACACTACTATTATTGTGAACGCCCCTTTTCTACTTTTTTTTTTTTGTTAATACACCAATTTCATAGCCTTAAGAGTGTGCATATCATGAATGCTTGGTCTTGTTATATTTGTGAGAATCTACTGAATCTACTGGTACCTTGTTTCCCATGTAACAATAAGAAATATACTCAAAACCTGGATTAATCTTTTTAGTCACATAGCACTACTATTATTCTGAACACTACTGTATGTTTACCACTGTCTTACATCACACCTTTCCTTCTAACAACACTCAATAAGCGTTTGTGAACTGAGGACACTAATTGTTGAAGCTTTGTAGGTGGAATTCTTTCACATTCTTCACATGATGTACGACTTCAGTTGTTAACAGTCCGGGGTCTCCATTGTTGTATCATGTGCTTCATAATGCGCCACACATTTTCAATGGGCGACAGGTCTGGAATGCAGGCAGACCAGTCTAGTACTACTTACTACGAAGCCACGCTGTTGTAACGTGCAGAATGTGGTTTGGCATTGTCTTGTTGAAATAAGCAGGGATGTCCCTGAAAAAGATGTTGCTTGGATGGCAGCATGTGTTGCTCCAAAACCTGGATGTACCTTTCAGCATTGATGGTGCCATCACAGATGTGTAAGTCGCCCATCCCATGGGCACTAACACACCCCCATACCATCACAAATGCTGGCCTTTCCACTTTGCACCGGTAACAGTCTGGGTGGTCTTTTTCCTCTTTTGTCCGGAAGACACAACGTCCATGATTTCCAAAAACAATCTGAAATGTGGACTCATCAGACCACAGCATACTTTTCCACTTCTGTCTGTCCATTTCAAATGAGCTCAAGCCCAGAGAAGGTGGCGGCATTGCTAGATGTTGTTGATGTATGGCTTTTGCTTTGCATGGTAGAGTTTTAACTTGCACTTGTAGACGTATCGAATGAACTGTGTTAACTGACAATGGTTTTCTGAAGTGTTCCTGAGCCAACGCGGTAAGATCCTTTACACAATGTCGGTTTTTAATGTAGTGCCGCCTGAGGGACTGAAGGTCACAGGCATTCCAATGTTGGTTTTTGGCCTTGCCGCTTACGTGTAGAAAGTTCTCCAGATTCTCTGAATCTTTTGATTATATTATGGACTGTAGATGATGGAATCCCTAAATTCCTTGCAATTGAACATTGAGAAACATTGTTTTTAAAGTGTTGGACTATTTTTTCATGCAGTTGTTCACAAAGTGGTGATCCTCACCCCATCTTTGCTTGTGAATGGCTGAGCTTTTTGGGGATGCTCCTTTTATACCCAATCATGACACTCACCTCTTTCCAATTAAGTGTTCTGTGAGCATTCATCAACTTTCCCAGTCTTTTGTTGCTCCTGTCCCAACATTTTTGAAATGTGTTGCAGGCATCCATTTCAAAATGAGCAAATATTTGCACAAAAACAAAAGTCTATCAGTTTGAACATTAAATATCTTGTCTTTGTGGTGTATTCAATTGAATATAGGTTGAAGAGGATTTGCAAATCATTGTATTCTGTTTTTATTTACATTTCACACAACATCCCAGCTTCATTGGAATTGGGGTTGTAGGAAACTCAAACCTAAATTTGATGTATTTTGTATTTGCTGTGGCATTCCTTTTCTTCTTCTAGATATTTAATTTGAGGTCACCACATCGGCTTATAAATCTCCATCTCACCTGATCCCATTATGGGACTCAGATTATGTGTTGAGTTGACAAGTTTTCTGCCAGATGCCTGATCAAGAACAAGGAACCCCACACAGACACACAGCCCACAGGGAACATGTTGGTGAGTTTCAGCCTAGGAGCTTTTTGGAGTAAGGCATGAGTGCTGCCCACTCAAATTGGCCGCCATTTATTGTACGGTTAACCAAAGAAACAAACTAAAAATTCTAACATGAAAAACCTAATTATAGAAGACATTTCCCTAAATTGTAGAGAAGTTAACCATTAACACTTCGTGCTGTATCTCTGAGTTTTTACTGATTCAGCAGCATCCAACTCAGGGAATGGGACGCTCATTGCAACATGATGCGACACACACACACACACACACACAGACACAGACTTAATCTCTTCCTATTAGTGTGTGGTCCGAGTCCGTGCAGGGACATGCTCAGTGTTTGGGGTCAACTGAATACTAATAACACCTTTGATTGATGGCTGGTGTCAGAGACTTAGAAAAGGCTGACAAAATTAATGACTTCTCAAAGTCCTGAGAAAAGTTTAAAGAGCGTATTTAGCAGTGGACACCCCGTCCTCCCCTGTGTTTAGCTGTTTCATTCTGCAGGGGTTTCTGAGATTCACTGAGACTGAGACTAAATGTTGCAACGTCAGGCTTTGTACGTCCCAATCTCACGCCATTTCATTATGATATTGTGAAAAGTAAATAATCTATGGTTCGTGATCGGGGCACGAAATGCTGGGTGACGTGGAGCGGGGTGGGTCTGTGGGGGTTATGGTTATGGTTAGAAGGGAGAGCGCTATAACCTAACCCTCTCCGTCTGGTTAGGGTTTGAAGAAGGGGTAGGGTTAGAAATGGTAAAATAATAATAATAAAAAAACTGTCATGAAAATGTGACTTGTTTTGTGACGATGTGTTCTGGTAGAAAACCCACATATGGGTGGAGCACACGCCCACCATCTGCATCAAACTGTCACATCACGTTAAGAAGAAAGAGGGGCAGCAACATCTGAGACAATTCAGGCTAATTTATACTCAATTTGAAATATGGGTATAGACCGTGTCGTCTGTCTGCGTACATAGTGTCTGTATTTGTGTCCATTTTCTTATGGATACAGAAGAAATTTCACATTACCACTGGAAATCATGGGGGCAGTGTTACCGAAGTTCAAAAGAGTCACAGTTCCAAAGCAAAAACATATGAGGAAAAAAACAGTTTAGGATGGCTGAAGATTTTGACTGGAGTTTATCTACAGTTCTGTTCAAAGCAGTGTGTTTTACAAAGTGAGTAAAGCTCAAAATCCTTAAAACAGATTTTATTTCCATATAGACAAATTCTATTCATTCATTTCATTCTTTTCCAAATTAAAACATGATGAAAAATTAATCAAATTTGTTAATATGCATATGTCGTGGACATGAACGAGCGAAGCTCATCAGCATCTCACCATGTCATTAAGGTTCTTCAGACTTTATTTTGAGTAAATGCTTCAGGGGAGCATTAGCATGGCAAAAACCAGCTTATGGGGGAGCTCTGCATACCCCCCCCCCCCCCACACACACACACACCACCACCACCACCTTTAAGCATTTTTCTTTATTTGCCTCTCACATACTTGGAAAAGCTCCTCACCATCGAACTATGTCCTTTAGTTCCTTCAGACTTTTTTCAGTAAAATGGATCTTGGGAGCATGAGCATGACTAAAACCTTTCAGCATCTGGGGGGACTCTGGCCCCCATACCCCCCACCTTTTTAAGCATTTTCCTTATTTTGCCTTTCATCTTCTGGAGAGGCTCTGCCCCCCATACCTCCCACGTTTTTAAGCATTTTTTTTTTTTTTTGCTTTTCACATTTTTAAGTTTTTTTTTTTTTTTTTTGCTTTTCAGCTGACCCCCTAATTACAACCCTCTTAACCCCCTTCCCACTTGAATAATTTTTTTTTAATGTAGATGTAAATTAATATTCAGTGTTTTCAGCTAGTTGGCAGTAGGGCTGTACAATATTGTCATATAAATTGTCATGTAAATGTAACTTATATACATGCTGTCCATATTCTTGAGCCGCTTAGGTGGGTAGGGAGAGTTCCCATGGGATAAAAAAGCTTTTCAACCAACAATCCCTGATTCTCAAGACCAGGCACCTAAGTGGCTGGTTTCTTTTTTTTTTTTTTAAGCTATTTCGGTGTACCTTAGTAAACACTAGTAGAGTTCCACCTTAGATTTAAAATGTATATCAGTTATTAAGTTGTTCACCAATGAATATGGCTTTATACACCCTGAAGAAAACCATAGGTGCATGGTTCATTGTGTAATGGTCCCATGTGTAAGACGCAGCCTTTCCAGGGAACTTTAATTTCTTTTTTTGTGTTTTGGCTCACCTCAGCAGCACAACACAAAACTGGACACCGTGATGGTTGGATTATCACATGGGATTTATTTTTGCGTGGCTGATTACAGCACACTGATTACAGCTGGGTGAGAAAATTTTAACCACAGGCTGCGGCCCGGCTCCACGTCCACACTGCACTGTGAATCACATGGGCCGCTGTTGGAGGTGAGATTCATGTTTATTAATGCTGTCACGGCCTGGCAATACAGTTCCATGTCATATCTCCTACAGTTAGAAGGGGATCAAGTAGTAATATGTATTAGCAGTGAGATCCATTCAGCTCCAAGCCTGATGCATGCAATGACATGTTACTGCGCATGAGACCACGGAGAGGCGCAGCTGCCTGTGGTATACAGCGATATGATGGAGACAATAGTTCACATTATTTACGTCGCCCATGGAAAGGAAAGGACAAATATCTGTACTGTAAGGTCTATTGTGGATATAACAGCCTGTTCAGATTTGCGGCGGCATGCGCACAGTCGCGCATGGTGCTTTCTGTTTGATAGTGCACTGTTCACATTCACTGTACATAATGAATCGTATCACAGTTCCTTTGTCCTCTCGGGGGGTGGGGGGGACATTGGAGGTGGACATTATTATACGTGGCAAGTGGAGGTCATACCGGCAGGCTCTACAGTGCCAGATCCATGTTGAGGTTCCTTCATACGCGGTCAAATCATTTCAGATCCTGTTTTGCCGCCATCAGAATATGTCAATTGCGGTCAGATGATGTTCACACTGCACATGGAACGCCGTCAGATAGGTGTCCCATCTTGATGGTGCCCGGAGGGTTTTGAACATGTGCAACATACTTGGGGCCGCCGGCCAATTGGGACCAACTGTATGGACTCTCGCAGATGGCTGTCAGAACGTTTTCGAAGTCTAAGTGGACACTTTTCGGATGTGGGCCGAATCATCATTCTGCCTCATTCTGGCTATGTGTGATGGGGGTATTTGTTCGGTGGTTAGTTGTATAACCACTGTTTCTGAGAACTGCTTCACATCTGTATTCCATGGAGTTGAGCAATTTCTGGCACCTGTGAGCAGGTATTTTAGCCCAGGACGATTGGCCTACATTCCACAATTCCTCTGTATTTCTTAGTTTTGTCTCAGAAACAGCATTTTTTTAATGTCACCCTACAAATCTTTTATTGGGCTATGTTCCTTGGGCTGACCACTCCATAATGTTAATCTTGTTGGTCTGGAACCAAGATGCTGCTCACTTGCTGGTGTGTTTGGGGTCATAATCCTGTTCAAACACCCATTTCAAGTGCATTTCCTCTTTGGCATGGGAGGTATTTTGATGTATTCAAACTGATCATGATTCCTGGTATGTGATAAATCGGCCTGACACCACAGTATGAGAAACATCCCCATATCGTGATGTTTGCTCCACCATACTTCACAGTGTACTGTGGCTGGAATTCAGTTTTTGGGGGTCGTCTGACAAACTGCCTGGAGCCCCTAGACCAGTGGTGTCCAAAGTCCAAAGTATTCCAGAAAGAGCCAAGAGGGCGTAGGATTTCTTTGCAGCCACTGACTCCAGCAGGTGATTTCACTGATGAACTCATCCCACCTGCTCAAAGTGATGTTAATCAGTGAAATCATCTGCTGGAGTTGGTGGTTACAGAGAAACCCTGCACCCTCTTGGCCCTTTCTGGAATCTGTTTGACACCTGCACCCTTTTTTTTTTGGCAAACTGTAACTTCTTCAGAACATGTCACTTTTTTCAACAATGGGACTTTGTGGGGGCTTCTTGCCCATAGCTTGGCTTCACATAGGAGTCTTCTAATTGTTACAGTACTCACAGGTAATTTTAGACCTTCTTTAATGGCCCTGGAGCTGATCACTGGCTGAGTCTTGGCCATTTTGGCTGTTTGTTCCTTGATCCATCTGAATTAATAGTTTTCCATTTCCCTCCACGTCTTTCTGGGTTTTGTTGCCATTTTAAAGGATTTGAGATCATGTTAGCTGAGCAGCTAATCATTTTATGCACTTTTTAAAATGTTTTCCTTTGTCCAATCAACTTTTTAATCAAAATACACTGTTCCTCTGAACAGTGTATTTTGTACAATTTGATACATTTTTCGTCATGCTTTGATTTGGAATAGAATGTGCAGTGTTCCCAATGCATTAGCGTGTAAGGAAATAAAATTCTGAGTTTTATTCACTTTTTTTTAAACACACTTATTATTTTGAACACAACTGTACATATAATCTTTTCATGAAGTATATACAGACCACTGTCGTCTATACCGCTCCAGATTCTATTGCGGCACAAACATTATTATGACTTCTTCAACTGTCACAGTGTTCGATGTTGTCAGAAACTTTGAGTGCAGCCCACAGCAGTGCTACCTCGTGGATGTTTTGCTTAACACTCGTGTCAATGTAAAGGACGTTGGGAAGTATGTTTGTGGGTAATAAATAAATAAAGCACAAATGAGGAGTTTGAGAACAAGAACAGAACATCTGTTTTGATCACTAAAGCTTTGAAATTTCAGCAAACACTTTTATTCTTAACATTAAACAAATCTGGGGGTGACTACAAAAGGCTTCTTGGTACCTGTCGATTCCTATCTCCACTCGTGGCTTCACTCTTAACCTTCCGTCATCCTTTCTCAACCTCTCTGGACCCCCATCAGCTGTATTAATGAAAGTGCTAGTGGGGGGGAACAAACCCGAGTCTATGGGCTGTCCTGGTGCCATAATTTAGTGTTTTAATGGTGGCCAGTGAATGAATGCGTGCTGGGGGAATCCCACAGGTCGGCCTGCAGGGGCGAGGTCACCGGTCGAAACTGCAATAACCTCCCACCACTCGCTTTATTGGCCTCCTCCGACTGGGTTTTTATTAAATCACAAGCCCTCGCAATTGTTCCTGCTAGATGGAAGCCAGCAAAAAAAAAAAAAAAAAAAACAGACGAAGCCTCAGTCTTTTTAAGACATGACAGATGATGCGCTCAGCAGAAGAGAATTACATCCATACACGATAAAAAGACATCAAAGATGATAGGAGAATTTAATTTGCAGCTTTTTATTCACTGTCAGTGGAAGACGGGTTTCACAGAAATAACGTGAGACAGAAATAGAAAAGTTGAAAAAACCGGGAAGACACTGTTCTTCTGAGAACTATGAAGAAAACTCAGAGGTAATGTTCTACTCAGTGCAGCAGAAAGACAAAAATAAATTGGATTTTCTGTACATTCAGTGCCAAATGTTTCTCCTGAGACTTAAAGTGACTATAAAAACTTTTCAACCAGCCACTAAAGCCTTTAAAATCATTTTACTACTTCAAATTGAAATCAAGACATTCAACCTTCTGTAGATAGTTGTAAAAATGATGTTCTTTGTGATCAAAGAGGAAAAAACACGCCAAAGTGATCTGAATTACACACAATACAAAGTAAAGGATTATATACAGTATAACAACTAATCCTTCACTTTTTCCACTAGTTAGCTAAATAAATTACATAACTGGGCAATAGCCATGTTTAGTTCAGGGGTTTGTCTTGATTGTAGTATAAATATCGCTGTGCCTGAATAGTCCAAATTGTGATGAGTCAGTAATTATGGCACATATACAGCCACGAAGCAAAAAGTACACTCAACCGTATTTGACTGGACCTTTAGGCCACGCCCACCTTGGCAGTAGACAGGAAGTTGTGCACCCAGTGTGACTGCCAGTCAAATACTGGTGTAGCACCGGCTTGTGTAATCACTGAAAATTTGTACTTCACTGAAAATAGTGCACTAGTAGTCGAAAGAAAGGAAGTAAAGTGCAGCACCAAAACGCCCAGTCTAAAGCCCCTTTCAGACCGGGCCTACGTAGAGTTGCATTATGCGGTGTACTGACTACGCCAAGCTTACGCTGCCCCACGCTGGCCTATGTGGCAATAATACACTGAGGGACGCAAAGGGGTCCACGAAATGGACGCAAAAAAATAAACATTTGTTTTGCATCCATTTTGGCGTACAGCACTGGACGCAGAACGTACATAGTTTTTACACAAGTCTGTGCAACACTACGCTACTGTACACCATGCCTACACAATAGCACACTACCCAACGCCATTTTATTCATCCCAAAGGACTCATATCAGTGCTGGTCTTTATTATTCCTGGTCTGCAGGACTGCTTTAATTACAGCAAAATGCCACAAAGGAAAGGCAGAGGTTGTGGCAAAAAAATATTCTCCAGCTCCTTCTTCACATGCTTCCAGCGATAAAAATGAGGAATCACCTGCACCACCATCTGAACATAGTGATGCAGCTGGCAGTGACGGAAGAAGAAGAGGCAGTCCACTGGAATTTCAGCAGCAGCGATGTGTTCTGGACAGCAGGCAGGAGTGGGTTGAGAGGCAGAAAACTAGGTTGATATATGATGATGGATGATGGATATATGATGGATTTGAATCAAGCGTGTTTGATTCAAAGCCATCAGGTTTTTGCAAAAAAAAAAAAGTTGGGATACTTTTCTAAGCATACAGTAAGTAACTGTACCAGATTGTAAGCAAACCTAGGTACGCTATTATACGCCAGCCTATGCATATCCAACCTCAGCGCACCAACATTTTTTTCGGCCGTACTTGATCCACACAGCACAACGCAACTCTGCGTAAGCCCAGTGTGAAAGGGGCTTAATAAAGCTCAAGTAACTCTCTCAAAAACGTGACTGAAAATTACAAGTCAGGACACTGATACGAGATAATATCAGAATTATTTTACCTTCAGTTCAGTTATGTCTCTGTATATAGTGACCAGTAGTCCATGGGCTAAGCAGATTTCATCACAACCTCAGGTGGCAAAACAACACTTTCAATCCAATCTCAGCGGCACCATGACCTACACAAAAACATATGAACACCTTCCCAGAGTGGTCACTATAGTCTGGTAGGGAGGTTAATGATAAGACAAGGGTCAAAACCTAAAAATACTCAGTCATGTTGAAAATTATGTTTCATTGTTTGATCATATATCATCATCACATATCAGAGCGTTAGTAGTCCTTCCAAATTTGTCCACCATTCTGTATATTGGTCTTTATATCTGCATGACTTACCAGACCAGACCTGCCTATTTTTAGCGAGTTATATGATGTTAATAGTGAGCCATGCCAGTATTCTCTGGCCACATTTCTTTTTAGTGTGGTGTACTATTTCTTTCAGAGATTGTCCCGTAGGGGTTTCCTCCAGGAGTCAGATGTGGGCTCGTAGGCATCGTATATACAGTAGTGTTCAGAATAATAGTAGTGCTATGTGACTAAAAAGATTAATCCAGGTTTTGAGTATATTTCTTATTGTTACATGGGAAACAAGGTACCAGTAGATTCAGTAGATTCTCACAAATCCAACAAGACCAAGCATTCATGATATGCACACTCTTAAGGCTATGAAATTGGGCTATTGGTAAAAAAAAAAAAGTAGAAAAGGGGGTGTTCACAATAATAGTAGCATCGGCTGTTGACGCTACAAACTCACAACTATTATGTTCAAACTGCTTTTTTAGCAATCCTGTGAATCACTAAACTAGTATTTAGTTGTATAACCACAGTTTTTCATGATTTCTTCACATCTGCGAGGCATGGAGTCAACCAACTTGTGGCACCTTTCAGCTGTTATTCCACTCCAAGATTCTTTAACAACATTCCACAATTCATTCACATTTCTTGGTTTTGCTCCAGAAACAGCTTTTGTGATGTCACCCAACAAGTTCTCAATTGGATTTAGGTCCGGGGATTGGGCAGGCCACTCCAAAACATTAATTTTCTTGGTTTGGAACCAAGATTTTGCTTGTTTACTACTGTGCTTGGGGTCATTGTCTTGTTGAAACACCCATTTCAAGGGCATGTCCTCTTCAGCATAAGGCAACATGACCTCTTCAAGTATTATGACATATCCAAACTGATCCATGATACCTGGTATGCGATATATAGGCCCAACACCATAGCAGGAGAAACATGCAAATATCATGATGCTTGCACCACCATGTTTCACTGTCTTCACTGTGAACTGTGGCTTGAATTCAGAGTTTGGGGGTCGTCTCACAAACTGTCTGCGGCCCTTGGACCCAAAAAGAACAATTTTACTCTCATCAGTCCACAAAATATTCCTCCATTTCTCTTTAGGCCAGTTGATGTGTTCTTTGGCAAATTGTAACCTCTTCTGCACGTCTTTTATTTAACAGAGGGACTTTGTAGGGGATTCTTGCAAATAAATTAGCTTCACACAGGCATCTTCTAACTGTCACAGCACTTACAGGTAACTCCAGACTGTCTTTGATCATCCTGGATCTGATCAATGGGTGAGCCTTTGCCATTCTTGTTATTCCACTATCCATTTTGATGGTTGTTTTCCATTTTCTTCCGCACGTCTCAATTTTTTTTTGTCCATTTTAAAGCATTGGAGATCATTGTAGATGAACAGCCTATATGCTTGGTCTTGGTCTTGTTGGATTTGTGAGAATCTACTGAATCTACTGGTACCTTGTTTCCCATGTAACAATAAGAAATATACTCAAAACCTGGATTAATCTTTTTAGTCACATAGCACTACTATTATTCTGAACACTACTGTATATCAACTATATGTATTGTTAGACTTCAGGGCAAAGCCTTTGATAAGCTGGTATAATTCTCAATTTGATATTTTAATGGGACAGAATATGCATTGAAAATATCTTCACTGACACAGAACACCATTAACTGGTTTGGTTAACTTTCCAAAAGAGCCAAAACATGTAAGAATGACTCATTTTTTACAATTATGATAATGTGTTACAGTTGCACCTTTTTGGCTTCAAGCTCTTAAAAATAGATTGTTCTGCAAAAATCAATAGAGTGTATGTCATCGACATGAGTTAGTATGAGGTTTAAAAGAAAAGCTGAGGCAAAAACACAAAGGCTTCATTGTACTGCAGCACTACACGTGACAGTTTAAATAATTATTAATTCATTTTAATTATTTTTTGAACGGATGATTTTAACTGCCACACAGCTACTGGAATTAATTCAAAGCAAAGCATCATAGAGCCACCACGTCATTCCATTAATTGTATCATGCTTTTAGGCGGGGGGGTAACACCTCGGCCTTTCTGTTTGATCTTTGTACATCAGACTGAAATCATTTTCATTTTCCACCTTTCACCCCCTATGCAGCCAAAACACTGCTGTGGTGACAATGCCTGTGCACATCAGTGACCTTATGAGTTATGTTTTTGGGAGGCCACAACCCCTACAAGAGCAACCCAAGATGGAGAAGCAGAGGCCAGAGGAGGATGAGTGGCATCGTGGTCCTCCAGGCACGGAGTCTGGCTAATAAGTAGGGGTGTCTCTCGCATCAGACGATCCAGTGTGTATTTGGACAAGTGTGCTATGATACAATTCAGGGATGATACGTTACATTATGGAGCAATTCAGTCCAATACTTATCACATATTACAACAAAAATCTGCCCTATACTCATAAACCAGACCTCATGAGATACAAAAAAAATAGGGCTGATAAATCACACACTTTTCCTATCAATTTTACAGCCCTGGAAACTGCGGCAATAAAATCAGGGTGATACAAATCTTAAAACAGGGCGATACCAAAAAACACATTGAAAATACCAGGCTTTGTATCGCCCCACTTTTCATCCAAACAGGAGCCCCCATTTCTCAGCCCCACCAATGACACACCCCCATTTTGTGTTACCCTGGTGACAAGTGCAGGATCCTGATACAGGGTATCATGATGATCAAGGTGAGAGAGTTTTAGCCTCCTGAGCATGGAGAATTCTACAACTTTAGTCTCATACTGAAGTTGTGAGACATCAAAAAGTTAGTGAAAAGGACACTCGTGAGTTAATAGAGAGACACAAGAACAGGAACACCACCAGGAAAATGGAGAGTGATGTGAACTCATTCACTGAATGGCTAAGTGGAACAAAGAAGGAGAAGACAGGGCTCCTTGTTCTTTCTCTGATGGAACTTGACAAATGGAATGGACGATAATTATATGGTTCTTGTTCTTTATTTTTGTTGTAATATGTGATACATATCTTATTACATGTCTGTTTATGTATCAAACTGAGTGATGGAGCAAAACTATTCATATTAGCTTCCTAAATAAAGTGGCTACGTTACCTGAACTGTTAGCTAGCCTAGAGTAATTATTGTACTAGCATGGCCTATACAACTCCCTACCTCAGTCTTCCTGTTCTCAAAACACTGTTTCCTTGAATTGATGTAGAACGTAGTATTTCTTTATTTGCAGCTACTCTTTGAAATCAATTAGCTTTTCTTTAAACTGTAGCCATGTTTTTTTGTTGTTTTTGTTTGTTTGTTTTAAATAGTACATCGGTTTTACCTATGCAACACTCTTTGACCCAACTGTGTGGAATTACTTTGGGTCTGTTTCAGGGAATTCACACTGTTAGATTGGTATAGCAGTAAATCTGAGCCATTTTGGAAATCTTATTTTGCATTTTTAAACAAAGTGAAGTTCATCCATGCCAAGTGTCCCATTATACCATAAAGTGACTGCCCATCACTGCACATAGCTAAATAATTAACAATATCACATCTGATTATAAAAATGAACAATGTTTAAAAAGTCATTCTTTCAAGAAAAAAATCATAAAAGTGATTTAAAAAGGAACAAACTTTGATAAAATGACTGAAAGCACCACATGAAAGACTATATCACACAAATTAAAGATGATGTGAGGTATCACAGATATCCCTGGTAGTTAATGGCTTTGCTGCATTTAGACACTACGAGTATGTGCGATATGTGCTGCTTTTTTAGCCTCAATGATCCACTCCTTAAAGTGCTTCACCTCCAAAGCGCGGGCTGCGCGGACTGATGGGGGGTCGTAGTCATTACTGTAGCGCAGGTCCAGGTGGTGGGCTCCCTCAGGGATCATAATGTACACCAAAGAACTGGTTATGTTGGATGTCACTCCACCAGCTGACCAAGGGTCCAGTCCTCCATTACTGAAGTAGAAACAGCACAAAGACTGATGACATAACCTGACACATGTATGTAAAATACTAGAATCTTCATTTAGGCTACAAACACTTTTATTATATGATATGGGATTTTGCCAACTTCTGATTGGCCCATTCGCCACTTTCTGAGCTGTACCACATGCCGAATTGACCGCTGGTGGAGCCGAGTAGACCGCGCATGCGTAACGAATACACCTCGCGTGCAGCATAGCGCTAGCTAATCAAGCGATGCCTTCTATCGATAACGGATGGGGTTATCCTCAGCCAAGGCCTCAGTGAACCCCATCCTGACCAGGTTCGCATAAACACTGGTACACATCATCAAAAGTCTATAATTGTAGATGACTATAGAACTGTGTCTGTTTGGTTTTGGAAGTAAAGTTAAATGTACAACACTACGGCTGCTAAATTATCTTCCCGAATGTCTTTCACAATAAAAACATTTTAATGTAAACGCAATGGCAGTTACATGCAGTGACTTTTACTGTGAAACCTCATTGCAGCTGGAGAAAGCTTGACGTTTAACCGTGTTGAGCCGACGTAAGCAAAAGGCTGACATTAGCTAAGATTTTCCTAACGTGTAAACAAACAAGACATTTCATTGGGAATTCATTTACAAACATTGTCTGAAGGAGCTTCTGTCAAAACATGAACATCTTTCCTCATTAAATCCTGCAGAGAATCCAACATGGAGAGAAACGGAAAATAGAAAGGAGTGATTCGCAGCTGTACAGTTCCATAGTGGAAAGGATGTGACATTTAGCTACCTTTCGAGCACAAACTTGAAATCTGAGACCACAAGGCACGAGATGATATATAAGACTTAAGAAGCTCCACAAGAGAGTGCTGAATTTTGTAAGTGAACAATAAAACCTTAAAATCAGCTCTCAAAATCATTGCAATTGGGTTGGTTCACTGGGTTGACTTCTTTGAACCCCATCTCAAGAGATTGCAAATTGAATTCTTTTGCATAATGCCCGTTTCTAAATTCAACTTTGTTTTAGACTATCCATCGTTACAATTTACTATGACCAAGATGATTGTATTTTTTGTATTTTATTTGTCACTAATGTTCTTATGATGAAAAATGGAAATGTAAAAAATGTTCATACGATAGGTTTTCCCCCTTTTTTTCTTGGGTGCATCCAAAGTAAAATTATCTTTGTAATTAGTTTTACCTGTCAAGTAAGTGTGTTATTGTGACTTTATTTAATATATGAACTTTTCATTTTGATAACCTCTGAGCAGACAAAACCTCAAGCACCCAATGTGATCTTTCACGCCCCCCCGAAAGTGAATATTACATAGGTTGTTTCACCTCTTTAATGTGCATGAAAAAAGCCAAGATTTTTAACAGTCACTGTGATGAATCGTGAAAATGTCTCCCTCTACAAACTAGCAACGAAATCTTGAGCTACTTCACAGTGGAGAATTCCGATGTAGTGTCATTGTAAAAACTATACTGTGAGGAATAAAACAGCCACGAGATGACCTCACCAGACAAAATCATTTTGTATTCTCTCCAACAAAATACAGACAGTGATCATCTGTATCAGAGGCTACATTTAGGTCCAACAATAACACTGATGTGGAATCTACATCTCGTGAGTGCCAGCTCAGTGGAAGGATGTGCACTGAATGCTGACTGACCATCAATCTCCAATAAATATGTAAAGATTCACTAAGCAAGCACTTTTTCCAAAGCATATGGAAGAAAGAAAAAAGAAGTCACATACCTGTATGAAGTTGTTTCAGGTTGAAATTTACTTATAAAGAGAATTTGTGCACACATACACACAGAATTTTAGGATTTTGAGGATATTTAATCTGAAACCCAAACCACGTTTGGCTGCAAAAGGTTGATAAGCGTGATCTTGCAAATGTTCATTTTAAGAACGACACAGAACATGATTATTTAATAACCCCTTTTTTCATCTGCTGGAGTATACTGACATGGAAATTGCAGTAATTATGTTGCACCAACACAGAGGAGACAACAAACCTTTTCCTGCAGCTGTCATCACACAAGCCGTGTTTACCTGAAGATGATGTTGCTATGAGAGGTGATGTCCTTTCCCCCATAGACTGTGCGAGCCCAGTCAGCACGAGGCCTGACACCAAATGCTGCATGACATTCATCTGAAAAGGCCTGAAAGTCCCACTTTTCAGGTTCAAACATGTCCTGGATGCCATCAGTGCACACAGGCATCACCATCTCTGTGCAAGCCTGGGGACAAGGGATTGAATGTGTGTTCATCGTGGAAGGACATGAGAACCATTGACATGTCTGAGCATCAATTTATTCAGTAAATCAGATTAATCCCAGTATCAACACACCTGAAAAGCCCAGCCGATGAAGCCGAGGCTTCCGGTTGCTGTCTGAGATATATTGAGACAGGAGGTGGTCCCGGTGTAGTTGTAGTAGACCTTTGCTGCCTGGGAGACGCCGAGAAGCAGCTGGTAGTCAGACACAGTGGAATCAAAACCAAGATACTTGCACACCACCTAAAATATGGATAAAGAGAGGATAATATTTTATAAAGTATTTGCTGTAGCAAAAGTCACAGTCTGTTTGTTCTATTTTTTTACAGGTTTGGGAGGCCCTTTGACTTATACTCTGGTGCAATTTAAATACCCCCCCCCCCCCCCCAAAAAAAATCACATTCATTATTAGTAATACAAGTATATAGGACCTTCCCAAGTATATCAGACATAGGCTTAGACTAATTTTTTAATAGTCATTCATTAAAAAAAAACATCTCAGTTGCTGTCACAGAACTAAATATCGATACACTGCACGAATACCTAAAAACACAGAATAAAAGGTGCGTGATAGTGATAAATAGGGTTAGAAGGAAAAGTCAATAACTGTCCTCTGTATCTGTACAAACACAACATACAAGAAATAAAAAAGGCCCCAGATATTCCACATATGAATATGCTACACGGGTAAAGTTGCTACCAGATGCTACAGTGTATTCGATATCCTACATTCTGTATTGCACAGTTTTTTTCTATCGATTTGTATTTAACTGTCTTATGGTGGTTGGTAAAAGCTGTCCCCTGTCAAAGCATTAAACAAAAGCTAACAATAAAAGAATAAATGGAAATAATAAAAAATTACACTTCATCAATGCACAAAAATCCTAAATTAAAGAGCTGATAACACAGATAATAAGGTGCAACTTATGTAGACTGTTTGGTCATACCATATTTTCTAGAGTATGTGTTTTGTGCACTTGGAAAAGGCATATGACCAGGTCCCTCTGGGTATCCTCTGGGGGGTGCTGCAAGAGTATGGGGTACCGGATTAACTGCAGTGTACGATCTGGACTCTATATGACCCAAGTCAGACCTGTGTCCGCATTCTTGGCATTACAACAGACCTGTTTCCGGTGGGAGTTAGACTCCACCAGGGCAACCCCTTGTCACCAATCATGTTTGTGATGTTCATGGACAGGATTTGAAGACACAGTCAGGGACTGCGGGGTGTCCAATTTGGTGACCTACGAGTTGCATCACTGCTTTTTGCAGATGATGTGGCTTTGTTGGCTTTATCAGATAGTGACCTCGGACACACACTGAGCAGATTTGAGGCCGAGTGTGAAGCGAATGGGATGAGAATCGGCATCTCCAAATCTGAGACCATGGTCCACTGTTGGAAAATGGTGGATTGTCCTCTCTGGTTTAGTGGGGAGTTACTGCCCCAAGTGGAGGAGTTTACGTATCTTGGGGTCTTGTTCACGAGTTGCTCAAAATTGAAGCGAGAGATCAATAGATGCATTGGGGTGGCATCTGAAATTTTATGGACGTTGTACTAGGCCATCATGGTAAAGAAGGAGCTGACCCAGAAGGCGAGGCTCTCAATTTACCAGTTGATTTATGCTCCTATCCTCATTTATGGCCATGAGCTTTGGGAAATGACTGAAAGATAAGATCACAGATACAAGCAGCAGAAATTAGACTCCTCCATCAGGTATCTGGGCTTACACTCTTGGAGAAGGTGAGAAGCCAAACTATCCAGGAGAGACTCGGTGTAAAGGCGCTACTTCTTTGCACTGAAAGGAGCCAGTTGAAGTGGTTCGGGCATGTGGTGAGGATGCTCCCTAGTCGTCTCCCTAAGGAGGTCTTCCTGGCATGTCCAACTGGGAGGAGGCCCTGGGGAAGACCCAGGACACACTGGAAAGATTATATTTCCCAGCTGGCTTCGGAAAGCCTTGGGATCCCCGGGGAAGAGTTACAGGACTTGGATGACAATAGGGAAGTGTGGGATGAGCTGCTTGCTCTGCTACCACCGCAACCCGGACCCAGATAAGTGGCTGAAAATGCATGAATAAATGAAATGAATGAAAATACAATATGCTAAATGATTTTTTTCTGTGGCTAAAGTCCTACATACTAAATCATTGTGACATACATCAGACTAGATCTACAGATCCAAGCTAGCAAGGGCCAAATGCAGGAGAAGCTCTCATCTCCAAAATCAACATGACACAATCATTGAGTGGGAACAGCAAGGACACGGTGATAGATATTCAGGGTTTTGCAATAAGATACTTGGCGTACATGAGTGGGTGTAAAAAAAATACTTCCACTGTCTCAAAAAATGGTCACAAAATGTGACCATTTGGAGGCAGTCTGGAGCCCTGTGAAATATGTGTGTGAGTTCCTTCCAGGTGCTCTGGCTTCCTCCCACTTCCAAAGTCAACTAAAGTAAAGTAAAGACTATAAATTGACCATAGGTGTGAATGTGTTTGTCTGTCTGTAGTAGACTTGTGGCCTGTCCAAGGTGTACAGAGCCTTTCACCCAATGACCACTGGGATAGGCTCCAGCTGCCTCCTTAACCTCAAATTGGAATAAGTGGGTATATAAAATGAATGAATGTTAAATTAGATCACATAAATGAAGAATAGTAAGCTCCTTCGGCTGCTCCCTTGTTTTTGCACTCGGGGTCGCCACAGCAAATCTGACTTGGATCTGCATGTTGAATTGGCACAATTTTTACGTTGGATGACCTTCATGACGCAACTCCACATTACATGATGAAATGTGGCAGTTGTGGGGTTTGAACCGGGAGGTTTCCACACAGAAACCAAGTGGACTAACCACTTGGCCACCACCCCTAAATAAATGAAGAAGAAAATGCAATTTTAATCCCATGGCTTTGCTTTATGACCTGTAATTCTGATGACCCTTTAAAAATATTCATATTCATCTTAATTACAAAATTGAAAGTTCTATATAGCTTATTTATTAATTTTTAATGGCTTCTCACATCTCATGCGCAGTATCTTTGATGCCAACCAGGGTGCCACCATCCACACTTTGAGAAACACTCTGCTCTCTAGGACGTGTAGAGGAAAAGTAAAATCTGCTGTGTGGTGCTTAAGGCAGTTTTTTGTTTTTACTTTCATGCAGATACACGTCATCATACACAATCATCTTGTGCAACATTATAATATGATTGCGTGGTTATTCACATTAACAGATCTGTGTTGCAGGTGTTGTGTAAGTATGGTTTTTACCTTGTAAGCTCAGCACAGCATGTTATCATTCTTGGAAGGACAATCTATATTATAAAAGTCAAGTGGCCTCAGTGTGCATATGTGTGTATGGCTTTGATCATGGAGAAACCAAAGAGAGCTGACATTTACTGTTTGGTATGCCTATGTATTTTGGTTCAAGGATGAATGCTGCAAAAATGGAAAGTTGATAGGACAAATATTTTTTGAGAAATTGGTGATTTTAGCTAACCAGTAAGCAATGGACATTGTGCTGCAATGCACCATGGGAGTTTTGGGGCTTTAAATTTTGTTATTGTGGTTCATGTTAGTTTCAGTGTTGTTAATGTTATTGATTTATTGTGTTTTTGTAGTTCAATTGGTTTAGTCAGTTTAGTTAAGTATCACATTGGCATTACCATGAGTGAGTTAAGTGTCATGTTGCTGGTACCATGAGTGAAATTTGTATTGATTGTGTATCATTTGATGTCTTCCACCACCGTGTGTTTGTGCATGTCTAAAAATAGAGCACTTGCTTGCAGCAGAATGCCGAAAAGACAAAAAGCTCTCTGTGCGAATTATGTATTTTGTGTCAAGGATGAACGCTGCGAAAATGGAATGTTGATGGGATTAATATTTTGGAAAAAACTACAAATACTAGCTAACGTTGCTGATTATATTACTTTACTAAAACATTCCAGCAGGGGGTGGTAAATCATCTTTATATTAAAAGCGTGAGTGCGTGCGTGTGTGAGTTTATTCAGTAATTTCAATGTAAGGACATAACTGTAAATACATTAAAAACACATGGATCGCACAAGAAAGTGAAAACACTTATTTCCACTGTGATCCATTTAAAAATCAAATCAGAAAACAAAAGTAAATTAATAACAATGATGATAATAAGAATAGTGTATGTGATAAGAAGAACCTAAACAATTAATAAATACATTAAGACAGTAAATTATCATTAAAAACAAATTACATGTTGAGGTCTAAGGTTCTAGAAATATTTTGGACTCACACACCATTCCAACTCATTATAGAAATTTTGCACAAGTTATTACCACCCTTGAAAAATGTCAGCTACCTATTTTATAAACACTACCCAATCTAGAGCCCGTGGATCCCCACAGGCAACACAGTAGTATAACATAAAAGAATGAAGTGGGCTCCTTGTGTTCTGAAATCCATCTCAGGTTTCTTGACATTTAAAAAAAAATACCAAAGCTCCTCCGTCTGCTCTGTTGATGTACAGCAGAGATAAGAATGTTGAGAATTGGTGGGGCTGCACATAAAATGCTTCAAAAATCCTCTGTGTGTTGTTTGATTATCCATAATTGTTTTCTCTGCATTGGCTAGATACAAAACAAATGGACAACAGTGAAGAAGTAGAAGCTATTGTCCACACTTCTATTTTCCACTGCACCTGATCCACAATTGACCATTTGAAAATGCAACCCAAAAGAAAAAGATCTTTGTATTGTTTTTGGCACGTTTTTGATTGGCTGTGAGGTAACAGAGCTAACCACGATGCACCATGCTATCCACTCACACTGTCAGGCCAGGTCAGATCTGTGAGCATGTGCTGCAGCTGCCACACCAGACACACTACACTACACATATTTGGCAATTACCCAAGGAGATAATCAGTTCGGCTGCACCTCCTAAAAATCTGCTGCAGCCAGGTGATATGTGGATGTCCTCTCTGACCTTTCCAGTTGCAGAGGTCCTCAAGACTGAGGCCCTGCATGCAGGAACACACCAAAGGAATGAGCTAGGATATGGCAGATGCAGGGTTCTAGCCACAGTACCGCCCAGTACTGCAAATTTCAGCCTGGTTCTCAGGTTCAAATTGGCTGTGCCACGTGGCACAGATTTTCCGGAAAATGAATTGAATCCCTTGTGGGATTCCCCTAAAAACTGATCTCTTACGCATTCGTGGCCATCACATGATGAATCTCCATCTCATCAGAAAGTGTTGAGAACATCTACCAGTGCTACGAGTCCCGGACGTGAAATTATGGGATATCATAGCCTCTAGCTTTCCCCAAAGTGACACCTGTAAGCTTATATAATGATTTTCTGAAAGGTTAAACTACAAGAAAGCACGTTTTGACAATTATTGTCTATGTTCACTCATGCACGGGAGCAATAACGATGGACTTTTGTTTGTTTGTTGATATGCATTTTAAACTCTGCGGTGGGTTCTTTATCATGGCACAACGACACTTGAGGACTACTTTGGTGGGGAAATGCAAAACAGAAAAGAAGAGAGGAGGAGAATGAGGAGATGTGTGGGGATCTACAGTCAGTCGTGTTAATCACCATCATCTGACGTGGCATCACATTTCCACACTAATGCAGCAGCTAAGACTAAAAAGACACAGAAGCATGCATCTTACTTTGTCCCAAGTGGAAAACAGGCACGTTTTATAGAACAAACTACACTCAATAACAAAGCACACTTTAATTTCATGTAGTAACTGTAATTTATTTTATTAACTTGACTTTGAAAGAAACATGCAAAAAAGAACTTTGACATTACAACATAAATGTCATTTTTTTGTCTATTATTCTTGCTTTCAATGCATCTAAAACCACTCAAAATTAGTTAAAATAGGGTTTGCCAATGATATTTACCTATAGCCAATGACATAAACCCTATGGCTTCGGGGGGAGGGGGCTCCGCCCCTTCAACCCCAAGCAGGGGCATTGCACCCGGACCCCACCGGGGGCTCCTGGACCCCCAGCCATGAGCCGCAACAGCTACGCTTCGCAATCACATAATTTATCTGGCACTAAAATGTTCCTAGCTAGAACCCTGGACAGATAGGTGACTTCTTCGGCATGAAGCCAGACTCTTTTGGTCACTCAGCAGCATTTCCTGTAGTTCTTGACCAGGTTTTGCCACAGTGCAGCAGGGATTTTGGTCCACTCCTCCATACAGATCATCTCCAGATCTTTCAGGTTTCGACTTTAAGCTCCCTCCAAAGATTTTCTATTGAGTTCATGTCTGGAGACTGGCTAGGCCGCTCCAGGACCTTGAAATGCTTCTTATGGCGCCACTCCTTAGTTGCCCTGGCTGTGTATTTCGAGTCATTGTCATGCTGGAAGACCCAGCCATGACCCACCTTCAATGCTCTTACTGAGGGAAGAAGGTTGTTTGCCAAAATCTCACGATACATGACCCCATCCATCTTTCCTTCAATACGGTTCAGTCGTCCTGTCCCGTTTGCAGAAAGCACCCCCATGCTTCACGGTTGGGATGGTTTTCTTGGAGTTGTTCTCATCCTCCAAACATGGCGAGTGGAGTTGATACCAAAAAGCGCTAGTTTGGTTTCATCTGATCACATGGCCTCCTCTCATGCCTCCTCTGGATCATCCAGATGGTCACTGGTGAACTTCAAATGGGCCTGGACATGTGCTGGCTTGAGCAGGGGGACCATGTGTGTCCTGCAGAATTTTAAACAATGACAGCATCATGTGTTACTAATGTAATCTTTGTGACTGTGGTCCCACCTCTCTTCAGGTCATTGATCAGGTCCTCCCGTGTAGTTCTGGGCTGTAGTTCTCAGAATCTTCCTTACCCCACGAGGTGAGAGCTTGCATGGAGCCCCAGACTGAGGAAGATTGATAGTCATCTTGCGTTTCTTCCATTTTCTAATAATTATGCCAACAGACAACAGGCAAGCAGCTTGGTGAGAAGGCAACAACCTTCTGACCAAGCTGCTTGCCTGTTGTCCTGTAGCCCATCCCAACCTTGTGCAGGTCTACAATTTTGTCCTTGGTGTCCGCAGACCGCCCTTTGGTCTTGGCCATGGTTGATAGATTGGAGTGTGATTGACTGAGTGTGTGAACAGGTGTCTCTTATACAGGTAACAAGTTCAAACAGGTGCAATTAATACAGGTAAAGAGTGCAGAAGAGGAGGGCTTCTTAAAGAAAAATTAACAGGTCTGTGTGAGCCAGAATTCTTGCTGGTTGATAGGTGATCAAATATGAATTTCATGCAATAAAATGCTAATTAATTATTTAAAAATCATACAATCTGATTTTCTGATTTTTTTTCTTTTTTTTAGATTCTGTCTAGTGTGTACCTACTGTAAAAAGTTACAGACCTCTCCATTCTTTGAAGGTGGGAAAACCTACAAAAACTGACAGTGGATCAAATGTGTATTTGCCTCACTGTACCTCTTAAATAGAAGCAGTGATTGCTTACAGTCCCAGGAGAACAGCATCTATGCCTGCTTGAAGATGTTCAGACACAATAGCATGGAAACCATCACATCCTCAGCTATTTCACCACCTTTGCAATCTCACCAAGACTTAGTGATTTATAGCTGAGTGGTGGCTCAGGGGCTGGAACCCTGGCAATGGAGATGTAAGCATTCTGAGAGGAGGAACATCTTTATACAACTACTCAACGTAGCTGGCCAAAGTGGACAGAACAGCACAATCATCTGTCAGCACCATGCTATCACTTGCCATGACTACAATGGGAAGACGTGTTGGTTTGGAGGGAAACAGTGCTTAGATTATTCTGTAAGCAAACTAAGGGTACTTAGATCACAGGTACTGCACCATCTGCTCACAGATTCCTGTAATAAATGCTTCATTGGCACCCTTAGTGACATGCCAGGCCTCTTTCTCAGCTCCTTACACTGCCTGGAATTTCCACCAAGCTATGCACTAAGACTCTTCTGGATGATGCTCATATTGCCTACAGACAACAGGAGTGATATGTGACAGCGTTGAAAGGAGCCAATCTGTCACAGCCACTGACACTCCCTGGGTATGTTGGACCACTGGAGTAAGCAGACCAAAAGTAGAGCTATTCGCCCAGAGATCAGGCCATGTCCAGGTCTCAGGACCTTAAAGAGCGCTGCCAAGCTTTTCAAGCTCCATCAACAGCAATGGAGGATGATCATCCTTACTGAGAGAAAGTTCACCCATATGAGCTGCTGTGCAGTGGACGACCCCTTGACACTAACCCTTGGTTTCTCCATTGGTTCTTTCTTTTTCAGGGATGAGGATCCACGAAACGTTCCTCCATCTCCTTCACAACATGTGCCATCTACCAATGGAAGCTGCAGCAGCAGAGTTACTCCCATGGAATGTGGAAACAAAAGGTTTCTAAGAAAGCTTAGATTACCCGCTAGCTTGTCTGTATAATAAAATCCACAACTGCAGTATTAGACTTATTATGTCAGACATGTTTCCAATATCCACTTCATTTCTCAATCAATATCACCATCTCTGGTATTAACAATGAAGTGTAAAATTAAAGCCTCTTTCACCTCGGGCCAACGTAGAATTGAGTAATGTGGTGTACCAACTACGCTGGGCTTATGCAGTCCTACGTGTCAGTATGCTGAGGGACGCAAAGGGGCCCATGAAATGGACACAATAAATTAAGTATGTTTAATTTTTTCGTGGACATTTGGCGTAGAGCACTGGATGCAGTGCTCTATGGAAGTCTATGCAACACTCCACTATTGTATGCAAATCTACACAATACTGCGCTACTGTAGACCATGCCTCTGCAAGTGTACGCTACTCTACGCCAGTCCGGCGAAAAATCCTTTTAGGTTTTATTTTTTAATCAGTGCATACCTGCATGGCTAGATTTTATTTATTCCACTGGACTCTGCTGAACTTTGCTGCCAGTGAAGCTTTAAAACCACAGAAGAAGAAGAGGCAGGCCAAAGTTCCCCATGCGCGTGCAACATACGCAGCCATTCCTGCATAACAGATACGAAGCACAATGCAGAAGTGTGAAAGGGGCTTCAAGTGAAAATGTGTCCAGGTTGCTTATCTACATTAGAAGCTCATTGATGCCTCTCCTCCAATCTGTCCATTTTTCCTTTCTTTTTTATCTATATATCTATATATCTATCTATTTGAATTTCTTCTTTTGAGGTCCATTTGTCAGACAATGACTCCCAAGTATCAAGTAAAACACATAAAGTGATTGATAAAATGCTAATTATTGAAGCAACAACTTAAAAAGAAATGCAGGCACATTAATGCATCATATCACGTAGCATAGTTTGCTTTTAATGACATAAAAATGAAAAATTTGACTCTAAAAATGTCCCATTCCCTCACATCTGAGCTGTTTGTAAGACTCGCTCTCTTGTGAGCCATTAAGTGCTGTTCCACATAAAAACTAGTGGCGCCTGATTTGCATATGAAATTCCCTGGAATGAAACTCTGCCTAACTTGAATTTATTGCTCTAATCTTGGCACGAGAAGACAAATACGTCTAAGTGCTCAAACCCAATGATGTAATGCCTTCAAATTTGAAGCCCTTAACTCTGTGTACTGCCATTTTAGTTGGCGGTGGTTGATTTGTCAGAATTAACAGCGGGTGCTGATAAATATTTGAGTTTCAGCTTGTGTTTCAATTTCGTGTGTTGTTATGGTTGCAGTGGCAGAGTTGGCTGTTGTTCTGCTCTCTTTGTGAAGCACTGAAACTGAGCTTTCTTGTGTGGAGGATGGAGGGGAGCTGTGCTCCGGTGGAGTCTGTTACTAAGGCTTTTGTCTGCACCCTGGGGAGGAGTTGGTGGTCGATGGATGAGGAGGGCCACAGACATGTCCAACTAAAGATTTATGCCGTGAAAAAGAACTGCAATTGTTCCAAAGCGTCTCCCCCTTACTTTTCAGATAGGATTAGGTTTATACATTCATCTCTGCCAACAGATTTCCCTCCTCTAAGCCCTCAATACTCCGTTCTCACACTCACTCCGATAATCACATTAGCTTTGTCATTAAAAATGCTCCTCTTTGCACCCACTGCCTAAACCGCTTAAACCATCCATAGGGGTCGCATGCATTAGAAGAAGCAGAGCCAAAACAACTCCAAATGTCCATTGAGTGTTCATTTCTCCGAACGTGTTGCAGCTGTATCAACACTGTGCCCAAAGAACTAATTATGGCAAATAAACAAAAATGCATGGCTGCACTGAATTGTTGATGTGTGGTTGCTGTGTGGGGCCCAGAGGGGGTGTTGTAGAGGGTCAATAGCTGTGCTTGGTTTGTGCACGTGACACGCCAAGGTGACTGGTAGAATACACTGCTCCCAAGTCAGTCTGTCTGTGCAAAGCAGATGCTATACAGCAAAAGACTCTTAATGCCTTCATGACATATTTTGATGTTGAAAAGAGATTACAAGTTTTAGCATCATCTATATTACATATTTAACAATGTTGACCGGTTACTTATGTCGATGGTGGGACGTGCATCGTGGCATTTGTTATAAAGCCACTGAAATAAGAGGTGCTGAGCCTTTTGTTTAGTGGCCACATGAGCCATGCCAGACAAACGTCCTCTCTCTGTCACCATCCTCAGAGATCTGACAGAGCGTGCGACTGAAAGGACTATTGGTACCACACAAGAAAAGAAACGGTGGCTTACTTGTAGCTGCTCATCTAAAGAATACGTAAAATCGAAAGGACGCTAGATCCTGATGAATATTAATGAAGTTAATTGACAGCTGCTGCAAACAAAGGCTGGGAAGACCACAATAAACACTTGTAACACACGATCGGCTAAATCACATCCATTTCAATTAAGGACAAGCTGTCAGAGCAAAATAGGTGCTTAACCAAAGACAGATAACTTTAAAGTTTCAATGAAGAAAAAAAAAATGTTTTTGTTTAATCCTGCCAAGTGCATATGAGTAAACAAGCACGACCGTGTTTATTATGGACGATGCCAGTCACCCTCTGCACACCGTCATCAGCAACCAGAGGAGCCTCTTCAGCCACAGACTGCTCCTTCCCAAGTACAGGACCAACAGACTGAAAAACTCTGTTGTCCCTCAGGCCATCAGACTGTACAACTCCTCACTCAGGGGAGGAGGAGTAACAGGAAGACAGAGGCCGGGAAGGAGAGGAACAGCTGTAGCCAGTAAGATAGTATCTCTGGTATTCATATTGATACTTACCCTGTGTGCTGCTACACAATGCTGCTGGAACCTCAATTTCCCAGAGGGAGTCTTCCCAAGGGAATAATAAAGCTCAATCTAATCTAATTTTTCAGTACAGCTTTGAGTGTTATTGAGTGAATGTTCTATCTGTGTACAAGTGTACCTTGATTGGCCACTGAGGAAGGGGTTGCAGAAAGCTTGCTTCATAGGGGTAGTCCACCATGGCCAGGTTCACCCATGTCTCCTGAAGCCAGTTTTTGAACTTGCCAACAGCATTCTTGCCTTTAAGAGGTGTGCACAAGCTGAATTGTTCTGTCAGCCACTGAAGACCAGCCACTTGTCAAAACAGAAGAAAATGATTAAATTTCAAAATGGTATTAAATTCTGCAAGTGTGGTGGCCTGTACTATAACTGCCTACCCAGACAGATTTACTTAAAATTTACTACAAAGATAAGGTATCTGTAAAGGTATGATCACTATAGATGTACCATCTCTTCATACCGTATTTTCCAGACTATAAGTCACACTTTTTTACATGTTTTGGCCGGGGGTGCGACCTATACTCCGGTGCGACTTATAAATGAAAAATATACCAGTAGGATCTCAATTAATTTACTGTAACAAAACAATTTTACGTGACAGAGTCGATCTATGTTTTAAAATGGCCACCGGAAAAGGAAATGCAATGCATCATGGGCACTGTAGTATGACGGCCATCCTATAGTTCACGCTGGTCGCGATAACCAATCAGACAACAGAACTTTGGATGCGTATTCCTCACCTCACCCACAGCGTGTGAAGCTGACGAACACGGTGCTTGCTGTTATTCCGGCATGGCGAACAGAACAGCTTCAACCCTTGGATATCAATGTGAGCAGAGTGTTTAAGTTGACGCTGAGAGCTGCGTGGGAGCATTGGGTGAGCGACGGCGGAGGATTAGCGTGTGCACTTGGAAGGAGCTGGCGTCGATGATTGTGAAAGGCGTTTGAAGCAGACGAACATGGTGTTTATTCCGGGACGGCTAACAAAACAGCTTCAACCCTTGGATATCAGTGTGAGCAGAGTTGACGCTGAGAGCTGCATGGGAGCACTGAGCGACGGCGGAGGATTAGCGTCTGCACTTGGAAGGAGCTGGATCGACACCGCTGGGTGGTCATGAGCTGCGCAGGTAGGTGCTGCATGGTTCGGCTCGCAATGTGGTCCGCAAAATACAAACATATCCGTAGGTAAAATGCAGCTCACGAGAGGGCACTCGAGGCTTGTGTGACTGTTCCTGCGACTTCTGACTACCATAGAAAAATAAAAATTTTAACGTTACTGATAACATAACAAGACAACGGAGAAGGCCCGAAAAAATGCCACCAAAAAGAAAATCATACTCTGCAGATTACAAGTTGCGACTGGTGAAATATGCATCCGAAAACGGTAGCCGTCACAATATTATCATCTGAACTTTTCATGTTAACATACCTGTATGTCCATGGGACTTATAGTCCAGTGGACCTTATTTATGGTTTATTTTTCTTTATAATGGATAAAGTGGCTGGTGCGACTTATACTCCGGTGCGACTTATTTATGGTTTGTTTTTCTTTATAATGGATAAAGTGGCTGGTGCGACTTATACTCCGGTGCGACTTATAGTCCGGAAAATACGGTAATCTAATTTCAGATTCAGATGCGTACAATGGCACGCAGTGACATGCAGTGTTTTCGAATAGGATGCGCAATGTTCACAACTACTTCACGCAAGTGGCACGAAATTTATGCGTGCCAGAAATTTTGAACATTTCAAAAACTTCTTTGTGCACTGGCACTCAGCCGCGCACAGTTTACAACAGTTTAAGAAGAATTTACTCATTGGCACGCAGGATTGCATGCCAATGAGGAGATCAAATTCATGCAATAGGCATCCTAATTTATGCTAACATGTTTAAACAAGAGTGAAACCATTGTAATTGTGTTCCTGGTGACCTCTGACCCACACAGAATCAAGCTGAAAACAGCAGTATGACCTTGAGCTTTAACAAGATCCTAATAGATGCAAAGATGTCTAAATATTAGTGACTGATATTCGATGTGACCTCCGACCTACAAAAAACTAGACTTAAAGTAAAGACTTCTGCATTCTGGACACATGAGTTGCAAGCATTGTCTGAATTGTAATTTTTACCTGAGACCAAAATATGGCCATCAGGTATTGTGAAGACCTTGCATCTGTCTGTGGTCAGCATAAGTCCAGTTCTATTACTGCCAGGGTCTTCAAATTCACAGGGAACATTCTTGGAACACAGATCTTGGACAAGATGAAAGATGGCTAAGCTTGACCTATTTTAAGAGGTCAAAGGGTCACATTCTGTTTCCTATTTTTATGCTGTGATGGCCAAGGGTATTTTAGCATTGCATTATATTATAATTCAACAAATATAAAAGAATAAACAAACAAAAACAGCAGAATTTAGCTTCTGGGCTTTTAGCCCTAAAAAAAAAATTAAGAAATACTCCTCTCATCGTGTAAGCCAATAAAATACAGTTGTATGCAAAAGTTTGGGCACCCCTGATAATTTTCATGATTTTCCTTTATAAATCATTGGTTGTTTGGATCAGAAATTTCAGTTAAATATATCATATAGCAGACAAACGCCATGATATTTGAGAAGTAAAATGAAGTTTCTAGTATTTACCAAAAGTGTACAATAATTACTCACACACACACACACACACACACACACACACACACACACACACACACACACACACACACACACACACACACACACACACACACACACACACACACACTCATCTTCAACCGCTTAGTCCAATCAACGGTCGCGGGGGGGCCGGAGCCTATCCCAGCAGTCAGAGTGTGAGGCGGGGTACTCCCAGGACAGGACGCCAGTCTGTCACAGGGCCACAAACAGACAAACAAACACATGCACACCCACAGACACCTACAGACAATTTAAAGATTCCAATCCACCTAACTTGCATGTCTTTGGATGTGGGAGGAAACCGGAGAACCCGGAGGAAACCCACGCAAACACAGGGAGAACATACAAACTCCACACAGAAAGGCCACAGGCAGGAATTGAACCCATGACCTTCTAGGTGTGAGGCAACAGTGATACCACTAAGCCACCGTGCTGCCCATTTACAAACAAAATTAGGCAGGTGTATAAATTTGGGCACCCATGTCATTTTATTGATTTGAATACATTTAGCACTAATTATTGGAACACAAAATTGGTTTGGTAAGTTCACTGACTCTTGACCTCCTTACACAGGTGAATCCAATCATGAGAAAGGGTATTTAAGGTGGCCATTTGCAAATGATTCCCCTCTTTGCATCTCTTCTAATGAGTGGCAACATGAGAGCCTCTAAACAACTCTCAAATGACCTGAAAACAAAGACTGTTCAATATCATGGTTTAGGGGAAGGATACAAAAAGCTATCTCAAAGATTTCAGCTGTCAACTTCCACTGTGAGGAACATAGTGAGAAAATGGAAGACCGCAGCCACAGTACTAGTTAAGGCCAGAAGTGGCAGGCCAAGAAAAATCTCAGATAAGCTGTAGCAAAGGTTGGTGAGAACAGTCATAGTCAACCCACAAACCTGCTCCAAAGACCTACAACATGAACTTGCTGCAGATAGTGTCTCTGTGCATCGTTCAACTACACAGTGCACTTTGCACAAAGAGATGCTGTATGATTCTGCAATGCAGAAGAAGCCTTTTCTGCGTACACGCCACAAACAGAGTCGCTTGAGGTATGCTAAAGCACATTTGGACAAGCCAGTTTCATTTTGGAATAAGGTGTTGTGGGCTGATGAGACTCAAATTGAGTTATTTGAACATAACAAGGGGCGGAAAAAGAACACAGCATTCCAAGAAAAACACTTGCTACCTACAGTAAAATTTGGAGGTGGTTCCATCATGCTGTGGGACTGTGTGGCCAGTGCAGGTCCTGGGAATCTTGTTAAAGTTGAGGGTCACATGGATTCCAGTCAATATCAGCAGATTCTTGAGAACAATGTTCATGAATCAGTGACAAAGTTGAAGTTACGCCGGGGCTGGATCTTTCAACAAGACAACGACCCTAAACACTGCTCAAAATCTACTAAGGCATTTATGCAGAGAAACAAGTACAACGTTCTGAATGGCCATCTCAGTCCCCAGCGCTGAATATTATTGAAAATCTATGGTGTGACTTTAAGTGGGCTGTCCATGCTCAGAAACCAACAATCCTGAGATGTTTTGTAAAGAAGAATGGTCCAAAATACCATCAACCAGAATCCAGACTCCCATTGGAAGCTATAGGAAGCATTTAGAGGCTGTTATTTCTGCAAAAGGAGGATCTACTAAATATTAATGTATTTTTTTCTGTTGGGGTGCCCAAATTTATGCACCTGCCTAATTTTGTTTCAATAATTATTGTACACTTTCGGTAAATACTAGAAACTTCATTTCACTTCTCAAATATCAGTGTGTTTGTCTGCTATATGATATACACTCACTCACTCATCTTCAACCGCTTAGTCCAATTAAGGGTTGCAGAGTGCTGGAGCCAATCCCAGCAGTGATATAATTAACTGAAATTGCTGATCCAACAACCAATGATTTATAAAGGAAAATCATGGAAATCAGGAGTGCCCAAACTTTTACATACAACTGTATACTTTCATTTTTTTTTTAAATAAGATTCCAAACTCTGTTTTATCACCCTCAAATAACACTCCTATTTGGAATAATCCTGACTTCTTACTTAATATCATTTTGTATTTATTTATTTTTTGTACGTTTGATTGAAGTTGGTGGCTGGTTCTCTGCAGCATCACCTTCATGTTTCTCAGCTGTTCGCTGTTTATTCTGCTGTGTTTCTAAAGTGACAGGTACCATGTTTCTGGCTGAAGCTGTGCAAACATTCTGACTGGCTACAGAATGACTGAAACACTACATATAAAACATCACCGAACTGTATTTTGTAAATGAGTGACAAAACTAAAAAGATGAGGAAGGGTTTTTTTTTTTTATTGGTGTACATTTATTGTAGACTAACTAATGGAAATAAAAAATACCTCTCAGTTCAAGAAAACCTTTCCTCGACATTAGGGTTGTTAAAAGGTTCACAGGGTGCAGATCTTCACTCAGTCCCAAAACACCACTGTTTACAGCAGAATGTATTTTTAAAATGGTATTAAAATATCTGCCTCCACATGTAGGTCAGGCCAAGGTCAATATTTTCATTATGTTTTGTGACTATCATTGTATTACTTTTTGAGAGATCCTGTAAAACACAGAAGACTGGGTGCAAGGAAGATGGGATCTTGTAAATATGAACACTAAGGAAAAGGCTATGCTAAGCAAAGCATAAAACATTTCCATTTTATCAATTCACAAGTTCATCCTGCTAATGTGTCTTCTGTGGACCAATTGTAGATCTGATGTCTGAAGGTTTTAGTTACAGGATTCAGTGTACAGTTACTCGATTTGATAAATATCAAAAACATGCACAAGCATTGTGAAATGCTTATTTCATACAGAAAATGCAGGGGAAAAAATGTAAAACTTCTATTTGGTTTATATTGAACAGTTGTCTGTCCAGATGGTTGTCATCCAGGAATCAAGGCAGTTTTGTGATGTGGTGGATGCAGCAATGCACAGCACTATTTTATGCTCCCAGAGCTGACCTGACTTCTACTGTCGCGTAAGCAGCCTGATGATTATGTGAAATGCAGAATCACAGTGTAGGTTATGCTTCCTTACAACATTAAGGGCACGTTCTTCAAAACCATGTCCCTGAACAACAACATCCCAGTAAGCTTACTTTCAGTCCTACAGTGTTATTATGGTTGTGGAATACACACACCCACGATCATGGTTTCAAACCTAAAACAATGACCTGGGAACAACAAGAATATGAGAAGTAATAATCCTCCACATGTTGACTGCAGGACTTACCAGAGGAAGAAATGTTATCGATGGCCTTCCATGACCTTCTGATGTTTGCGTCACAGTAACGGCCACTTCTGGAAAAGTCCTGTGTTACTATTTTGAAGAAATCACCACACTTCACCATGTCTGGGAACTGCCATATTGGTGCAGAGGATGCGAGCGCTCTGAAAGGCACAAATCAATCTTCATTTTTTCCTCAACATTATGAACAGGTGCAGTGCCTGCATGAACCCACAGCGCCCTGAGCAAACACTGATAAGCTCACCACCGACAAGTGACACTTTTCTGCAGAAGGCTTTTACAAAGTACCGTTCAGTGATTTTGACCTTGGACCTTTTGACCCCAAAATCAAAAGGTTTCCTGGGGTTACCATGCCTAAGGCACATATCAAGTATGGTGACAATCAGACATTTAGGAAAAAGGTTAATGTACTCACAAGATTTTAAAAAGTACACTCCAATGACCTTGAGCTTTGACCCCAAAGCCAACAGGCTTCTTGGGGTTAATATAACTAACACACATACCACGCCTGCTGCTTAATGAGCAGCTTAAAGAAAAAAAGAAGTTAATGCACTCACAAGATTTTTACAAAGTACACCCCAGACCTTTGACCCCAAAATCAATAGGCTTCTTCGGGTCAATACGTGTACTGCATATACTAAGTTTGGCGACAGTCGGGCCAGGACAACTGAACCTATCTTGCTCACAAGAGAAATAAATGTCATATGACTGAGTGACTCTGTCGAGTCCACTGGCTGCAATGTGAGGAAAAAAGAAAAAGACGCCCGTTTTTCTAGGTTATATAAATACTTTTATTCCTGCAAAGTAATTGCTGGTTCACTAAGGTTGACTGGTGCCTCAGATGGGTTGTGATTCATCCTGGAACATGAACATTCTGCTGCGGAATCTCCTAATGTAATTTTAATATCCTGAATTAAGACCCCACAGATTCAACATGTTGGCAAAAGTCAAATTCTGCCGTTCGATACAGACGCTCGACTGCCTGCTGGAGATACTAAATGCAAATTGTGGCCCAAAACACTAAGAGAGCAACATATCCAAGGAAAGGAGCTCTCAGCTTCAGAAATTATACTTTTTGTTTTCTACTCAGTATCTGTTACCATGAAACAATGACAGACGGATAAATCATGTCATGTGACTGTTCATTTTCATTTCTGAATATTGAAGAATTTTTAGTCATTACCTTCTGCATCTGTTTGCAGCTTCAGAAATGCAACGTTATCGAGTACCTCTCTGGGTAAATCTAACCTTTAAGCTTCCATAACTTCAGTATTATCTTACCCAACAACTATATTGGGGTATTTCATCCTAAACCAGGCAGCCAGCATCCCTCCATACGATCCTCCAACAGCGATGACAGGACTCTGCTGAGCTCCAGGTACTGTACTTTTCAGATTCACAATCAATACTGCGAAATCTGCCAAGGCCTGTTCTGAGGTCAGGTAGTTCAGATGTTTGGTATCCTGTAACAAAACCAAAAAGCATCATACACGTATTCCCTGAGATACAATAATCCACCCATCCGTCCATCCATTCAACCATGATCTATACTTGCTTACTCCAATTAAGGGTAATGGGGGGCTATTTTGCTTTAATTTAATTTATTATTTGAATTCTTTCAGCTACTAAGACCCCAGTCACAGATAGCAAGAATGTGCAGGAACCAAGCAGAATCGGTCGGAACAGGAAAAAAAACCCAAACCTCAAGTCACAGTCGGGAGGGACAGACAGTCGGACAGCCGTGTACGACTGCCAGATGACCACGTGGAATATGGGCGGAGACAGTCCGGACTGAGTCCTGCACACCCGCACAACCGCAGCCCAAACATTGTCGGACAACAGTACGGAGAGACAGACTGCTGTCAGACTGCACCAAAAACATAAACACCCCAACTAGTGGACAGATGCACCTGAGTGCTGTCACTCACCCACTCATACACCCATTCGCGCATTCACTTGCACCCTTGTGCACACTGACCTGAGCAGGACATAGCGGTGGCAGGATGGACATGCGTCTTCCACACATGACAGACTGTTAGCACCGTGCTCATGGACACAGCACGACAACAGAGACGTCGTCAGCAAACTGAGCGCACGAGAGAGCTGTGTTCCACGCTGAGTGGTTGGATTGCCAGCGCATGGCGCGCCGCAGGACAGTGCCTGATATGGAATATGTTTATGCCATAGTGGATGGAAATTTGTGAGTCGGTGTCATTAGCAAATGGTGCAGCTGGGGCCAGAGGGGCTTCCTTGGCCATTGTCCACCCTGCGCTGTGCAACGCATCTGAAGCTGTACCGGAGGTAAGTTCACATGTACACTGATGGTGTCATGGGTTGGCGAAACAGTTAAATGGTGCATATGTCATAATCTGTGTATTACGGGGGTGACAGCCCGTTCAGCTGCATTGCAGCACTGCGCCGAGCCTCTGACATGCACAATGAAGCATGGACTCACAGTGACAGAAGGTGCTCTCAGTTTGATTGCGCAATGTTCAGGCCCACGTCACATGATGGAATGCGTGCCACATACATGCTGCATATCAACATATCCTTTGTACTCCCTGAACAGGATCCAGTGGAGGTGCACGTATGTGGCACAAGCGGGACATGTCGGCAGGATCTGACATGCCCGATCCATGTTGGGGTTCACCGCGATCAGATTGTTCCGACTGCTATTATGACACCATATAAATATGTAGATTGCAGTGGGATTGCGTTCAGACTTGACATAGACTGACGTTGGATGGGTGTCGCGTCTGGACTGCGCCAAAACATTCGAAGCAGCCGCGGAAATGGGCGGCCCACATAGACTGCTCTGAGACTGCTGTCCAATGTTTCCAGACTGCACCTCGACACTTTTTGGATGTGGGCCGAGTCATTATTCTTACGCCATTCGCCCTCATTCTTGCCATGTGTGACGGGGGTCTTAGTACTTGAAATGTAGCATAAAATCATAGTATGGTTTGTCCAAATCACAACATAAATCAGCCTAATGCGCTTCACAAGGGTAAGGTCGAACCTTACCAACCCCCCTGAGCAAATACATAGACAACAGTGGTGAATATTAGTTATTTATTTTATTTTATATGAAGGTCTCCATGGTGATAACTGGTGGGTTATGTTAGACTGTTGTCTCCCATTAGTTTGTGTTTTATTAATTTTTAAAACGTTGATCACTATGTAAACCAGGGGTGGGCAACTTGTTCCAGAAAGGGCCAAGAGGGTGCAGGTTTTCTTTGCAGCCACTGATTTCACCAGGTGATTTCACTGATTAACTGATTCCATCTGCTCAAAGTGATACCCACCCCTGATGTACACCGAAGGGTACAATTTCAACAGTTTTGTATAAGAAGCATGTGTTTTTTTAAATTGATATCGTTGTTGTTTGCTGTCCACAGTTGTTCATGGTCAACATGGCAGATCCAGTACAGATCCACACTAACATTTACAACAGTTGTCCTTCCTGACAGAAGTCCATTTCTACATGGAGAAACGCTCACAGTGTCTGGTGTTCCAAAGTGGTCTCTCTGCCAGTTACTAACATCGACCTACTCTGGTTCACTTCTGAGATCTGACAGGATCACATGCACATAGAACAGAGTGACTGCACTTTCATTTGATATCATCAAACATAATAATATGTAACTGTAATATGTAAATAGCTTCAACAAAACAGATCACATCTAGATCTGCATCTCCGATGTGCCTTCTGGCAAACTGGAGCTGAACTTTCAAGTTTTCTTTTAAAAAATAATCCTCTTCTATATCACTTCATCATGAAGCTGTACAACTGCTGATGCAAAATTCAAACCTTAAGGCCCTGTCACACCTTGACGATTTAGGCAGCATATGCCAATCGCATTAAAAAATGCTGGCATAAGTCCAATAATTTAAGGGTAAGTTTTTTATAAGTTAAGAGCATGGTGAAACATACTGAAGCTCGCTGATATACTCGTATATCCTAATAAGCTGAGCTCCTCAAAAAAATTTGGGGCATGCTGAAAATTATCAACGCATGCAAGTGTGTGATTCATACATCCCATACATGCGGGACATAAGTTGTAGGTAAGTTCTGTGATTGCTGGCACACGTTTCTTGTAATTTACTCATAAGTCTAAATCCATCCATTAATACTGTCCACTTGATTGGCTGAAACCTGCAGTCTTCATGCAAACAGACCTGTTCATTTCAGTCCAATTCACCATCACAGATGGACATGAATCCACATAAAGCTCCTTGTTTTTAAAAATGACGTCTGATAATACTTTAATTCGTGGCTGGAAACGTAGAGTTATAAAGCAAGTCCCTCAGTGGTTTTCTGCTCCAGATGTCTTTCTCATGCCCGTGTTGCACTCTGATCACACAGAAGTGCTGTGATCATTTAAACTTTTAAAGCACCGTCGCTGTGGTGTGATCATCAGATGACCTGATCGATCAATCAGGTGTGATCACCCTGATTAATGCGCTGTAACTCTTTAAAGCATCGTTGCTGTTGTGTGATCATCAGATGACCTGATTGATCAAGTGTGGTCACACCTGGTTAATGCGCTGTTTAAACATTTAAAGCGCCGTCGCTGTCGGTGACCACCACACCAACAGATCACACAGCACTTCATTCAGATAACACCTTATCATGGTCGACCGGTGCTTTAAAAGTTTAAATCATCACAGTGTTTTGTTATTCAGGTCTGTAATGACATGATCAGGTCTGATCAGACGACAGCGACGACACTTTAAAAGTTTAAAGAGTCACAGCACATCATTCATTCACAGCAGCGTTTACCACAGCCAGTTGACGCATCAGCATTCTGTACACAATGAAAATGGTCCAACAAGATAAAAAATATGAAAAAAAAAAGCAAAATTATTCTGTTTCTGACCTGCATCACACCATGCAGTACCGACCCCGAACCACTGGGTGGAAACGGGGCTGTCGGCATACGCTGGCTAATCCTCAAGGTGTGACACCTGCATTAATTTATTAGACGTACACCAGCGTGTGCGACCGCTTTTTAATACGGTTGGCACACGCAGGCTAACTCATCAAGGTGTGACAGGGCCTTTACACTTTGCGCAATTTCTCCAGTCACAGCCACAGAAGCCTATAACTTCTTCTGGGTTGCCTGGGTGTCTTGACTTTCCTCACTCATCTCCTTCTCGCACAGTCACTTACGTTTTGAAAACTATCCGCTCCACACAGATTTACCATGCCATACTGTTTGTATTTATTCATAACTGACGTAAATAAAGTGCAATACATAATTAGTGTCTTAAAAATGTTCATGTATCCATCCTCTGACTTGTCTGAAGAAGACTGGATGGAAAAGTGATGGTTTATGTGTTATGTTAAAAGGTGTACTTATTTATTCACACAATCATTTTAGCTTTAATTTTTTATTTATTTTAATTCATGATGTAGAGATTACTTTTCGCTGTGCATTTAAGGACATAATTTTAAAATTTTAATATAAAAAGACTGAATTTTTGCTTTGTTTTTGAAGTCCTAAAAAAATATGAACATGTTAAAGCTCAAGGGGTTCCCAAACTTTCAAGCAGCACTGTATGTACCATTTTAGAATGAAATGCTTCAAATATCAGGCATGCATGCGTAACTGCTGCTCACTTACATTTACATGTAAATACACAACTTCAATCATATTACCTCAAAAGTTTCAAGTGAAATGTTGGTAATTCACTTACACTGTAAGATTCCTGTCCAAACGGCAGTGACTCTCCATAGTAACGATGCTCTGCAAAAACTAGCATGGCACCCAGTTCTTCTGCAATTTCCCACATGAAGCCCTGAGCACAAAACAACAGCATGCTCTGCAAGTCAAACTGAAGACTGTGGGCGGTTAAATATGAATGATGTAAACAGGACATAGGTATTTACAGTGTTGTTACAGAACCAGGTGATATCTCCTTCATTGCCGGTGTAGAACAAAATTGGACCTCCTTGTTGATGCCAGTGTTTGTCAGCCACAAGATACCTTTGTTTGAAGGTGCCATCCACCAGGAAGCCAAAATGATCAATCTGTTGTGGTGATTTAAGAAAAAAATGACAAGAAAAGAAAATTAATCAACATGAACAGTGCTCACAAGACAGCATACCTGTTCAGAAGTCAACAGATGATGGAATTATGGTGGGAAAGTTTGATGTTGATGATGCACCTGCTAGTTTTTTAGTCATAAAAAAATCAATAAAATAACATTCGCAACCTTAAAGAAAATGACAATTACGTAATTCTGCCAAAGGTGTTGTTTATTTTTCAAAAATTAATTAAACGATTTTTAACCAAACTTGATGAGAAGGTGATGGAAAGTGATAATAAAAACCATTAACCAGTTTTCAAAACGGTATGGAGTTATAAAAAGTAATGCATCTGTCTCAGTTGCAGAAGGACTCAGACCATGAGAAACAAAATTCTCTGGTCTGATGAGACAAAGACTGAACTCTTTGGCATGAATGCCAGGCGTCATGTTTGGAGGAAACCGGGCACCATCCCTACAGTGAAGCATGGTGATGGCAGCATCGTGCTGTGGGAATGTTTTTCAGCAGCATGAACTGGGAGACTATGAGGGAAAGATCAATGTAGCAATGTACAAGAGACATTTTGGATAAAAACCAGCTCAACTTCAATTCTGTGAATGTCCTTGAGTGGCACAACCAGAGCCCAGACCTGAATCCGAATGAACATCTCTGGAGAGATCTGAAAATGCCTGTGCACCGATGCTCCCCACCCAACCTGATGGAGCTTGAGAGATGTTGCAAAACGAAATGGGAAAAACTGCCCAAAAATAGGTGCGCCAAGCTCAAGGCATCATACTCAGACTTGAGGCCTGAGACTGTAATTGCTGTCAAAGGTCCATCAACAAAGTATTGAGCAAAGTGTGTGAATACTTATGTACATACTCTGACTGATGCATGCTACACTAATGAGAAATGATTAGCTGCAATTTGTCTATAAAATTTTGGAGTTAGGTTGTTGTGTCACATTAGTTCCACTTTAGGTGAGCTATGAGATACACTTCTTGGCTGAAACCAACAATTTCACAGGGAAGACAGCCTCATCTGGCGCCTTGGGGCCACAGCAGAGTCGCCCAATCCGTGAAGCAGCCCCAACACTTTTTTTTACTAAATGTTTTTGTTTCCTCTTCCCTCCCTGCCTGACCTTCCCAGTAGATACAAAGCCAGGAATTTTATGAGCCAATGACAGCAAAAAGATTCTGGGGCCTCAGCGTGCTCATTCAAACATCAGCTCCTTAGAGCTCACCAGAGCTTTTGAGTGAATCCGTCTCACGCTTTATCACAAAATTAAGATTCAGTGTAAGACAAAGTATTTTTATTAAAACGAAAAAAGTATCAGAATACACTGCTTGAAATGTGTGACTGAGCATTTAAAAGGTTTGTCTTTTAATTAACATTTTGCAGTGACATATGGCTGCCTTTTCATGTTACTGCAATGGAGACACGCACCTCCAAAGCACCTGAAGAGGCGTGCAGGACCAAAAGCATATCACAGTGAAAAAACAAATGATCCACAGAGCCACGGCGTTCCCAGTCAGAAAAAAAATTTATTTAACAAAAAATAAATGTAACGTTTCAGGCAAATGCCCTTCGTTTGCATCACTACTCTTAGCTTCATAGTGGAGTAGAGCAGAGAAGGATTGTCTTTCACAAAAACAGATCAAATCCAGGATTGCATCTCAGATGTACCTTCTGGCAATTTGTAGCTAAACTTTCAGGTCTTCTTTTTAAGAAAATCCTCCTCTATACCACTTCATCATGAAGATGGATAACTGGTGATACAAAATGCAAAGCTTGCACTTTGCATAATTTCTCCAATCCCAGCCACGTAAGCCTATAAGTTCTCCTGGGTTGTCTGGGTGTCTTGGTAGCTTTCTCTTCTACTTCTTGCACAGTCACTCAGTTTTTGAGAACTGTCTACTCCATGCAGATTTAACCTAGAGTGCCATATTGTTTGTATTTCTTTTTAATTGATGTAAATAAAGTCCAAAACATATTCAGTGGCAGCTTTACCATCAGAGAGCCTCGTCCACAACTACCACAAAAGACACCAAGCTGTCATTAATGTTAAAGGGGGCAACACACAGTATTAAGAACAGTATGTAAACTTTAATCAGGTTCATTTGGGTAGTTTGTGTTGTCATTATGAATTAAGAGTAAACACAGTTGCCTGACAATAAATGGCTTCACCCAACCACTAACCATGAGTGAAAAAAAAGTTTTCATACGAGGTCTGTTAGAAAAGTATCCGACCTTATTATTTTTTTCAAAAACCATATGGATTTGAATCACGTGTGATTGCGTCAGACAAGCTTGAACCTTCGTGCGCATGCGTGAGTTTTTTCACGCCTGTCGGTTGCGTCATTCGCTTGTGGGCAGGCTTTGAGTGAGGAGTGGTCCACCCCTCTCGTCTTTTTTTTCATTGTTTAGGAACGGCTCAGAGACTGCCGCTTTGCTTGATCAAAATTTTTTCAGAAACTGTGAGGCACATCCAAGTGGACACCATTCGAGAAATTCAGATGGTTTTTGGTGAAAATTTTATGGGCTTCAAAGAGATTACGGAGTGTTACTGTCGCTTTAAGGATGGCCCCCAGCGGCTGATGGCGCGCCGCGCTCCGAGGCCGCCATCAACAGGCTGAATGACCATTTCTTTCTAAACGGATGGCTGTATGGATCCGTGACCATCGTGTGCCATTTCTCTGGTTATCACAAGAGCTGGACATCAACCATTTTCCGGCAGATTTCACTTTTAACAAGAGATTTTGTCATGGAAAGCCGAGCGGAGGCTTCGCGCGTCACGATGGATTCGCTACTGGAGCGAGACAAAACCTCCTCCGTTTTGGTCTCAGTTGAGTGATTATCCGAGAAATTGTGGATGTGCCTGGACATGCCAGAACATGTCCTGTGAGGCTTCATCACGGCGTTGTTTTGCGCCATGCGGCACCGCCGCGACACGCGGAATTCCTCTGCACTGTGTCGAAGTGGTGATGTCCACGTCTTTTCACAATTCCTGTGCTAGCCAGATGACATCCCGGATAAAACACAGCGTCCAGTTTGGAAATGAACGGCGCATTCCACTGTTACAGGAGTTTTTGTCATGGAAAGAGGAAAAGAGGCTTCGCACGTCGCGGCGGTGCCGCATGGCACAAAGCAACACTGTAATGAAGCCTCAAAGGACATGTTCTGGCATGTCCAGGCACATCCACAATTTCTCAGATAATCACTCGACTGAAAAACCACCGACAGCTGTCTGAACGCCATCTCAAAGCCGTCCTGTGAGACCAAAATGGAGGAGGTTTTGTCTCGCTCCAGTAGCGAATCCATCGTGACGCGCGAAGCGTCCGCTCGGCTTTCCATGACAAAATCTCTTGTTAAAAGTGAAATCTTCTGGAAAATGGTTGATGTCCAGCTCTTGTGATAACCAGATAAATTGCACACGATGGTCACGGATCCATACAGCCATCCGTTTAGAAAGAAATGGTCGTTCAGCCTGTCGATGGCGGCTTCAGAGCGCGGCGCGCCATCAGCTGCTGGGGGCCGTCCTTAAAGCGACAGTAACACTCCGTAATCTCTTTGAAGCCCATAAAATTTTCACCAAAAACCATCTGAATTTCTCGAATGGTGTCCACTTGGATGTGCCTCACAGTTTCTGAAAAAATTTTGATCAAGCAAAGCGGCAGTCTGAGCCATTCCTAAACAATGAAAAAAAAAAGACAAGAGGGGTGGACCACTCCTCACTCAAAGCCTGCTCACAGGCGAATGACGCAACCGACAGGTGTGAAAAACTCACGCATGCGCACGAAGGTTCAAGCTTGTCTGACGCAATCACACGTGATTCAAATCCATATGGTTTTTGAAAAAAATAATAAGGTCGGATACTTTTCTAACAGACCTCGTATTCTCTTAAAAAATGACCCCCCCCCCCCAAAAAAAAACACAAATTCCGCCAGGGTATGTAAACTTTTGAGCACAACTGTATCTATCACAATACCACGTGGCAGTAAAAGACATTTGCAGCAGTAACAGCGCCACCTAGTGTATACTGAAGTATGAGGGGAATGACAGATTATAAAAAATTATGACAATGCACAAAATTCAAGGCAAGACTGGAAAGAAAGTGTAATAAAAACATGCTGACATTTGTTTACCGTAATTAAGAAGCAATGCTTTCACAAAACTATGATGTTTTTCTGCACTTTTTTCTGGGGCCTGCCCGAGTGCTATTTTCAGCGTCAAAATGAGACCCGTAGCACCAGAACCATAATAGTTGGCACAAATGTGATGGCAGATTTGGAATCTGTGCATGTTTTTGCCCTAGAAAACATCTTCAGATAATTTTCAATGACCTACCCTGATGAAATACGAACGAAAAAAAAAAGCAGTGCTCAGTGACAAAGCTGGACGGATTCATACTCGCTTGGCGAAAACGCCACCTAGCGGAAATTAGCGATATATCGCAGATCGGCGGTTCTAATTAAACACAAAATGTGGCCAATTAAGGGGATTTGTGAAAGAGACATGATGTGCATCCGTAACTACAGAGGTTATGGGAAGATTGAGAGCGTAGAGATGATGTGTGAGGTGAGCAGATCCAGAGAACAATGAGGACAAAAAAAATGGAGAGAGAGAGAGAGAGAGAGAGAGAGAGAGAGAGAGAGAGAGAGAGAGAGGAGAGAGAGAGAGAGAGAGAGAGGGAGAGAGATCTTATGGCATTTACTCAGCAATGCCTGAGTTGGAATTACTTAAAAATATCAATGCAAATTTGTTACTTTTAATTTTTTAAGTTTGAAATCTTGGCTTCATGCATCAACTATTTAATACCTGTATGGAGTAGAAAGAGAATAAACACTTGTGTACCCTATCACAGAAAAATTGTTTACAGCACGATGACAGAAACTGGTGCTAACTAACCCAACTAACTAACCCAATTCAATTATGAGTATTTCCATCTAATAAATATATGTAGTCCCAACTGATTCAAATTATCATGCATGGATGTGCTTTATTTGAGTTGAGGCTACATATATTTATTACATGGAAATCCTGCTCATAATTTAATTGAGTTCATCCAATGAGTCTTTGTTGTTTTGTTTTTTTTTAAGCGTAACAATAAGTCAGCTGGGCTCCATTCAGCACAAATCAAAAGAGAACACAGACACCTCAGAAGCTTTTCAAAATTACTTGATAAAGAAATAACGTTGATTCAGATGCCCTAACGTTAGCAGGTGTGTTTTCTTACTGAAAGAGCAATGGTGACTCTTTTTGAAAGTGAGTTTTAACATGCACACCATTAACTAATTAACAGCGGAAAGCAAAAGAAAAAAAAATATATATATATCATTCAGTGATCATGAAAATGCATTCAGATTTAGCATATTGATGATGCATTCATCTCATAAATCCTGACCCCTATGAAAGTATCACTCAAAAAAATGACTCACTGGATGAACTCAACTCAATTATGTGCAGGATTACCATCTACAAAATATATGTAGCCAATTCAATTCAATTTATTTCATTTATATAGTGCCAAATCACAACAAAGTTGCCTCAAGACGCTTCACACAAGTAAGGTCTAACCTTACCAACCCCCAGACCAAGCACAAAGGTGACAGCAGTAAGGAAAAACTCCCTCTGAGGAAGAAACCTCAAGCAGACCAGACTCAAAGGGGTGACCCACTGCTTGGGCCATGCTACCAACACAACTTATACAGTATACTTTGTCAACATTAAGCAACATGAAAAGAAGAAATACTAAGGTGATCACCGACCACTAGCCCTAAGCTTCACTAAAAGACCCAGAATTTAAATAAAGCTGAGGCCACGGCCCTCTCTGTTTCCTAATAAAATGAATTTAAAAGGGTAAAAAGCATAGTAACACATTATGCCAGTAAGCCATACAAAAGGGAAAATAAGTGCATCTTAAGTCTGGACTTGAAAGTCTCTACAGAATCTGTTTTATTGATGCAAAAAAACATATCCATGCATGATAATTTAATTTAGTTGGGACTACATATATTTATTACAGGAAATCCAATCCAATGAGTCAGTTTTTTGAGTGTACATTAGGTGTTTTTTAAAAAGTAACTTGGTATCAAATCCATATCACATTTTGCAGTATTGCAGACCGCTACAAAAAAAATACCAATCTCGCGAGCATCAGCAGCATCTCGGCTAACATTCAGATGCGGCTGCCTGTGTTTCTCCTGTTTGAAGGTAAAACACCTCCTTTTGTGCTGTTGTTTTTCCTCTGGTTCAAGCGCATCACCTAACAGGAGCGATAGATTTAATCCATCAACATATTTTGACATGCAGCACACACTAAAACAGATTTTTAGAGAGGTGAAAGGGACATTTGTTGTTTTTAGAATTTATCAACTAGTTGCCTGTATGTAATGTTTCTGTATCAAAAGGCACCCGATGACCAGTATTAGTTTACTAAAATGACGTATACGTAATACCTGATTTTAGGCATGACTTGTTCTTTGTTTACAATTTGTTTTGTTACCATTTATCCATTTCCCAACACTAAAACACTATTTACTAAATTCTTACAGAATAATAAACATTTTAAAAAATGCACCTCACTCGACTGTATGTTCCATTTAATGGAAGGGTTTTGTAGTACCTGAGTCTACACCGGCATTACTGGGCTGCACCATAAAATGATCTGTACTCACATTCTGCTCAGTTACATTAAGCCTTTATTTATACCTAGCAGAGGTGTGATATGTGAGAACGCATACTGATAATCTTCAATGTAACAATGTTAATGTTTGGTATGAGGTAAATAAGCACATGAAGATACAGTTTGGGGACAAATGCAATGTTTTAAACTATGGACTGAGAGAAAACCTGAAAGATTTTGATGATTATATAGCAGGGAAGTGACAACTTATGACAAGAAATCATCTCTACTCACATCACTAAGCATCTAGTTCTATCTACTAATCTACACTGAAAACCTAGAAAACGGCTTTAATCAGGAAATTTCAAATGAAGACTATAAAGCAGTGTGCTTTTCTAGTCAACTACAAACCATCAAATGTATATACCAAACTGACTATAAATGTTTAGATTAAAACTGATATCAGAGTACCACCCCCAATACTGGTTTTAAATTAATAACTTTACAGGGAATGTTTTTCAGTGTCCAGGAAACTAAAATAATAAGAAGAATTCTTATTATTTTATAAAGGTTTGGAAAAAGTGACCAACTTAGACAAATTGTGTCTGTAAATCTTCTCCCAGAGTGTAAAGTGCTCATCTTGGATGCATATCCTGCAGAACTGAACATGCAAGTTTAAAGATGTGTATTTCATAATCAAAACAAGACTGACCTTAAGCACAGGAATATGTTTAAGACCACTGTTAGTGTTTGAAATGGTCACACAGTGTGTGGATGGAGAAAACAGAATGCTCTGAGGATTAACTAAATGGTGATGAAAATATGAGGAAATATGGAAAATTATTTAATCAGTTTTTCTTTTTTTTTTTAAATGGAAAGAGTTATTTACATAATAGAGACAGTAGCAAAAATCATCTTTCAGTTTAAATGTGAAGGTGACTTTATTACCTTTTTTCAATTTGTTAACTTTGATGTATTTACAGTTACTAAGATGCTAGCCATTTTTCCTTATTTGAACCAAGTGTCACTTATTATCATCATCATACAGTATAAATCGAAGAAATCCTAAGAGAAGGGTGTGTCAGAATGCATTGTTACCTCTTCAGGTGTGGTTCTGTTTAAGATGATTCATGTAAAATACTTTGTGTCAATAAAAGTAAAGATATGGTTGAAAAATGTATTGTTTCACAATATCAAAGGAATCTTCTTAGTGCACGACTCCTAAACTCACATTTCACTTGCTCAACCCCCATTTATGCATTCATCTATCACTGGTAGAAGTTAAACACCAAAAGCAATAAAAATAATATAACCAGTGTGTGTTGTTTAGTGTTTAACCGCCACTCACAAAACCCCTGAGTGGCTTTACAAGCCCACAACCTGATAAGTGCTGCCACCAAGTGGTTATTTGAGGCAGCACTTTTTATGTAGGGTTTTGTTTTGTTTTTTTGCTATTTCTGATTGAAATTCAAAGCACACAGTCTGTGTATTAGAGCAGCACTTGAGCCAGAAGAAAGGAAGTTACATCTGTCATGTTACTGTCCAGTAAATGGAGACTCGAAGGGAAGAGACCAAAGCACAACCAAACTCTGGCCCTTTATTTGCCCAAAGGATGCTAAGGACTTCCATTCATTGTCTGCAGGCAAAATGTGCTCAATGAGGATTTCCTTTAGACAACTGCTAGATCACTTGCTGCTCTCTTCACTCCAGCCTGTCCCAAGAAGAAGACAGAAAAAGGACACATGATTGATGAGTCTTTTGTGTAGACGGCAGACTCGCCTCAGATACTGGGGGGGGGGCACACTGGGATTGTATTTGTTTAACTTGTCAAGATGAAGCAACTACAGCAGTGTAGTGTTGAGTCGTTTTACAAAATCAGGAACAAAGAAGACAGCAAGGTATTAGAAAGGAGGAAATGGTCTTCTCAAATAGGGGCATCAACACTCTGGCTGATTAGACAGGATGTGACAAGCTGGACCAGATGTCAAATGGATCATACCGGCCATTTTGAAGCTGGAGACAAACTTATAGAATAACTAGAAGCACTCAGAGAGTGCAAACCTACGCCAAGGCCATAGGGTCACTGACCCTAAAGAGATTCCCTCCTTGGCACAGTGATCTATTCAACAGTTCAGTGTTACAACCAAAACTATGATACGTACACTTTTCTTTCCTTTATATTTGACATCCTTGACCATGAAAACATACTAGAACTTGGAATCACTTTTATGTCTTTATTAGTTCAAAAGTTATTGTATAAAAACGATTTTTCGGTAATGACGGTTTTCTTCTGGATCTAGCTCCATAACATTTGAAGCTACATCAAATCTGATGACACCTTACTGAAGCAGTACAGATTCAGCTACAATTTGGTGTTAGTTCTGCATCTCTAGCAGGGGCGGTCCTGGAGGCGGGCCGACCGCAGGGGGGCACGACCGTGCGGAAAAAAAAAGTCAAAAAAAAAAAACGGGGTGGGGGGTTGTCCTGTTCGTGGTTACGTTACGTTACGGCAGAGCGGTACCCCCACCTTCCCATCCCATGGCGGCTTTCCTCTCACTCATTCCCGCAGCTTCACAGTGCTATAAACAGTAGCGAAGCAAAGACTGCAGCGAAACGAGACGAGTCATTGGATAAGTTCTGGGCTTTGCCCCGCCCATCAGATGCTCAGCGTCTCTGGGGGTCTATGGGGCAGTGGGCTGGTCTCGGCTGGCCCGGACGCTCAGCTTCTGCATGATGATTGGATGATCTGTCTGAGGCTGAATCCCTTTTTGATTGACAGCGAAATGAGCGAATCAGCGATCTTTTGGTGTAAACATCCGTGGGAACATTTTCATTCTTTTCTGAGTTGAACCGGAGACTTTCCTAATCCTTTTAGCAGCATTTTCTTTGTTAAAAACGACTAGCGACAAATCGAGCTTCTATTTCTAGTGTTTTTTTGTTTGTTTTTTTGTAGCTGCTTGTGTTTGGAGACTGACTTCTATCACTCTTTCTGACTTCTATCGCAGTTTCTGTCTCTACCGAGCAGCGGGTGCTGTTGAGCTTCTTCACCGTCACAAAGCAACTCACAGGCGGACAAACTTCACACTAGCCTCGCGCCAATCCCAGGTAGCGAGCTAGCTAGGTAGCAAGCTGCACATAATGGCAGACAATTTGAATGTTGTGGACCGGATTTTGGCGAAGCCATTTGATAGTCTTCCTTACGAAGAAGCCGTGGCTGCTGTCATGGCTTCAGCTCTCAATGGTTTGCAGGCCAAAGTTAAAGCAATAGCTCCCAGTGCAATTTTGTGCATTGCTATGCACACAGACTGAATCTGGTTCTGTCTCAGGGGGCTAAATGCTTATCTGAGTGCAGAATATTTTTTGCATCACTCTCTGGGTTTGCCACATTTTTCTCAAAATCCACAAAGAGGATGTCTTTTCTTGAGTCTGCAGGCTGCTCAAGGTTACCCAGAAATGCTCCTACTCGATGGTATTTCACATCACAGATAGTGAGCACTGTGGCAAACAATTATGATGCCCTCCTGCAAACTTTTGAGATGATCATTGCAGATAAGTCCATGGATGATGACACATTAGACTGTGCCAATTTATTTGTGTTTGTTATTGCAGTAATTAAAACTGGAAATTTGTTCTTGAAAATAGCTGTTGTGAGTTCATTTGTGGGATTGTGGGTGTTCTGGATGAAGTTAGTGTTTTCATGGGTGGTGGGGCAGAAGTGGTGGCCACGTTGGTGTGCGCGGGGGGGGGGGGGGGGGTGCGCACGCAGGGGGTTTCGCCCGGGGAGTAAATCACTCTAGGACCGCCACTGATCTCTAGCTTCATTTGTCACCTCACACTGACACATTTTCTATTTTCCCTATATTTTTGCATATTCTGGATCACCAGATCTGGAATCAGGATCCGATCATCACCAAACTTTGTTGTTTGATAGAACATTTGACTATGTTATACCCTAATTTTTTTCAAGCCTTTCTGCCTTGTTTTTGTGGAGTTTGAAACTAGAATGTCAAAATTCCCCCTATCCCGCAATGGTGAAGAATCCTTTAAAAAATTCCTGGATCCGGATCATGATCCGGATCACCACTAAAATTTAATCAGTTGTTCCTCTTGTCATTTCCAATCACTCCACAAAACATCATCAAAATCTGTTCAAAACTTTTTGAGTTATCCTGCTGACAGACAGACAGACAAACAAACTCGACCGAAAACATAACCTCCTTGGCGGAGGTAAATATACACATATGAACATTACAGTACTGCAATAACATTAGTAGAGGACCTAGCTGAGACATGTCTGTACATCATTTAGGAGACAATAACTCAACTGTTGTAGACTAATACAGTAGTGTTCAGAATAATAGTAGTGCTATGTGACTAAAAAGATTATTCCAGGTTTTGAGTATATTTCTTATTGTTACATGGGAAACAAGGTACCAGTAGATTCAGTAGATTCTCCGGGGATTGGGCAGGCCACTCCAAAACATTAATTTTGTTGGTTTGGAACCAAGAATTGCTCAATTACTAGTGTGCTTGGGGTCATTGTCTTGTTGAAACACCCATTTCAAGGGCATGTCCTCTTCAGCATAAGGCAACATGACCTCTTCAAGTATTCTGACATATCCAAACTGATCCATGATACCTGGTATGCGATATATAGGCCCAACACCATAGTAGGAGAAACATGCCCATATCATGATGCTTGCACCACCATGCTTCACTGTCTTCACTATGAACTGTGGCTTGAATTCAGAGTTTGGGGGTCGTCTCACAAATTGTCTGCAGCCCTTGGACCCAAAAATAACAATTTTACTCTCATCAGTCCACAAAATATTCCTCCATTTCTCTTTAGGCCAGTTGATGTGTTCTTTGGCAAATTGTAACCTCTTCTGCACGTCTTTTATTTAACAGAGGGACTTTGCGGGGGATTCTTGCAAATAAATTAGCTTCACACAGGCATCTTCTAACTGTCACAGCACTTACAAGTAACTCCAGACTGTCTTTGATCATCCTGGAGCTGATCAATGAGTGAGCCTTTGCCATTCTGGTTATTCTTCTATCCATTTCGATGGTTGTTTTCTGTTTCTTCCACGCGTCTGGTTTTTTTGCCCATTTTAAAGCATTGGAGATCATTGTAGATGAACAGCCTATAATTTTTTGCACCTGCGTATAAGTTTTCCCCTCTCCAATCAACTTTTTAATCAAACTACGCTGTTCTTCTGAACAATGTCTTGAACGTCCCATTTTCCTCAGGCTTTTAAAGAGAAAAGCATGTTCAACAGGTGCTGGCTTCATCCTTAAATAGGGTACACCTGATTCACACCTGTTTGTTCCTCAAAATTGACTAACTCACTGACTGAATGCCACACTATTATTATTGTGAACACCCCCTTTTGTACTTTTTTTTTTACTAATAGCCCAATTTAGTGTGCATATCATGAATGCTTTTTCTTGTTGGATTTGTGATAATCTACTGAATCTACTGGTACCTTGTTTCCCATGTAACAATAAGAAATATACTCAAAACCTGGATTAATCTTTTTAGTCACATAGCACTACTATTATTCTGAACACTACTGTATGACCCCAATGACCAACATGGAATATGTGCTAAAATCTCTATCTGAGATGAACTGCCTGAAAATGATCACCCTTTTTCATCCCGAGTGCTACTTCAAATACACCTGTATTTTCTAAACTGTAGCAGCTACAGATTTTCCAAGATATTTAAAATGTTCAGAATGACCAGAACATGTTTGGGAGGGTCACAGAAAAGTGCAAAATTTGTATTTTGATATTTTAGACTACATGTGGAATCATAAAACCTGGATCATTGAAGTTGAACGCTGTTTTAAACACATTTTCTGGGTGTAGTTGGGTTCAGTTTATTCTCAAACACAGTGGACAAAAAAACACAAGCAATCACATTTAAAAGTTGACATACCCCCTGCCTCACTACACACACACAAACAAATCCAATCTGGTTTGAGAAAAAATATTTTATGCATGTTGTATATTTCTGATGTCACAGAGCTGATTCAAGGCGAGACCAAATAACCGTGAGTTCTTGACAAACTTTGTCCGATACATGAACGTATGGAGGGCTGGAGCTTATCCGACATGATTAATGGCATTTTTCATTCAGGTTTTAATTTTCAATCAGTAGACTGGAAAATGAAAATAGTCTACTCTTTCTTTAAAAAGATTACTATAGTGATTATATTGCGAAAAATCTGTTTTATCTACAACCCCAATTCCAATGAAGTTGGGACATGTGTGAAATGGACTAAATGGTAAATGGACTGCATTTATATAGTGCTTTTCCATCTGCATCAGAAGCTCAAAGCGCTTTACAATTATGCCTCACATTCACCCCGATGTCAGGGTGCTTCTATACCAGGCGCTCACTACACACCGGGAGCAATAGGGGATTAAAGGCCTTGCCCATGGGCACTTAGTGATTTTCCAGTCAGGCGGGGACTGGAACCCATGATCTTCTGGACTCAAGCCCAACACCTTAACCACTAGACCATCACCTCCCCTAAATGTAAATAAAAACAGAATACAATGATTTGCAAATCCTCTTCAACCGATACTCAAGTGAATACACCACAAAGACAAGATATTTAATGTTCAAACTGATAAACTTTTTTGTTTTTGTGCAAATATTTGCTCAATTTGAAATGGATGTCTGCAACACAGTCCCAGTCATTGTAAGTATTACACCAACCCTAACCCCAATCATTTCATCACCTGCTGGGAGAGAACACTAAACAAACCGGGTGACAACAGCAGCAGTATGTACTACATAGGGTAACCAATGACCACCAGCATTACTTAACAGTGGTCATGAGGTACATGGCTTATTTCAAGTAAAGGGCAGGACCGCAGACAACAGCAAACAAAACAAAGCTTTCAGGCGTGAGCAATGAGCATGATCAACTTCTACATACTTGTTTATATGTGAGGACCATAATCATCATGAATAATGCAATTTGTTGAAAATCTGGACAACTTTAATGTTGAAGCATTAATTCACTCGTTTTCCCTTGTAAATCAGGTATTTACCCAGGTGTATGCCAGTACGCCAGCCCGAGTGCCACTGAACATGCTGTTTTGCTTGTCACAGCTTTTCCTTCACATTTAATTTGACTCTGTGCAGTAAGCACAAATGGTTGGTGGGGTTGCAGGGAGCGTGGACTGGAGGATTCTGCTGCAGGAACACAGCCAACTGTGATGGTGTTGCTTCCACTACAGGAAACCAGAGTGAAACACCCATTGTCTACACACACACACGATGCATGAATAAAGCTTAAAAAAAATTAAGATTAAAAAAGAGAAAGTGGTGACATGTAGCTGCTTTGTACTGCAATGAATATTTTTTTTTTTTACAACTAATAACTTGTTTTTAATATGGCAGAAATTAGTAATAAAGCTTTTTTAAACATTTTCCCAGAATCCAAGGCGTCACCTTTGAATGCCTCATTTCACTAAGCAACAAACCCAGATGTATGCAATATCCAATGAAAGAGAAAGACACAAACACAGAGAAAATCAAATCCATAAAATATTTGAAAAGCTGAAATCAAAGACTCCCATTCTTATGAGGAAAAAAAAAACAAAAAAAACCCACAACCAAGTTGATAAAATTTATACGTGAGTCAATCAACAGAAAATTTATTTTTCTAGTAAAATCTTATTCTGGCTGACAGATTTCACCATTTGAGTATTTGCTAATGTACTTCATAATAATTACAATCATGGCATCCTCCTTTGTGACAGCAAAATTATATATGCCGGAGCCTATCCCAGTGGTCATTGGGTGAGAGGCGGGATGGACCGCCAGTCCATCGCAGGAGCACATATAAACAAACAAACGCACGCACACATGCCTGAAGACAATTTAGAGTGTCTAATTCACCAAACCAAACCTGCATGTCTTTGGAAGTGCAAGGAAGCCGGAGCACCTGGAGGGAACCCACGCGAACACAGGGAGAACATGCGAACTCCACACATAAAGGACTAGGTGGGAAGCAAACCTGGGACCTTCTTGCTGGGAGGCAACAGTACTAATCACTAATCCACCATGCTACCCCAAAATAGAGCTGCTCTATCGTTTGATGTAGCACATCAAAAATCACCAGATGAAAAAAAGTTTGGCGTTATATTGCAATATAATTGCCATTATATATATTACATCTTGAGAGTATGAGTTGCCACCGACTTGACCCCAGTGCCCTCTGGTGACCATTTTTGGCCGATGAAAACACCAAACTCCGTACAAACACATGAAATCTGGTCACTTTTCAAAGGGGTCAGACTCGTCAAAGTCAATTTAATGTACACTGGTTCATTTTAGGTCAGCTTGGCGTATAAATCTCATTGTTCCAGGCGGTGACAGCTATCAGGTGGCTGTTAGAAGCCAGTTAAGAGACAAAACCAAACCAGCTGATTTCAACAGACAAGCAAAGCAGCCCGAGCGCATTTTCATCATGCAGCCAGTCGTGGAAATTTGAATTCTTGCCTTTGGATTCGCCACTTCTCCGGAAGTGACAGTTGCTGGATTAACTCACTTACTCAACCACTCATCTATATTTTCACTGTCCAAACTCAAATACCTATTTTTCTGTTGTCCAGTTAATTTTTTCCCACATAAAATACATTTGGACCACACAGCAAATAATGCTGAGGTCACTTTAAAAAAAAAAAAAAAAGTAGTATAATGAGCCATCAAAAATTACAGAGATATTGTACAAAATGTAAATATTTTCATTTTATTATTTGCTAAGGCAAATAACGATTTATGATTGTAAAGCAGAATTTGTGTGCAATATTATCCTCAAGGAACCACATAAAGAACTGAAAGCGAAAACATGAAGCTGTAATAAACAATATGAACACGATAACTCACCTTCTGCTCAAAATAAAAGGTTTCATAACTGATGTTCACGTTGGAGTGACTTAAAACAGCGTGTCTGGAGAAAAGTGACTTAGAAGCGATCACATGCAAAGAGCCCAGAAAGAGAGTTAGGAGAGGTATCATGTCCAAAATCACAGCCTTCAGCATTGTTACTGTCAGCAGTCTCTTCCTGCTCCTCACCAAGACCTAAAACTAAGCTTCACATGACTCCTCTGCAGTATCTTTGGAGGTGTGGCACAGACACACGGCCACTTCAACATTTCGCAAACTTTAACTGAAGTGACGTTAGCTAGCTAGCAGCTACCACAAGCGCTGCTGCACTCGCAACGGTTTATGGGATTATGAGTTCTCGCTACGCGGCGCATTCAAGTGGGCGGAGCCAAATAGCAAATCACATACATACGATCAGTGTATCCGGTGTTGCAGTCTGAACGGTATCTGATCAGTGCCCCTGCCTTCACTGCGTTCCGTTAAGATGCAGCCTTATTTCAAAATGGATGAAATATTTTCTCCCTGAAAATTCTATTTGCAACACCCCATTTAGTGACAACATGAAAAAAGATTTTTGCAAATTTATTGAAAATAAAAAAAACTAAGAAATCACATGTACATGAGTATTCTTTTTACACAATACTTTGTTAATGTACCTTTCTCAGCAATTACACCCAAGTGTTCTTGAATATGATGCCACAAGCTTGGTGCACCTATCGTTGGACAGTTTTGCCCATTCCTCTTGCAGCACCTCTCAAGCTCCATCAGGTTGGAAGCGTCTGTGCCCAGCCATTTTCAGATCTCTCCAGAGATGTTCAAACGGATTCAGGACTGAGCTCAGACTGGGCCACTCAAGGACATTCACAGTTGTCCTGAAAACACTTCTTTCATATCTTGGCTGTGGACCAGGTTTTCATCCAGGATGTATCTGCACATTGCTGCATTCAATCTTTTTCATCAGACCAGAAAATTTTGTTGCTCATAGTATTCAGGTCAGAGTCCTTCAGATGCCTTTTGGCGAAATCCAGGTGGGCTACCATGTGCCTTTTACTAAGAAGTGGCTTCAGTCTGGACACACTACCATACAGCCCTGATTGGTGGTTTGCTGCAGAGATGGTTGTGCCTCTGGAAGGTTTTCCTCTCTCCACAGAGGAATGCTGAAGTTGACAGTGACCATCAGGTTCTTGGTTACCTCCCTAAGGCCCTTCTCCCCCAGTCGCTCAGTTTAGACTGGCGGCCAGCTCTAGGAAGAGCCCTGATGGATCAGAGCTTCTTTCATTTACAGATAATGGAGGCCAGTGTGCAGACTGGGACCTTGAAAGCAGCAGAAACGTTTCTGTACCCTTCCCCAGATTTGTGCATCGATGCAAAATTCTCCAAAAATTTTTCACATCGTCATTATGGGCTATTGTGTGTAGAATTTCGAGGGGAAAAAAATGCTTTGGATCCATTTTGGAATAAAGCTGTAACATAAAATGTGGAAAAAGTGGAGCGCTGTGAATACTTTCCAGATGCACCGTACCAATCACATCTCCATCCATTTGATATAGACGTATGTACAGTGCACGTGCACACACAGTAGTGCTCATTTGCGAACACTTGAGCTTTTACACATCTGAATGTAATGACATCAAATTTTTTTTAAAAAGTGAAATCTGGTTTTATGTCAACATTTCTAAAACGATACCCTGTACATTCAGTGACAACTAATCTCTACAACATAAAAAAAATAAAACAAAAATAAAATATAACCGTCACAGCAATGTTGTACATAACTATATATACCTTTAAGTGTAACACCTGTCATCACTTTCACTGCCACTTTTCTTTAGACAAATCAGGGGATGGATGCGTCAACATTTCCAAGACACTGAATGTTTTGGACTTCATTTACATCAATCATTAAGAAATACAAATAGTACTGTATGGTATCAAGTACTGTGTCAAGAGGGCAGTTCTCAAAAACTGACTGCAAACAGGAAGGCCACCAAGACACCCGTATCTGTGGTTGTGATTGGAGAAACTGCACAGTGTAAAGTTCAACTGTAACATCACCACTTATACAGCTTCATGGTGGACTGGCAATCCTTTTGTGGGATGAAAGTCCTCTGCACCTCTCCACTATAAAGCAGAGAATGGTGATGCAGCAAACAAAAGATGCACTCTGCACAATTTCTCCAATCACAGCCACAGAAGCTGATAGCTCCTTCAGAGTCATCTTTGCTGTCTTTCCTCTCTAGTATCTCATCTTGCACAGTCCATTTTTGAGAACTTCCCTCTTGGCACAGTACTTGACACCATACAATACTCCAGATTTGCCATACAGAACCATGCTGTTTGGATTACCAAATCAAATCAATTTTATTTATATAGCGCCAAATCACAACAAACAGTTGCCCCAAGGTGCCTTATATTGTAAGGCAAGGCCATACGATAATTACGGAAAAACCCCCAACGGTCAAAACGACCCCCTGTGAGCAAGCACTTGGCAACAGTGGGAAGGAAAAACTCCCTTTTAACAGGAAGAAACCTCCAGCAGAACCAGGGTCAGGGAGGGGCAGTCTTCTGCTGGGACTGGTTGGGGCTGAGGGAGAGAACCAGGAAAAAGACATGCTGTGGAGGGGAGCAGAGATCAATCACTAATGATTAAATGCAGAGTGGTGCATACAGAGCAAAAAGAGAAACACTCAGTGCATCATGGGAACCCCCCAGCAGTCTAAGTCTATAGCAGCATAACTAAGGGATGGTTCAGGGTCACCTGATCCAGCCCTAACTATAAGCTTTAGCAAAAAGGAATGTTTTAAGCTTAATCTTAAAAGTAGAGAGGGTGTCTGTCTCCCTGATCTGAATTGAGAGCTGGTTCCACAGGAAAGGAGCCTGAAAGCTGAAGGCTCTGCCTCCCATTCTACTCTTACAAACCCTAGGAACTACAAGTAAGCCTGCAGTCTGAGAGCGAAGCGCTCTATTGGGGTGATATGGTACTTGGAGGTCCCTAAGATAAGATGGGACCTGATTATTCAAAACCTTATAAGTAAGAAGAAGAATTTTAAATTCTATTCTAGAATTAACAGGAAGCCAATGAAGAGAGGCCAATATGGGTGAGATATGCTCTCTCCTTCTAGTCCCTGTTAGCACTCTAGCCGCAGCATTTTGAATTAACTGAAGGCTTTTCAGGGAACTTTTAGGACAACCTGATAATGAATTCCAATAGTCCAGCCTAGAGGAAATAAATGCATGAATTAGTTTTTCAGCATCACTCTGAGACAAGACCTTTCTAATTTTAGAGATATTGCGTAAATGCAAAAAAAGCAGTCCTACATATTTGTTTAATATGCGCATTGAATGACATATCCTGATCAAAAATGACTCCAAGATTTCTCACAGTATTACTAGAGGTCAGGGTAATGCCATCCAGAGTAAGGATCTGGTTAGACACCATGTTTCTAAGATTTGTGGGGCCAAGTACAATAACTTCAGTTTTATCTGAGTTTAAAAGCAGGAAATTAGAGGTCATCCATGTCTTTATGTCTGTAAGACAATCCTGCAGTTTAGCTAATTGGTGTGTGTCCTCTGGCTTCATGGATAGATAAAGCTGGGTATCATCTGCGTAACAATGAAAATTTAAGCAATGCCGTCTAATAATACTGCCTAAGGGAAACGTATAAAGTGAATAAAATTGGTCCTAGCACAGAACCTTGTGGAACTCCATAATTAACCTTAGTCTGTGAAGAAGATTCCCCATTTACATGAACAAATTGTAATCTATTAGACAAATATGATTCAAACCACCGCAGCGCAGTGCCTTTAATACCTATGGCATGCTCTAACCTCTGTAATAAAATTGTATGGTCAACAGCATCAAAAGCAGCACTGAGGTCTAACAGAACAAGCACAGAGATGAGTCCACTGTCTGAGGCCATAAGAAGATCATTTGTAACCTTCACTAATGCTGTTTCTGTACTATGATGAATTCTAAAACCTGACTGAAACTCTTCAAATAGACCATTCCTCTGCAGATGATCAGTTAGCTGTTTTACAACTACCCTTTCAAGAATTTTTGAGAGAAAAGGAAGGTTGGAGATTGGCCTATAATTAGCTAAGATAGCTGGGTCAAGTGATGGCTTTTTAAGTAATGGTTTAATTACTGCCACCTTAAAAGCCTGTGGTACATAGCCAACTAATAAAGACAGATTGATCATATTTAAGATCGAAGCATTAATTAATGGTAGAGCTTCCTTGAGCAGCCTGGTAGGCATGGGGTCTAATAGACATGTTGATGGTTTGGAGGAAGTAACTAATGAAAATAACTCAGACAGAACAATCAGACAGAAAGAGTCTAACCAAATACCAGCATCACTGAAAGCAGCCAAAGATAACGATATGTCTTTGGGATGGTTATGAGTAATTTTTTCTCTAATAGTTAAAATTTTATTAGCAAAGAAAGTTGTGAAGTCATTACTAGTTAAAGTTAAAGGAATACTCGGCTCAATAGAGCTCTGACTCTGTCAGCCTGGCTACAATGCTGAAAAGAAACCTGGGGTTGTTCTTATTTTCTTCAATTAGTGATGAGTAGTAAGATGTCCTAGCTTTATGGAGGGCTTTTTTATAGAGCAACAGACTTTTTCCAGGCTAAGTGAAGAGCTTCTAAATTAGTGAGACGCCATTTCCTCTCCAACTTACGGGTTATCTGCTTTAAGCTGCGAGTTTGTGAGTTATACCACGGAGTCAGGCACTTCTGATTTAAGGCTCTCTTTTTCAGAGGAGCTACAGCATCCAAAGTTGTCTTCAATGAGGATGTAAAACTATTGACGAGATACTCTATCTCACTTACAGAGTTTAGGTAGCTACTCTGCACTGTGTTGGTATATGGCATTAGAGAAAATAAAGAAGGAATCATATCCTTAAACCTAGTTACAGCACTTTCTGAAAGACTTCTAGTGTAATGAAACTTATTCCCCACTGCTGGGTAGTCCATCAGAGTAAATGTAAATGTTATTAAGAAATGATCAGACAGAAGGGAGTTTTCAGGGAATACTGTTAAGTCTTCAATTTCCATACCATAAGTCAGAACACGATCTAAGATATGATTAAAGTGGTGGGTGGACTCACTTACATTTTGAGCAAAGCCAGTTGAGTCTAATAATAGATTAAATGCGGTGTTGAGGCTGTCATTCTCAGCATCTGTGTGGATGTTAAAATCGCCCACTATAATTATCTTATCTGAGCTAAGCACTAAGTCAGACAAAAGGTCTGAAAATTCACAGAGAGACTCACAGTAACGACCAGGTGGACAATAGATAATAAAATAAAACTGGTTTTTGGGACTTCCAATTTGGATGGATAGGACTAAGAGTCAAGCTTTCAAATGAATTAAAGTTCTGTCTGGGTTTTTGATTAATTAATAAGCTGGAATGGAAGATTGCTGCTAATCCTCCGCCTCGGCCCGTGCTACGAGCATTCTGGCAGTTAGTGTGACTCGGGAGTGTTGACTCATTTAAAATAACATTCATCCTGCTGTAACCAGGTTTCTGTAAGGCAGAATAAATCAATATGTTGATCAATTATTATATCATTTACTAACAGGGACTTAGAAGAGAGAGACCTAATGTTTAATCGACCACATTTAACTGTTTTAGTCTGTGGTGCAGTTGAAGGTGCTATATTATTTTTTCTTTTGGAATTTTTATGCTTAAATAGATTTTTGCTGGTTATTGGTGGTCTGGGAGCAGGCACCGTCTCTACAGGGATGGGGTAATGAGGGGATGGCAGGGGGAGACAAGCTGCAGAGAGGTGTGTAAGACTACAACTCTGCTTCCTGGTCCCAAGCCTGGATAGTCATGGTTTGGAGGATTTAAGAAAATTGGCCAGATTTCTAGAAATGAGAGCTGCTCCATCCAAAGTGGGATGGATGCCGTCTCTCCTAACAAGACCAGGTTTTCCCCAGAAGCTTTGCCAATTATCTATGAAGCCCACCTCATTTTTTGGACACCACTCAGACAGCCAGCAATTCAAGGAGAACATGCGGCTAAACATGTCACTCCCGGTCCGATTGGGGAGGGGCCCAGAGAAAACTACAGAGTCCGACATTGTTTTTGCAAAGTTACACACCGATTCAATGTTAATTTTAGTGACCTCCGATCGGCGTAACCGGGTGTCATTACTGCCGACGTGAATTACAATCTTACCAAATTTACGCTTAGCCTTAGCCAGCAGTTTCAAATTTCCTTCAATGTCGCCTGCTCTGGCCCCCGGAAGACAATTGACTATGGTTGCAGGTGTCGCTAACTTCACATTTCTCAAAACAGAGTCGCCAATAACCAGAGTTTGATCCTCGGTGGGTGTGTCGCCGAGTGGGGAAAAACGGTTAGAAATGTGAACGGGTTGGCGGTGTACACGGGGCTTCTGTTTAGAACTACGCTTCTTCCTCACAGTCACCCAGTCGGCCTGCTTTCCCGGCTGCTCGGGATGTGCTGGAAGGGAACTAACGGTGGCTAAGCTACCTTGGTCCGCACCGACTACAGGGGCCTGGCTAGCTGTAGAATTTTCCCACGGTGCGGAGCCGAGTCGCCAATTCGCCCAGCCTGGCCTCCAAAGCTATGAATAAGCTACACTTATTACAAGTACCATTACTGCTAAAGGAGGCCGAGGAATAACTAAACATTTCACACCCAGAGCAGAAAAGTGCAGGAGAGACAGGAGAAGCCACCATGCTAAATCGGCTAAGAGCTAGTAGCTGCGCTAAGCTAGCGGATTCCTAAAAACACACAAAGTGAATAATGTGTAAATAATTTAGAGGTGATTCAGCAGAGGGAGTGCTTTAGTTAAGGCACGTGAAGATTACACTGAAACAAATCGTTATCTAGTTAACTAGATCAATCTAACTGCGCAGATTAAACAGCTAACAGATACAGCAAAACACCGCTGTGCTCCGGAACAGGATGTGATACAATACCGCAGCGAGAGCCAACCACCAGTATAGTTCAGGGTCTGTATCTATGCACACCATTGTTTTGACCTTCATTTTGTTTGTCATGTTATAGGTTCTCATTTTCACACACACACACACACACACACACACACACACACACACACACACACACACACACACACACACACAGAGGGTTTCTTAAATTAGACAAAATTTTCTTTACCATTAAATTGTATCACCACTGAAAATTCAGTGATATGTGCGTATCATGTTTCTAAAACACAGAAACTGAAAATGCAGCATCAACAAATTTTTTTTTTTGGTTGTAACGGGGTTGGGGGGACAGAATAAAGAACATGTTGTCCAGGGTTCATTCAGTGTCCAAGGTTTAAAACAATATCTACCTCGTAATTACCTCCGCCAAGGAGGTTATGTTTTCGGTCGAGTTTGTTTGTCTGTCAGCAGGATAACTCAAAAAGTTTTGAACGGATTTTGATGAAAGTTTGTGGAGTGGTTGGAAATGACAAGAGGAACAAGTGATTAAATTTTAGTGGTGATCTGGATCACGATCCGGATCCATGAATTTTTTTAAAGGATTCTTCACCATTGCGGGATAGGTGGGAATTTTGACATTCTAGTTTCTAACTCCACAAAAACAAGGCAGAAAGGCTTGAAAAAAATTAGGGTGTAACATAGTCAAATGTTCTATCAAACAACAAAGTTTGGTGATGATCGGATCCCGATTCTGGATCTGGTGATCCAGAATATGCAAAAATATAGGGAAAATAGAAAATGTGTCAGTGTGAGATGACAAATGAAGCTTGAGATGCACAACTAACACCAAACTGTAGCTGAATCTGTACTGATTCAGTAAGGTGTCATCAGATTTGATGTAGCTTCAAATGTTATGGAGCTAGATCCAGAAGAATACCGCCATTACCGAAAAATCGTTTTTATACAATAACGTTTGAACTAATAAAGACATAAAAGTGATTCCAAGTTCTAGTGGTATGTTTTCATGGTCAAGGATGTCAAATATAAAGGAAAGAAAAGTGTATATATGATAGTTTTGGTTGTAACACTGAACTGTTGAATAGATCACTGTGCCAAGGAGGGAATCTCTTTAGGGTCAGTGACCCTATGGCCTTGTTAGTAAACGATGTCATACAACACACTGCAAAGAGGAAATCCCTCATGACAAGCTATACAGGCTGGGGAGCACAATGAATTTATTAGATGAAGGACTATCATTTGGCATTATTATATTTTAGTGGCAATGAATATCACTATCCACATTACTTCACTTGGTAAAAGCAGAGTGATGAGTCAGCAGTGCACATCACTGAACAAAGTACACAAGGTGCAAAACCCACTCCCAGGTGTTGATGAATCCTGCCTAGGATCCAGAAAACCCAAAGGCTGACATTAGCACCTTACTGTCGCATATATTGCTTCGGTGCACTTCACTGAATATATAGAAGGTGCACTTCATTATGTAGCACATGCAACACTTAAAAAATAGTTCTATTTCAGAATTTACTGTTATTTATTTAGAGAAGTGTTTCATAAATGTTAAAAAATTCATATATTTGCAGTTTAGTTGAATAATTAACTGAAATTTGTCTCATTTGTTTTGGTCTATAAGCACATGCAATATCAATATCAGTGCTCAGATGACAGTAGCTTCTGGGAAAGGTGCAAGTTGCAATAAACTGTGATGCCAAGTGCTAAGGATACATGTTATCCAGTCACAGCAGATAAAACTTTTTTTTACTACTGAGCAAACATCATTGTTAGACTTTTTTAGGTTCAATGATTCCACAGCGTGTAGATGTTATGGCGTCAGTGACCCCATGGCCTTGGCAGAGGTTTGCACTCTGAGTGCTTCTAGTTTAAAATCAAACTTCAGTAAACAGAGTAAAATATCACACAAAACCAGAAGTTCTACAGCATTTTAAAGACACATTCTGACTAGGCCATTTCTCATTTCTACTATTGTGAAACACTTATGTATATATGCATACAATGATATACGAGGTCTATTAGAAAAGTATCCGACCTTATTATTTTTTTCAAAAACCATATGGATTTGAATCATGTGTGATTACATCAGACATGCTTGAACCCTCGTGGACATGCGAGAGTTTTTTCACGCCTGTTCGGTTACGTCATTCGCCTGTGGGCAGTCTTTGAGTGAGGAGTGGCCCACCCGCTCGTCGATTTTTTTCATTGTTTAGGAATGGCTCAGATACTGCTGCTTTGTTTGATCAAATTTTTTTCAAAACTGTAAGGCACAACTGAGTGGACACCATTCGATAAATTCAGCTGGTTTTCGGTAAAAATTTTAACGGCTGATGAGAGATTTTGGTCTGGTAGTGTCGTTTTAAGGATGGCCCACAGCGCCTGACGGCGATCTGCGCTTCGAGGCGGCAGCGTCTCACCGTTTCAAGTTGAAAACTTCCACATTTCAGGCTCTGTTGACACAGTAAGTCGTCAGAGAACAGAGAACTTTCAGAAGAAGTCGGCATAAGGAGTTTATTCGGACATTCCATTGTTAACAGACATTTTGTAATGAAAGAACGTGTGGGCAGTCGCATGTCGGGCCGGACCTGACCGCGGGGGGTCGCGACAGGAAAAACACCTCCGTTGGAAACCTTAACGGACAAGTTGGAACATGCTCAAGCTGTTAAACAATTTCTCAGTTACTTGTTGAAAGCCATCAAAAGCCACCTGAATTTTACAAATGGTTTTCAACACTGAGGTGTTTTTCCTGTCGCGGCGCACACAGATTTGCCGAGCCGTCACGGAAACGACTCGGCGAATTTGCGTGCACGTCTTTCATTACAAAATGTCCTTAAACAGTGGAATGTCAGCATAAAGTCCTCATGCCGGCCTCTTCTGAATCTTCTGTTCTCTCACGATGTCCTGGGTGAATTAAGCCTTAAATTAGGATGTTTTCAGGTTGAAACAGGCCGACGACGTCGCCTGGAAGCGCTGCACGGCATCCCGCTCCATGGGAAGTCCTTACACTGACACAAACACCCCATAATCTCTCATCAGCCGTTAAACTTTTCACCGAAAACCATCTTAATTTCTCAAATAGTGTCCACTCGGTTATTCCTCACAGGTCCAGAAAAATGTTGATAATTCAACGCTCGCCGTCTCGAGCAGCGCGTAAAACAAAGGAATTCAGCCAAGAGAGTGGGACCACATCTCACTCAAGGCCTGCCCACAGGGAAATGACGTCACCGACACGCGTGAAAAAACTCACGCATGCGCACGAGGGTTCAAGCATGATTGGTGTAATCGCACGTAATTCAAATCCATGTAGTTTTTTAAAAAAATAAAAAAGGTAGAATACTTTTCTGATAGACCTCGTATATCATACACACCAGCTATTTACTGCACAAACTAATAAATACTAGTATAGTTATTTACATTGAAGAGTACTGGAGGGAAATATCCACAGAACTACAGCAGAATGAAAGTCAGACGCATACTGACTAGGCCATTTCTCATTTCTACTATTGTGGATGACTTGAGTGTAGCTATGAAGTGAGAATCAAAAGCCCTTCTGAACTAGGCTATTTTTTTTTAGCTACTCAGTGAAAGCAGTTACCACACATTACCATGTAGATTTTGGAAAATGTTCAGAGCAGTTGATCCCTCCTGGTGTACATACAATAGCAGCAGAGTCCATGGTGATTTTCCAGAAGTGAAACTGGGTCACAATTGACCTTATGGTGCATAGGGAGGTAAATGTCAGTGATTATTTTGGAGCTTACTACAAAGTCCCTGCCTTGACTGGCAAACAAATATTACAATGTAGGACAGGACAAAAAAGTTTTAATGTTCTGTTTATCAGTTTGATATTCCAAAGCAGTGCAGTTACGAAAGGTTGTTGACCTCTTCCTAAAGATCATGTGCAGAATGACATTTCAGTGGTTGGTTTGTGAAATACCCAAGTATATAAATAAAATAAAGTTCTAGAGAAGTCCATTGCACAAGGATTCAGACTGAAACACACTGAAAACATGATCAAGTCTGGCTTAACAGTCATACCTGCAGGACTAATTTCGCAGTCATTCAAGGTCACAAAAGGTCAGGTAAGATTTTTCCATAGCCATGATATTTAAAACAAGATATTAGATATTATATAAAACTTGACATATTTTGAAAAAGGATTAGGAACTCAAACTAAAGTTCAACGGAGCAATCTGAAAGGTCAATGACCTCTTAAGTTCACAAGAGGTCAAGTACATCCTGGAAAATTGGTGATTAGAATTCGAAATATTCAAATCTAGAAAACTGGACAATTATGTAAGTATTTTGTGGATTCTGAATGAGCTCAGATTGATAATTCATGCTCAAAGTGGGATTTCTAGTGGAGTCAACCAGTACAAAGGTTGATGACCTCTCAAGGTCACCAGAGGACAGATACAGTTTGGGAAATGGCAGATTTGGAATCAGCACACCCAGATTGACAAAGTAAGACCATTTGCCAACTTTTTCCTCACATTTGCCTGTATTTCTTTAAATAAAGCCCTTTCCTCAGTTTGGCACCAGTCTATTATGAGTACTGATGAGCTACGAGATACCTGAATTTCCCCTAGGGGATTAATAAAGTATCTATTTAGGTGAGGACCAGTGAACGTCCTGTGTTGAATTATGTCAAACAATATGCACAATGACCATTCGGGACGGGACGATGTACTTATGTCTCGATAGCATCACGACACTTGAGTATGCCTGGATGTAAGGATGACATGACGTTAAAAACTGACAGGCTAAACAAGTTGCTTGTTAAAAACTGTTGCTAATCGTGGGGTCCTGGTGGCTTTAAGGTCACACTTGTATCTTAAAATGTGACAAAAATGAAGCAGAAACATCTGCAATATATTAATCATATGAAAAATGTACCTGGTTACTGCAACAAGTCAGTTTTCAGTCATCCAATCTCAATCAGTATCTACAAGGACAGTGTCCAAATTAACATTTTCCACAACAATTCACCTGCATTGTCTCAGTACACCCAGCAATAAATCTAACCCGGTCTTGGCTGGCGAAATAACCTGAGTTGGACTGGCGTAACCTCCAAGGGGAGCTTCACACTATGGTAACCAGGGATAAGTACAGCCACCAACTGGCCTCAGGACTGACATAGGAATTACTTCTTACTTAAAAGTTCAAACATACACAATTATCAAACATATTGATAAAATATTTAGTGGCATGGTTTAATGATATACAGAAGAATTTTAGGGATCATTTTATACACAAAGAAAAACAATCTTCCAATAGTGTCTTGTTTTGCATCTCCCTGCTAGGGATTAATGACGAGCAATCACTGTTATTTTTCAGATTAAAAAGTTCAAACAAAATGTTTGCCAGTTCTACAAAAGTATTACTGAAGAACGAATCAAATGCAAAATGCCAAGATGCACTACACGTCTGTACAACAAAAGACAAATATTACAATAAAATGTAATTGTGCAGTATATGGCATTGTGCAATACAGGACATTACAGTTAGGGCAAATGTATAGAAGGAAAAGTCAGACACTACAAATTATTGGGGGAGCGGGGTTAAGAAGAGGGGCAGTCAGGACATCGCACAATAAAGGCATACGAAATACAGGCATCTTATACAAACCTACATGGAAAAGTTTTCAAACAAATAGGAAGCAATACTATTTCAAGCAGCAAAAATAAACATAGGCGGCAGAAGTAAATTTCACCAAGGGGGGGCTGGCTGAACTGGCTGAATGCACCACTATGGTTGCACAAGAAAGCCCCCTTCATGAGGGAGTCAAAGGCTAAAGGGTCCAGTATGATCCCCTCATCAGAAACAGTAATACTGATTTGTAGTGGTGCGCACAGCTAACCAAAAAGTTTCAATAATTGTTAATCCACTAACTGAAAAGTTATCTTTTCTAAAGTTAAACCAATAAACCCTTAAAAATTTAGCAGAACTTACAGATAAAAGCTAAACTGATAACTTTCAATATTGACTTCAGTACAATGGCAGCTACTGACACGAGTCAGCACTTCTGTCTCAGATCAGCCTTCTCTCAGCAAAAGAGACCTGGTGACCAGAGAGAACGGAAGGGGGTGGTTGTGGGGGGGGGGGGGGGGTAATCATTTTTATAACCATACAGACCTGCTGGCGCATTACTGGAATCATGCACAGGCAAACAGTTTTGATTTATGGTTAAAATTTTAAACAAACTAATTCTGGACAAGTTATTGAAATTAACTGTTGTTTTACAAAGTGAAACTATAAGCTATATGTTTTAAAGTAATGTACTAATTTTGAAGGTTTTAGCATTTAGACACATGCTGTAATACATTATGGGAGGACTAGTTTCTTGACATCGGCTGTTGGCTGGTCGGTATAACCCACAAGTTACTGAAACGTGTGGTGGGTTTTACAAATAAATCTATGTGTAAATATGTCTTTTTCTCATTTGTGTAAAAAAACAAAAAAAAACAACAAAAAAAACAAAAGCAATTTCAAAACTGAAAATTGTTTGTGTTTTAGCACTTTTAAGGTGCGTTTACACATAAGAAAGATGCGTTACGAATGTCATTTTTCTGTCATTCGTGACACATTCCTGACATTCTTAACGTGACTTAACGCATCTGAATAGGTTTCTTAATAGTGCGTGTTGGTGCGTGATATTCTTGATATTCGTGGAGCATGTTTTTGCCTGTCAAAAAATCTTCCACGAATGTCACGCACCACCCTCATTTCGCCTCACGTCGTGGAGGTCGCAATTGAGCACGTTGATCCGTCTTGATGAGTATTGATCCTTAATAGAACGTGACGATGTTCGTAGTGGTTCCTGTGATGGTTCTTGCAGCCCAAACTGTCACGCGTTACTACAAATTGACACGGAAACTGTCAAGTTTTGACACGACTTGCAACGCGGCGTCACGACAAATCAGTTTTCTGTCACATGCGCATAATTAAACTCGGCTCCACAGTGTTCAGTTTGATGCAGTATGCCGAAGAGGAACGGTGACGCAAAGTCGGCCAAGTGTCGTTCCACAGCTCCTGCTGAAGCTCCTCAGGACGTTCCTGCAGGTGTTCCACCTGCTGTTGTAACCAATGAGCAGGAGAACGAGTCTGAGCCAGAGGAACCAGAGGGCCGAGAGGAGCCTCACGTGCAGCCAGACATCTCTGCACCTCCTCCAGTCCGGCGGAGGAAGAAGCATGCGCACAATTAAACCCTGCTGCACCGCATTCAGTTTGATTGCTGACACCAAGTCGACTAAAAGTCTCATTTCAGTGCTCTTCAGCGCACTCCTGCAGGTGTTCCACCTGCTGCATGTGCCTGATGTTTGGGAAAACGCGCGAGACGAGAGCCGCATGAAGCCACACATCTGGCTCTGTCAGTTTCCTGCTCCTCCTCTCTGCGCCACTCCATGGCACAGAGCCCAACTACGCATGCAGTCACAAAGTTCTTCTGAAAAACTGGCGCGATCTGAATATGGGTGTGTGTCTGGAGACAATTCACCTCGTTCATGTGACAAAACTTAACGATGCGCTGTTACACGCAATAGCGCGCAACAACGCGGACCATTGTTCTTGACCGTGCACAATGGTTCCTGATAATTCTCCAGAAACACGTGCCATTAATCCTAACGTGTGGTAACAGGTTGCAGCAGTTCCTGAGGACACCTGACGACTCTTCCCCGAATCATCACATTCGTGATCAGCGGCCAAGAATGTATACTTCGTGGCATTCATGACTTGTCGTTATGTGTAAATGCAGAATTAGCAAATGTATGGCAACTGCTGTCAAGACTATATGCTCATACCAAAAAGGTTATACTGCCATGAACACTGCTAAAAGTGCTGAATCATAAACAGAATTTTCAGTTTTGAAATTGCCTTTTTTTTCTTTTTACAAATTAAACAAATTACATATTTACACAGATTTATTTGTAAAACCCACCACACATTTCAGTAACTTCGTTATACCAACCAACTAACCACTGTTGCCAGGAAACTAGTCTTCCCATAATGCATTGCAGCATGTGTGTCTAAACGCTAAAACCTACAAAATTAGTGCATTACTTTAAAATTGACATTTTCATTTTGTAAAAAGACAGACAATGTTAATTTCAATAACTGGCAGTCTTAGGTGGTGAAAGTTGGGCCTACAGTATGCTGGAAGACTGCAGGGCCAAGAACAGAGTAACCCTGTGAAGCATTTGCTGGAGGAGAACAGGGAGTTTGTTACCGACTTTCAGATAATGTCAGTATTCACTACAGAAGTTATAGCCTTGTGCTCTAGAATGAGTGGGCATAATTGGGCCTCAATATGCCTTGATTTGTTCAGATTCAGCTGCTGCTTTAAAGGCTTTGGAGGCTGGAGTGCCACGGGTGGGTGCTGACTTAATTTTTGAAATTTTAGTTGCTCTAAAAAGAGCTGATATGGAGGGCTTGTCTGTTGCTTTTATGTGGGAACCGGCCCACGTGGGAGTGGTGGGCAATGAGGTGGCGGACCTGACTGCCAAGCAGGCTCTGAGGCAGGATTTTATCAGTGTGTTTACAACATTAGGATTCTTGGAGTACTGTAGCATGGTGGCCCGCAAGGTGTTGAGTCAGTGGCAGCAAGAGTGGGACTCTGAGAAGAGAGGGAGGTATTACCATAGACTGCAAAGGGATGTTAAAGAGGGAGACACCAGTAGGGGGAAAAGCAGGTCAGAGCAAGTGATTTTTTTTCAAGGTTAAGGCTGGGACATTGTGGCCAGGCTCCTGACCTGTGTTTGAATGGAAAAAGGACTAATGCAGTCTGCTCGTGTGGAAAAGAAGAAACTGTAAAGCATGTCTTGATGGAGTGTGTCACCTATAAAGTGGAGAGAGGGCGCCTCTATAAAAGAATCACTGAGTTAGGCATTGAACAAAATCTCTCTGAAGACTCTTCTTGGCCCAAATAGCCACAAAGATGAAGTTGTGGCCGCTGTTGTATCATTTATTTATTGTACAAATTTCCATCTAAAGATTTGAGTAAATCAGCGTAGTACTGACAGCAACACGTCTGGAGGCGTCTAGTCTGCCGGAAACATAAAAGAAGAAGGTCTGTATGGTGTTAAAAATAAATCATCTTTTTATTTTCTTCCTCTTCCTTTCTCTCTGGTAGTCAGCTCTCTTTTGCCTGCAGAGAATAGAGCTCTACCATTCATGCCTATCCATCTGCTGCAAAACATGTAACAGGCAGGGACTTAAAATCTTTGATTTTAGATTTAACAAATGTTCTTAACTGTTAAGCTTTATTCACTATGCCTGCAAAAATATGTTAGTGGTCTAAAGGTTATCGGAACTAAATTTATTGGAAGCTAATTGGTCCACTGATGGTTTTAGCGGAACTATGCCCACCACTGCTGATTTGCAAGATAGGGGAGGACTACAAAGACTCAAAGCCCACCATGGCACATCTAAAATGGAATCCAAGAGGTCAAAAGCAACAGTGCTGTATTTAAAACACAGAATTTGCTGATATGAAAAGAAATAAATGGGGGGACGGAATTTGACAAATGTTCTACAAACTGTAAACATTAAAATACCAGTACACTGATGTCTTTAGAGCAAATACAGCAACAACTCAGTGCAGTGAAGAAACCTATTACCACACAAAAAATGACCATCTGTAATACATTATACCTTATCTGGGTGGGCGTCTTGCAGTTACCTCATAAAAATTCCAAAACTCAGGTTGAACAATTCCCCAGCCCCCTAACCCCCCTTCCACCGCCTATGATAAAGGCAGAAGTATTTATGTCTACAGGCAAAATAAAAAGCTGATAGTTAAATAAAAAATGATCGTGGATTCAACTAATTCCTACTCATGTCTGATATTTAACAGACCTTTCAAACATCATGCTGTATCAGACTAATGGCTAGCATTTCAAAAAATGCAAAAAAAAAAAGTTAAAAAATACTGTTTCAAAATAGCATTTTTACAGTCAGGTCCAAGGGACCTTAGGGCCAATGTACACCATAACGACAAAATCGAAATTAATCAGTCAAGATATACTTGTGGGAAAGTTCAGGTTTAATTCAAGGAGTGTCAAATATATTACTATTCAGGAATTACATCCATTTTTATCTGCAGTTTCTCCATTTTCAGAGGTTACCCTAAGCCAGGATTTCAGATAGACTTGCCAGAAGGCACATGGGAGACTGAGACCTAAATGTTATCTCCTCTGAGGATGGGTTATGTTGACTTAAAATTAGGGAATAACCCGTTGTGTCTGATGATTTGCGAACGTTAATGCTGGATTTTATGGTGGTTAATTGAGTTTTAAAACGGATATCTGCAACCTTAAAATCCAGCATTAACGTCCGCAAATCATCACACAAGGGGGTTATTCCCATTCTAATCCAATTCCATCTTTTGCACGGTTTACTTTTCTGGAAGTAATTCAACCAAAAGACCACTTCACGGGTGAAGGCTACATCTAAACCTGCATAATAACATAGTTCGATAACTGTTACACAGACCGTAGTTTTAGGGAAATTTTGCTAGATTCCTGGTCCCGAGTTGTCAAATAATCACCGTTAGTATTGTATTTATCGGTTATCACAGTAGTAATTGCAATACTTACATTGGTCGGCAAAGCTTACCGCAGCAACAGCATCTTCATGCCAAACTGGAAATTCTGTGAACAGACCCACAGATTTCTCTATCTGGTCAACTGCATTGAGTAATTCTGTATCAGATTCCACATCAATACTTAAATATGATAGATTAAATTCACCCATTTCAGCATTGTCATTGCTCCACCAGTTTTTCTCACGCTCTTCTTCTTCGTGTTTAATGGCAGTTGGCAACCTTCTCTCGCTCTCAGCTGACAGCGTCATTACTGACATCTGCCTAGCAATGTGGTCAGGGTGCAGAGTAACACATCAAATGTGAAACTGTAGAATATTTTGCCACTGTCAATGCTATATTTTATGGTTGAAATCTCACACGATTAACCAATCACATTTGCGGAACAAATGTAATTGGATTAGAATTATATATATATTGTGGCATTTTTGATATTATAATTTGTGTAAATTTATTAATTATTAAAATAACATGGGACAAAATGATACAATAATGCAATAACATTCAAATGTGGTCCAAAACCATGTGAGGGGGACTTGGATGCTGTCACTGTTTAAAATCCTTATTGGGAGCAGCGAGAAAAAAGAAAATATGTTGTGTCCCTTGAAAGCACCTGATTTCCGAAGATCGCAGGAAAGTGTCCATGGCACAATTACACAGCACCAGAAGGAGCATGGAAGGAGGAAAAGTCCAAGACATATTCAGTGACTGAGAAATGTTCAATTATCCATCTCATATATATATATGTTCTTAATTCCTAAATGATTGATATTTTTTGTTAAACACCATTAATTAGAGGTAAGAGTCTACAGCACAAGCACATGTTGACTGTATCATTTCAACTCTATTGTGGTGGTGAAGAGGCCAAAAATTAAAAACACTGTCCTAATAATTATGGACCTGACTGCACATATTTCAGTTCATATTATCAGACAAAAAAAAGTTTTAGCAGCAAGTAAAAATCTATTAGGAACAAATATTTCACAGTTTGCAAAGGTGGGTGGAACAGCCTACTCATCAGCCTACCAGGATGATGACAGTTCATGACATTGTATGAAAATGCCAGAGAACAAACAGGTGGGATATTACTGATTGTGCAACAGACTTTAGGATACATTTGCAGCTTAATCAGACTTGGTAATCTCACATAGATAATTTATGTAAACCTGTTTACCAATGATCATCACAAAAGTTACTATCTACACTGAATCCATAACAAAATACCTGGTGTAGGGTCTTACTCACATAATACTGCTGGTGAATATTGAAGCTTAATGGAAATCAATCCTCAAATCAAACACGCAGCATTAAGGAGATGCTTTGACTTCAAGGATGCATAAGGCTTCATCTCGCCAGAAATAACTTGCATCCTGTTGCACTGCGGAAAGCTTTTCTCTGAAAATGCTTATTAACAGAAGGCCAAACAAATGTTAAAACAAATGTTAGACTAACTCCCATATACACATTTTAAAAAGCACTGGACTACAAACGATGGGATGAACAAACCAGTTTACTCAGAAGGCGGCATTGGAACTCAACCACCTTCCCAATGCAGTCAATGGCTGTTTAGTTACCTCAACTCCACCTAATTGAGGCTGCAGCAGCTCAAGTAATTGATGGTTTTCCCCTCTCCAGGCATCGGGGCAGTGTCATTATTATCCAACTTGTTCTGCTTGGCCCCTCGAATGAGTTTGCAGGCCAGATCGAGGAAGAGTTTCTCGACGTTGTCAGACTCTTTGGCTGAGGTTTCAAGATACAACATGCTTTGAGCCTCAGCAAAGTCCTCAGCCCTCTGTCGGAGAACCTCCCTCTTCTCTGCAAGATCAATTTTATTACCTGGAAGACATACAAAATCTCTATCGGTAAGTAACATTTGCTTAACAGATTTTCATCCTGAATACTGGAGGGTGAGTCTGTGTCTGAGACACAGATGGAAGCAGAGGCGTATGTGTGTGAGGCATGCCTTGTTTGTAGAAGGACCGTGTCAGCTACCCCCCCAGACAAAACAAGAGAAATTAGACTTTGGAATTACTGGTTTTGTGTCATCTAGAGTACATGAAATGGCGTAGTTCCAAATTAGAGGTGTTCCACCTTGCGTGGCATGATGCTACCTCACAACGAGGTTATGGGTTCAATTCCCACCTGTGGCCTTTCTGCATGGAGTTTGCATGTTCTGCCCGTGTTTGCGTGGGTTTCCTCCAGGTGCTCTGGTTTTCTCCCACATCCAAAGACATGCGGGTTAGGTGGACTGGAATCTTTGGATTGTCCGTAGGTGTGCGAATCGATTTTCGATTGAAAGCGCTCTGGGAAATAGTTATATTACTTAAAAAATGTTTATGTTTAAGAAAATGGAGCTTTACAAGGTTAATCAAGTGATTCTAAAGATGTAAATTTACTTATCTGCTTTGCTCGTTCACAGTTGGCTGGCAGTTTAGTGAAGTGCTGGTGAGTAGTCGGCAGATACCGCTGCTCCGCTTCTTTTAGCTCTGGGTGATGGCGTCGCATGTGGGCTTGTGGATTTGAAGCGTTTCCGAAGTACTTGACTTTCATTTTGCAGATTTTGCACACTGCGTAAGTCATGTCAAGCTCCTTCTTACGCAGTAAATAATAAAATCCAAAATGCGCCTAAACATTTGCCTTCAGCAAAGACGGTGCTGGCTGAATTAGCTCATCATCCGCCATGCTAAGCTGCAGCTCACGAATGTTTGAAGCACGCCGGATTCTCCCCTCGCGGGGACGCTGTAGTACAAAGGCCGTTGCCTGACAAACACTACACGCAGCAATTAAGTAAGAAAATTTTTAAAAGATGCTTTTTAAAAATTGATTCTTGAACATTTTGGATCGACTCAATAAATAAGAATCACGATTCGGACGTGAATCGATTTTTTGTGTTTGTGGCCCTGTGACAGACTGGTATCCTGTCCTGAGTGTACCCCACCACACGCGCTATGACTGCTGGGATTAGCTCCAGCCCCCCCGCAACCCTTAATTGGACTAAGCGGTTGAAGATGAGTGTGTGAGTGTGTGTGCATAACTCAAAGTTTTTGTTTGACACGGTACCATTTCTCATTCATGGACAACCACCTGTTAGTTGTTCACCTTTTTCAGCACAGGACTTCTTGGATTATTTCGAGAAGAAAATAGAACACATTAGGTTGAGCATATCTCAGCATGCCTTGGCCCAGTCACTGCACCCTAATATGGAACTGGGTGCTACCACTGAGTAGTGGATCAGATAACTAACAATTGTTCATTTCTGGAAACAAACAAATGTAATAGTTTGCACCATGTGTCATGCTGAGTTATGTTATGGGGCAACATACAGCAGTGTTCAGAATAATAGTAGTGCTATGTAACTAAAAAGATTAATCCAGGTTTTGAGTATATTTCTTATTGTTACATGGGAAACAAGGTACCAGTAGATTCAGTAGATTCTCACAAATCCAACAAGACCAAGCATTCATGATAAGAACACTCTTAAGGCTATGAAATTGGGCTATTAGTAAAAAAAAAGCAGAAAAGGGGGTGTTCACAATAATAGTAGTGTGGCATTCAGTCAGTGAGTTCGTCAATTTTGTGGAACCAACAGGTGTGAATCAGGTGTCCCCTATTTAAGGATGAAGCCAGCACCTGTTGAACATGCTTTTCTCTTTGAAAGCCTGAGGAAAATGGGACGTTCAAGACATTGTTCAGAAGAACAGCGTAGTTTGATTAAAAAGTTGATTGGAGAGGGGAAAACTTATACGCAGGTGCAAAAAATTATAGGCTGTTCATTTACAAATGATCTCCAATGCTTTAAAATGGACAAAAAAATAAAAATAAAAAAAAAATAAAACACACAGACACGCATGGAAGAAAATGGAAAACAACTATCAAAATGGATAGAAGAATAACCAGAATGGCAAAGGCTCACCCATTGATCAGCTCCAGGATGATCAAAGACAGTGTGGAGTTACCTGTAAGTGCTGTGACAGAAGACGCCTGTGTGAAGCTAATTTATTTGCAAGAATCCCCCGCAAAGTCCCTCTGTTAAATAAAAAACATGTGCAGAAGAGGTTACAATTTGCCAAAGAACACATCAACTGGCCTAAAGAGAAATGGAGGAATATTTTGTGGACTGATGACAGCAAAATTGTTCTTTTTGGGTCCAAGGGCAGCAGACAGTTTGTGAGACGACCCCCAAACTCTGAATTCAAGCCACAGTTCACAGTGAAGACAGTGAAGCATGGTGGTGCAAGCATCATGATATGGGCATGTTACTCCTACTATGATGTTGGGCCTATATATTGCATACCAGGTATCATGGATTAGTTTGGATGTGTCAAAATACTTGAAGAGGTCATGTTGCCTTACGCTGAGGAGGACATGCCCTTGAAATCAGTGTTTCAACAAGACAATGACCCCAAGCACACTAGTAAATTAGCAAAATATTGGTTCCAAACCAACAACATTAGTGCCTTGCAGATGTGAAGAAATCCTTGTCCTACCTTGTTTCCCATGTAACAATAAGAAATATACTCAAAACCTGGATTAATCTTTTTAGTCACATAGCACTACTATTATTCTGAACACTACTGTATGTCACAGAATCCAATGGACGTTGACCTTATTTGACCTTTACTTTGGAGACCAAGCATTCAACAGTCAAAACTATTCCATTTATTAATTCTACTAGCACAACTAATAATTTGCACCACTTTTTACCAAAATTTGAGCAACTTTAACTTTTGACCCCTGTACAAACTGAAATTGACCTGTCACCATTCTTACTGTTTTTAACCCCATAACTCTGTAACATTCAGTCACAGATAGTCCAAACTATACCTTTTTGGAATCTCTGTGATCAGACAAATAATGTAGTATAGTTTTCAACATGATTAGAGCATTTGCAAATTTTGACCCCTGTGTAAATCTTCAATTGACCCTACCTGGCTGCCTATTGAAAATTTAGGTGGCTAACGTGCTTTTGCAAAAGAATAATGTCCAAGGAGTATTTGCAACAAATTTGGTGCTTGTTTCATCAATTGAAAGATTCCTTTGTAAATATTTTTGCTTCACTATGAGGTGTTACCTAGATTTACAGAATTTAATAATATTTCACTAGACGCGCTGAAGAAACTCCTTGCACATGCCAACAAAACTGTTTAAAGACCTATGGCCTATTCTTGGGCTGACTGTGCTGGAAATTATTAATCTCTGACCAACTTCTGGATCTTTCCTAAATGTTTTAAATCGGCAGTGATTAAACCATTACTTAAGAAATCTAATCTTGACCCTAGTGTATTGAAAAATTATAGGCTAATATCAAATCTACCATTCTGTTCCAAAATTCTGGAAAAAAAAAGTGTTTTCACGGCAGCTCGTGGACCACCTCAATGAGAATAATCTTTTTGAGCCATTGCAGTATGCTTTTAGAAAATATCACCCCACAGAGACAGCGCTCAATAAAGTAGTGAATGACCTTCTGTGATCAATGGATTTAGACACCACTACGGTTTTGTTGTTGTTAGATCTTAGTGCTGCATTTGATACCGTGGATTATCATATTTGCTCGATAAAATGGAGAATCTTTGTGGGATTACTGAAGTGCCCTTGCGTGGTTGACGTCATACCTGTCCAGTCGTTCTCAATGGGTTTGGTATAATAACACTACCTCTAACCTCTCCCTTTATGTAGCACCCCTTGGGTGTATACTGAAGAGTTTTGGGATCAACTTTCACTGTTATAATGATACTCAGTTGTACATGCGGATAAATGTGGGATATCTTTGATAATGACAATGAGCACGCACTTCTGTCTTTGAACATTTTGCCCCCTGCAGGAAGGTCTTGTTTACTACACAGCTTCCAGCACAGGAGCAAGCTGAGAGCAGCCAAAGCCCAGCTCTCTACTAATCACAACACTCCGGTCAGGCAGAGGTCTTGGAAAATAAAACAGTGCTGACTTATGGTTTTGATTTATAAATAACATTAATACCGATAGAATAACTCCATTAATGTCATTTCTGTCATGTGTACAAAGTTAAAATATAACATATCTCTTAATGTTGAATAATGCACTAATTCTGAGGTTTTGTAACAAACAGACAGATCGCAAAGGATTCTGGGTAAAATGTGCCTCTGCTAAACACTGATTGGTTCAGTCATTCATTATGTAAACCAACACGTTAATGTGATGTGTGTTAGTGTTTACAGATAAATGTGCTTTTGTAAAATATTCCATTTTTTATTTGTAAAAACAGGCATTTTTACAGAGTCCTGGAAGTGTCATCGCAAAATGTTTTGCATGTGGAGAGAATGTGCGCTCATTTTATTAGTGCTGTGCGCACATTTTATGATAATGTGCGCACGTTTTATTATATTGTAAAACGTGCACTCAATATTGGCTTGACACAAATGTTGGCTTTACACTGTGCGAGTTTTGGCCCTTTTTCAGATGTTTTTCATTCGTGCGAGAATTTTTTTGGACTGAGTTTCAGGTTAATCGCGCGTCCTGCATCGTGTAGTGTACATGGAGCAACAAGCTGCGTTTAACATCTCATGACCACCTCCTGATCACCGATCGTATGGTCGAATGAAAATTAAACCTGTTTGATATTATTCTGGTCGGCCGTCCTGAGGGTATTCTGCTGTTGAAGAGCAACAAGCGTCCAACCGCTCGCACTGTGCATGTGCAAATAGCGCAGAGCTGTCTTTTAATGTTTCTTTTTGTTGTTTTGTTTTTAAACTTTGATGTCTCCCATCGAGAGTTTTTGTAAATTAAGTTTGAAAATAAAGCTTAGGTTTTGCTTCTGGAAACACGAGTCGACGTGTGGTTTTTGAACGTACAATGTGTGTGAGAACATAAATCGGGCGCTCTGAACTTTTACACCGTGCGGTTCTGTGGTACAGTTTGAACTGAAAGAGTACAGTGATTAAAAATATCATACAGTGTCTGCCCAGCTTCAGGACAAATAATGGCAAGTAGATGGCAGTAGAGACCACGAAAACTTGCCAAAACAAAATTCCAGATAATCCGTGTCTGCTACCTTTAAGATGCGTGGAATTTAACAAAAGTAAATACAATGACAACATCTATAAATCCAGAGAATATATTCACAAGCGTTTTAGGCACTAGAGTTTAATGCTGTTGTCCGTGGAGCCTGAACAGAGTGTCTGAAATGCATTTGTCCTGTCGTGAACGTACTGAGATTACCCTATCCTACCCATAATGCACTGCTGGGCACAGCATGTGCTCACTAAAACCTTAAAAATTAGCGCATTACTTTAAAACTAAAACATATATCAGATATTTTCACTTTATAAAACTTCAGATGTGACAGTAATTTTAAATACCTTGTCCGAAATTAGTCTGGTTAAAATTTGAACTTGAATGAAACTTGAATTTGAAGTTAAAAATGTATGCCTCTGGATGACTTGGGTGATATTGCCAGCGTATCAGTATGGTGTTAAAAGAAATGTTTTTGTTTTTTTTGTGACTGGTTCTCCTTTGCCTGCAGAGGATAGAGCAGTTTCTCATAGAAGCAGCTCTCTTCTGTTTGCAGAGGGTAGAACTATACATCTGTTAGGAAACTTTTAACAGGTAGGTTAAAAGTAACAATGATTTTAAATTTTAAAAATGTTTGTTGCTGTTCAGCTTTGTTTACTACGTTATCGAACAAAAATTTATCGGAAGATAATTAATCCGATAATGGTTTTTAAAAAGTTATCTAAAAAGATAATCCGATAATGAAAACATTATCTTCAATAATTATCTGTTATCGGATTATCAGAACTGTGCCCAGCACTGGCATTAGGGGTCTCCAACTGGTTCAGAATGCTGCTGCCAGACTTTTGACATGAAGCAGAAGGTTTAAACATATTACACCCATTCTGGATTCTTTGCACTGGCTTCCTGTCTCTGTAAGAGCAGATTTTAAGGTCTTGCTGCTAACCCATAAAATTTTTCATGGACTGGCACCTTCTTACCTGGCCCATTTGGCGAAGCCCTACGTACTAGCCCGGGTTCTGTGATCGCAGGATGCAGGACTACTGTGTGTTCCGAAGGTGAAGAAGAAATCAGCGGGGGTCAAAGATCCTTCTCTTATCATGCACCCGCTCTATGGAGCAGTCTCCCTACAACCATGAGGCACTCAGATTTCATGGCCTTTTTCAAGTCAAGACTAAAAATGTATTTTTACTCCCTTTCTTATGAATAGATTTTTTTATCTGTATTATTCTTTTACTTCTGTCTTTTAATTATGTATTTGAATATTTAAATGTACTCACTTGTTTTAAAATTGATTTTGAACTCTCTTGTATGAGGCAACCTTTGTCATGTCAATTGATTAAATTGAATTAAATTAAGTCAAGAACTGTTTCTTGGATGAGCTCACTATGTATTTGGAAAAAAAAAATTTACACAATATCCATGAAAATACACAGTGTTATTATCAGTCAGTACTTTTCCTCACAAGCAATCATACACCTAATGAGAAAACAATTCTGTTGCTGACGTACAAAGCACTTTTTCCTCACCGACTAATATAGTCACCACTTGGTTGCTGGCGTACTGCTCAATCTCCCTCAACCACTCGGGAAGGCACCTGAAGGAGTCCTCACAGGTAATGTCATATGTAAGGATGAGGGCATTGGCACTACGGTAGTAACTCTGAGTAATGGAGCGAAATCTCTCCTGTCCAGCCGTGTCCCATATCTGCAACTGAAAAAGACATAGAAATAGGCAGCTGTATATTTAAACATACTATGAATGATTTCTGTGCCACTAGATGTCACACTTGTCTAAGACTACAGGATATAAACAAGCTTTCTCCTTCAGCCACTCCTACTCCCCTACCTCCCACTTCTGCACCGAGCAGAACAATTGGCAATTACAGTTTTAACAGGTCTAATATGTAGTTCTCTGTGATCAGTGCTGAACACTCGAGCAGTGCAAGTGAGTCTTGCATTTGCAGTACTGATAAAAGTTTTGGTTCAATCAGGTTCAATCCATTCTGTAAATCCACTTTTAAGTTTCCTTTTATCTGTTTCACCCTGTATTTCTAATACAGGGTGTCTTCTGTATTTCTGTACTAATTCAGATCAGGGAGACAGACACCCTCTCTACTTTTAAGATTAGGCTTAAAACTTTCCTTTTTGCTAAAGCTTATAGTTAGGGCTGGATCAGGTGACCCTGAACCATCCCTTAGTTATGCTGCTATAGACTTAGACTGCTGGGGGGTTCCCATGATGCACTGAGTGTTTCTTTCTCTTTTTGCTCTGAATGCACCACTCTGCATTTAATCATTAGTGACTGATCTCTGCTCCCCTCCACAGCATGTCTTTTTCCTGGTTCTCTCCCTCAGCCCCAACCAGTCCCAGCAGAAGACTGCCCTTCCCTGAGACTGGTTCTGCTGGAGGTTTCTTCCTGTTAAAAGGGAGTTTTTCCTTTCCACTGTTGCCAAGTGCTTGCTCACAGGGGGTCGTTTTGACCGTTGGGGTTTTTCCGTAATTATTGTATGGCCTTGCCTTACAATATAAGGCGCCTTGGGGCAACTGTTTGTTGTGATTTGGCGCTATACAAATAAAATTGATTTGATTTATTTGCTAGCTTAACATGTTTGGTTCACGTTCATGTCCAATGGCCTTTAGTGAACAGAGCACACTGAGCTTGTGCATCTGTGCGGATTCATACACAAGTTTTTAAAAATGCTAATGTGTGCTGCCTAATGGATGAACAGTTCAAGTACAGTCTGTGTGAGACACCCTTGGTCCAAAATAGACTGACAGAAGAAAAGAATTCATTGAATGGACAGCCATCTGTTGATGGAGATTTTGCAGCCATGGAAACCCAATGTTAAAAAGACAAATTTTGTTAATTTCAGTAAGTGTGCAATGTTTCACATTGTGACAGCAGCTTTCTCATAGCAGTTCCCCTGTTCTACCACTAGATGTTGTGTGTGTGCGCACAATCAGAGCTGTACGTATATTTACACACGTTTCAAAATGTAAATACAAGTTGATAAATCCATACTTTAAAGTATGTTTAAGCACAAATCTGTGCATACGAATGGCTGATAAATAAGGCTCGTGGTACTAAAGACATCCAGTCACCACGTTAGGTCACTGGTTAGCTTCCAGGGCCTGGTTTCATAAAGCAGTCTAATTATTGAAGTTTCCTAAACTTACTTAGTACACTACGAAATACGGTACCCACTTTCCTCAAATCGGCCAGTGTCAGTGCTGCACTTCATTTCATAATACTGTTGCAACTGGGCACACCCAGACTGCTCTGCCCAATACATATCCAGTATATATGGCAGGGGTGGCCAAGTTCGGTCCTCGAGAGCCACATTCCTGACACTCTTAGTTGTCTCCGTGCTCCAACACACCTGAATCCAATGAAAGACTCGTTAGCAGACTTTTAATGAGCCTTTCATTGAATTCAGGTGTGTTGGAGTAGGGAGACAACTAAGAGTGTCAGGAATGTGGCTCTCGAAGACCGAACTTGGCCACCCCTGATATATGGTGTTCATTACATGGAAAACCATACAAAAGCATTGGGATTTTGCTTTAGTCCGGTGAGTGCGGGTATCCGGTTTATATGATGACAGTTTAGGTGAATTTTACTGTTTTTTTTTTTTTGTTTTTTTTTTTTAATTGTTGTAGTGTAGGTTTTACCCAAGGCATCAAATATGACCATGGGTATTGCGAAGGCTTTTTGTCCATCCATCCATGCTCAGCCTAAGTCCAGTCCTATTACTGCCAGAGTCTTCAAATTGACAGGTAACATTCTTGGGAGACAGTCCTTGGACAAGATCAAAGATGGCTAACCTTGACCTATTTTAAGAGGTTAAAAAGTCACATTCAGTTTCAATCTGTTCAGTTTTATTTCTGAGTGGCAGGAATGATAGCCAATCAGAGAAGAGCTGCACCGTAACGTCAGTGGCTGGTCTCTCCAAAAATCGCTTCGTTTTGTGTGTTCATATACATGTTTCTCATATGCAGTGAGGCAAATAAGTATTTGATACACTGTCGATTTTTCAAGTTTTCCTACCTATAAAGAATGTAGAGGTCTGTAATTTTTATCGTAGGTACACGTCAACTGTGAGAGACAGAACCTAAAAAAGAAACTCAGAAAATCACACTATGATTTTTTAAAATAATTAATTTGCATGTTATTGCATGGAATAAGTATTTGATCACCTACCAAGAAGCAAGAATTCTGGCTCTCACAGACCTATTAGTTTCCCACCCCCTTCAGAGTAAAGCAAGGTGACGTGCTTTCCCCCACTTTATTTGCTTTGTATGTAAACGATTTGTCATTAGAAATTAAGAAAGCTAATTTAGGTATACCAATTGAAGATATTAATTTAAGTATTATTTTATATGTAGATGATATTGCTTTGGTAGCAGAAACTGAGGAGAATTTGCAAGAAAATCGTGTAATAAATGGAGGTTGTAATCAACCAAGAAAAACACAAATTATACACTTCCAAAGGAAGTCAGAACAACAGAGTAATCAGTTCTATTTCTTTGAATTATACTTCGTATTATAAGTACTTAGGTTTTATTTTTTTATTTATTTTTAGTTTTTCTGAAGGAATGAGAGTATTATCAAACTCTGCAGGTAGAGCACTGGGAGATGTGCTGAGTAAAACCAAGTCATGCCCAGATCTCGGCTTTGGTACATTTACAAAATTGTATAACTCTGTGGTTGAATCAGTTCTGTTGTATGCAGCAGGAGTATGGGGCTTTGAGGAGGCCAAGGAATGTAAGGCCATTCAGACTCTGGCCATAAGGTGCTTCCTTGGAGTGCACAAGTACACTACCAAGTTAGCTATTGAAGGGGATAAGTGGTTAGATTGTGGAACCGCCTAACCTAACTGCCAGAGGAAAGGCTCACCAGAAAGATTTTTAATTGGAACAAAATGCACAATCATCCATAGATAAGGGAAGTCTCTAACTTTTTCTTGTACTGGGTTAAGTATGTATTTTACCATTTACAGTGTAGTATAAAGATTATTAAACAGAAATTGGCAATTAAATGTCAAGAGCAATGGGAGGAGGACATTTGGAAAAAACCCAAGCTAATAAATGATGTTTATATGCACTGAACCATATGCTGCATCCAACTTGAAGAAAGGTCAAAGATCCCTTTGTGCCCAATTGAGAGCTGGCATCTTGCCCCTGGCAGTTGAGGTGGGTAGGTATCAAGGGATACCAAAGGATCAGCATTTGTGTATTTTATGTGATTTAGGAAATGTGGAGGATGAGTCACACTTTGTTTTTCATTGTTCATTGTATACTAGTCTAAGAAATGTTTTATTTGAAAAAGTACAATCCAAGCCAGGAATCCTGATTTGTTTTGGTTGTCCAAATTTAATATGTCAAGTTGGCTGTTTGAAGAAGAGGTGTTTGTTCTGGGTAAAGTTTTGGCGAAAGCATGGCAGCTGCAGTGGAGACAGCTGTACCCGCATATATGAAAAAGTTGCATGTATTTATTTAGTTTTGTTGGGAGTGTTTTATAAACCCATGGGGGCTGGGCATTATTGTATGCAGGACACTTAAATAAAAATTATCTATCAATCTATCTATCCTATTCTACACTCTTTACCTGTAATAATTGCACCTGCTTGAACTATAATTATGAGTGTTATCAATAAAATCTAAAAAAATACATCTGCTGCCAGGGGAAAACGAGCATCTCATCAGCTGCACAGTGTGCACACACACGCACAACGAGCTTTGCAGCACAAATACACACATTCCAGCTCCCAAACTTACACACTCTCAAAGTAAAAAAAAAAAAAAAAAAAAAAAAAAAACTCAAATCCTGAACACGCCAGACTCACCGTCATGTTATGGATTTATTTCCAAATTTAAACTCCTCACGATAAAAGAAGCACACGCGCGAGATCGCCGGCCCAGCGCTGGAGCAGAGCTCTGTATTGCCAAGTCCTGGAGAAGCTGGGAAGAGAAGCGTGTGATCCGATCCACTGTGCAGATCTGTGCACACAAATCTGTGGATCCACCTGCTCTAGTGTTCATACAGAACAATAAAGTCCACTTCATCATCAGACTGATCACTCACTGCTCAGACTCTGATGAAGCGCTTTGATCGTCTTCATGTAGTTTGAAAAAAAGAAAAATTTGAAGCACTGGTCCGCCTCATTATTTTGACACAAAATAAATAAATAAAAATACACAACACCACACACTAACCACACATGCCACCACACACACTAAAAACACACTCCAAGCACGACAAATATCATGCAACTTTCAAAACTGATTGCTGTCTGCTTTTCACTCCGAACGAAACCACAATTTTCCTTCGCTCAGCAACCAAATTTACATGGATTAGGATCATTGTTTATTAGGTAATATATTTTACACCAGTGATTTTTTTGGGGGGGATTTTTTTTTTTTTACTTGTTTGCTGTTGCAGACAGAGGGAGACGGAAGAAGAGTCCCATTCACAAAACGCGCCCACACACCCACAAGCACAGCCATGTGGGGTTGGTGATTTTGATTTGTTAGCTCCTGAGTTTTCCACCAATGGTAAACACCCCTTTCTCCTGCTGCAGATGAGGGAGTCCATTTTCTTTCCACCCCTCTCTCTCCTCCAGCAGAATGAGGAAATGAGTTGGGGTTTTTTGCTGCAGGTGTCTGCAAAACGTGCAGCAAATATGAGCATATTATCCAGGAAAAAAAAACAAAAAAACATGTAAATTATTAATTATAATTCAAGTTATACCTGGCCTATTAACAAAATTTTATGAAGTGGTGTACAGGATGAATTACACACATTCAACATGCATTCAAACAGACACTCAGAGTGGAGCGGATTGTGTGCTACGTCCACTAATTAGGTCATGTGACTTGACGAGGAGGGGCGTCAGTCGACTACAGAGGGTTAAAGACATGCAGGTTAGGTGAATTGGAAACTTTATACTTGTGCAGGTCTCCCTTGCAAAAGAGGTCTCAATCTCAATGGACTAACCTGGCTAAATAAAGGTTAAATTAAAATATCTATCCACCATGGTGAAGACCAAAGGGACAAACTGTAGACCTGCACAAACCTGGAATAGGCCACAGGACAATAGGCAAGCAGCTTGGTGAGAAGGCAACAACTGTTGGCGTAATTATTAGAAAAGGAAGAAATGCAATCAATCTTCCTCAGTCTGTAGCTCCAATGCAAGATCTCACCTCGTGGGTAAGAATGATATGAGAAAGCCCAGAACTACACAGGAGGACCTGATCAATGACCTGAAGAGAGCTGTACCACAGTCGCAAAGATTACATTACTAACACTACGCTGTCATAGTGATGAAAACAACCCAAGAACACCATCCCAACCATGAAGCATCGGGGGTGAAACATCATTTTTGAGGGTGTTTTTCTGCAAAGGGGACAGGATGACTGCACCTCAGTAAGAACACTGAAGAAGGGATGGGTCGTGGCTGGGTCTTCCAGCATGACAATGGCCTGAAACACACAGCCAGGGCAACTAAGGAGGGGCTCCGTAAGCAGCATTTTATGGTCCTGAAGTGGCCTAGCCAGTCTGCAGAACTGAACTCAACAGAAAATCTTTGGAGGGAGCTGAAACTCGACATCTGAAAGATCTGGAGAAGATCTGTATGGAGGAGTGGACCAAAATCCCTGCTGCAGTGTGTGAAAAATTGGTCAAGAACTACAGGAAATGTCTGTCCTCTGTAATTGCAAACAAATCTGTACCAAATATTAAGGTCTGTTTTGCTATTGTATCACATTTATTTCATGCAATAACATGCAAATTAATTATTTAAAAATCATACGTGATTTTCTGGATTTTTTTTAGATTGTGTCTCACAGTTGAAGTGTACCTACGATAAAAATTACAGACCTATCCATTCTTTGTAGGTAGAAAAACTTGCAAAATTGACAGTACATCAAACACTTATTTGCCTCACTGTATCATGTAAAACTAATGAGAAATAAACTACAACTGAAAACTGGTTTTGGAACGTAATAACACCTCTGTACTAATTTACAAGACACTTTGCAGACATTAGCATGGTGACATCACAGGCTGGTAGCTAGCTGCAAAACTTGTGTGTAAAATATCTTCGTCATATATTATGTAAAAGCTAGTGAGAAATAAACACTTCTAAACCTGATAACACCTCTGGATTCATTTACAAGACATTTTGCATATGTTAGCATGCATGCTAACCTCCACTAACTCAAATATCACTTTCCATGGAGATACAGCGGGAAAATAAGTATTTGATCCCCTGTCATCTTGCAGGTTCTCCCCACCTACCAAAGAATGGAGAGGTCTGTAATTTTTATTGTAGGTACACTTCAACTGTGAGAGACAGAATCTTAAAAAAAAAAAAAAAAAAAAAAAATCCAGAAAATTACATTGTATGATTTTTAAATAATAATTTGCATTTTATTGGATAAATAAGTATTGACCACCTACCAACCAGCAAGAATTCTGGCTCTCACAGACCTGTAATTTTTCTTTAAGAAGCCCTCTTATTCTGCACTATTTACCTGTATTAATTGCACCTGTTTGAACTTGTTACCTGTATAAAAGACACCTGTTCACACAATCAATCACACTCAACCTGTCCACCATAGCCAAGACCAAAGAGCTGTCTAAGGACACCAGGGACAAAACTGTAGACCTGCACAAGGCTGGGATGAACTACAGGACAACAGGCAAGCAGCTTGGTAGAAGACAACAACTGTATGATTATTTATGAGAAGTGGAAGAAACACAAGATGACTGTCAATTTCCCTCAGTCTGGGATTCCATGCAAGATCTCACTTTGTGGGGTAAGGATGATTCTGAGAAAGCTCAGAACTACACAGGAGGACCTCGTCAATAACCTGAAGAGAGCTGGGACCACAGTCACAAAGATTACATTAGTAACACATGATGCTGTCATGGTTTAAAATCCTGCAGGGCAGCAAGGTCCCCCTGCTCAAGCCAGCACATGTCCAGGCCTGTTTGAAGTTCACCAGTGACCATCTGGATGATCCAGAGGAGGCATGGAAGAAGGTCACGTGGTCAGATGAGACCAAAATAGAGCTTTTTGGAATCAACTCCACTTACCATGTTTAGAGGATGAAAACAACCCCAAGAAAACCATCCCAACCGTGAAGCATGGGGGTGGAAACATCATACTCTGGGGTGCTCTTCTGCAAAGGGGACAGGACAACTGCACCATATTGAAGGGAGGATGGATGGGGTCATGTGTTGTGAGATTTTGGCAAACAACTTCCCTTCCCTCAGTAAGAGCATTGAAGATGGGTCCATGCTGGTGTCTTCAGGATGACAATGACCCCAAACACACAGCCAGGGCAACTCAGGAGGGGCTCCATAAGAAGCATTTCAAAGTCCTGGAGTGGCCTGGCCAGTCTCCAGACCTGAACTCAATAGAAAATCTTCGGAGGGAGCTGAACCTGAAAGATTTGGCGAAAATCTGTATGAAGGAGTGGATAGGGCTGTCACGATTAGGAATTTCTGGAGACGATTAATTGTCAGAGAAATAATTGCGATTGACGAATATATTGTCTTTTTTCCCTTCTTTATATTCTACTATTGTAGTATAATTACACAACTCTGGAAGAACGTTTGGCTTCTGTGAGTGGAGAAACTGGGAATGGTGCAACATTTTTATTTTTATCTTCATTTTATATACAGTCACAACGTTTTCTGATTTGTGGTTGTTTCTGTTGCATTTCTGAAATTGTTTCTCCTCATCAGTCACGTTTTGTGCTTAAACACTACATTAAGCTCAAGATTGAACAAATAAATACCTTTGGGAAGTAACAGCTGTTAAAGTTCAGAGTTCTCACCAGTTCATATATTCTCATTTTAAATATGTTTTTAAAGATATTTGACCGTTTATTTCATCTCATGATCTCATAAATTCAGCATACGACGCGCACATGGTGTGAACAGGACGGTAACGGCAGAATCACACCTTTAGAGAAAGTTCAGAGAGAAGTAAGCTTCACGTTTGTTTTTTAACATGTTCACTCGGGTTAAAATCCTCTCTCTGCTCCACGCTCGCTGCGCACTGATGGTTCTCAGACTGTTAACGTGTCGTGCTTCCATTCAGGAATCTCCCTCACCCACCCCCTCCCTCGCAGTCTGCAGCCTGTTGACACACACACACACACACAGCTCCGCATTTTAGACAGCTTTTGAAGAAGACGGCCACAGTTTTAATCGGCCGTCCGTCTTATCCAAACAGCAGGACGGATCGCTCCTCAGCCTCCATGTTATTGTCCCGCCTTAAGACGAGAGCGAGGCTGCAGCACAATGACGTCAGATTCTGAGTCGTTTTATGCTTTGTGGATAAAATAAATAATTCACGGTAATTGCAAATATGAAAAATAATCGCGAATATGAAAAATTGACGAATATTGTAATAACTGTGAAAGCCCTAGGAGTGGACCAAAATCCCTGCTGCAGTGTGTGAAAACTTGGTCAAGAACTACAGGAAACGTCTGACCTCTGTAATGGCAGACAAATGTTTCTGTACCAATTGTTAAGCTCTGCTTTTCTAGAGGGTCAAATACTTGTTTTATGCAATAAAATGCAAATTAATTATTTAAAAGTCATACAATGTGATTTTCTGGATTTTTTTTCTAGATTCTGTCTCTCACAGTTGAAGTGTACCTACGATAAAAATTACGGACCTCTCCATTCTTTGTAGGTGGGAAAACCTGCAAAACTGACAGGGGTCAAATACTTATTTTCCCCACTGTACATTAGTGTCATTAATACTTGCAAATGCACAGAAGGTGATCAACAAATATTCCTTGACTTGCACAACTTACGATCTTAAAACCTAAATATTGTTTATGACTGATAAATAGAGGGGCTTTATTGAACATGTACAATTTGTATGTAATACAACAGGATTTTAATAATTAATTCAACTGATCTGAAATGGGAGCTGGTTCCACAGGAGAGGAGCCTGAAAGCTGAAGGCTCTGCCTCCCATTCTACTCTTACAAACCTTAGGAACTACAAGTAAGCCTGCCGAGAGCGAAGCGCTCTATTGGGGTGATATGGTACTATGAGGTCCCTAAGATAAGATGGGACCTGATTATTCAAAACCTTATAAGTAAGAAGAAGAATTTTAAATTCTATTCTAGAATTAACAGGAAGCCAATGAAGAGAGGCCAATATGGGTGAGATATGCTCTCTCCTAGTCGCCGTTAGTACTCTAGCTGCAGCATTTTGAATTAACTGAAGGCTTTTCAGGGAACTTTTAGGACAACCTGATAATAATGAATTACAATAGTCCAGCCTAGAGGAAATAAATGCATGAATTAGTTTTTCAGCATCACTCTGAGACAAGACCTTTCTAATTTAGAGATATTGCGTAAATGCAAAAAGCAGTCCTACATATTGTTTAATATGCGCATTGAATGACATATCCTGATCAAAAATAACTCCAAGATTTCTCACAGTATTACTAGAGGTCAGGGTAATGCCATCCAGAGTAAGGATCTGGTTAGACACCATGTTTCTAAGATTTGTGGGGCCAAGTACAATAACTTCAGTTTTATCTGAGTTTAAAAGCAGGAAATTAGAGGTCATCCATGTCTTTATGTCTGTAAGACAATCCCGCAGTTTAGCTAATTGGCATGTGTCCTCTGGCTTCATGGATAGATAAAGCTGGGTATCATCTGCGTAACAATGAAAATTTAAGCAATGCCGTCTAATAATACTGCCTAAGGGAAGCATGTATAAAGTGAATAAAATTGGTCCTAGCACAGAACCTTGTGGAACTCCATAATTAACCTTAGTCTGTGAAGAAGATTCCCCATTTACATGAACAAATTGTAATCTATTAGATAAATATGATGCAAACCACCGCAGCGCAGTGCCTTTAATACCTATGGCATGCTCTAATCTCTGTAATAAAATTTTATGGTCAACAGTATCAAAAGCAGCACTGAGGTCTAACAGAACAAGCACAGAGATGAGTCCACTGTCTGAGGCCATAAGAAGATCATTTGTAACCTTCACTAATGCTGTTTCTTAATTACTGCCACCTTAAAAGCCTGTGGTACATAGCCAACTAATAAAGATAGATTGATCATATTTAAGATCGAAGCATTCATTAATGGTAGGGCTTCCTTGAGCAGCCTGGTAGGAATGGGGTCTAATAGACATGTTGATGGTTTGGATGAAGTAACTAATGAAAATAACTCAGACAGAACAATCGGAGAGAAAGAGTCTAACCAAATACGGCATCACTGAAAGCAGCCAAAGATAACGATAAGTCTTTGGGATGGTTATGAGTAATTTTTCTCTAATAGTTAAAATTTTATTAGCAAAGAAAGTCATGAAGTCATTACTAGTTAAAGTTAAAGGAATACTCGGCTCAATAGAGCTCTGACACTTTGTCAGCCTGGCTACAGTGCTGAAAAGAAACCTGGGGTTGTTCTTATTTTCTTCAATTAGTGATGAATAGTAAGATGTCCTAGCTTTACGACGGCTTTTTTATAGAGCAAACAGACTCTTTTTCCAGGCTAAGTGAAGATCTTCTAAATTAGTGAGACGTCATTTCCTCTCCAACTTACGGGTTATCTGCTTTAAGCTGCGAGTTTGTGAGTTATACCACGGAGTCAGGCACTTCTGATTTAAAGCTCTCTTTTTCAGAGGAGCTACAGCATCCAAAGTTGTCTTCAATGAGGATGTAAAACTATTGACGAGATACTTATCTCACTTACAGAGTTTAGGTAGCTACTCTGCACTGTGTTGGTATATGGCATTAGAGAACATAAAGAAGGAATCATATCCTTAACTTAGTTACAGCGCTTTCTGAAAGACTTCTAGTGTAATGAAACTATTCCCCACTGCTGGGTAGTCCATCAGAGTAAATGTAAATGTTATTAAGAAATGATCAGACAGAAGGGGAGTTTTCAGGAATACTGTTAAGTCTTCAATTTCCATACCATAAGTCAGAACACGATCTAAGATATAATTAAAGATAATTATCTTATCTGAGCTAAGCACTAAGTCAGACAAAAGGTCTGAAAAATCACAGAGAAACTCACAATAACGACCAGGTGGACGATAGATAATAACAAATAAAACTGTTTTTTGGGACTTCCATTTGGATGGACAAGACTAAGAGTCAAGCTTTCAAATGAATTAAAGCTCTGTCTGGGTTTTTGATTAATTAATAAGCTGGAATGGAAGATTGCTGCTAATCCTCCGCCTCGGCCCGTGCTACGAGCATTCTGGCAGTTAGTGTGACTCGGGGGTGTTGACTCATTTAAACTAACATATTCATCCTGCTGTAACCAGGTTTCTGTAAGGCAGAATAAATCAATCTGTTGATCAATTATTATATCATTTACTAACAGGCACTTAGAGAGAGACCTAATGTTTAACAGAACACATTTAACTGTTTTAGTCTGTGGTGCAGTTGAAGGTGCTATATTATTTTTTCTTTTGGAATTTTTATGCTTAAATAGATTTTTGCTGGTTATTGGTGGTCTGGGAGCAGGCACCGTCTCTACGGGGATGGGGTAATGAGGGGATGGCAGGGGGAGAGAAGCTGCAGAGAGGTGTGTAAGACTACAACTCTGCTTCCTGGTCCCAACCCTGGATAGTCACAGTTTGGAGGATTTAAGAAAATTGGCCAGATTTCTAGAAATGAGAGCTGCTCCATCCAAGTGGGATGGATGCCGTCTCTCCTAACAAGACCAGGTTTTCCCCAGAAGCTTTGCCAATTATCTATGAAGCCCACCTCATTTTTTGGACACCACTCAGACAGCCAGCAATTCAAGGAGAACATGCGGCTAAACATGTCACTCCCGGTCCGATTGGGGAGGGGCCCAGAGAAAACTGCAAAAACAATGTCGGACTCTGTAAAGTTACACACCGATTCAATGTTAATTTTAGTGACCTCCGATCGGCGTAACCGGGTGTCATTACTGCCGACGTGAATTACAATCTTACCAAATTTACGCTTAGCCTTAGCCAGCAGTTTCGAATTTCCTTCAATGTCGCCTGCTCTGGCCCCTGGAAGACAATTGACTATGGTTGCTGGTGTCGCTAACTTCACATTTCTCAAAACAGAGTCGCCAATAACCAGAGTTTGATCCTCGGCGGGTGTGTCGTTGAATGGGGAAAAACGGTTAGAAATGTGAACGGGTTGGCGGTGTACACGGGGCTTCTGTTTAGAACTACGCTTCCTCCTCACAGTCACCCAGTTGGCCTGCTTTCCCGGCTGCTCGGGATCTGCCAGAGGGAAACTAACGGCGGCTAAGCTACCTTGGTCCGCACCGACTACAGGGGCCTGGCTAGCTGTAGAATTTTCCCACGGTGCGGAGCCGAGTCTCCAATTCGCCCAGCCTGGCCTCCAAAGCTACAAATAAGCTACACTTATTACAAGTACCATTACTGCTAAAGGAGGCCGAGGAATAACTAAACATTTCACACCCAGATTGAAAAGTGCGGGAGAGACAGGAGAAGCCGCCATGCTAAACCGGCTAAGAGCTAGTAGCTGCGCTAAGCTAGCGGATTCCTAAAAACACACAAAGTGAATAATGTGTAAATAATTTAGAGGTGATTCAGCAGAGGGAGTGCTTTAGTTAAGGCATGTGAAGATTACACTGTGAAACAAATCGTTATCTAGGTAACTAGATCAATCTAACTGCGCAGATTAAACAGCTAACAGATACAGCAAAACACCGCTGTGCTCCGGAACAGGAAGTGATACAATACCGCAGTGAGAGCCAACCACCAGTAGAGGCAAGCAAGAGCTGTCAAAAACAATTATGATTAACACTGCTTCCTCACAGCAAGAATCTAAAAAAAAAAAAAAAACTTTTCACATACTTCACATGAATTCCATCCATTTTGGAACAAGGCTCTAACATAAAATGTGGAAAAAAGTGCAGTGCTGTGAATAATTTCTAGATGCACTGTAAATCACACTGCTTTCAAATGTAATCATGTCATCCAAAAGGAACATATTTACTGGGTTAAAAAAAATAAAAGAGTTGAGGGCACAGTCCAGAAATATGTCTAAAATAACTGCCACTTGAGCAAAAAGGAGCATTTTGCAATGGCCCCTATAGGCGCCGCCCTCGACTGCCTAAATTTTGCAATTCTCTGGAGCTCCTTCAAGCACAGATTGACTCCAATCAAAATGAAGCTGGGCAGTCATTGGCGCATTGAGATATTTACATTTCAAAACCTATTTTTTTTTAAGAAGTCTGATTTTAGCCTTCAACAAACTGACCCCTGTAGAGGCCCTAGAAAAAAAAAGATGGTATAGGGACTTAGAATTTTTGGATTATCATAGATCATAGATCGTCCATTAAAAAATAAATAAAAAAATTTACGCAAATCTGACACGGCACCACCTTACCTTTAAAGAAACTGCCTAAATTAATCTGTTCTAAAAGTATCATGTGTATCACATGCTTTTATGTAACTAATATACAACTGCACTTGTTCATATTTTAGCATGTAAAATATGTATTGTAACAATAATAATAATCAATAGTCAATAACTCTGAGCAGGACTGTGGCATAGTAACTTTTACATACCTTGACCTTCTCCCCTTTGATTTCAACTGTTTTAATCATGAAATCTACTCCAATAGTCGCCCCTTGTCCAGGTGGGAAAAGGCCCTAAAATAATTCAACAAAATACTCAGTCAAATAATTGAAATTTTAGTACTTCAACAACTTCAATCTCAAACACCCACTCATAACCAACCTGAGTAAAGCGTCGGACGAGACATGTCTTTCCAACTCCAGCATTTCCTATCAGAACTATTTTGAACAGGTAGTCATAATCTTCCATGCTCATGCTAAACTGAGGTAAACAAAGAACAAAGAGTGGTGATTAAATACATTTACACTCAATCAATGCTTTTAATTTCAGTTCCTATTCACTCCAGGTCCAGTTAAGGCTACTGGTCAAGATTAGCAAGGCACCTGGAAACAGTCAGAGAGAACAGAAGTGACACTCCCAACATGCTGTGAAATACACCTGTCACAGGAGTTCACATACGACATCAGACTTGAGTATGCTTCAGTAACATAAATATATGCATAACCATATACTAAGTTTTCCCACCCTACTAAATTTGGGGCCATATGGCCTCATGCTCCGTCCTTTTCTGGATTATGAGTGACATACAAGTTCAGTTATCATCTGCAGGGGCTGCTTAGCTACAAGGTGCCTTGTTCTAAAGTAAAGCCACATGCTTGACCATTTACCACATTCCATCTCACACTGTTGAGGCTGCAACGTTAGCATGTATGCACGCAAGCTCGTCTCCAAGCAGGCATGCTGTGCAACATTGCCACAGCATCCAATCATGACCCATTTTAATATAACTGCCTGTCTATCCGACAAGGTAAGAAAGAAACTTGCAATTGAGGGTGAGTAGAGTGTCAAGGCCTGATGTGTCATCACTGTGTAGTGTATGACCACTTTAGACCCCAGTCACACATAGCAAGCATGTATAGGAATCAGGCAGAATCAGCCGGAACAAGGAAAAAACCCAAATCTCAAGGCATAGTCGAGAGGGACAGGACAGTTGGACAGCCGTGTAGGACTATGATGACTATGTGGAATGTGGACGGATCCAGTCCGAACTGAGTTGTGCTCACCCGTAGAATCACAGCCCAAACGTCGTCGTGCTGTCAGACTGCATCAGAAACATAAATAAAGTGCCCAGACTGGCCAACGGATGTGCCCGAGTGCTGTCACTCAGTCACTCATACATCGATTCCACTCACCACTCACACCCTCATGCACACTGTCCTGAGCAGGACATAGCGGAGGCAGGATGGCCATGTGCCTGCCTCACATGAAGGACTGTCAGCATCGTGCGACGGACACAGCACACCAACGGCAATGTCATCAGCAAACAAAGCGCACGGGACAACTGTGCTCCGTACTAACCGACTGGATCGCCAGCGTGAGGTGCACCGGAGGATAGCGCATGACATAGGATTTTTTTTTTTTGCAGTGATGGATGGGGCATTTTGTGCTGGTATCATCAGTAAACAGAGCAATGGACAGCTGTGCTCCGCGCTGACAGGCTAAATCACCAGCCCGTCTATTCACCTTTACTCGCAGAGCAGAGAGCTGCGCAAATCCTGCAAAACACCACACACACACACAGAGTGGATGATATTATTATTTCATGAGGGACACTAACTTTAGTTTATGAACCAGAGAAGCAGGAGATATTAATGTTCCAGTCCACGGCAGAGAACTGTGTCGTTGGCTGCCCCACAAAAAAAAAGGCACGTTAATGACAAATGAATAAAAACTGTCCATGTGAAGCGGTGGACGATTCTCGCAGAAAACGAGTCCAGTTAGAGACTTTAATCAGGAGAAAAGGTGAGTCACGACTGAAATCTTTAAATGGCTTTGATATAGGTTGATGAATAAATTGTGGACACACTGCTTCTAAATCAGATCCAGCGGGTCCACTATCAATATAGAGAAATTATTATTTTCACATTACACACCCTCGAAAACAATGTAATGGCCCAACTGCAGTGTAATGGACCGTTACGCTGTTATAATGCTGGTGAGAACCCTGCATAGACTCCCGTTGGATGGGTGTCCCACCTGGAGTGTGCCAATCGAAGCAGCTGCGCGAATGGTATAATAAAACGTAATTTGTGATTGTTTCATGGTGGTTAAGTTGACCACAAACAAGGTCAGAGCACAAGCTTCCTCCGCATGTCTTTCTGCACTTATACCACAGAGCACTTTCAGCAGGGCTGCACAATGTGAGGCCAGTGGGCCAATTCATGCTCCTGTTTTTGTCCCACAATAGCAAATGACAAGCTTTCTGGAAATTAATAAATTACTGCTAGGCATCACACTCGCCGAGTGTGAAGCGTCCAGGATGAAAATCAGGACCTCCAAATCTGAGGCCTTGGTTCTGAACCAGAAAAGGGTGCTTTGCCCTCTTCAGGTCGGTGGAGTGTCCTTGCCTCAAGTGGAGGAGTTTAAGTATCTCGGGGTTTTGTTCACGAGGGACGGATGGAGTGTGAGATCGACAAACGGATTGGTGCAGTGTCTGCAGTGATGCGGTCGCTGTATCAGTCGTGGTGAATAGAGCGGAGCAGGGGGACAAATCTCTCGATTTACCAATCGATCAACGTTCCGACCCTCAGCTATGGTCATGAGATTTGGCTCATGACCGAAAGAACGAGATCTCGAGTACAAGCGGCCGAGATGAGTTTCCTCCGCAGGGTAGCTGGCGCTCCCTTTGAGATAGGGTGAGGAGCTCAGTCAATCGGGAGGAGCTCAGAGTTGAGCAGCTGCTCCTCCCCGTCGAAAGGAGCCAGCTGAGGTGGCTCGGGCATCTTTTCCAGATGCCCCCTGGACGCCTCGCTGGAGAGGTGTTCTGGGCACGTCCCATTGGGAAGGCCCCGGAGAAGACCCAGGACACGCTGGAGGGTCTACGTCTCTCGGCTGGCTTGGGAACGCCTCGGGGGAGTGTGTGGATCGAGAGGTCTGGGCGGCTTTGCTTGAGCTGCTGCCCCCGCAACCCAACTCCGGATAAAACGGAAGAAAATGGATAGATGGATGGATGGATGCTAAGCATATTAAAGAGTAGTAATTTTTGTTTTTCTTATTTAGAATTTTTTATTTTAGATCAAGAAAGTTAATTTTCACATATGACAGTAAAAGATGTTCAAAGTTTTTTTTTTTTTTTTTTTTTAACATCTAGCACAATATCTCAAGGAAGAGGTATCTTCAGATTTGTTTTGCCCAACCAACAGTTCAAATCAAAATAGTCAGTAGGTTTTTGACAAGCATGCAAATCCAGTTTTTCTTGATTATGCCTGAGGTTAAATCCATTTTAAATACATAGACATTAGTTTGGACTTGTTAAACCCCAGCAATGACTTCTGAGTAAGAGAGGAACAAATAAACAAACTGAACTTTCTGTGACAATGGAACAAGTGAAATTTCACTTAAGATTTCTTGACATTTACTGAGAAAACTCATTTTGAGCAATGCTTTACTAGTATTAGGAAGTGATACATCTTTTACAGACAACAGAGCAGGTTAATCTCAGGATGACAAGGACTTCACTTAAGACTTTTAAGATGATTTCTGACTACAATTTACACAAATATATTTGGTAAGATTCTTTTGAATTTTGCGGATTCGCACGTCCAAGCATTCTGGGCATTCCGGGCAAAATTTGACTTGAAGTGAGGGTGGGCGTTTGCACAAAATCGACCAAGTATTAAGTTTGTCGGACCGCTCATTTCAATAAAATGTCTGAAGAATAAATCACTTCTCTGTGTCTGTTTTTGTCATATCCTTTTGTCATTTTTTTAAATATGTTCCTTGTCAACTGATGTCTGGCACAGCAAAAAAAAAAAAAGGTGACATGAGGCACACGGTCAGTTTTCAATATTAACCACGCAGACAATTTACTTCACTTAAATATTTTGCACAGTGTTATATTAAAACAGAAAACTCTGGCACTTTTGACCAACTGCAGTTTATTGTTTATATTATAACATTTGAAAAGACGTGTCATTTGATTTAAAATGGTGATTCGCTTTGAAGTTATTAATTCCGACCGGACTCTAACTTGACTCAGCAGAGAACGGCGCAGCATTTGGAGCTGTGCAAACGGAATGGAGGACGATTTCGTTTCTTTTTCACAATGAGACAGGAGTCCCAGTTAGTGACTTTAATTCACACAAAAGTGACTCACGATTGACATAATTTAATGGCTTTGAGACGGCTTAAGAAGCACATTTGCCACTTCTGAAAAGCAGCAAAGCAAAGACTCAATGAAGCAGCGGGTCAAAGCACTGCTTCATTGCTTCAGGCTTCAAAGAGCCGTACTGCAGAAACGGTTGATTACAGACCCACTGCAGTGTCTGCAATCAATGTCGAGAAATGATCATTTTCCCGACAAACACCCTCAAAAACAACGGCTGCTCTGAAGGACCGATAAGGGAATCATTAAGCAAAAAAGGTTATTGATGTTGGTGGATCGAATAATTTCTTAAATATTCTCAAAAAGAACTGGTTCCTGATACCCAACCCTAGCCACCATGCAGATTGTCAAATTTAGTGTATCCCTTTCTGTTTTCCTGGGTAATTTTTTTTTTTTAACCAGGGCTGTACAGTGCGAGCGTTTTGCTCGCATATTGCGCCTAAAATTTGATTGTGCGAGGAAAAAAAATAAAACGGGCCACGTGTGCGAGAATGTATTTCAACCCTTTCATTCGCATTTTGCTCCTAAAATAAATACAGTGGTCCTCGCCAACGCGGTTCACCTTTCGCAGCCTATCGAGCCGTCCTGCCGTCATTTGAACGTTCAAACTTGGATAAGACGGCTGATTAAAACGGTGGCCGTCTTGTTCAAAGCCGTCTAAAATGCAGTTTACCGGAGGAGCTGTGTGTGTGTGTGTGTGTGTGTGTGTGCGCGCGAGTCAACTCGCTGCAGACTGCGAACGGAGGCACGAGATGTTACATTCTGCTGAGACCATCAGTGCACGTGACACAGCGAGCGCAGAGCAGAGAGAGAGGATTTTAACCCGAGTGAACATAAAAAACAAAAAAAAAAAACTACTTTTCTTACTTTTCTTTTCTCTGCTCTTTCTCACCGGTGTTTTTCTGATGGCACCGTCCTGTTCACACCATGTGTGCGTCGTATACTGAATTTATGAGATCATGAGATGAAATAAACGGTCAAATATCCTTAAAAACATCCTTAAAAAATGAGAATATGAATGAACTGAGGAAAAATTACGCAAACACTGGATAAAAAATAAAACCCTGCTGCAGTGATGTTCAGAGGCACAGATCACAAAAAGCAGGTGAGAACTCTGAACTTTAACAGCTGCTATTTTCCAAAGGTATTTATTTGTTCAATCTTAAGCGATGAGGAAAAAAATGACTTCATCACACTAAATGAACTGGAGTCAGAATAAAGCTGCTGATTTTTGTTATTTTCCAAAGTTATTATAAGCTGCAGCTATATGTTTTATTCATTTCAAAGTGAGTTACCTCTTATTTTATTCTGATTTATTTTACAAAAAATGGGGAGTCAAATCAGCCTGCATTGTTCTGTTCAGTTTATATCAGTTTTCCTGCACATGTCCAGGTATTTTTTCCTCTTTATAAGAGTTTGGTGTTTGCATTTGCGCCACAAAGTTTTAAAACACAATAAAATGTTCACACTTTTCTTTAAAGCAGTTCTGTAATTTCAGAAATGCAACAGAAACAACCACAAATCAGAAAAGTTGGGACTATAAGTAAAATGAAGATAAAAATAAAAATGTTGCAGAGTTGTGTCTTGGTGGCTTCCCTCACTTGTCTCCTTCCAGCATGGACATTTAGTTTTTGAGAACTGCCTACCTGACACAGATTTACTATAAAGTACCACACTGTTTGTATTTCTGAATGATTGATGTAAATGAAGTCTAAGAAATAGTCACTGATTTGGAAATGTTCATGTTTTCATCCCGATTTCTCTGAAAATGCTGCAGACCTTAATTTAGGAAATTCTGTATGATCCGACTAGTCGACTAATCGCAAAAATAATCGTTGACTAGTCGACTATCAAAATAGTCGTTTGGGCAGCCCTATTTTCAAACCATCTCCCGAGATTTTCGAAAAAGGGGTAGTTTTTCGTCAGACCCCAGTAAAAAATAAAATTATAAAAAAATCATGCAAAAAAGCCCATGATAGGGGGGTGATTGTCTGAAGGTTTTCCCTAGATAGGGGGTATATTTTCAACATGGGGAACAAGCATAGGTACCCCCTTGAATTGGGGAGTGGGGGGGCCGGGATTTTTCTACTCAGGTTTGAACTTTGAGAGTGTTTACACACGAGAGAAAAGTGAGAAAATGTTCATGCCTGATTGAGAAAAGTGTATAAAGTGTGTAGTGAGGGGTTTTACAGCTTTAAAACGTCTATAATAAGTAAAAAATAACGCTGGCCACTTCGCGGATTTCGCCTATCGCGGGCTATTTTTAGAACGTATCTCCCACGATAAACGAGGGACCACTGTATATCCCATAGAGAAAACCATTCCCACATCTGTACAAATCGACAAGAGTGTGTGTGTGTGTGTGTGTGTGTGTGTGTGTGTGTGTGGTGTGCTGTGGACCGTTGGTTGAATGTAGCTAAGCGTAGCAGGCGACCTGAGTATAAAAAGTGGGACGGGATGTTATGTGTGTGTGAGGGTTTAAAATAATACAAGAATACACATCAAAAAGTAATTAAATGGACAAAACAATGATGTAAATAATGACAGAAAAGGAAGTAAAAAACAATGAAATAAATACAACATCAGAATCATATAAAATGTGCATGTGTGTAAAAAGGTACTCTGTACAGTATGTGTCTTTGCGTTAATAATAAAATTGTATCAAGAAATTTCACAGTGCTCCTAAATTTTTATCTGTGCTCCTAAATTGTTTTTATTTAGGAGCACCTGTGCTCCTAGTGAAAAAGCTAAGCGTACAGCCCTGTTTACATCTTTGCAAGTTTTGGATCTTTCCTGATGCCAGGACCTCAGCAGTCCCCTGACACTGGACCGTAAGCGCAAGCGTGGGGCCTCAGTCAGTCAGCCTGCACGTGAACATGAGCACAGCCTGTGAAAAACTGGGCTCCGGATGGCAGCATTTCCACAAAAGCCACACTGATAAATCCGCTCTGCACCTTGTTGATGAAAACTCTGATCAAATCCAAATAAAGGTGGTTTTTGAATAAACTTGATTGACTTAAAGTCCATGTAGAGCAGCGCAGCCAGCAGACCAACTGTTTTTTTTTTTAAATAGACAAACACACTGCTTCACTTTAAATGCTCAGTAAGTCTATTTCAGATGATCAGTGTAAAAGGCTTTATTTTACTCTGTGTCGCATTGGAAAGCTGTAGCTTTTGGTGCTACATTGATTTGCTCTTACATGGCTTATGCGCATATGTACTACAATGCTAAATGGAGCTTCAAGGTACAGAATTTGCCTCTATCATTTTTTATAATCAAATTATTCGAGTTACTTGACTAATTGTTTCAACCCTAAAACAAATATTATGCATCTGCTACTTTTAACCTGTGTGGATCTTCATAAACGCAAACAAAATTTCAGACATCTTATATATGTTACTCTGGAACAAACAAGACAAACAGTGTTGTAAAAGACAAGCACGATGTTAAAGAGCAAACTTCACTTTCCCCCCAATGACATGATCAGGAAGCGATCGCAGCTCACGGCAATTCCAAGTGACAATAATGGAGAAACAACCCGAGCTTCTCACGTTTACATAAAACAAACAATAACAACATCTATAAACCCAGATAATATATTCATGAGAGTTTTAAGCACTATGCAAGAGTTTTATGTAGCGATGTTAATGCTGTTGTCCGTGTGGAGTGGTTAAATTTCAGCCTTATCAAACCGCCTCAATGCATTTCTCAGTGTTACTGACATCACGCAAAAAGGTGAACTCTCCCAGGTTTTGCAGGACTTGAAACCTCAATAGGGCGAATATTAATGGCATCTCACAGAGTGGCGAACTCTAAGATTTTGCGGGATTTGAAACTTCAACAGGTTGAATTCGATAACATTTAAAACCCCAAACTCCCATGGTGCACTGCAGAACAATGTCCATTATTTACTGCAGCGGTCTCAAACTGATTCCACAAAGGGCCAAGAGGGTGCAACCACCCACACCACCTGGTGATTTCACTGATTAACTGATTCCATCTGCTCAATGTGATGTCAATCAGTGAAATCACCAGGTGGTGTGGGTGGTTGCACAGAAAACCTACACCCTCTTGGCCCTTTCTGGAATCGGTTTGAGACATCTAATTTTCTGGTTAGCTAAAATTGATCATCCATCCATGCATTTTCTTCCGCTTCATCCGAGGTCGGGTTGCGGGGCAGCAGCTCAAGCAAAGCCACCCAGACTTTCCAACTGACACACCTCCCCCAGGGGAACCTGAGGAGTTCCCAAGCCAGCTGCTAGAAATAGTCCCTCCAGCGTGTCCAGGGTCTTCCCCAGGGCCTCCTCGCGATGGGACGTGCCCAGAACACCTCTCGAGCAAGGCGTCCAGGGGGCATCTGAAAAAGATGCCTGAGCCACCTCAGCTGGCTCCTTTCTCCCCCTCGAATTGCCACCTTATCGTGGTGGGGGGTTTGTGTACCTGGATGATCCTAGGAGCTATGTTGTCGGGGGCTTCGTGCCCCTGGTAGGGTCTCCCATGGCAAACAGGTCCTAAGGGACGGTCAGACTAAGGGCAGTTTAGGAGCTCCCATGACCAGTATGAAATCAAGAACCAAGACGTCGCCTGGTATGGCGGAGCTGGGGCCACACCCTGGAGCCAGGCCTGGGTTGGGGCTCGTGCGCGAGCGCCTGGTGGTCAGGCCTTAGCCCACAGGGCCCGGCCGGGCCCAGACCAAAAGAGCGACATGGGCCCGCCCTCCTGTGGGTTCACCACCTGCAGAGGGGGCAATGGGGTCGGGTGAAGAGAGGACTGGGTGGGTGTCGAGGGCGGGTGGCCCGTGGCCCGGTCCGCGCTCAACTTCTCTGGCTGTCGGGATGTGGAATAAAATGCTCATTTCTCCAAAAATATTAGTCCTATCAACTTTCCGTTTTTGCAGCATTCATCTGTGAACCAAAACACATAAAATTACCAAATGACAAATATCAGCTCTCCCCAGTTTCTCCACGATCGAAACCATACACATGCACACGCAGTACTTAGCTATTACATTATTTGCAATAGTTAAAAAATTAACCAAAAATTACTAAATTAAGAAATTAAATGAATAAATCCAGACATTTGAAAGCCACAACATACAAACGTGATATTTTTCTTAAACTACTTAAAACGTTAATCAATTGAAATAAGTGATTGATTTTTATGGATGATATGCAGCCCTGTATGTGAAAACATCACAAAAAAAAAAAACAACACTACTTTGATTGTAAATCTTGATGAACCCCTCAGAAGACATATTTTCTGCGGAATGAAGCAGGATCCGCTTGCAAATTGGTGCAACTATCTTCTGGTGTCGCATCTTCGTCTTCAGCTGTTTATCTTATTATTATTATTATTATTATTGTACCTGCTTTTGCGATAAGAAGTGTCGCTGCCAGCATGATAACACTTGGCGCAGACAAAATGTTGAGTTAACGCCGCATTTCTGCCCGTTATTCGGTGTGAGGCGGAGAGAAGCGGAGCTAGCAAACACCAGCGGCGCGCACAGCCATTTTGGAGCCATTTAAAGCAGGCAGCGCAAAACAATTAGCACTTACCGCAAAGACGGGACAGCCCCGGGTTTAGGAGGATTTGCTGTGCATAGGTCACCTCATTAAACTGGCGGAGCCACTGCTGCTGGGTAGGCCACCCTCCTCCCTGTCAGCTCCCCGTCTGTCTGCTCCGTTAGCAGCGCGAGGAGGAGGAGATGGGGAGGCGATACTTGATGACGTCACCACTTCACGGCACAACGCAGTACTTTTTAAGTGCTGTACTGCTTTAAACCCCCTTTTATTATTAAAATGTTTTAACGTAGAAACGAATTATGTGCTTACAGGGTAGAAATTCAACTTCAATTAAGGGGTTGACGTGATATTTGGACCCTATAAAAACAAAATTTAGCCAGTTTTATTTAGAACAAGTCAGGATGAATACATGATGAACACCGTGACTGAGTACTGTATGTCTTGGACATCATTTATGTCAATCATCAAGAAATACGGAAGGTACTGCGTGGTAAATGTTTCTAGAGCAGGCAGTTCGGAAGTCAGAACAACAGAGTAATCAGTTCTATTTCTTTGAATTATACTTCGTATTATAAGTACTTAGGTTTTATTTTTTATTTATTTTTAGTTTTTCTGAAGGAAGAGAGTATTATCAAACTCTGCAGGTAGAGCACTGGGAGATGTGCTGAGTAAAACCAAGTCATGCCCAGATCTCGGCTTTGGTACATTTACAAAATTGTATAACCCTGTGGTTGAATCAGTTTGTTGTATGCAGCAGGAGTATGGGGCTTTGAGGAGGCCAAGGAATGTAAGGCCATTCAGACTCTGGCCATAAGGTGCTTCCTTGGAGTGCACAAGTACCTACCAAGTTAGCTATTGAAGGGGATAAGTGGTTAGATTGTGGAACCGCCTAACCTAACTGCCAGAGGAAAGGCTCACCAGAAAGATTTTTAATTGGAACAAAATGCACAATCATCCATAGATAAGGGAAGTCTCTAACTTTTTCTTGTACTGGGTTAAGTGTATTTTACCATTTACAGTGTAGTATAAAGATTATTAAACAGAAATTGGCAATTAAATGTCAAGAGCAATGGGAGGAGGACATTTGGAAAAAACCCAAGCTAATAAGATGTTTATGCACTGAACCATATGCTGCATCCAACTTGAAGAAAGGTCAAAGATCCCTTTGTGCCAATTGAGAGCTGGCATCTTGCCCTGGCAGTTGAGGTGGGTAGGTATCAAGGGATACCAAAGGATCAGCATTTGTGTATTTTATGTGATTTAGGAAATGTGGAGGATGAGTCACACTTTGTTTTTCATTGTTCATTGTATACTAGTCTAAGAAATGTTTTATTTGAAAAAGTACAATCCAAGCCAGGAATCCTGATTTGTTTGGTTGTCCAAATTTAATATGTCAAGTTGGCTGTTTGAAGAAGAGGTGTTTTGTTCTGGGTAAAGTTTTGGCGAAAGCATGGCAGCTGCAGTGGAGACAGCTGTACCCGCATATATGAAAAAGTTGCATGTATTTATTTAGTTTTGTTGGGAGTGTTTTATAAACCATGGGGGCTGGGCATTATTGTATGCAGGACACTTAAATAAAAATTATCTATCAATCTATCTATCCTATTCTACACTCTTTACCTGTAATAATTGCACCTGCTTGAACTATAATTATGAGTGTTATCAATAAAATCTAAAAAAATACATCTGCTGCCAGGGGAAAACGAGCATCTCATCAGCTGCACAGTGTGCACACACACGCACAACGAGCTTTGCAGCACAAATACACACATTCCAGCTCCCAAACTTACACACTCTCAAAGTAAAAAAAAAAAAAAAAAAAAAAAACTCAAATCCTGAACACGCCAGACTCACTCATGTGTTATGGATTTATTTCCAAATTTAAACTCCTCACGATAAAAGAAGCACAGCGCGAGATCGCCGGCCCAGCGCTGGAGCAGAGCTCTGTATTGCCAAGTCCTGGAGAAGCTGGGAAGAGAAGCGTGTGATCCGATCCACTGTGCAGATCTGTGCACACAAATCTGTGGATCCACCTGCTCTAGTGTTCATACAGAACAATAAAGTCCACTTCATCATCAGACTGATCACTCACTGCTCAGACTCTGATGAAGCGCTTTGATCGTCTTCATGTAGTTTGAAAAAAAGAAAAATTTGAAGCACTGGTCCGCCTCATTATTTTGACACAAAATAAATAAAAATACACAACACCACACACAACCACCACACTAAAAACACACTCCAAGCACGACAAATATCATGCAACTTTCAAAACTGATTGCTGTCTGCTTTTCACTCCGAACGAAACCACAATTTTCCTTCGCTCAGCAACCAAATTTACATGGATTAGGATCATTGTTTATTAGGTAATATTTTACACCAGTGATTTTTTTGGGGGGGATTTTTTTTTTTTTTTACTTGTTGCTGTTGCAGACAGAGAGACGGAAGAAGAGTCCCATTCACAAAACGCGCCCACACACCCACAAGCACAGCCATGTGGGGTTGGTGATTTTGATTTGTTAGCTCCTGAGTTTTCCACCAATGGTAAACACCCCTTTCTCCTGCTGCAGATGAGGGAGTCCATTTTCTTTCCACCCCTCTCTCTCCTCCAGCAGAATGAGGAAATGAGTTGGGGTTTTTGCTGCAGGTGTCTGCAAAACGTGCAGCAAATATGAGCATATTATCCAGGAAAAAAAAACAAAAAAACATGTAAATTATTAATTATAATTCAAGTTATACCTGGCCTATTAACAAAATTTTATGAAGTGGTGTACAGGATGAATTACACACATTCAACATGCATTCAAACAGACACTCAGAGTGGAGCAGATTGTGTGCTACGTCCACTAATTAGGTCATGTGACTTGACGAGGAGGGGCGTCAGTCGACTACAGAGGGTTAAAGACATGCAGGTTAGGTGAATTGGAAACTTTATACTTGTGCAGGTCTCCCTTGCAAAAGAGGTCTCAATCTCAATGGACTAACCTGGCTAAATAAAGGTTAAATTAAAATATCTATCCACCATGGTGAAGACCAAAGGGACAAAACTGTAGACCTGCACAAACCTGGAATAGGCCACAGGACAATAGGCAAGCAGCTTGGTGAGAAGGCAACAACTGTTGGCGTAATTATTAGAAAAAGGAAGAAATGCAATCAATCTTCCTCAGTCTGTAGCTCCATGCAAGATCTCACCTCGTGGGGTAAGAATGATATGAGAAAGCCCAGAACTACACAGGAGGACCTGATCAATGACCTGAAGAGAGCTGTACCACAGTCGCAAAGATTACATTACTAACACTACGCTGTCATAGTGATGAAAACAACCCCAAGAACACCATCCCAACCATGAAGCATCGGGGTGGAAACATCATTTTTGAGGGTGTTTTTCTGCAAAGGGGACAGGATGACTGCACCTCAGTAAGAACACTGAAGAAGGGATGGGTCGTGGCTGGGTCTTCCAGCATGACAATGGCCTGAAACACACAGCCAGGGCAACTAAGGAGGGGCTCCGTAAGCAGCATTTTATGGTCCTGAAGTGGCCTAGCCAGTCTGCAGAACTGAACTCAACAGAAAATCTTTGGAGGGAGCTGAAACTCGACATCTGAAAGATCTGGAGAAGATCTGTATGGAGGAGTGGACCAAAATCCCTGCTGCAGTGTGTGAAAAATTGGTCAAGAACTACAGGAAATGTCTGTCCTCTGTAATTGCAAACAAATCTGTACCAAATATTAAGGTCTGTTTTGCTATTGTATCACATTTATTTCATGCAATAACATGCAAATTAATTATTTAAAAATCATACGTGATTTTCTGGATTTTTTTTAGATTGTGTCTCACAGTTGAAGTGTACCTACAATAAAAATTACAGACCTATCCATTCTTTGTAGGTAGAAAAACTTGCAAAATTGACAGTACATCAAACACTTATTTGCCTCACTGTATCATGTAAAAACTAATGAGAAATAAACTACAACTGAAAACTGGTTTTGGAACGTAATAACACCTCTGTACTAATTTACAAGACACTTTGCAGACATTAGCATGGTGACATCACAGGCTGGTAGCTAGCTGCAAAACTTGTGTGTAAAATATCTTCGTCATATATTATGTAAAAGCTAGTGAGAAATAAACTTCTAAACCTGATAACACCTCTGGATTCATTTACAAGACATTTTGCATATGTTAGCATGCATGCTAACCTCCACTAACTCAAATATCACTTTCCATGGAGATACAGCGGGGAAAATAAGTATTTGATCCCCTGTCAATCTTGCAGGTTCTCCCCACCTACAAAGAATGGAGAGGTCTGTAATTTTTATTGTAGGTACACTTCAACTGTGAGAGACAGAATCTTTAAAAAAAAAAAAAAAAAAAAAAAAAAAATCCAGAAAATTACATTGTATGATTTTTAAATAATTAATTTGCATTTTATTGGATAAAATAAGTATTTGACCACCTACCAACCAGCAAGAATTCTGGCTCTCACAGACCTGTTAATTTTTCTTTAAGAAGCCCTCTTATTCTGCACTATTTACCTGTATTAATTGCACCTGTTTGAACTTGTTACCTGTATAAAAGACACCTGTTCACACAATCAATCACACTCCAACCTGTCCACCATAGCCAAGACCAAAGAGCTGTCTAAGGACACCAGGGACAAAACTGTAGACCTGCACAAGGCTGGGATGAACTACAGGACAACAGGCAAGCAGCTTGGTAGAAGACAACAACTGTTATGATTATTTATGAGAAAGTGGAAGAAACACAAGATGACTGTCAATTTCCCTCAGTCTGGGATTCCATGCAAGATCTCACTTTGTGGGGTAAGGATGATTCTGAGAAAGCTCAGAACTACACAGGAGGACCTCGTCAATAACCTGAAGAGAGCTGGGACCACAGTCACAAAGATTACATTAGTAACACATGATGCTGTCATGGTTTAAAATCCTGCAGGGCAGCAAGGTCCCCCTGCTCAAGCCAGCACATGTCCAGGCCTGTTTGAAGTTCACCAGTGACCATCTGGATGATCCAGAGGAGGCATGGAAGAAGGTCACGTGGTCAGATGAGACCAAAATAGAGCTTTTTGGAATCAACTCCACTTACCATGTTTAGAGGATGAAAACAACCCCAAGAAAACCATCCCAACCGTGAAGCATGGGGGTGGAAACATCATACTCTGGGGGTGCTCTTCTGCAAAGGGGACAGGACAACTGCACCATATTGAAGGGAGGATGGATGGGGTCATGTGTTGTGAGATTTTGGCAAACAACTTCCTTCCCTCAGTAAGAGCATTGAAGATGGGTCATGGCTGGGTCTTCCAGGATGACAATGACCCCAAACACACAGCCAGGGCAACTCAGGAGGGGCTCCATAAGAAGCATTTCAAAGTCCTGGAGTGGCCTGGCCAGTCTCCAGACCTGAACTCAATAGAAAATCTTCGGAGGGAGCTGAACCTGAAAGATTTGGCGAAAATCTGTATGGAGGAGTGGATAGGGCTGTCACGATTAGGAATTTCTGGAGACGATTAATTGTCAGAGAAATAATTGCGATTGACGAATATATTTCTTTTTCCCTTCTTTATTTCTACTATTGTAGTATAATTACACAACTCTGGAAGAACGTTTGGCTTCTGTGAGTGGAGAAACTGGGAATGGTGCAACATTTTTATTTTTATCTTCATTTTATATACAGTCACAACGTTTTCTGATTTGTGGTTGTTTCTGTTGCATTTCTGAAATTGTTTCTCCTCATCAGTCACGTTTTGTGCTTAAACACTACATTAAGCTCAAGATTGAACAAATAAATACCTTTGGGAAGTAACAGCTGTTAAAGTTCAGAGTTCTCACCAGTTCATATATTCTCATTTTTAAATATGTTTTTAAAGATATTTGACCGTTTATTTCATCTCATGATCTCATAAATTCAGCATACGACGCGCACATGGTGTGAACAGGACGGTAACGGCAGAATCACACCTTTAGAGAAAGTTCAGAGAGAAGTAAGCTTCACGTTTTGTTTTTTAACATGTTCACTCGGGTTAAAATCCTCTCTCTGCTCCACGCTCGCTGCGCACTGATGGTTCTCAGACTGTTAACGTGTCGTGCTTCCATTCAGGAATCTCCCTCACCCACCCCCTCCCTCGCAGTCTGCAGCCTGTTGACACACACACACACACACAGCTCCGCATTTTAGACAGCTTTTGAAGAAGACGGCCACAGTTTTAATCGGCCGTCCGTCTTATCCAAACAGCAGGACGGATCGCTCCTCAGCCTCCATGTTATTGTCCCGCCTTAAGACGAGAGCGAGGCTGCAGCACAATGACGTCAGATTCTGAGTCGTTTTATGCTTTGTGGATAAAATAAATAATTCATGGTAATTGCAAATATGAAAAATAATCGCGAATATGAAAAATTGACGAATATTGTAATAACTGTGAAAGCCCTAGGAGTGGACCAAAATCCCTGCTGCAGTGTGTGAAAACTTGGTCAAGAACTACAGGAAACGTCTGACCTCTGTAATGGCAGACAAATGTTTCTGTACCAATTGTTAAGCTCTGCTTTTCTAGAGGGTCAAATACTTGTTTTATGCAATAAAATGCAAATTAATTATTTAAAAGTCATACAATGTGATTTTCTGGATTTTTTTTCTAGATTCTGTCTCTCACAGTTGAAGTGTACCTACGATAAAAATTACGGACCTCTCCATTCTTTGTAGGTGGGAAAACCTGCAAAACTGACAGGGGTCAAATACTTATTTTCCCCACTGTACATTAGTGTCATTAATACTTGCAAATGCACAGAAGGTGATCAACAAATATTCCTTGACTTGCACAACTTACGATCTTAAAACCTAAATATTGTTTATGACTGATAAATAGAGGGGCTTTATTGAACATGTACAATTTGTATGTAATACAACAGGATTTTAATAATTAATTCAACTGATCTGAAATGGGAGCTGGTTCCACAGGAGAGGAGCCTGAAAGCTGAAGGCTCTGCCTCCCATTCTACTCTTACAAACCTTAGGAACTACAAGTAAGCGCAGTCTGAGAGCGAAGCGCTCTATTGGGGTGATATGGTACTATGAGGTCCCTAAGATAAGATGGGACCTGATTATTCAAAACCTTATAAGTAAGAAGAAGAATTTTAAATTCTATTCTAGAATTAACAGGAAGCCAATGAAGAGAGGCCAATATGGGTGAGATATGCTCTCTCCTAGTCGCCGTTAGTACTCTAGCTGCAGCATTTTGAATTAACTGAAGGCTTTTCAGGGAACTTTTAGGACAACCTGATAATAATGAATTACAATAGTCCAGCCTAGAGGAAATAAATGCATGAATTAGTTTTTCAGCATCACTCTGAGACAAGACCTTTCTAATTTTAGAGATATTGCGTAAATGCAAAAAAGCAGTCCTACATATTTGTTTAATATGCGCATTGAATGATATCCTGATCAAAATAACTCCAAGATTTCTCACAGTATTACTAGAGGTCAGGGTAATGCCATCCAGAGTAAGGATCTGGTTAGACACCATGTTTCTAAGATTTGTGGGGCCAAGTACAATAACTTCAGTTTTATCTGAGTTTAAAAGCAGGAAATTAGAGGTCATCCATGTCTTTATGTCTGTAAGACAATCCCGCAGTTTAGCTAATTGGCATGTGTCCTCTGGCTTCATGGATAGATAAAGCTGGGTATCATCTGCGTAACAATGAAAATTTAAGCAATGCCGTCTAATAATACTGCCTAAGGGAAGCATGTATAAAGTGAATAAATTGGTCCTAGCACAGAACCTTGTGGAACTCCATAATTAACCTTAGTCTGTGAAGAAGATTCCCCATTTACATGAACAAATTGTAATCTATTAGATAAATATGATGCAAACCACCGCAGCGCAGTGCCTTTAATACCTATGGCATGCTCTAATCTCTGTAATAAAAGTTATGGTCAACAGTATCAAAAGCAGCACTGAGGTCTAACAGAACAAGCACAGAGATGAGTCCACTGTCTGAGGCCATAAGAAGATCATTTGTAACCTTCACTAATGCTGTTTCTTAATTACTGCCACCTTAAAAGCCTGTGGTACATAGCCAACTAATAAAGATAGATTGATCATATTTAAGATCGAAGCATTCATTAATGGTAGGGCTTCCTTGAGCAGCCTGGTAGGAATGGGGTCTAATAGACATGTTGATGGTTTGGATGAAGTAACTAATGAAAATAACTCAGACAGAACAATCGGAGAGAAAGAGTCTAACCAAATACCGGCATCACTGAAAGCAGCCAAAGATAACGATACGTCTTTGGGATGGTTATGAGTAATTTTTTCTCTAATAGTTAAAATTTTATTAGCAAAGAAAGTCATGAAGTCATTACTAGTTAAAGTTAAAGGAATACTCGGCTCAATAGAGCTCTGACACTTTGTCAGCCTGGCTACAGTGCTGAAAAGAAACCTGGGGTTGTTCTTATTTTCTTCAATTAGTGATGAATAGTAAGATGTCCTAGCTTTACGGACAGCTTTTTTATAGAGCAACAGACTCTTTTTCCAGGCTAAGTGAAGATCTTCTAAATTAGTGAGACGTCATTTCCTCTCCAACTTACGGGTTATCTGCTTTAAGCTGCGAGTTTGTGAGTTATACCACGGAGTCAGGCACTTCTGATTTAAAGCTCTCTTTTTCAGAGGAGCTACAGCATCCAAAGTTGTCTTCAATGAGGATGTAAAACTATGACGAGATACTTTCTCACTTACAGAGTTTAGGTAGCTACTCTGCACTGTGTTGGTATATGGCATTAGAGAACATAAAGAAGGAATCATATCCTTAAACTTAGTTACAGCGCTTTCTGAAAGACTTCTAGTGTAATGAAACTTATTCCCCACTGCTGGGTAGTCCATCAGAGTAAATGTAAATGTTATTAAGAAATGATCAGACAGAAGGGAGTTTTCAGGGAATACTGTTAAGTCTTCAATTTCCATACCATAAGTCAGAACACGATCTAAGATATAATTAAAGATAATTATCTTATCTGAGCTAAGCACTAAGTCAGACAAAAGGTCTGAAAAATCACAGAGAAACTCACAATAACGACCAGGTGGACGATAGATAATAACAAATAAAACTGGTTTTTGGGACTTCCAATTTGGATGGACAAGACTAAGAGTCAAGCTTTCAAATGAATTAAAGCTCTGTCTGGGTTTTTGATTAATTAATAAGCTGGAATGGAAGATTGCTGCTAATCCTCCGCCTCGGCCCGTGCTACGAGCATTCTGGCAGTTAGTGTGACTCGGGGGTGTTGACTCATTTAAACTAACATATTCATCCTGCTGTAACCAGGTTTCTGTAAGGCAGAATAAATCAATCTGTTGATCAATTATTATATCATTTACTAACAGGCACTTAGAGAGAGACCTAATGTTTAACAGAACACATTTAACTGTTTTAGTCTGTGGTGCAGTTGAAGGTGCTATATTATTTTTTCTTTTGGAATTTTTATGCTTAAATAGATTTTTGCTGGTTATTGGTGGTCTGGGAGCAGGCACCGTCTCTACGGGGATGAGGGGATGGCAGGGGGGAGAGAAGCTGCAGAGAGGTGTGTAAGACTACAACTCTGCTTCCTGGTCCCAACCCTGGATAGTCACAGTTTGGAGGATTTAAGAAAATTGGCCAGATTTCTAGAAATGAGAGCTGCTCCATCCAAAGTGGGATGGATGCCGTCTCTCCTAACAAGACCAGGTTTTCCCCAGAAGCTTTGCCAATTATCTATGAAGCCCACCTCATTTTTTGGACACCACTCAGACAGCCAGCAATTCAAGGAGAACATGCGGCTAAACATGTCACTCCCGGTCCGATTGGGGAGGGGCCCAGAGAAAACTGCAAAAACAATGTCGGACTCTGTAAAGTTACACACCGATTCAATGTTAATTTTAGTGACCTCCGATCGGCGTAACCGGGTGTCATTACTGCCGACGTGAATTACAATCTTACCAAATTTACGCTTAGCCTTAGCCAGCAGTTTCGAATTTCCTTCAATGTCGCCTGCTCTGGCCCCTGGAAGACAATTGACTATGGTTGCTGGTGTCGCTAACTTCACATTTCTCAAAACAGAGTCGCCAATAACCAGAGTTTGATCCTCGGCGGGTGTGTCGTTGAATGGGAAAAACGGTTAGAAATGTGAACGGGTTGGCGTGTACACGGGGCTTCTGTTTAGAACTACGCTTCCTCCTCACAGTCACCCAGTTGGCCTGCTTTCCCGGCTGCTCGGGATCTGCCAGAGGGAACTAACGGCGGCTAAGCTACCTTGGTCCGCACCGACTACAGGGGCCTGGCTAGCTGTAGAATTTTCCCACGGTGCGGAGCCGAGTCTCCAATTCGCCCAGCCTGGCCTCCAAAGCTACAAATAAGCTACACTTATTACAAGTACCATTACTGCTAAAGGAGGCCGAGGAATAACTAAACATTTCACACCCAGATTGAAAAGTGCGGGAGAGACAGGAGAAGCCGCCATGCTAAACCGGCTAAGAGCTAGTAGCTGCGCTAAGCTAGCGGATTCCTAAAAACACACAAAGTGAATAATGTGTAAATAATTTAGAGGTGATTCAGCAGAGGGAGTGCTTTAGTTAAGGCATGTGAAGATTACACTGTGAAACAAATCGTTATCTAGGTAACTAGATCAATCTAACTGCGCAGATTAAACAGCTAACAGATACAGCAAAACACCGCTGTGCTCCGGAACAGGAAGTGATACAATACCGCAGTGAGAGCCAACCACCAGTAGAGGCAAGCAAGAGCTGTCAAAAACATTATGATTAACACTGCTTCCTCACAGCAAGAATCTAAAAAAAAAAAAAACTTTTCACATACTTCACATGAATTCCATCCATTTTGGAACAAGGCTCTAACATAAAATGTGGAAAAAGTGCAGTGCTGTGAATAATTTCTAGATGCACTGTAAATCACACTGCTTTCAAATGTAATCATGTCATCCAAAAGGAACATATTTACTGGGTTAAAAAAAATAAAAGAGTTGAGGGCACAGTCCAGAAATATGTCTAAAATAACTGCCACTTGAGCAAAAAGGAGCATTTTGCAATGGCCCCTATAGGCGCCGCCCTCGACTGCCTAAATTTTGCAATTCTCTGGAGCTCCTTCAAGCACAGATTGACTCCAATCAAAATGAAGCTGGGCAGTCATTGGCGCATTGAGATATTTACATTTCAAAACCTATTTTTTTTTAAGAAGTCTGATTTTAGCCTTCAACAAACTGACCCCTGTAGAGGCCCTAGAAAAAAAAAAGATGGTATAGGGACTTAGAATTTTTGGATTATCATAGATCATAGATCGTCCATTAAAAAATAAATAAAAAAATTTACGCAAATCTGACACGGCACCACCTTACCTTTAAAAGAAACTGCCTAAATTAATCTGTTCTAAAAGTATCATGTGTATCACATGCTTTTATGTAACTAATATACAACTGCACTTGTTCATATTTTAGCATGTAAAATATGTATTGTAACAATAATAATAATCAATAGTCAATAACTCTGAGCAGGACTGTGGCATAGTAACTTTTACATACCTTGACCTTCTCCCCTTTGATTTCAACTGTTTTAATCATGAAATCTACTCCAATAGTCGCCCCTTGTCCAGGTGGGAAAAGGCCCTAAAATAATTCAACAAAATACTCAGTCAAATAATTGAAATTTTAGTACTTCAACAACTTCAATCTCAAACACCCACTCATACCAACCTGAGTAAAGCGTCGGACGAGACATGTCTTTCCAACTCCAGCATTTCCTATCAGAACTATTTGAACAGGTAGTCCATAATCTTCCATGCTCATGCTAAACTGAGGTAAACAAAGAACAAAGAGTGGTGATTAAATACATTTACACTCAATCAATGCTTTTAATTTCAGTTCCTATTCACTCCAGGTCCAGTTAAGGCTACTGGTCAAGATTAGCAAGGCACCTGGAAACAGTCAGAGAGAACAGAAGTGACACTCCCAACATGCTGTGAAATACACCTGTCACAGGAGTTCACATACGACATCAGACTTGAGTATGCTTCAGTAACATAAATATATGCATAACCATATACTAAGTTTTCCCACCCTACTAAATTTTGGGGCCATATGGCCTCATGCTCCGTCCTTTTCTGGATTATGAGTGACATACAAGTTCAGTTATCATCTGCAGGGGCTGCTTAGCTACAAGGTGCCTTGTTCTAAAGTAAAGCCACATGCTTGACCATTTACCACATTCCATCTCACACTGTTGAGGCTGCAACGTTAGCATGTATGCACGCAAGCTCGTCTCCAAGCAGGCATGCTGTGCAACATTGCCACAGCATCCAATCATGACCCATTTTAATATAACTGCCTGTCTATCCGACAAGTAAGAAAGAACTTGCAATTGAGGGTGAGTAGAGTGTCAAGGCCTGATGTGTCATCACTGTGTAGTGTATGACCACTTTAGACCCCAGTCACACATAGCAAGCATGTATAGGAATCAGGCAGAATCAGCCGGAACAAGGAAAAAACCCAAATCTCAAGGCATAGTCGAGAGGGACAGACAGTTGGACAGCCGTGTAGGACTATGATGACTATGTGGAATGTGGACGGATCCAGTCCGAACTGAGTTGTGCTCACCCGTAGAATCACAGCCCAAACGTCGTCGGTGCTGTCAGACTGCATCAGAAACATAAATAAAGTGCCCAGACTGGCCAACGGATGTGCCCGAGTGCTGTCACTCAGTCACTCATACATCGATTCACTCACCACTCACACCCTCATGCACACTGTCCTGAGCAGGACATAGCGGAGGCAGGATGGCCATGTGCCTGCCTCACATGAAGGACTGTCAGCATCGTGCCGACGGACACAGCACACCAACGGCAATGTCATCAGCAAACAAAGCGCACGGGACAACTGTGCTCCGTACTAACCGACTGGATCGCCAGCGTGAGGTGCACCGTAGGATAGCGCATGACATAGGATTTTTTTTTTTTTGCAGTGATGGATGGGGCATTTTTGTGCTGGTATCATCAGTAAACAGAGCACATGGGACAGCTGTGCTCCGCGCTGACAGGCTAAATCACCAGCCCGTCTATTCACCTTTACTCGGCAGAGAGCTGCAGCAAATCCTGCAAAACACACACACACACACACAGAGTGGATGATATTATTATTTTCATGAGGGACACTAACTTTAGTTTATGAACCAGAGAAGCAGGAGATATTAATGTTCCAGTCCACGGCAGAGAACTGTGTCGTTGGCTGCCCCACAAAAAAAAGGCACGTTAATGACAAATGAATAAAAACTGTCCATGTGAAGCGGTGGACGATTCTCGCAGAAAACGAGTCCAGTTTAGAGACTTTAATCAGGAGAAAAGGTGAGTCACGACTGAAATCTTTAAATGGCTTTGATATAGGTTGATGAATAAATTGTGGACACACTGCTTCTAAATCAGATCCAGCGGGTCCACTATCAATATAGAGAAATTATTATTTTCACATTACACACCCTCGAAAACAATGTAATGGCCCAACTGCAGTGTAATGGACCGTTACGCTGTTATAATGCTGGTGAGAACCCTGCATAGACTCCCGTTGGATGGGTGTCCCACCTGGAGTGTGCCAATCGAAGCAGCTGCGCGAATGGTATAATAAAACGTAATTTGTGATTGTTTCATGGTGGTTAAGTTGACCACAAACAAGGTCAGAGCACAAGCTTCCTCCGCATGTCTTTCTGCACTTATACCACAGAGCACTTTCAGCAGGGCTGCACAATGTGAGGCCAGTGGGCCAATTCATGCTCCTGTTTTTGTCCCACAATAGCAACTGACAAGCTTTCTGGAAATTAATAAATTACTGCTAGGCATCACACTCGCCGAGTGTGAAGCGTCCAGGATGAAAATCAGGACCTCCAAATCTGAGGCCTTGGTTCTGAACCAGAAAAGGGTGCTTTGCCCTCTTCAGGTCGGTGGAGTGTCCTTGCCTCAAGTGGAGGAGTTTAAGTATCTCGGGGTTTTGTTCACGAGGGACGGATGGAGTGTGAGATCGACAAACGGATTGGTGCAGTGTCTGCAGTGATGCGGTCGCTGTATCAGACCGTCGTGGTGAATAGAGCGGAGCAGGGGGACAAATCTCTCGATTTACCAATCGATCAACGTTCCGACCCTCAGCTATGGTCATGAGATTTGGCTCATGACCGAAAGAACGAGATCTCGAGTACAAGCGGCCGAGATGAGTTTCCTCCGCAGGGTAGCTGGGCGCTCCCTTTGAGATAGGGTGAGGAGCTCAGTCAATCGGGAGGAGCTCAGAGTTGAGCAGCTGCTCCTCCCCGTCGAAAGGAGCCAGCTGAGGTGGCTCGGGCATCTTTTCCAGATGCCCCCTGGACGCCTCGCTGGAGAGGTGTTCTGGGCACGTCCCATTGGGAGGAGGCCCCGGAGAAGACCCAGGACACGCTGGAGGGTCTACGTCTCTCGGCTGGCTTGGGAACGCCTCGGGGGGGAGCTGTGTGTGGATCGAGAGGTCTGGGCGGCTTTGCTTGAGCTGCTGCCCCCGCAACCCAACTCCGGATAAAACGGAAGAAAATGGATAGATGGATGGATGGATGCTAAGCATATTAAAGAGTAGTAATTTTTGTTTTTCTTATTTAGAATTTTTTATTTTAGATCAAGAAAGTTAATTTTCACATATGACAGTAAAAGATGTTCAAAGTTTTTTTTTTTTTTTTTTTTTTAACATCTAGCACAATATCTCAAGGAAGAGGTATCTTCAGATTTGTTTTGCCCAACCAACAGTTCAAATCAAAATAGTCAGTAGGTTTTTGACAAGCATGCAATCCAGTTTTTCTTGATTATGCCTGAGGTTAAATCCATTTTAAATACATAGACATTAGTTTGGACTTGTTAAACCCCAGCAATGACTTCTGAGTAAGAGAGGAACAAATAAACAAACTGAACTTTCTGTGACAATGGAACAAGTGAAATTTCACTTAAGATTTCTTGACATTTACTGAGAAAACTCATTTTGAGCAATGCTTTACTAGTATTAGGAAGTGATACATCTTTTACAGACAACAGAGCAGGTTAATCTCAGGATGACAAGGACTTCACTTAAGACTTTTAAGATGATTTCTGACTACAATTTACACAAATATATTTGGTAAGATTCTTTTGAATTTTGCGGATTCGCACGTCCAAGCATTCTGGGCATTCTGGGCAAAATTTGACTTGAAGTGAGGGTGGGCGTTTGCACAAAATCGACCAAGTATTAAGTTTGTCGGACCGCTCATTTCAATAAAATGTCTGAAGAATAAATCACTTCTCTGTGTCTGTTTTTGTCATATCCTTTTGTCATTTTTTTAAATATGTTCCTTGTCAACTGATGTCTGGCACAGCAAAAAAAAAAAAAAGGTGACATGAGGCACACGGTCAGTTTTCAATATTAACCACGCAGACAATTTACTTCACTTAAATATTTTGCACAGTGTTATATTAAAACAGAAAACTCTGGCACTTTTGACCAACTGCAGTTTATTGTTTATATTACAACATTTGAAAAGACGTGTCATTTGATTTAAAATGGTGATTCGCTTTGAAGTTATTAATTCCGACCGGACTCTAACTTGACTCAGCAGAGAACGGCGCAGCATTTGGAGCTGTGCAAACGGAATGGAGGACGATTTTCGTTTCTTTTTCACAATGAGACAGGAGTCCCAGTTAGTGACTTTAATTCACACAAAAGTGACTCACGATTGACATAATTTAATGGCTTTGAGACGGCTTAAGAAGCACATTTGCCACTTCTGAAAAGCAGCAAAGCAAAGACTCAATGAAGCAGCGGGTCAAAGCACTGCTTCATTGCTTCAGGCTTCAAAGCAGAGCCGTACTGCAGAAACGGTTGATTACAGACCCACTGCAGTGTCTGCAATCAATGTCGAGAAATTATCATTTTCCCGACAAACACCCTCAAAAACAACGGCTGCTCTGAAGGACCGATAAGGGAATCATTAAGCAAAAAAGGTTATTGATGTTGGTGGATCGAATAATTTCTTAAATATTCTCAAAAAGAACTGGTTCCTGATACCCAACCCTAGCCACCATGCAGATTGTCAAATTTAGTGTATCCCTTTCTGTTTTCCTGGGTAATTTTTTTTTTTTAACCAGGGCTGTACAGTGCGAGCGTTTTGCTCGCATATTGCGCCTAAAATTTGATTGTGCGAGGAAAAAAAATAAAACGGGCGCACGTGTGCGAGAATGTATTTCAACCCTTTCATTCGCATTTTGCTCCTAAAATAAATACAGTGGTCACTCGCCAACGCGGTTCACCTTTCGCAGCCTATCGAGCCGTCCAGCCGTCATTTGAACGTTCAAACTTGGATAAGACGGCTGATTAAAACGGTGGCCGTCTTGTTCAAAGCCGTCTAAAATGTGCAGTTTACCGGAGGAGCTGTGTGTGTGTCTGTGTGTGTGTGTGTGTGTGTGTGCGCGCGGAGTCAACTCGCTGCAGACTGAGAACGGAGGCACGAGATGTTACATTCTGCTGAGAACCATCAGTGCACGTGACACAGCGAGCGCAGAGCAGAGAGAGAGGATTTTAACCCGAGTGAACATTAAAAAAAAAAAAAAAAAAAAAAACTACTTTTCTTTACTTTTCTTTTCTCTGCTCTTTCTCAACCGGTGTTTTTCTGATGGCACCGTCCTGTTCACACCATGTGTGCGTCGTATAATGAATTTATGAGATCATGAGATGAAATAAACAGTCAAATATCCTTAAAAACATCCTTAAAAAAATGAGAATATATGAATGAACTGAGGAAAAATTACGCAAACACTGGATAAAAAATAAAACCCTGCTGCAGTGATGTTCAGAGGCACAGTTCACAAAAAGCAGGTGAGAACTCTGAACTTTAACAGCTGCTATTTTCCAAAGGTATTTATTTGTTCAATCTTAAGCGATGAGGATAAATAAATGACTTCATCACACTAAATGAACTGGAGTCAGAATAAGCTGCTGATTTGTTATTTTCCAAAGTTATTATAAGCTGCAGCTATATGTTTTATTCATTTCAAAGTGAGTCACCTCTTATTTTATTCTGATTTATTTCTACAAAAAATATGGGGAGTCAAATCAGCCTGCATTGTTCTGTTCAGTTTATATCAGTTTTCCTGCACATGTCCAGGTATTTTTTCCTCCTTATAAGAGTTTGGTGTTTGCATTTGAGCCACAGAGTTTTAAAACACAATAAAATGTTCACACTTTTCTTTAAAGCAGTTCTGTAATTTCAGAAATGCAACAGAAACAACCACAAATCAGATAAAGTTGGGACTATAAGTAAAATGAAGATAAAAATAAAAATGTTGCAGAGTTGTGTCTTGGTGGCTTCCCTCACTTGTCTCCTTCCAGCATGGATATTTAGTTTTTGAGAACTGCCTACCTGACACAGATTTACTATAAAGTACCACACTGTTTGTATTTCTGAATGATTGATGTAAATGAAGTCTAAGAAATAGTCATTGATTTGGAAATGTTCATGTTTTCATCCCGATGTTTCTCTGAAAATGCTGCAGACCTTAATTTAGGAAATTCTGTATGATCCGACTAGTCGACTAATCGCAAAAATAATCGTTGACTAGTCGACTATCAAAATAGTCGCTTGTGGCAGCCCTATTTTCAAACCATCTCCTGAGATTTTCGAAAAAGGGGGTAGTTTTTCGTCAGACCCCAGTAAAAAATAAAATTATAAAAAAATATCATGCAAAAAAGCCCATGATAGGGGGGGTGATTGTCTGAAGGTTTTCCCTAGATAGGGGGTATATTTTCAACATGGGGAACAAGCATAGGTACCCCCTTGAATTGGGGAGTGGGGGGGGCCGGGATTTTTCTACTCAGGTTTGAACTTTGAGAGTGTTTACACACGAGAGAAAAGTGAGAAAATGTTCATGCCTGATTGAGAAAAGTGTATAAAGTGTGTAGTGAGGGGTTTTACAGCTTTAAAACGTCTATAATAACTGTAAAAAATAACGCTGGCCACTTCGCGGATTTCGCCTATCGCGGGCTATTTTTAGAACGTATCTCCCACGATAAACGAGGGACCACTGTATATCCCATAGAGAAAACCATTCCCACATCTGTACAAATCGACAAGAGTGTGTGTGTGTGTGTGTGTGTGTGTGAGAGAGAGTGTGTGCTGTGGACCGTTGGTTGAATGTAGCTAAGCGTAGCAGGCGACCTGAGTATAAAAAGTGGGACGGGGATGTTATGTGTGTGTGTGTGAGGGTTTAAAATAATACAAGAAATACACATCAAAAAGTAATTAAATGGACAAAAACAATGATGTAAATAATGACAGAAAAGGAAGTAAAAAACAATGAAATAAATACAACATCAGAATCATATAAAATGTGCATGTGTGTAAAAAAGGTACTCTGTACAGTATGTGTCTTTGCGTTAATAATAAAATTGTATCAAGAAATTTCACAGTGCTCCTAAATTTTTATCTGTGCTCCTAAATTGTTTTTATTTAGGAGCACCTGTGCTCCTAGTGAAAAAGCTAAGCGTACAGCCCTGTTTACATCTTTGCAAGTTTTGGATCTTTCCTGATGCCAGGACCTCAGCAGTCCCCTGACACTGGACCGTAAGCGCAAGCGTGGGGCCTCAGTCAGTCAGCCTGCACGTGAACATGAGCACAGCCTGTGAAAAACTGGGCTCCGGATGGCAGCATTTCCACAAAAGCCACACTGATAAATCCGCTCTGCACCTTGTTGATGAAAACTCTGATCAAATCCAAATAAAGGTGGTTTTTGAATAAACTTGATTGACTTAAAGTCCATGTAGAGCAGAGCGCAGCCAGCAGACCAAACTGTTTTTTTTTTTAAATAGACAAACACACTGCTTCACTTTAAATGCTCAGTAAGTCTATTTCAGATGATCAGTGTAAAAGGCTTTATTTTACTCTGTGTCGCATTGGAAAGCTGTAGCTTTTGGTGCTACATTGATTTGCTCTTACATGGCTTATGCGCATATGTACTACAATGCTAAATGGAGCTTCAAGGTACAGAATTTGCCTCTATCATTTTTTATAATCAAATTATTCGAGTTACTTGACTAATTGTTTCAACCCTAAAACAAATATTATGCATCTGCTACTTTTAACCTGTGTGGATCTTCATAAACGCAAACAAAATTTCAGACATCTTATATATGTTACTCTGGAACAAACAAGACAAACAGTGTTGTAAAAGACAAGCACGATGTTAAAGAGCAAACTTCACTTTCCCCCACAATGACATGATCAGGAAGCGATCGCAGCTCACGGCAATTCCAAGTGACAATAATGGAGAAACAACCCGAGCTTCTCACGTTTACATAAAACAAACAATAACAACATCTATAAACCCAGATAATATATTCATGAGAGTTTTAAGCACTATGCAAAGAGTTTTATGTAGCGATGTTAATGCTGTTGTCCGTGTGGAGTGGTTAAATTTCAGCCTTATCAAACCGCCTCAATGCATTTCTCAGTGTTACTGACATCACGCAAAAAGGTGAACTCTCCCAGGTTTTGCAGGACTTGAAACCTCAATAGGGCGAATATTAATGGCATCTCACAGAGTGGCGAACTCTAAGAGATTTTGCGGGATTTGAAACTTCAACAGGTTGAATTCGATAACATTTAAAACCCCAAACTCCCATGGTGCACTGCAGAACAATGTCCATTATTTACTGCAGCGGTCTCAAACTGATTCCACAAAGGGCCAAGAGGGTGCAACCACCCACACCACCTGGTGATTTCACTGATTAACTGATTCCATCTGCTCAATGTGATGTCAATCAGTGAAATCACCAGGTGGTGTGGGTGGTTGCACAGAAAACCTACACCCTCTTGGCCCTTTCTGGAATCGGTTTGAGACATCTAATTTTCTGGTTAGCTAAAATTGATCATCCATCCATGCATTTTCTTCCGCTTCATCCGAGGTCGGGTTGCGGGGGCAGCAGCTCAAGCAAAGCCACCCAGACTTTCCAACTGACACACCTCCCCCAGGGGAACCCTGAGGAGTTCCCAAGCCAGCTGCTAGAAATAGTCCCTCCAGCGTGTCCAGGGTCTTACCCAGGGCCTCCTCGCGATGGGACGTGCCCAGAACACCTCTCGAGCAAGGCGTCCAGGGGGCATCTGAAAAAGATGCCTGAGCCACCTCAGCTGGCTCCTTTCTCCCCCTCGAATTGCCACCTTATCGTGGTGGGGGAGTTTGTGTACCTGGATGATCCTAGGAGCTATGTTGTCGGGGGCTTCGTGCCCCTGGTAGGGTCTCCCATGGCAAACAGGTCCTAAGGGACGGGTCAGACTAAGGGCAGTTTAGGAGCTCCCATGACCAGTATGAAATCAAGAACCAAGACGTCGCCTGGTATGGCGGAGCTGGGGCCACACCCTGGAGCCAGGCCTGGGGTTGGGGCTCGTGCGCGAGCGCCTGGTGGTCAGGCCTTAGCCCACAGGGCCCGGCCGGGCCCAGACCAAAAGAGCGACATGGGCCCGCCCTCCTGTGGGTTCACCACCTGCAGAGGGGGCAATGGGGGTCGGGTGAAGAGAGGACTGGGTGGGTGTCGAGGGCGGGTGGCCCGGTGGCCCGGTCCGCGCTCAACTTCTCTGGCTGTCGGGATGTGGAATAAAATTGCTCATTTCTCCAAAAATATTAGTCCTATCAACTTTCCGTTTTTGCAGCATTCATCTGTGAACCAAAAACACATAAAATTACCAAATGACAAATATCAGCTCTCCCCAGTTTCTCCACGATCGAAACCATACACATGCACACGCAGTACTTAGCTATTATACATTATTTGCAATAGTTAAAAAATTAACCAAAAATTATCTAAATTAAGAAAATTAAATGAATAAATCCAGACATTTGAAAGCCACAACATACAAACGTGATATTTTTCTTAAACTACTTAAAACGTTAATCAATTGAAATAAGTGATTGATTTTTATGGATGATATGCAGCCCTGTATGTGAAAACATCACAAAAAAAAAAAAACAACACTACTTTGATTGTAAATCTTGATGAACCCCTCAGAAGACATATTTTCTGCGGAATGAAGCAGGATCCGCTTGCAAATTGGTGCAAATATCTTCTGGTGTCGCATCTTCGTCTTCAGCTGTTTATCTTATTATTATTATTATTATTATTGTACCTGCTTTTGCGATAAGAAGTGTCGCTGCCAGCATGATAACATTTGGCGCAGACAAAATGTTGAGTTAACGCCGCATTTCTGCCCGTTATTCGGTGTGAGGCGGAGAGAAGCGGAGCTAGCAAACACCAGCGGCGCGCACAGCCATTTTGGAGCCATTTAAAGCAGGCAGCGCAAAACAATTAGCACTTACCGCAAAGACGGGGACAGCCCCGGGTTTAGGAGGATTTGCTGTGCATAGGTCACCTCATTAAACTGGCGGAGCCACTGCTGCTGGGTAGGGCCACGTTCCTCCTCCTGTCAGCTCCCCGTCTGTCTGCTCCGTTAGCAGCAGCGCGAGGAGGAGGAGATGGGGAGGCGATACTTGATGACGTCACCACTTCACGGCACAACGCAGTACTTTTTAAGTGCTGTACTGCTTTAAACCCCCTTTTATTATTAAAATGTTTTAACGTAGAAACAGAATTATGTGCTTACAGGGTAGAAATTCAACTTCAATTAAGGGGTTGACGTGATATTTGGACCCTATAAAAACAAAATTTAGCCAGTTTTATTTAGAACAAGTCAGGATGAATACATGATGAACACCGTGACTGAGTACTGTATGTCTTGGACATCATTTATGTCAATCATCAAGAAATACGGAAAGGTACTGCGTGGTAAATGTTTCTAGAGCAGGCAGTTCTCAAAAACTGAGTGACTGTGCGAGAAGGAGATGAGTGAGGGAAGCCACCAAGACCCCTCATGCCACCGTTTTGTTGTATTAGCATACTTCTTCTGTTCCCTTCCACCATGAAGTTGTGACTGGTGATGCGACAGACAAATGTTCGTTTTCTAGTTTGTCCTATCACAGCCAAAGGCACCTGCAATTCCTTCAGAGCTGTTAAGGGTGTCTCAATGGCTTCCCTCATCAGCCTCCTTCTTGCACAGTCATTCAGTTTTTGAAAGCCACCTACTCCAGACAGATTGATGATAGAGCATGTTTGTATGTATGCATGTATACTCAACAAAAATATAAACGCAACACTTTTGGTTTTGCTCCCATTTTGTATGAGATGAACTCAAAGATCTAAAACTTTTTCCACATACACAATATCACCATTTCCCTCAAATATTGTTCACAAACCAGTCGAAATCTGTGATAGTGAGCACTTCTCCTTTGCTGAGATAATCCATCCCACCTCACAGGTGTGCCATACCAAGATGCTGATTAGACACCATGATTAGTGCACAGGTGTGCCTTAGACTGCCCACAATAAAAGGCCACTCTGAAAGGTGCAGTTTTGTTTTATTGGGGGGGGATACCAGTCAGTATCTGGTGTGACCACCATTTGCCTCATGCAGTGCAACACATCTCCTTCGCATCATCTGTGAAGAGAACACCTCTCCAACGTGCCAAACGCCAGCGAATGTGAGCATTTGCCCACTCAAGTCGGTTACGACGACGAACTGGAGTCAGGTCGAGACCCTGATGAGGACGACGAGCATGCAGATGAGCTTCCCTGAGACGTTTCTGACAGTTTTTGCAGAAATTCTTTGGTTATGCAAACCGATTGTTTCAGCAGCTGTCCGAGTGGCTGGTCTCAGACGATCTTTGAGGTGAACATGCTGGATGTGGAGGTCCTTGGCTGGTGTGGTTACACGTGGTCTGCGGTTGTGAGGCTGGTTGGATGTACTGCCAAATTCTCTGAAACGACTTTGGAGACGGCTTATGGTAGAGACATGAACATTCAATACACGAGCAACAGCTCTGGTTGACATTCCTGCTGTCAGCATGCCAATTGCACGCTCCCTCAAATCTTGCGACATCTGTGGCATTGTGCTGTGTGATAAAACTGCAACTTTCAGAGTGGCCTTTTATTGTGGGCAGTCTAAGGCACACCTGTGCACTAATCATGGTGTCTAATCAGCATCTTGATATGGCACACCTGTGAGGTGAGATGGATTATCTCAGCAAAGGAGAAGTGCTCACTATCACAGATTTAGACTGGTTTGTGAACAATATTTGAGAGAAATGGTGATATTGTGTATGTGGAAAAAGTTTTAGTTCTTTGAGTTCATCTCATACAAAATGGGAGCAAAACCAAAAGTGTTGCGTTTATATTTTTGTTGAGTGTATGTATGTATGTATGTTTCATCCCCTTGCTTGTCTAAAGAAAACTGGCTATAAAAGTGATGATTTAAAGAAATAACCCTTGTATTTAGTTTTTGCAATTACTTATGGGTCTGAAAATGAAGCAACTGTGTATAAAATAGTGCTGCAGTGATATTTTTGTTATGCACCTTGAATTAAAGATAGATAGATAGATAGATAGATAGATAGATAGATAGATAGATAGATAGATAGATAGATAGATAGATAGATAGATAGATAGATAGATAGATAGATAGATAGATAGATAAGTTTGTGTAATATTTCATACAAAAAATACCAGTGTTTTATCTTGATACAAAGATGACAGCAAGAATAATACATAAATGATGCAGTTGAAAGAAAGAAAGAAAGAAAGAAAGAAAGAAAGAAAGAAAGAAAGAAAGAAAGAAAGAAAGAAAGAAAAGGAAATCACTCAGGAAGGTAAATCCCATAAGGTGTCACTTTATGCTGACGACCTTTTGTTTTATATATATATCTCGCCCAGCAGAATTTTTACTGAAATTACTACATATTCTGGATGATTTTGGTCATCTGTCAGGTTATAAATTAAACTATTCAAAGTGCTTGCTTTTTCCAACTAATGATATGGATAACAAATATTCTATTTTCCTATTCAAACTGGAAAAAAAATGAGTTTACATGAGTAGCAAATAATCCCCCCCGTGTGTTGGATAATGCATTTCAACATTGGCATGGAAAGGAATTGACATTTTTCAATTACTTGTTTACAAATGACACATTCTCCTCATTTGAGACACTCAGGAAAGACCACAATTTATGCAACACTCATTTTTTTTTAGATACCTAGTATGTACTTTCACTAAGAAAGTGTTCCCCTCGCTCCCCTACCTGCCACCTAAAAGCCAATTAGATAACATTCTCGACCCCTTTGAGTAGAAACGGGTTTCGTGATATACGAGGTCTGTTAGAAAAGTATCGGACCTTTTTATTTTTTTCAAAAACCATATGGACTTGAATCACGTGTTATTGCATCAGCCAAGCTTGAACCTTCGTGCGCATGCGTGAGTTTTTTCACGCCTGTCGGTTGCGTCATTCGCCTGTGAGCAGGCTTCGTGTGAGCACTGGTCCACCCCTCTCGTTGTTTTTTTATTGCGAATAAATGTCTGAATGATTTGGAGCTTTGCTGCATCAAATTGTTCCAGAAACTGTGAGAGACCTCCAGGTGGATACCGTTCGGAAAATTAATATGGCTTTCAAGGGACGATTTTATGGGTATTACACAGATTAAGGAGTGATCCAGACGGTTTAAAGACCACCCACAGCTGCTGAGAGCGCGCCACGCTCCGAGCGCTGATCGACAGCCTCAAACCCCGCTGAAACAACCAGATCATTTCCAACGTGAAGGCTTTGTTGATCCGGGACCTCGTCTGACTTTCACAAAAAGGCAGAAGGCGTGGACATCAGTACTTTTTCGACACATTCCACTGTTACAGGAGTTTTTTTCATGGAAAGAAAAGCAGACGGATGCGCCACTGTGCCGTTCATGATGCGGCACAAAACCACCTCCGTGTTGGTCTCACAGGACGGCTTTGAGATGGCTTTCAGGCGGCTTCCGGTTGCTTTTCAGTTGTGTGATTATCCGAGAAATTGCGCATGAGCTGGACATGCCCCAACATGTCCTGTGAGGCTTCATCACGGTGTTGCTTTGCGCCATGCGGCTCCACCGCGACGCGCGGAACTCCACTGCTCTTTCCATGACAAAAACTCCTGTAACAGTGGAATGTGCCGTTCATTTCTAAACTGGACGTTGTCTTGATCCGGTATGTCGTCTGACTAGCACAGGAATTGCGGAAGACGTGGACATCAGCAGGTTTTCAGCCATTGAGACAGACGTGCGGAGGAGTTCCGCGTATCGCGGTGGAGCCGCATGACGCAAAGCAACGCCGTGATGAAGCCTCATAGGACATGTTCTGGCATGTCCAGGCTCATCCACAATTTCTCGGATAATCACACAACTGAAAAGCAACCGGAATCCATCTGAAAGCCATCTCAAAGCCGTCCTGTGAGACCAACACGGAGGTGGTTTTGTGCCGCGCCATGAACGGCACGGTGGCGCATCCGTCTGCTTTTCTTTCCATGAAAAAAACTCCTGTAACAGTGGAATGTGCCGAAAAAGTGTTGATGTCCACGACTTCTGCCTTTTTGTGAAAGTCAGACGACGTCCCGGATCAACAAAGCCTTCACGTTGGAAATGATCTGGTTGTTTCAGCGGGGTCTGAGCCTGTCGATCGGCGCTCGGAGCGCGGCGCACTCTCAGCAGCTGTGGGCGGTCTTTAAACCGGCTGGAGCACTCCTTATTCTGTGTAATCCCCATAAAATCATCCCTGAAAGCCATATTAATTTTCTGAACGGTGTCCACCTGGAGGTCTCTCACAGTTTCTGGAAAAAAATTGATGCAGCAAAGTTCCAAATTGTTCAGACATTTATTCGCTTTAAAAAAACGAGAGGGGTGGACCAGTGCTCACACAAAGCCTGCTCACCGGCGAATGACGCAACCGACAGGCGTGAAAAAACTCATGCATGCGCACGAAGGTTCAAGCTTGGCTGATGCAATCACACATGATTCAAATCCATATGGTTTTTGAAAAAATAAAAAGGTCCGATACTTTTCTAACAGACCTCGTACACTTTGATAAGGGGTTTAAATCAGATATCCTGGGAGAAAACTAAAACTGCATGGGAGAGTGATTTGGGGCTGGTGCTCTCGGAGGAGGCGTTGAGGGACAGCCTTTCTCGTGTACACAACTCTTCATTATGTGTACGCCAGGGATTAATTCAATTTAAGGTACTTCATCGTCTCCATTACTCACAGGACAAACTCTCCAGAATTTTTCTCACTACAAACTCTGCCTGCCCGAGATGTGGTAACAGCTCAGATCAGTGGGACATATGTTTTGGGTATGCCCCTCTCTAAACAGTTACTGGGGCAGTATTTTTGATGTATTCTCTCATATGTGTAAAAAGACCATAGCTTCTGATTCCCACACACAGCCATTTTTGGCATAGCCCCCAAATTGTAAGATCACAAACTTAGAGGCGAACACTTTGGTATGTGCTTGCGGACTGATTCTTTTTAACTGGAAGGCAAAGAAACCCCCATCATTTCTACAGTGGTTGAAGGAGGTGTTTTCCTTTCTGCTTCTGGAAAAACTCAGATACAAGACAAGCAAAAGAAGCAAGGAATTTTCTGTGTCCTGGAGTTCTTTTATGGACTACATCGAACTTTCCCCCTTACAGTAAATAATCTGCTCTTTCTATTTTCAAGGATCTATGTTGGAATAATACTGCTGTATTCAAAACAAACAAACAAACAGATTAATTGTAAGCAGACTTCCCAGTTTTATGGCACCCCTTTTTTTGTTCGAAGCCTCAAGGGAGTGGGGGGAGTTGATATTTAGGGACTGAGTAGGCAACATCCTACGAGGACCCTATTGTAATTGCACTGTTTATTATTATTATTATTATTTATTATTATTATTATTATTATTATTATTATTCTCACTCTTGAAATCGAAATTTCGGCCTCTTCCCATGCTCAAAAACTCACCAAACTTTCCAAAGTCGTCCGGCCGGATCCGAAATTCGATATTTTGGGGGCAACGCACATGGTCACAGAAAAATTGCGAAATAGCGCCCCCTAGAAATTTTCAAAAACCCCTCTGCATTGGCCTTTTTTCGTTGTAGCCTCACGAAATTCGGTACACATATTTACCATGCCAGGACGCACGAAAAAGTCTCTTACTGTCATGGTGAAATATCGACAGGAAGTTGGCCATTTTGATTTCAAGTTTCGATTTTGAGCAAATTTTTGCCATTTTTGGCCATTTCCACTACTTACATTTGAACGAACTCGTCCTAGGGATTTCATCCGATCGTCTTCAAATTTGGTCAAAATCATCACAACACAATGGTGATCAAAAGTTATCAAAAGATTCTAATTAAGTCAAAAGGCGTGGCTGCTAGGAGTCGTCAAACTTTGGTGAGCTTTTTGGAGCACGCCATTTCACTTCGAACGGCTGTCACGCCCACATACTTCATTGTAGATCCTTCAAACTTGCTGGACATGATGAGGGCTCCGCCCTGAATGTCTACATATCTTAAGTTCCAACCTGTGCCATAGCGCCCCCCGGTGGTGGCGGGAAATGTCCTATTTTTACTTTAAGAGGTCCTGATGTCACATACTTAACCCAATCAACTTCATTCCACTTCTAAAACATGCAGAACAAATTGGTGAACGTAGGCGATGAACGCCGTGAAGTTACGAGTAACGGCGTCTGAATATTGCCCATTCGCCATGAAATTATGTTCTTCATTTTGACGGCTTTAATTTTGTCACATCATCATGAAAATTGATACACAGGTCGAGCACGACAACCTCTTACAATTCATAGGGGCGTCGCCCATGGGCGGGGTAAAATGCCTCAATAGCGCCCCCTTGAAACTTTCAAAAACCCCTCCCCATAGGGTTTTATTTTGGAGTAGGGAGATGAAAATTGGTACACATGTATGTCTTTCATAGACGTACAAAAAAGTCTCTTGCACCATGAGTCTACTCCAAACAGGAAGTCAGTCATTTTGAATTTTCTTCTCATTTTGGCGTGATTTCCACATGTTGTATTTGAACGAACTCCTCCTAGGGATGTTGTCCAATGCACTTCAAATTACTTTGACAGCATCCAAAGATGATACTGACCAAAAGTTATCGAAAGCTTTTCTCTATGTTGAAGGGTGTGGCCGCTATGGTGCCGCCATTTTGACCCTTTGCCATAGAACATCAAGTCATGATAACTCCTTCATGCTTTGCCTGATTGACTTGAAACTTCACATGTATGATGACAGTTGGCCCCTGAACACACCTAGCCCCTCTGTTTGTACACTGAGCGCCACCTAGTGGATGAACATTCAACATGTCATAACTCCTTCATGCATTGTGTGATTTGTTTCAAGTTTTAACTGTGTGATGAGTGGTTGCCCCTGCATGCACATGCCCACATGTGGTCACAAGGGCACCCACTGGCCTGGGTAGGCGGTTGCGCAGAACGAGGGCCCGTATATAACTGCTTGCAGTCCTAGTTACATTCGTATTTTTTTGTTTGTTGTGTGAAAGTTGTTGGTATTGTGTATGTACATTTAAAGTGTGAAAAGAGGAAAATAAAGTGAAAAAAGAAAGAGAGTGAGAGCAAACTTGAAAAACAAAATTTACTATTTTATGGAGATATTCTTTTAAATGATTTTTGCATATGATACTTTTACAATGGCATGACTTTTTGCAATTTTAAATGTCTGTCACACCATGTTTTCAGTTCAAATCTGGGAGCATGTGCTTGTGACATGTGTTGTCCCATCTAACACATTACAGAACTGCCTTGGGTCCTGGATGGAAGCCACCCAGGCAGTCAAACCATTCCCAGGTACTGGGCACCGTAGTCTTGTTTGGGGGTGGGCGATAAAGGGGTTAAATGAAACTGCATATGATGCAAAAAATTGTACTTCCGGGGACAGCCCCATTATCATTATTCACATTAAATCTCACTAAAACGTACCGACACAACCGCTCCAATTTGTCTTTTCTTTTCTCTACTGGGAACCGAAAAAACTCCACTTTTCGCGAGTGCTTCGGTGATTGCAGCCAAAAGCAAAACAGTACACCATCTTTCTGTGGGAAGTGATGCTGTATTTGTGTTGCGCACTGACAGGCTGTCCCCTGAAGTGGTCAAATCCCACGATATCACACAGGGGTTCAAACAAGACTGCGCTGCCCCATTGTAAGTGACAATCTATCTACCTCAGCCAGGTAAAAAGACCTCATCTGCCACAGTTATTTCAGCAGTTCCCAAGGATCCATCAAATAGATCTAGTACCAAAGACATCAAGTCGTCACCTTAAGTCTCTGGTTAGCATTCAAGTCTCACAATCATACAGTAAGACAGGAAGCTCATGTTATGGCTCCAGTTATGGACTCTAAAGACTTGGGCTTTCATTCTACTGCATAGATATTGGGATCGCCAAACACTTCAGTCCAGTGATCTCATGACTCAATAAGAGCTTCCCAGGCATCTCTCAGTGATGGGGGTGCCAGAGTCTATCCCAAGCAGTCATTAGGTAAAAGGTGGAGTACACCATGGATAGGCCGCCAGTCTATCATAGGGCCACGTGTAGAGACAAACACATTTACATCTATGGTTAGTTTTGTGCTTCCAGTTCAACTAACCTGCATGTCTTTTCAAATGGGAGGAAGAGTGGCAAGAGGAACCCGCACACAAACAAGGAGAACATGCAAACTCCACACAGAACGGACGAAGTGGGAGGTGATTCCAGGATCTTCTTGCTGTGAGGCAACAGTGCTAATCACTAAGTCACTGTGCTGCCCTCATTTCAATTCTGTTTATTCATATAGCCCTAAGGCATGTCACAAGGATAAGGTCTAACCCCCATGAGCAAGCACACTGTGAAAAAACTACCTCTGGCATTTTTAAGGAAGAAACCTCAAACAGGCCAGACTCAAAGGGGTGACCAACTGCTTTGGCCTTACGAACAATAACAAAATTCAAAACATAATACAAGAAAGAATTGGCAAACATGCAAAACATAAGCATCCCTGCAGTAAAGTCCCTGCGATAAAGTCCAGTGAGCATCGTGGCCCACAGTTCAGGAGTGGCAGTTAACAATGTCCTGCAACCTCGGTTCAGACATCACATGCTCAGGCACTGATTCTGCAAAGGTCACAGTACAAAGTCCACAAAGTCAAGGTCAGTAAACCTTTCCATGCCAACAAAGGCACCAAAGTCACATACAGAATACTGTAGCTGGATCTGGATGTGAGCTTAATATACAGGTCTTCAGCTTTATTTTGAGTGTGTAACACACAGCCTGAGTGGATAAACAGTATGGGAATTATAGCACATGATACTGCATTTTTAAGAGTCCAGATGTTATGCGACGACTGGTGATCAGCCATATCATGAACAGTTTTGTGTGGTTCCTCAGGACTTACTTTTTTTATTTATATGTAAGCAAATAAAAGGTCTACGCTTAATTTGGATGGCTGAATTTGCCATTGAGACCTGTTAACTGTCAGTATGCTGTGCAAAGAGGTGTCAGTGCTGATGCCATCACTGGACTAGAACTTATCCCAGCAGTCACAGGGAGTGAGGCAGGGTACACCCTGGACAGGATGTCAGTCTGTCGCAGAACCACATATACACAAACAAACACATTCACACCCACAGACACACACCTACAGAGAATTTAAAGTTTCCAATCCACTTAACTTGCATGTCTTTGGATGTGGGAGAACATGCAAACTCCACACAGAAAGGCCACGGGTGGGAATCGATCCCATGATCTTCCTGCTGTGAGACAACAGTGCCAATCACAAAGCCACCATATTGCAATATCATAGTCTTATTGCATATAATTAAATGTTGCAAGCATTTTTTTTATTCTAAGTGTGATAATTGATAACGCAACCACTGGTGACAACAGGAGTTCATAAATAACAAGTGCCTGCATTATGCACTCATTTCTGATGAAGCAAAACGTAATTTCACCTCACATTACAGTAAAGAGTCTGTACTGTCTTCAACTCATAGTAAACACTTGCTTTCGTGAAAATAACATCTGTGGCGATCACAGTGAGATGGGAGCGGAACGGAAGTGCTCCTGCTCTGTTGTGGCCGGACTTCTTACTGGCTGCACAGCGTGTCCTTGACTCCTTCCGGGAGGTGAAGGAGGCAAGACAACAATCGAAATCTTAGCGAGAAGTTGTGGCCATGGCCCTTATACCAGGAGAAGGAAAGGGTCTGCCTCCTCCGGGAATCGTTAACAGGAACTCGGTGTGGTTGGGGTTCATTGGCTGGTGCTCTGCGATGCTTGATAACGCCTTCCGCCACAGGCCGCCGCTCTACTCAGGTTAGCATCTCAGCTAGCTCAGCACCTTGAGCGAAAAGTTACTCTCAGTTATGTTGTTTTACATCAGGCGTTAAGCCAGTGGTGTACGAGACCAATGGATGGGTACCAGTAATATGTATATGTCGCGGACATAAACGAGCAAAGCTCTTCAGCATCTCGCCATGTCATTTAGGTCTTGGGGTGGGTATTGACAAGATTTTATCTATCGATGCCATTATCAATTCCGCTTATCGATCCGATTCCCTTATTAATAACTCTTGTGAATTTTCTGGGTACTAAAAGTAGGCTTTACAGGTTTTCTATGTCAACAACATTTTATTAAGTCTTAAAACCCCTTTCTAAGCCTGTATATCCCATCAATGGGAAATTTAACTTTTTATTTGTGAGATACTGACAAGCCAAAATGAGGTGGGTGGTAGGGGGTTTTAAAGTAAATAAATATGAAATTGGTCACTGGGTCATTGATCTCTGGTTTTAAATAAAATCGACATGGTGGATCCTTGATCTCTCGACATAAATAGAAATAAACAATCTGTAGTTTTTGTCAAAAGCATTTCCTTTCAGACATTAATGGCATGAATGTCACTCCATACCTGTGAGCTGAGCTCAGCCAGCTCCACGTCAGCATCAGTGTAATTCATAAAAGATGTCTCATTTTGGGAAGAAAAACACGTTTTAGTCGATTGTAGTTTATTGTTTGTATTACTACATTTGGAAAGGTGTCATTTGATTTAAACTGTGATTCACTTTGAAGTCATTATTTCCGTCCGGACTCTAATTTGACTCGTCAGAGAGTGGCGCAGCGTTTGGAGCTGTGCTAACAGAACGGAGGATGATTCTTGTTTCTTGCCTGCAACAAGACAAGAGTCCCAGTTACTGACTTTAATCCGCACTTAAGTGACTCACAATTTACATTTTTAAATGGCTTTGAGAGGGGTTAAAAAGTGGACTTCCCGCTTCTGAAAAGCAGCAAAGCAATGAACCAAAGAAGCAGTGGGTCGGAGCACTGCTTTGATGGTTCAGGTTTCAAGAACGGCTGCTGCAGAGGCGAATAACAGACCCGCTGCAGGGTCTGCAATCAACGTAGAGAAATTAGCGTTTTCCTAACAAATGCCCTCAAAAACAACGCCCGCTCAGAACAACCGATATGGGAATCGTTAAGCAAAAAGGCTGTTGATGTCGGTGGATCAAATCATTTCGCGCCATTTCTGGTTTGCGGCTTCGTCTACCATCGGATTGTGGCTTTTTACTGTTGTTTATGACAATGTTGTCTGGTTTTTGCCTCTTTCTCCACTGGGGAGATTTTTTTGTGCCATTTCCAGTTTGTGCCTTCGTCTATCATAAGAGCAAGATTTGTGCCGCTGTGCGGCACTTCACTTGTATTCGTTCAGCAGACACATTCGACGTCTTTCCTGCCTTAAATATACTTCTATCTTTGAATGGTTTAGATAACGTTAAATATAACTCGTTAAATATAACTCGTTTGAGCATCTGATTCTCCACTACGCTCAGGATATTACGCTTTGCCAAGGTCAGAAGAATAAAAATCAGCCGTATTACTTTGTCACTGTATATAGGCCTCCTGGCCCATATTCTGAATTCTTAGATGAATTTGGTGCGTTCATTTCTAACTTGTCAATGAGAGCAGATAACATTCTGATCATTGGTGACTTTAACGTTCATATAAATAAGCCTTTTGATCCCCTCTGCAAATCATTTATGGAAATTGTGGATGCATTAGGATTTCGGCAATGCATTCGGGATTCGATGCACATTAGTGGAAATACCCTGGATCTGGTTCTCGGACGTGGTATTGCTGTCATGAATACTGACATCATGCCTCTTACATCAGTGGTCTCTGATCACTCACTTATTAAGTTTACAGTTTCACTGCCATGTTTAGTGGAACAACAACCTTATTTATCATTACGGTCATGCATCAACTCCTCAACTAAGACTGAACTAGAAGCTAGATTGCCTGATGTCTTAGCCTCACTTTTGACAAATACCCAGTCAGTAGACAGACTTGTGGATAGTTTAAACTCAGTGCTCAAAACTACACTCGACATGATTCCAGCACCTGTGTTGAAACCGTGCTCCCCCAAATCGCAGTCACCTTTACCTGTGTGACCTCAAGCATAAAGCAAGAGGTCTAGAACGGAAATGGCGTCGTTCAAAATTAGAAGTATTCCACCTTGCATGGCGTGATGCTATCTTAGACTATAAGCATGCACTATTGGCTACAAAGCGGACCTATTACTCTGATTTGATCAACAAAAACAAGCATAACTCAAAGTTCTTGTTCAACACGGTGGCAACCACCTGTAGTTCGTGCTCCTTTTACAGCACAAGATTTCCTGGATTACTTTGAGAAGAAAATAGATAACATTAGGTTGAACATATCCCAGCATGCCTTAACCCAGCCACTACACCCTGCTATTGAGGTGGGCGCCACTACTGAGGTATTACCTAGATTTACAGAATTTGATGGTATCTCTCTAGACATGCTGACGAAACTCGTAACGTCAACAAAAAGCACAACCTGTTTATTTGATCCTATACCAACAAAACTTTAAGGACCTGTGGCCCACTCTTGGGCCGATTGTGCTGGAATTTATTAATCTTTCTTTAACTTCTGGATCTGTTCCTAAACGTTTCAAATATGCAGTGATTAAACCATTACTTCGGCCGATATCAAATCTATCATTTTGCTCTAAAATTCTGGAAAAAGTGGTGTCATGGCAGCTTGTAGACTATCTTACTGAGAATAATCTTTTAGAGCCGCTGCAGTCTGCTTTTAGAAAATATTATTCCACAGAAACGGCTCTCACTAAAGTAGTGAATGATCTTCTGCTTACAATGGATTCGGACACCACTTCGGTTCTGTTGCTGTTAGATCTCAGTTCTGCATTTGATACAGTGGATAATCATATTCTACTTGATAGGCTGGAAAATCATTTTGGCATTACCGGGAGTACCCTTGCATGGCTGACGTCATACTTGACCAGTCGTTCTCACTGTGTTTTGTACAGTAACACTACCTCTAACCTTAGTGACATGAAATTTGGGGTTCCTCAGGGGTCTGTCTTAGGCCCCCTGCTTTTCTCCCTTTATATAGCACCCTTTGGGCACATATTGCGGCATTTTGGGGTTACCTTTCACTGCTATGCCGATGATACTCAGTTATATATGCCGATAACTGCTGGTAAGCTCGTTCACATAAAATCCTTAGAAGATTGCCTTGCATCAGTGAGAAGTTGGATGTCTAGAAACTTCCTACTTTTAAACTCTGATAAGACTGAAATGATGGTTCTTGGTCCAGTGAGACATCGGCATCGATTTGACCAGTTAACACTCAGCCTAGGCTCGTGTGTCATACATCACACTGACAAAGTGAGGAACCTTGGGGTAATTTTTGATCCTTCGTTGTCCTTTGGTCTCCATATTAGAAATATTACTAGGACTGCTTTCTTCCACCTGCGAAATATAGCAAAGATTCGTCCTGTCCTGTCTATGGCTGATGCTGAGACCCTGATCCATGCGTTCGTCTCTTCTAGATTGGACTACTGCAATGTTCTATTTTCTGGTTTACCGCAGTCTAGCATTAGGGGTCTCCAATTGGTTCAGGATGCTGCAGCCAGACGTTTGACACGAAGCAGAAAATTTGACCACATTACACCCATTTTGGCGTCTCTTCACTGGCTTCTTGTCCCAGTGAGATCAGATTTTAAGGTTCTGCTACTAAGCTATAAAATTATTCATGGACTGGCACCTCCCTACCTAGCTGACCTAATTAAACCTTACGTAGCGGCCCGGGCTTTACGTTCTCAGGGTGCAGGACTACTTTGTGTCCCTAAGGTGAATAAGAAGTCTGTGGGTCACAGAGCTTTCTCTTATCGTGCCCCTGTTCTGTGGAATGATCTCCCTGCGTCAATAAAACAATCAGATTCTGTGGAGACTTTCAAGTCCAGACTTAAGACGCACTTATTTTTCCTTTCATATCGCTAGCATACTGGTGCAGTTTTGTTTTACGCTTTATACTCTTTTAATTCATGTTATTAGTAATTGAAGTGGGCCTCGGCCTCAACGTCACCTAAATTCTGGGTCTTTTAGTGAAGCTTAGGGCTATTGGCCAGTGATCACCTTAGTATTTCTCTGTTTTTCTTGTTGATTAATGCTGGCAAATTATACAGTATTTTTTGTCTTTCTGTTGCCTGATTCTGTTTTTTGTCTGTTTAAGGTGCAGCTCCATCCAGAGATAGGAGTTATGTTTGTGTTGGCGATCCTCCTGTCCTGTGCGCCAACAGCAATTCTTGTATATTCGTCCGTGAATTGTTCTGTGAATTATTTCTGTAATTTATGTTTGTAGCATGGCCCAAGCAGAGGGTCACCCCTTTGAGTCTGGTCTGCTTGAGGTTTCTTCCTCAGAGGGAGTTTTTCCTTACCACTGTTGCTCTGGGGGTTGGTAAATCAAATCAAATCAATTTCATTTATATAGCGCCAAATCACAACAAACAGTTGCCCCAAGGCGCTTTATATTGTAAGGCAATGCCATACAATAATTACGGAAAAACCCCAACGGTCAAAACGACCCCCTGTGAGCAAGCACTTGGCGACAGTGGGAAGGAAAAACGCCCTTTTAACAGGAAGAAAACTCCAGCAGAACCAGACTCAGGGAGGGGCAGTCTTCTGCTGGGAGTGGTTGGGGCTGAGGGAGAGAACCAGGAAAAAGACATGCTGTGGAGGGGAGCAGAGATCAATCACTAATGATTAAATGCAGAGTGGTGCATACAGAGCAAAAAGAGAAAGAAACACTCAGTGCATCATGGGAACCCCCCAGCAGTCTAAGTCTATAGCAGCATAACTAAGGGATGGTTCAGGGTCACCTGATCCAGCCCTAACTATAAGCTTTAGCAAAAAGGAAAGTTTTAAGCCTAATCTTAAAAGTAGAGAGGGTGTCTGTCTCCCTGATCTGAATTGGGAGCTGGTTCCACAGGAGAGGAGCCTGAAAGCTGAAGGCTCTGCCTCCCATTCTACTCTTACAAACCTTAGGAACTACAAGTAAGCCTGCAGTCTGAGAGCGAAGCGCTCTGTTGGGGTGATATGGTACTATGAGGTCCCTAAGATAAGATGGGACCTGATTATTCAAAACCTTATAAGTAAGAAGAAGAATTTTAAATTCTGTTCTAGAATTAACAGGAAGCCAATGAAGAGAGGCCAATATGGGTGAGATATGCTCTCTCCTTCTAGTCCCTGTCTGTACTCTAGCTGCAGCATTTTGAATTAACTGAAGGCTTTTCAGGGAACTTTTAGGACAACCTGATAATAATGAATTCCAATAGTCCAGCCTAGAGGAAATAAATGCATGAATTAGTTTTTCAGCATCACTCTGAGACAAGACCTTTCTAATTTTAGAGATATTGCGCAAATGCAAAAAAGCAGTCCTACATATTTGTTTAATATGCGCATTGAATGACATATCCTGATCAAAAATGACTCCAAGATTTCTCACAGTATTACTAGAGGTCAGGGTAATGCCATCCAGAGTAAGGATCTGGTTAGACACCATGTTTCTAAGATTTGTGGGGCCAAGTACAATAACTTCAGTTTTATCTGAGTTTAAAAGCAGGAAATTAGAGGTCATCCATGTCTTTATGTCTGTAAGACAATCCTGCAGTTTAGCTAATTGGTGTGTGTCCTCTGGCTTCATGGATAGATAAAGCTGGGTATCATCTGCATAACAATGAAAATTTAAGCAATGCTGTCTAATAATACTGCCTAAGGGAAGCATGTATAAAGTGAATAAAATTGGTCCTAGCACAGAACCTTGTGTAACTCCATAATTAACCTTAGTCTGTGAAGAAGATTCCCCATTTACATGAACAAATTGTAATCTTAGATAAATATGATTCAAACCACTGCAGCGCAGTGCTTTTAATACCTATGGCATGCTCTAATCTCTGTAATAAAATTTTATGGTCAACAGTATCAGAAGCAGCACTGAGGTCTAACAGAACAAGCACAGAGATGAGTCCACTGTCTGAGGCCATAAGAAGATCATTTGTAACCTTCACTAATGCTGTTTCTGTACTATGATGAATTCTAAACCCTGACTGAAACTCTTCAAATAGACCATTCCTCTGCAGATGATCAGTTAGCTGTTTTACAATTACCCTTTCAAGAATTTTTGAGAGAAAAGGAAGGTTGGAGATTGGCCTATAATTAGCTAAGAGCTGGGTCAAGTGATGGCTTTTTAAGTAATGGTTTAATTACTGCCACCTTAAAAGCCTGTGGTACATAGCCAACTAATAAAGATAGATTGATCATATTTAAGATCGAAGCATTAATTAATGGTAGGGCTTCCTTGAGCAGCCTGGTAGGAATGGGGTCTAATAGACATGTTGATGGTTTGGAGGAAGTAACTAATGAAAATAACTCAGACAGAACAATCGGAGAGAAAGAGTCTAACCAAATACCGGCATCACTGAAAGCCAAAGAGAACATTATGTCTTTGGGATGGTTATGAGTAATTTTTTCTCTAATAGTTAAAATTTTATTAGCAAAGAAAGTCATGAAGTCATTACTAGTTAAAGTTAAAGGAATACTCGGCTCAATAGAGCTCTGACTCTTTGTCAGCCTGGCTACAGTGCTGAAAACAAACCTCGGGTTGTTCTTATTTTCTTCAATTAGTGATGAGTAGTAAGATGTCCTAGCTATACGGAGGGCTTTTTTATAGAGCAACAGACTCTTTTTCCAGGCTAAGTGAAGATCTTCTAAATTAGTGAGACGCCATTTCCTCTCCAACTTACGGGTTATCTGCTTTAAGCTGCGAGTTTGTGAGTTATACCACAGAGTCAGGCACTTCTGATTTAAGGCTCTCTTTTTCAGAGGAGCTACAGCATCCAAAGTTGTCCTCAATGAGGATATAAAACTATTGACGAGATAATCTATCTCACTTACAGAGTTTAGGTAGCTACTCTGCCCTGTGTTGGTATATGGCATTAGAGAACATAAAGAAGGAATCATATCCTTAAACCTAGTTACAGCGCTTTCTGAAAGACTTCTAGTGTAATGAAACTTATTCCCCACTGCTGGGTAGTCCATCAGAGTAAATGTAAATGTTATTAAGAAATGATCAGACAGAAGGGAGTTTTCAGGGGAATACTGTTAAGTCTTCAATTTCCATACCATAAGTCAGAACAAGATCTAAGGTATGATGAAAGTGGTGGGTGGACTCATTTACATTTTGAGCAAAGCCAATCGAGTCTAACAATAGATTAAATGCAGTGTTGAGGCTGTCATTCTCAGCATCTGTGTGGATGTTAAAATCGCCCACTATAATTATCTGAGCTAAGCACTAAGTCAGACAAAAGGTCTGAAAATTCACAGAGAAACTCACAGTAACGACCAGGTGGACGATAGATAACAACAAATAAAACTGGTTTTTGAGACTTCCAGTTTGGATGGACAAGACTAAGAGTCTAGCTTTCAAATGAATTAAAGCTCTGTCTGGGTTTTTGATTAATTAATAAGCTGGAGTGGAAGATTGCTGCTAATCCTCGGCCCATTCTACGAGTGTTCTGGCAGTTAGTGTGACTCGGGGGTGTTGACTCATTTAAACTAACATATTCATCCTGCTGTAACCAAGTTTCTGTAAGGCAGAATAAATCAATATGTTGATCAATTATTATATAATTTACTAACAGGGACTTAGAAGAGAGAGATCTAATGTTTAATAGACCACATTTAACTGTTTTAGTCTGTGGTGCAGTTGAAGGTGCTATATTATTTTTTCTTTTTGAATTTTTATGCTTAAATAGATTTTTGCTGGTTATTGGTGGTCTGGGAGCAGGCACCGTCTCTACGGGGATGGGGTAATGAGGGGATGGCAGGGGGAGAGAAGCTGCAGAGAGGTGTGTAAGACTACAACTCTGCTTCCTGGTCCCAACCCTCAAGGCGACTCTGTTGTGATTTGGCACTATATAAAGGAAATAAATTGAAATTGAATTGAAAATTGACTGCTGAGTTAGCTTACAGCTCTGCTCAGCCTGACAGTTGCAACATATTTAGTGTTAAATCTAGACGCTCTCTAATCTTCCAGTACCTTACTGTACTCCCCCCCCCAATGGAACATTCCATCTTTCAACTAATGACAACACTCATAAACATAAACACTGTCAAAGTAGTCCATGAAATCCTGGGTGGTGAATTGGGAACATTTCTTTTGGAATTTTTGATTGTTTTTTTTTTTTGTTAATTAGAATAATATATTACCTACACTGATGTGACGATTTACTCAGACTGACCCAGACAACAAATATGAGTAAATTAAGTGCTTTTATTTATTTTATGTTTGTTTCTTGTGGCATTTTAGAAATGCAGAAATGTGCTCTGTTCTCAAAATGGTATGCGAAAAGTGAACAGGACTCACTTTTCTGATGTACGAGTACATCAGGATGCACTGCTGCCTCATCAGGGCTCATAACATCAGATCGCAAAGTTTAGAGAGTTCTATTGTGTGTGTCCCAAAAATTCACAAACGCCACAAGAAACCACATATATGTACTTAATTTACTCATATTTGGAGTCAGTCTGGGTAAATCGTCACACTCCACGTTGAAAAAAGGTGGCAACAGCTGGAGTTGTCTTGGAAACACTTTGCGCACAACACCAAGGCCCGGTTTCATAAAGCAGTCTAATCTTGTTTAGTAGATTAAACTGACTTAGTTGACTCGTCTTTTGCCGATAGATAGATAGATAGATAGATACTTTATTGATCCCAAGGGAAACTGTGCATTGTCCGTGCTCCAAGGATAGAATTAAAAGATACAATAAAATGGAAGGAACAAAGCCCACCACAAAAATAAATAAATAATAACTAAAAACTAGCTGATAAAGCACATTCTCCCTCCTGCTCCTCCCTCCTTAGTTAGTTGTTGCACAAAGCACTTAGTCGGTTAAAGTTTTGCCTTACCTGACTAAAGTTTTTAGCCTGATACAGAGGAGGCTAATCTTATATTAGTCGATAAACTTCAGTGTCTTACCTCAAAAAGAGGTGGCTATCATGTACCACCACCTGATGGAAGAGGAAGGAAGGATAGACTTGCGCCAGGAGCGGGTGTTCCTGGACCGGAATAATGTATTAGGGATGTTTACAGATGCTGAGGTTGGGAGCGCTTCCCCTCTGCTCTGGACTCAGCCATGTTTATAGCGGACAGACTGACCTGGAAGTAAACAAAATGGTTGCACATTGTAGGCATTTCTTGGCAACGGCATTCACAAGGCCGCTATGACCATGAAAATCATCGACAAATTTAAGACGACTACAACCCCTGGCAAAAATTATGGAATCACCGGCCTCGGCGGATGTTCATTCAGTTGTTTAATTTTGTGGAAAAAAAGCAGATCACAGACATGACACAAAACTAAAGTAATTTCAAATGGCAACTTTCTGGCTTTAAGAAACACTATAAGAAATCAAGAAAAAAGATTGTGACAGTCAGTAACGGTTACTTTTTTAGACCAAGCAGAGGAAAAAAATATGGAATCACTCAATTCTGAGGAATAAATTATGGAATCACCCTGTAAATTTCCATCCCCCAAACTAAAACCTGCATCAAATCAGATCTGCTCGTTGACATTGACCCTATGCCATGACATTGATCCTATGTGTCTTTTTGCAAGGAACGTTTTCACAGTTTTTGCTCTGGCAAGATGATTATCATCTTGAAAAATGATTTCATCATCCCCAAACATCCTTTCAATTGTCCAAAATATCAACGTAAACTTGTGCATTTATTGATGATGTAATGACAGCCATCTCCCCATTGCCTTTACCTGACATGCAGCCCCATATCATCAATGACTGTGGAAATTTAGATGTTCTCTTCAGGCAAGCATCTCTATAAATCTCATTGGAACGGCACCAAACAAACGTTCCGGCATCATCACCTTGCCCAATGCAGATTTGAGATTCATCACTGAATATCACTTTCATCCAGTCATCCACAGTCCTTGCTTTTCCTTAGCCCATTGTAACCTTGTTTATTCTGTTTAGGTGTTAATGATGGCTTTCGTTTAGCTTTTCTGTATGTAAATCCCATTTCCTTTAGGCGGTTTCTTACAGTTCAGTCATAGATGTTGACTCCAGTTTCCTCCCATTCGTTCCTCATTTGTTTTGTTGTGCATTTTTGGATTTTTGAGACATATTGCTTTAAGTTTTCTGTCTTGACGCTTTGATGTCTTCCTTGGTCTACCAGTATGTTTGCCTTTAACAACCTTCCCATGTTTTTTGTATTTGGTCCTGAGTTTAGACACAGCTGACTGTGAACATCTTTTGCAACATTGCATGATGATTTACTCTCTTTTAAGAGTTTGATAATCCTCTCCTTTGTTTCAACTGACATCTCTCGTGTTGGAGCCATGATTCATGTCAGTCCACTTGGTGCAACAGCTCTCCAAGGTGTGATCACTCCTTTTTAGATGCAGACTAATGAGCAGATCTGATATGATGCAGATGTTAGTTTTGGGAATGAAAATTTACAGGGTGAATCCATAATTTTTTCCTCAGAATTGAGTGATTCCATATTTTCCTCTGCTTGGTCTAAAAAAGTAACCGTTACTGACTGCCACAATCTTTTTTTCTTGATTTCTTATAGTGTTTCTTAAAGCCAGAAAGTTGCCATTTGAAATGACTTTAGTTTTGTGTCATGTGTGTGATCTGCTTTTTTTCTACAAAATTAAACAACTGAATGAACATCCTCCGTTGCCGGTGATTCCATAATTTTTGCCAGGGGTTGTAATCTACATGTTTAGCCGTCAATGTGAAATGGAGATTAACCGGATAAGAGAAGAAGAGAAGAGCCTTTGTTGTCATTATACATATATACATACATACAGTGAAATGTGTCTGCATTTATCCCATTCTAATTACAGTTAGACACAATCTGTTGGACATAATAATGTTGGACGACTAACCTTAGTCAACTAAGTAAGCTTAGTAGACTAAAAGGTTAGACTGCTTTATGAAACTGGGTCCAAATCATTATATCTAAAGTGTCTGAAACATTATGACAGATTAAAGAAACATGTGAGTAATGCATATGAAATTTTGATCTCATTCAAGTCCATTTTTGTTCTGTACAAGTCCTTTTCTCATTCATCAAATGCGTTCCTCATCAGCTGATGTACGGCAAATACTTGGGAAAGTTTTGTGCGTGCCCAAACTTTGAGCTGACATCGGAGGAGAGCTTTCCTGGTGATTGCACGGTTTTGGACACTTTGAGGCCGTTGAAGCTTACCGCTTGTGGCCAGCACAGTTTAAAGCACCGATGTCTGCTGCTAACACAGTGAATTACCTCACATTACCTTGATATTGACAATATCTAACAGCATCAATTAAAAACTAGGTGTTGTAGCTTAGTTCCTCCATAAAGCATTGATTCTAAGCTTCAAAGTGTGCTTTGAAGATTCAAGTGTTTCTTCAGAACTTTTGCTTCGAAGTACGTGACATTCACAAAAGTACAAAGACAAAATAAGTCAAAACTAGCTGGAACACAGAGGGGCAATGGCTATGAGAAGGGAGTCAGTCACACAGAGAGAGGCTGTTAACACACACACACACACACACACACACAGAGGCGAAGGTCACAGTGAATTTGTTTTTTTTTCCCATGTTAGCTATAATAGCCAGGGGCTTTACGTGGTACACATGACGATCTGCTGGCCTCCACCATTAGGGAACACACTGTACAAGATGTGTATCACAAACATGAGTCTAATGATAAGAAAAATGAAACATAAGGTTTATCATTATCATTGGTAGCCACTTGAAATGGAAAATTACTGTATCAGGCCACTAAATGATGTCATGATGTGACCCAAAAAAAAAAAACACTTTACCACAATAAATTTGAAACCGCTAGAAGGATGAGCTCATGGGCATGTGAGTCAGCAGACTGCCACGTGTTGGTTTATATGTGATATCATGATGATGTCATCATGTGACAGTATACAATCAGAAAAAAAAAACACCTTTTTCTTAGTAAGACTATTTTGAGTGCCTACATATGTATAATGAAATAGAAAGGCAAAGTGTCCAACTGCCATTCACTCTCAGATTGCATTTTAGGCTCTGTGTTCATATAGTGTTTATTTTTTTCCTCCCAGTTGCTTTCGCTGAGTGATGTGACATGGCGACTGCCAAACTGAGTGAACGCAGTGTGACTGTTTGTTTACATTTATGGTAATTTATGTTATAGGTCATGTTTTAACTGTAAAACATCGTTTCAATTACATTTCTTTGTCATAACAGTTTGGTAATGAAATGCTGTAAATCTTTGCCTATTTTTTATATCAGCAGATAAATTGGTATCGTATTTTTTTGTAATGCTCGCAAATAGCAATTGGACTTCAAACATGCTGCTTGTTTTTGTGTGTGTGTGTGTGTGTGTGTGTGTGTGTGTGTGTGTGTGTGTGTGTGTGTGTGTGTGTGTGTGTGTGTGTGTGTGTGTGTGTGTGTGTGTGTGTGTGTGTGTGTGTGAGAGAGAATGATGCAATGTTTATCAAAATCTACAGTTTTGATCCTATCTTTACCAAATTTGATGTGCTGATAATTTGAGTCACTGGGCTCTGTTTTTGCATACTTAAAATATGTTTTCTTATCCATTCAACAGAATATTCACATTTTCATGTTTGACGGGTGGAGGTTGAGGCTTGGTGTATATGACAAATGTCTGTGTAACCTTACACACCCGGGTGTCAACTAGGGGTCAACCGATATGGATTTTTAAGGACCGATACCAATTATCGATGCCGATATTTGAGGCTGATATTTGCCTGCAGTAAAACGTGTCATAAAGGTCCTAAAATTTAGTATAACACACTTTTGACACAAAAGTTTTTAAAAATGTTTTGCAGCATATGTTTAATTCACATAACCTTTCAACATTACCTTCACACAAAATGGCAAGGAGCTATAAATAATATTGTTATGAATTTGAATAAATAAATAAATACACTACTACTATCTTCTTCTTCTATGTGACAGGCATTATCAATCTGTTGATTATTTTCTGGATTAATCCATTAGTTGTCTCTTACATAAAATGTCAGAAAATGGTGAAAATTATTGCTGTTCCTCAAAGCCCAAGATGATGTCTTAAAATATCTTTTGTCCACAACTCAAAAGTATTCAGTTTACTGTCAGAGAGGAGTAAAGAAAGGAGAAAATTTTCATGTTTAAGGAGCTGAAATCAGAGAATGTGGACATAAAAAAAAGACTCAAAGCCATTGATTTCTATTTAATCCAGTAGATGAAGGACCGCGGTGATCCGCTCATTCGCTAGCTGTTGCCAGAGCACCGCCATCTGACAACCAGTCATAAATAGAAATCAGTGTGGACATGATCAATGTTTTTAAGAAAGTTTCAGGATAAATCTGCATTTTCTGTGCTTTTACTGTGCTGTTACATTTATTCAAACTCAATCCCACATTTGTACAGCCACTGTTTGTCTAAACAAATACAGAAGAGGATCAGATTTATATAATAGTCTTGAATGAATTTGTTCCTCCCAGTCCAGATAGTAAATAATACCTTCAGTTTGTCAAACACACGATGTTTGCCATGACATGAGATACTAGTCTGATCCTTAATTAATTTCATTATGAAGTTAATGATTGGAAATAATCAGGGGTGAAGAGCTTCGCACGCTCGCGTCATATTAAAGATATTAATATTACAGACTGTTTTTAACCCACCTGTGGTACCGCTTTTACGGAGCGCTTTCAGCGAAAATATCAAATAAACCAAATAAATAAATGAAACAGCCACGCCAGCCAGGGTGACAGTAAGATTATTCAATAATTTCTGGACCAAGTTGAAAGAAATCTGAAAACACTAGACTGGAGTATGCAGTATATCATAGAGAAATAAATCTCATTTGTGTATATTCTTATATTAGTAGAATATAAAATGGCAAAGCGACTGTCATGTGACTCATCAAATTGAGAGAAAAAGTATTTCCATTCTATGAATTTGCTCTATGACAGAATATCTCAGGATGGGAAACTTGATGTGAAGAAAAAAAATGAGGTTAATTAAAAAGGGATAAATTGAGACTTATGAAAGTGAGACTTCTAATTGCATCGCTAAAAGAATGGTGAGATATTTATCAGACAAAACATTCAGGCAGTAAAGCAGAAGTCACTACAGAATACAAATCGACACAAAACCTAAATTTTCTAACCTTTTTTTCAGCAATTTCAGTCATTTCTCCACATAATTTATATTACATATAATACACACTTATGAAAGCTTACGTCACAATTTATTATTTATTTATTTAACCTTAATTTAACCAGCTGACAGTCCTGTGTCAGGTTGTCGCTGTACTTGAACGCTGCACAAAACAGTGTTTTCAGATCACTTTAACCTAGTTTAAGCCAGCGAATTATCATATTTCTATTTAATCTAATTACTGACGACCCATACTAACGCTAAGCAAAATGGAGGCTGCTGGCAACAGCTCACAGGCTGCATCCGCCATCTAGTGGATTAAATAGAAATTGATGCTCAAAGCGAACAGGTTACCATCTATTTGGAGATTAATTTAATAATCAGTTGATGATGATATTCTGTGATAGACTGGAGTCCTGTCCAGGGTGTACCCTGCCTCTTGCCCCATCGCTGCTGGGATCGACCCCAAAACCCTTAATTGGTGTAGAGTAAGCAGGTATAGAAAATGAATGAATGAATGAATCGATGATGGTTGCAGCTCTATTAAATATCATGGTACAAATTACTGGTGGTATACGTCGTCTTTGTTCTTGTCACAGATTTATTGTACTGATGTCATATTGTTACTTAACACAATCATGTAATCTGTCCTAATTTCCTTTTTAGGTGTTCATCGACAAGTCCTGTATATAACAGTTGGATGGTTCATTGGCTACCATCTTCGAAAATATGAGAAATATAGAGCGGCCAAACTTGATCATGAAATGTTCGCGTACATGAAACTCCACCCAGAATTATTTGTAGAAAAAGGTAAGATTTTTTTCACTGTGTGTGTGCCTGTGTGTATTGTCTCTAACAAAAGAAACCAGAAACCAGAACAGCCACAACATTGTTGTTCATTCATTAAATTTTAACCCCGATTTATGTGTCCGTCCATCTGCAGTTACTGATATTTGATGAAATGTTGGAAAATTGGAGGTGGATCTTCCTTCGATAGTTGCAGAAAGATCCTGTTTATTTCATTATGAGCAATGAGGTGGAACTTTAATGCCTACCTGCTGACTACGGCTCCGTCTGCACTTTTCTTTGTCTGTTCTGTTGTCTTTTTTCATATATTGTTTACTTTCAGCAATCATTTCTCTTAGTCCTTAAATTAGGGCTGCGCAATATTAAGGGTGGAATTATACCCAAGGTCCACTATATGACACCTATGACGATACACCTTTTGTGTTTTAACACACGTCACAATATATTAATTATGTCACTTTCACATTAATTATGTAGAAAGTGATTTGTGTTTATTAACTATTTTGAAGCAGTAACTGTAATTCTTGATTTAATCTGTTTCCCATTTATATATTTTAGAAATAATTAATGGGCAGCATGGTGGCTTAGTGGTTAGTGCCGCTGCCTCACAGCAAGAATGTCATGGGATCCATTCTCACCTGTGACCTTTGTGTGGAGTTTGCATGTTCACTTGTGTTTGTGTGGTTCCCTCAGCTCAGTGAAGTTGACCCCCCACCCATGTAAAAAAAATCCAAGCAAACACAGTGGTTAGTGCAGATTTGTGCCATATACATTTTTGTTTGTGCTGCTATGGTTTCTGAGATATTAAAGATGTTTTTTAGTTCAATTAGAGGTCAACACCCCCCCCCCCCCCCCCACAGCTTGCTCCAAAATGAACCACACTGGTCTACTTTTTAGTGCTTCGTTTGTGCTGATTTGTGCCATTAAAATTTTCATTTCAGCTGCTATAGTTTCTGAGATATTACAAGTTTTATTTTTGTGCGATGACAGCGGACACACGCACGACAGAGGAAGGCAAGTACAGTTATATACTAATAAACACACGTTACAGTTCCCTCTGGGTGCCCTGGCTTCCTCCCACATCCAAAGACATGCAGGTTTGGTGGATTAGAAACTTTAAATTGTCCGTAGGTGTGCGTGCAGGTGTGAGTGTGTTTGTTTGTCTATATCCACCTGACAACCAGGAAGGTAGTCAGGAGGTTAAGTGGGCCTGTGACAGACTGGCGTCCTGTCCAGCGTGTACCCTGCCTCAAACTCTGTGACTGCTGGGATAGGCTCTGACACCCCTGTGACCCTTAATTGGAGTAAACGGTTGAACATGAGTGAGTGAAAAATAATTGATTCTTTTGAAAGAGATCATTTTATCCATGTAGTAGTTGACATTTTGTGGTATCACTGTAAGTCACCTTTCCTGCTTCTTAAATTTGGGGTTGCCGTAGCAGATCTGAGGTGGATCTGATTGTTGATTTGGCAAAAGTTTTACTGTGGATGCCTTTCCTGGCGCAACACCACATTACCTGGAGGAGTGGGTAGGGGTGGGTTTGAACCAGGAGCATTCTGCACTGAAAAAAGCACCCTAGCCACTTGGCCACCACCCCTGCTGTGGTATCACTGTACTAATTTCAAAAACATATGTCCCAAGATAAAATTATCAGCATCATTATCACTATGTGGTCATACACAGCAGCCACTGTTAACAAAAAAACTTGTATGGTTTTCTGACATCAGATACTTTACTCCAGTTTAAGGCTTCTTGTATAAACAGAGTTGGGGTTTTTGTGTTGTTTTCATTTCTTTCCCTCAAATTTATTTTCAGTTTAAAAAAAAATGGATTATTTAGCAGGACTTGCACATCTGTTGCAATGATAATTATTAGAATGACGCAAATTAATTTTGAAGGTTTTAGTGTTTACAGAAACACATGCTGAAATGCATTATGGGAAAATTGCCATCTACTGGCCATCCAGTAGATGGCAGTGTTCACGGCAGTGTGAATACCAATTGCCACACATTCGCAAAAAGTGCTGAATCACTTAAACAGAATTTTCACTTTCAAATTGCCTTTTTTTTTACAAATGAAAAAGACATATTTACAAATACATATTTATTTGTAAAAACCAACACACACTTTACAGTAACTTGTGTGTTATATACCTACCAACCACTGATGACAGGAAAGTAATTTTCCCATAATGCATTTTGGCATGTGTGTCTGTAAACGCTAAAACCTTCCAAATTAGTGCATTACTTTAAAACTAAAACATAGCTGATATTTTCACTTTGTAAAATGATAGAGGTGATGTTAATTTCAATAACTTGTCCAGAATTAGTTTGTTTAAAATGTTAACCACAACTCAAAACTGTCTGCCTGTGCATGACTCATGAGATACATCTGCAATTCTGTATGGCTGTGAAAATAAATTCTTTTTTTCCCCTCTTCCTTTCTCTGTGGTAGCCAGCTCTCCTCTGCTGGCAGAGGATTGAGCTGTACCTCTCTCATAGCTGTTTGTCTGCTACAAAACATGTAACAGACAGGCACTAAAATCTATTTAGCGGAAGTTAATTGATCCTCTGATTGGTTTTCAAAGTTAGCTGAAAAGCTAATCAGCTAACCAAAAAATTTGCTTTGCTAATTAGTGGTTAGCAGATTAGCAGAACTGTGCCCACTCCTGGACAAAACCCAGTAATTGCATGACATTGTGTTTTTTCGACATTCTGACATTGCATAAAATTTGTGTGTTTCACTAATAGAAACCTACCTGTTAACTCAATAACAACAAGAGCAAATTGAGATTTTTGACATCTGCCGAGCCGGTTCACCTCCAAAATTCATTGGAGTCTTTCATACCCTAATATCTATCTGTGGTGCAAATTTGGAGAGAATCCATGAAGTAGTTTTGATGTAGTCCTTCAAAGCCTGTATATAAAGAATCTGGAGCCAGGTCACCTCCAACATTTAATGGAGTCTTCTGTGGCCTAATATCTGTTGGTGAAAATTTCATCAAAATCCGTGCAGTAGTTTTGACAAAATCCTACTAACAGACAGACAGACAGACAAATAAATACACTGAACAAAAATATAAATGCAACACTTGTTTTTGCTCCCAATTTTCATGAGCTGAACTCAAAGATTTAAAACATTTTCGATATGCACAAAAGACCTATTTCTCTCAAATATTGTTTACAAATCTGTCTAAATATGTGTTAGTGAGCACTCCTCCTTTGCCAAGATAATCCATCCCACCTCACGGGTGTGGCATATCAAAATGATAATTTAATCATTTCAGTTATCAACTTAGATCAACTTTGCTGCATTATTTAATTATTTTACTTTTCATGATTTTGACAAAGGCTGTTTTGTGTTTACTGGCACTGTTCATATTGCTGTTTAATATGAGAAGTATTTTATTTTAAATTATTTTCTAAAACATTTGACAGCTTGTTGTCATTCAGGAACCTTCTTTTTTCATTGTTCTTTATTTTTAAAATGGAAAGCAAAGTAGTAGGGTTTTTTTCTTTTCCTAAAAAAAAGATCCCATTCCTAACTTAAAAACTGGACCCAAACTGAACCGTGGCTTCTGGTTGTTTTTTGTTGTTGTTGTTGTTTGTTTGTTTTTTTTCTTTTGTGAAAGCATTTTGTTTTGTTGTTTTGTTCTTTACCTGTGATTACAAATTTGGTTTGTTGTCATTCATTTCTGAATCTATTTTCAATTATCTGTTTAAAATATAGGGGTGCCTATAATTCTGACTGAACATCTTCTGTCCTGTGTTAAGTACTTTGTAAAGTGATATTTCCAGAGAAACTCTGTTTTTAAGAATGCTGGCCTGTGCATGTGTAATGAAGTTATTTCCTTTGTGTCACCAGAAAAGAAGACACTTGCAGAAATCGTGGAGCCTTTCAGGCCCGTGCGCTAAGACTCCAGTGGAGTGATGGTAGAAGAGAAGGACAGTGCTTCACAGACTATCCTGAAGTCTTTGTCATGTTCTGTGGAACATACATACTTGTTGTAATAAATATTCATTTTGAGCATTTTGACTGTTGTTTTTCTATATACATGAAATTAATCCTAATTATAAACACGTCCTTGTTCAGTGTACAGTTGTGTTTGTGGATATTAAAGCTTAAAATAATTTTAAAAAACACTACCATTGTGATCAGTAATATTTCCACCACATAAACATTTGAAACATGTCTTCAGCTATGAAAAGAAATCAGGCAAGTCTTTATAACTGCATGTTTATTTTCTTTAAGTTAAAGTTGTCTTCGTGTTACTTAACTGCACAGACCGCTCATGTACGTACACCCGATTATTATTATGATGTGATTGAGAAGTTTTGAGCCTGACCACACCCAAAAATAAGGTGGTGCTTTTCATCTTTTGCATTCTGAGAATCCAACATTTCAATTTAATTTTATTTTATTTTCATTTATATAGCACCAAATCACAACAGACGTGCCTCAAAGCGCTTCACACAGGTAAGGTCTAACCTTACCAACCCCCAGAGCAACAGTGGTAAGGGAAAAACTCCCTCTGAGGAAGAAACCTCAAGCAGATCAGACTCAAATGGGTGACCCTCTGTTTGGGCTATGCTACAAACATAAATTACAGAACAATTCACGGACGAATATACAAGAAATGCTATTGGCGCACAGAACAGGAGGGTCGCCAGCACAAATGCAACTCCCATTTCTGGATGGAGCTGCACCTTAAAGAGAAAAAACAGAATCAGGCATCAGAAAGACAAAAAATACTGTATAATTTGCCAGCATTAAACAAGAAAAACGGAAGAAATACTAAGGTGATCGCCGGCCACTAGCCCTAAACTTCACTAAAAGACCCTGAATTTAGGTGAAGTTGAGGCCGCAGCCCGCTCCAATTACTGATAAATGAATTAAAGAGTAAAAAGCGTAAAACAAAACGGTACCAGTATGCTAGCCATATGAAAGGGATGTCTTAAGTCTGGACTTGAAAATCTCCACAGAATCTGACTGTTTTATTGACGCAGGGAGATCATTCCACAGAACGGGCACGATAAGAGAAAGCTCTGTGACGTGCAGACTTCTTATTCACCTTAGGGACACAAAGTGAGGTGGGCTTCATAGATAATTGGCAAAGCTTCTGGGGAAAACCTGGTCTTGTTAGGAGAGACGGCATCCATCCCACTTTGGATGGAGCAGCTCTCATTTCTAGAAATCTGGCCAATTTTCTTAAATCCTCCAAACCGTGACTATCCAGGGTTGGGACCAGGAAGCAGAGTTGTAGTCTTACACACCTCTCTGCAGCTTCTCTCCCCCTGCCATCCCCTCATTACCCCATCCCCGTAGAGACGGTGCCTGCTCCCAGACTACCAATAACCAGCAAAAAATCTATTTAAGCATAAAAATTAAAAAAGAAAATATAGCACCTTCAACTGCACCACAGACTAAAACAGTTAAATGTGGTCTATTAAACATTAGGTCTCTCTCTTCTAAGTCCCTGTTAGTAAATGATATAATAATTGATCAACATATTGATTTATTCTGCCTTACAGAAAGCTGGTTACAGCAGGATGAATATGTTAGTTTAAATGAGTCAACACCCCCGAGTCACACTAACTGCCAGAACGCTCGTAGCACGGGCCGAGGCGGAGGATTAGCAGCAATCTTCCATTCCAGCTTATTAATTAATCAAAAACCCAGACAGAGCTTTAATTCATTTGAAAGCTTGACTCTTAGTCTTGTCCATCCAAATTGGAAGTCCCAAAAACCAGTTTTATTTGTTGTTATCTATCATCCTCCTGGTCATTACTGTGAGTTTCTCTGTGAATTTTCAGAACTTTTGTCTGACTTAGTGCTTAGCTCAGATAAGATAATTATAGTGGGCGATTTTAACATCCACACAGATGCTGAGAATGACAGCCTCAACACTGCATTGAATCTATTATTAGACTCAATTGGCTTTGCTCAAAATGTAAATGAGTCCACCCACCACTTTAATCATATCTTAGATCTTGTTCTGACTTATGGTATGGAAATTGAAGACTTAACAGTATTCCCTGAAAACTCCCTTCTGTCTGATCATTTCTTAATAACATTTACATTTACTCTGATGGACTACCCAGCAGTGGGGAATAAGTTTCATTACACTAGAAGTCTTTCAGAAAGCGCTGTAACTAGGTTTAAGGATATGATTCCTTCTTTATGTTCTCTAATGCCATATACCAACACAGTGCAGAGTAGCTACCTAAACTCTAAGTTAGATAGAGTATCTCGTCAATAGTTTTACATCCTCATTGAAGACAACTTTGGATGCTGTAGCTCCTCTGAAAAAGAGAGCTTTAAATCAGAAGTGCCTGACTCCGTGGTATAACTCACAAACTCGCACCTTAAAGCAGATAATCCGTAAGTTGGAGAGGAAATGACGTCTCACTAATTTAGAAGATCTTCACTTAGCCTGGAAAAAGAGTCTGTTGCTCTATAAAAAAAGCCGTCCATAAAGCTAGGACATCTTACTACTCATCACTAATTGAAGAAAATAAGAACAACCCCAGGTTTCTTTTCAGCACTGTAGCCAGGCTGACAAAGAGTCAGAGCTCTATTGAGCCGAGTATTCCTTTAACTAGTAATGACTTCATGACTTTCTTTGCTAATAAAATTTTAACTATTAGAGAAAAAATTACTCATAACCATCCCAAAGACGTATCGTTATCTTTGGTTGCTTTCAGTGATGCCAGTATTTGGTTAGACTCTTTCTCTCAGATTGTTCTGTCTGAGTTATTTTCATTACTTACTTCATCCAAACCATCAACATGTCTATTAGACCCCATTCCTACCAGGCTGCTCAAGGAAGCCCTACCATTATTTAATGCTTCGATCTTAAATATGATCAATCTATCTTTATTAGTTGGCTATGTACCACAGGCTTTTAAGGTGGTAGTAATTAAACCATTACTTAAAAAGCCATCGCTTGACCCAGCTATCTTAGCTAATTATAGGCCAATCTCCAACCTTCCTTTTCTCTCATTGTTACGCAGATGATACCCAGCTTTATCTATCCATGAAGCCAGAGGACACACACCAATTAGCTAAACTGCAGGATTGTCTTACAGACATAAGGACATGGATGACCTCTAATTTCCTGCTTTTAAACTCAGATAAAACTGAAGTTATTGTACTTGGCCCCACAAATCTTAGAAACATGGTGTCTAACCAGATCCTTACTCTGGATGGCATTACCCTGACCTCTAGTAATACTGTGAGAAATCTTGGAGTCATTTTTGATCAGGATATGTCATTCAAAGCGCATATTAAACAAATATGTAAGACTGCTTTTTTGCATTTATGCAATATCTCTAAAATTAGAAAGGTCTTGTCTCTGAGTGATGCTGAAAAACTAATTCATGCATTTATTTCCTCTAGGCTGGACTATTGTAATTCATTATTATCAGGTTGTCCTAAAAGTTCCCTGAAAAGCCTTCAGTTAATTCAAAATGCTGCAGCTAGAGTACTGACGGGGACTGGAAGGAGAGAGCATATCTCACCCATATTGGCCTCTCTTCATTGGCTTCCTGTTAATTCTAGAATAGAATTTAAAATTCTTCTTCTTACTTATAAGGTTTTGAATAGTCAGGTCCCTTCTTATCTTAGGGACCTCATAGTACCATATCACCCCAATAGAGCGCTTCGCTCTCAGACTGCTTACTTGTAGTTCCTAGGGTTTGTAAGAGTAGAATGGGAGGCAGAGCCTTCAGCTTTCAGGCTCCTCTCCTGTGGAACCAGCTCCCAATTCGAATCAGGGAGACAGACACCCTCTCTACTTTTAAGATTAGGCTTAAAACTTTCCTTTTTGCTAAAGCTTCTAGTTAGGGCTGGATCAGGTGACCCTGAACCATCCCTTAGTTATGCTGCTATAGACTTAGACTGCTGGGGGGTTCCCATAATGCACTGAGTGTTTCTTTCTCTTTTTGCTCTGTATGCACCACTCTGCATTTAATCATTAGTGATTGATCTCTGCTCCCCTCCACAACATGTCTTTTTCCTGGTTCTCTCCCTCAGCCCCAACCAGTCCCAGCAGAAGACTGCCCCTCCCTGAGCCTGGTTCTGCTGGAGGTTTCTTCCTGTTAAAAGGGAGTTTTTCCTTCCCACTGTCGCCAAGTGCTTGCTCACAGGGGGTCGTTTTGACCATTGGAGTTTTTACGTAATTATTGTATGGCCTTGCCTTACAATATAAAGCGCCTTGGGGCAACTGTTTGTTGTGATTTGGCGCTATATAAATAAAATTGATTGAAATTGATTGATTGAAAGTAGTCCTGCACCCTGAGAACGTAAAGCCCAGGCCGGTACGTAAGGTTTACGTAAGGTTTAATTAGGTCAGCTAGGTAGGGAGGTGCCAGTCCATGAATAATTTTATAGGTTAGTAGCAGAACCTTAAAATCTGATCTCACTGGACAGGAAGCCAGTGAAGGGATGCCAAAATGGGTGTAATGTGGTTGTACTTTCTGCTTCGTGTCAAAAGTGGCTGCAGCATTTTGAACCAGTTGGAGACCTCTAATGCTACACTGCAATAAACCAGAAAATAGAACATTGCAGTAGTCCAATCTAGAAGAGATAAATGCATGGATCAGGGTCTTAGCATCAGCCATAGACGGGATGGGACGAATCTTTGCTATATTTCGCAGGTGGAAGAAAGCAGTCCTAGTAATATTTCTAATGTGGAGGCCAAAGGACAACGGAGGATCAAAAATTACCCCAAAGTTCCTCACTTTGTCAGTGTGATGTACAGTACCTTTCAGAATAATAGTAGTGCTATATGACTAAAAAGATTAATCCAGGTTTTGAGTATATTTCTTATTGTTACATGGGAAACAAGGTACCAGTAGATTCAGTAGATTCTCACAAATCCAACAAGACCAAACATTCATGATATGTACACTCTTAAGGCTATGAAATTGGGCTATTAGTAAAAAAAAAAAAAGTAGAAAAGGGGTGTTCACAGTAATAGCAGCATCTGCTGTTGACGCTACAAACTCAAAACTATTATGTTCAAACTGCTTTTTTTAGCAATCCTGTGAATCACTAAACTAGTATTTAGTTGTATAACCACAGTTTGATTTCTTCACATCTGCGAGGCATGGAGTCAACCAACTTGTGGCACCTTTCAGCTGTTATTCCACTCCAAGATTCTTTAACAACATTCCACAATTCATTCACATTTCTTGGTTTTGCTTCAGAAACAGCTTTTTTGTTGTCACCCCACAAGTTCTCAATTGGATTTAGGTCCGGGGATTGGGCAGGCCACTCCAAAACACTAATTTTGTTGGTTTGGAACCAAGATTTTGCTCGTTTACTAGTGTGCTTGGGGTCATTGTCTTGTTGAAACACTCATTTCAAGGGCATGTCCTCTTCAGCATAAGGCAACATGACCTCTTCAAGTATTTTGACATATCCAAACTGATCCATGATACCTGGTATGCGATATATAGACCCAACACCATAGTAGGAGAAACATGCCCATATCATGATGCTTGCACCACCATGCTTCACTGTCTTCACTGTGAACTGTGGCTTGAATTCAGAGTTTGGGGGTCGTCTCACAAACTGTCTGTGGCCCTTGGACCCAAAAAGAACAATTTTACTCTCATCAGTCCACAAAATATTCCTCCATTTCTCTTTAGGCCAGTTGTTGTGTTCTTTGGCAAATTGTAACCTCTTCTGCACATCTTTTATTTAACAGAGGGACTTTGCGGGGGATTCTTGCACATAAATTAGTTTCACACAGGCGTCTTCTAACTGTCACAGCACTTACAGGTAACGCCAGACTGTCTTTGATCATTCTGGAGCTGATCAATGGGTGAGCCTTTGCCATTCTGGTTATTCTTCTATCCATTTTGATGATTGTTTTCCGTTTTCTTCCACGCGTCTCTGTTTTTTTCTTTTTTTTCTTTTTGTCCATTTTAAAGCATTGGAGATCATTGTAGATGAACAGCCTATAATTTTTTGCACCTGCGTATAAGTTTTCCCCTCTCCAATCAACTTTTTAATCAAACTACGCTGTTCTTCTGAACAATGTCTTGAACGTCCCATTTTCCTCAGGCTTTCAAAGAGAAAAGCATGTTCAACAGGTGCTGGCTTCATCCTTAAATAGGGGACACCTGATTCACACCTGTTTGTTGCACAAAATTGACGAACTCACTGACTGACTGCCACACTACTATTATTATGAACACACCCTTTTGTACTTTTTTTTACTAATAGCCCAATTTCATAGCCTTAAGAGTGTGCATATCATGAATGCTTTTTCTTGTTGGATTTGTGAGAATCTACTGAATCTACTGGTACCTTGTTTCCCATCTAACAATAAGAAATATACTCAAAACCTAGATTAATCTTTTTAGTCACATAGCACTACTATTATTCTGAACACTACTGCATATTTCTCGGTAGCCCTCTGTGCCTTCACAGTGAGGTCATTCATCACTGATGGTGGTCCTCTCAGGTGGGAGTGGAAACCAGCGTCTGGGTCCCAAAGGGGCTCCAGGCTCTTGGTGAGAGCACCGATGGCGTTGTTGTCAAGTGGAGCCAGGCTGCTCTCCACTGTGTTTCTGATGGTCTTGAGTGTCATACAGGTTCCTGCCTCGCAGCTCCACACCTCTGAGGACACGTCTCAGAAACCATCTGCTCAATGTCACGGCAGCACTCAGTTTTTGTTCAGTTTGGTCTCAGCAGACTGCAGGGCTCTGGTCAGTTGTGTTATCGTGGCGTGCGGTGCAAAGCCACGATCTCAAGGCACTTGATTTATGTGATCAGACTGGTGGGGTGATCAACATGCTTCCATAACACCGTCATCCAATACCTCAGAGCACATGAAGTCAAATGCTTCTCTGTGATTCTCTTCATACTGTAACCAGTGAGCACTACAGTTAACATCTGTTAATTATTAACTCAGCTGATCAGTGTGTTTGCATGACCCAAATAAGAAGATAAAAAAGCTGACAGGAAAGGTAGGTAATTATATACGTGTTTGTATATGTACAAGCAGCGTGAGGCAAGATAATCACTTAAAGTCCAGCTGGCCTGGCTGGGTTCAACATTTCTTTGAGATCTGTTCTGGTATTTTGTGCACAAATTGAAGTTATTACTGTGCAGACAATCTGGCCCTGAGCAAAGTACTCAGAGCCAAGTTTGTACATCACAGCAAGACAACTGAATATTATTACCTCAACCATGGAGGTTTTGTTTCTGCTTTTGCTTTTTATTTATGTTTAAGGATGACACAAAAGTATTGTGGTGTAAAATTGGAAACAGGCGTGATTTAAAAACATTAGAAGCTGTGCTATTAATTAACATAAACTCATCATAGCTTAATGCAAATGTCTAAAAGGGTGAAGCCAGTAATATTGCAGTCATAATACTAAGCTTAATATTTGCACGGTAGCATGTTATATACTAATAAACCAGGCCTCATTAAACTTAGAATACTATTAATTTTGGAGTTTATTCAGCTAAAGGACCAGACGTAAAATGATGAATCTTGAAATACACACACACACACTCTATATATATATACATATATATATAGACACAGTTTATTAATCATATTTACTACACTGCAGTTGTTTTGAATCCCCCCCTTTTTTAATCCGTCTGTATGTGGAAATAGTTGCCCATATCACAAACACTTTTCCTATTAACACCAAAACTAATATTATTACACAGATACACAGACATGTGGAGGGAGAGCAGTTGAAGATGTGTGTGTGTGGGGGGGGGGGACTCGTGTGCTTGATCAAGTACACCAAAGAGTCCATTTGTTCCAAAATGCTCCCTCCACAGCACGGGCAGCATGTTGACTTAGTGGTTAGCACTGTTGTCTCACAGTGAGAAGGTCACGGGATTGATTCCCACCTGTTGCCTTTCTGTGTGGAGTTTGCATGTTCTCCCCATGTTTGCGTGGGTTCCCTCCGGGTGCTTGAGTTTTCTCCCACATCCAAAGACACAGAGGTCAGGTGGACTGGAAAATTTAAATTGTCCATAGGTGTGTGAGCGTGTCTACTATATGTGGCCCTGAGACAGACTGGCGTCCTGTTCAGGGTGTGCTCTGCCTCATGCCCTATGACTGCTGGGATACTGACAGCTCAACCACTAATTCAGTAACAGGCACCCATCTGTTGCAATGCCATCAGGTCAAATGTGGGCCTCACATTAAAAAAAATGTTCACGTCTTTACAACTTTAGTCATACTAAAGCATTGTTACAACCGCAATTCCATTGAAGTTGGGACATTGTGTAAAATGTAAATAAAAACAGAATTCAATGATTTGAAAATCCTCTTCAACTTATATGCAATTGAATACACCACAAAGACAAGATATTTAATGTTCAAACTGATAAACTATATTGTTTTTGTGCAAATATTTGCTCATTTTGAAATGGATGCCAGCAACACATTATAAAAAAGCTGGGACAGTGGTATGTTTACCACTGTGTTACATCACCTTTCCTTCCAACAACACTCAATAAGCGTTTGGAAACTGAGGGCACTAATTGTTGAAGCTTTGTAGGTGGAATTCTTTCCCATTCTTGCTTGATGTACGACTTCAGTTGTTCAACAGTCCGGGGTCTCCGTTGTCGTTTGCACTTCATAATGTGCCACACATTTTCAATGGGTGACAGGTCTGGACTGCAGGCAGGCCAGTCTAGTACCCGCACTCTTTTACTACGAAGCCACACTGTTGTAACACGTGCAGAATGTGTCTTGGCATTGTCTTGCTGAAATAAGCAGTAACGTCCCTGAAAAAGACGTTGCTTGGATGGCAGCATGTGTTGCTCCAAAACCTGGATGTACCTTTCAGCATTGATGGTGCCCCCATACCATCACAGATGCTGGCTTTTGAACTTAGTGCTGGTAACAATCTGGATGTTCTTTTTTCTCTTTTGTCCAGAGGACACGACGTCCATGATTTACAAAAACAATTTGAAATGTGGACTCATCAGATCACAGCACACTTTTTCACTTTGCGTCGTTCCATTTAAAATGAGAAGGGGGTGGCGTTTCTGGATGTTGTTGATATATGGCTTTCGCTGTGCAGAAGTTTTAACTTGCACTTGTAGCGACAAACTGTGTTAACTGACAATGGTTTTCTGAAGTGTTCCTGAGCCCACACAGTAAGATCCTTTACACAATGATGTCGGTTTTTAATGAAGTGCTGCCTGAGTAATCGAAAGTCACGGGCATTCAATGTTGGTTTTCATTAATTAATATATTCACTGAGCCACAATATGATTTTGCACTCGCTGTCCTTGCGACCAAACAATATGTAAATCAGGTCACTGTTGCTATGGTGATTGCCCGCCAGTACAAGCCATGTGCCAAATTTGATTAATTTACACTTAAGGGCCTTAGAGATATTGTAGCTAATGTTAGGATGGACATACAGGTCTTGATTATATCCCTTCTGGTTCTTTGTAGAGGGGCCAATATCAAACAGACGAAGAGCGGATCTCCAAAACTGATGTATGTAGGTTGGTATAAACTTCTGAAAAATTCTGAAAACTATATCTAGCTCGCTATATTTTTTCAGATGTTGTTGTTGTAGTGCCATAAATGTAAAGGTAGTAGTAGTAAAAGTATGGGTTTGTTGCTATTTTCAGTCCATGGTGATTTGTGTAATTCAGGACATCTGCCCTGTTCACTCTCATTGATCTCTTTCCAAAGCTAATTAATAATAATAATAGCAATAAAGATTTCTCGCAAATAAATAAACTGTCAAAGGTGAGTACAGCACTCAAGTTTTATTATTAACAGTTTGAATATGACTTTGCATACTTTTAAATCACAAATTCCCCCTTTTATGGATTTGGTTGAATCCCTTGAGTTTTTCATGGTACCATGTTGCTCTATGATCTGATATCTAAACAAGTCTTGCATTAGTCAACACTGACTGATGTAAAACAATGCTCTGTTATTGCTGTGTTCTGGATCTTGAAAAAAAAAAACTTAATTTCTTTGATATTAACACAAGGTCACAGTAGTCATTTAATCAAAATATATTAAATTATTTAATTCTGTAAAATAAAGATGTGAACAACCAAAATAAATACTGAAGAAAATTAAAGAGCCACACAATCATGTGTGTGTGAGTGAGTGAGTGACTGAGTGAGTGAGTGAGTGAGTGAGTGAGTGAGTGAGTGAGAGAGAATATATCTTGGACATTTTAAACAAAACATAATAATGTTAAGGCAGCATTTAAACTCACAACAACAACAGCAAAAAAAAAAAAAGTTTGTACATAAAATCTTGTAATTATTTTTTCACTCACCATACAGACACACCATGAAACTGAAAGACTTCCAATGAAGACCAGGAAAAGGGAAAGAAGTTAGAAATTCTCTACCTGCCAGAAATACATTCATGAGTTTTTTCCAGTTCATCTGATGTAGCTGAAGGTGAAACTTTACCATGTGTGTAGCTTTCTTACAGTAACATGCACTAACATACAGTGGGGAAATAAGTATTTTTCCACCTACAAAGAATGGAGAGGTCTGTAATTTTTATCATAGGTACACTTCAACTGTGAGAGACAGAATCTAAAAAAAAATCCATAAAATCACATTGTATGATTTTTAAATAATTCATTTGTATTTTATTGTGTGAAATAAGTATTTGACCCCCTAGAAAAACAGAGCTTAACAATTGGTACAGAAACATCTATCTGCCATTACAGAGGTCAGACATTTCCTGTAGTTCTTGACCAAGTTTTCACACACTGCAACAGATCTTCTCCACATCTTTCAGGTTTGGAGTTTCAGCTCCCTCCAAAGATTTTCTATTGAGTTCAGGTCTGGAGACTGGCCAGGCCACTCCAGGACCTTGAAATGCCCCTTACGGAGCCCCTCCTTAGTTGCCCTGGCTGTGTGTTTGGGGTCATTGTCATGCTGGAAGACCCAGCCATGACCCATCTTCAATGCTCTTACTGAGGGAATGAGGTTGTTTGCCAAAATCTCACAATACATGACCTCATCCATCCTCCCTTCAGTACAGTGCAGTTGTCCTGTCCCCTTTGTAGAAGAGCACCCCCAGAGTATGATGTTTCCACCCCCATGCTTCACGGTTGGGATGGTTTTCTTGGGGTTGTTCTCATCCTCTAAACATGGTAAGTGGAGTTGATTCCAAAAAGCTCTATTTTGGTCTCATCTGACCACATGACCTTCTCCTATGCCTCCTCTGGATCATCCAGATGGTCACTGGTGAACTTCAAATGGGCCTGGACATGTGCTGGCTTGAGCAGGGGGACCTTGCTTACTAATGTAATCTTTGTGACTGTGGTCCCAGCTCTCTTCAGATCATTGACCAGGTCCTCCTGTGTAGTTATGAGCTTTTCAGAATCATCCTTACCCCACAAAGTGAGATCTTGCATGGAATCCAAGACCGAGGGAGATTGACAGTCATCTTGTGTTTCTTCCACTTTCTAATAAATAATCATAACAGTTATTGTCTTCTACCAAGCTGCTTGCCTGTTGTCCTGTAGCCCATCCCAGCCTTGTGCAGGTCTACAGTTTTGTCCCTGGTGTCAGACAGCTCTTTGGTGTTGGCCATGGTGGACAGGTTGGAGTTTGATTGATTGAGTGTGTGAACAGGTGTCTTTTATACAGGTAACAAGTTCAATTAATACAGGCAAAGAGTGCAAAATAGAAGGGCTTCTTAAGGAAAAACTAACAGGTCTGTGAGCCAGAATTCTTGCTGGTTGGTAGGGGATCAACTTATACTTATTTCATGCAATAAAATGCAAATTAGTTATTTAACAATCATACAATGTGATTTTCTGGATTTTTTTAGATTCTGTCTCTCACAGTTGAAGTGTACCTATGATACAAATTACTGACCTCTCCATTCTTTGTAGGTGGGAAAACCTGCAAAACTGATAGGGGGTCAAATACTTATTTCTCCCACTGTACCTCTGGGTAGGAAATTATTACAGTTTTCCTTTAAAATTTTTAGAAGTGTTTCACTTTACAGATTTCCTCTTCTGACCCTTAATGATGATTCCCAGAACATTGGTGAGATCCATCATCTTGGAGAGCATGTCCATGATGTCAGGATGTTCACGTGCTCCACTGATGAACTCCTCCAGCGTCAGCTCACCTGAGACAAGTTATAAAGGTGTTTTTTTTAAGACGATCTTAAAATCAACATTCCTCCTAATCATTCCAAACAAAACTCTGGAGACCTGGGGCCTCTTGTGCAAAGCGTGCTTACACACAGAAATATGACGTATGTCCATCTCCACGCCAATGTTCAGATGTATCAAAATGAAATGGCCATGGAAATGTGCGGTTCATCAAACAAAAATCCTGACTGACGTACGTACGTTTCTACAACTATTGTTCCACTGCTGACAAAGAGGTGATGCTGGGAAACCGTTAATAGTGTGAAAACAAGAAGTCATCAGAGTGATGTGCACATCAGAGACACAGTGCTGAACATTTAACACACCCACATGTTTGCAGTTATATGGATGGACATAAAAGCATGTGCAAAGTGATTACGAAAATGGCACTAACAATGGTTGCATTAGCGTCAGAGGACCTTGCAATCTGATGTGAGCGTATATTCACGAAACCTGAGGATTTTCTTGCAAATGACAATAATTGGCTCATAAACCAACTTTGATTACCAAGGCCAGTGTTACTGAAGGTGCGCACAGAACTCATCCCAGAGTGCAATATGGTGAGGAGCCAGACGGTTGTCTGTGTCCACACAGCTAATGACCACGCTGCACTTCCGGGAAACAGGGGCATTCCAGCGTGAGCTGCCTGATCACTCAGGAGTGTGCCAGTCAACCTTAAGCCCCTTTCACACCGGGCCTGCTCTCTGAGTGCTCCTCTAAAGTTTTGCTTTCAAACCAATACTGAGGTCTCATCTATCAAAGAACACACTCTGGAGTCTTTTCTTAACCTGGGAGGTGATGGTCTAGTGGTTAAGCATTGGGCTTTAAACTAGAGGATCCTCGGTTCAAACCTTAACCAGACCGGAAAATCACTAAGGCCCCTTGGGCAAGGTCCTTAATCTCGAAGCTGCTTCCGGTGTGTAGCGAGTACCTTGCATGACAGCACCCTCATATCGGTGTGTCTGTGTGAATGAGTGAATGTGAGGCATCATTGTAAAGTGCTTTGAGCTTCTGATTCGTATGGAAAAGTGCTATATGCAGTCCATTACCATTTAGATGAACAGCTGAGTTCACCTGTTGTGTGTGAGTTCACCACATCTGTTGTGTGGGCCACTGAAGAGGAGGTACTGCTGGCCCACCACCAGAGGGCGCCCTGCCTGAAGTGCGGGCTTCAGGCACGAGAGGGCGCATCCACCCCACGGGAGCACCTGGGAGTGACAGCTGTCACTCATCATCAACGCCAGCTGTCACTCATCAACCACCACCATAAAAGCCGGGCAGCATCTCCACCTCGCTGCCGAGATATTGTCTACCAAACAGGTAAACTCTCAGCTGTTATTTGTGCCGAACGCACGTAATCATTTCTGGATTGTTTGCAGGCGTCCTGTTTTCCCTACTTACCGCTGGAGGCTGGGTTCGTGGATGTTGGAGGAGTGACGGTCTTCACTCCTCACTTCGAACTTGTGATAAGTAGTGATTCAGACTCTGCATTACTGTGTTTGAGGTGGAGGTGTTATTCCCGCCTAAGGAAACGTATTTGCTGACTATTTACTGGGCGTGTACACACACCCACTATTGACTGTTTCTGCTTCCTGCCAGCAGTACCAGGTCTGACAGCTGGAGACGGTGGCCATCTGGGGACTCAGGACTTGGCGGCTCTGGTGTGCTTCAGACCCGCTGGCAGTGGAAATCATGTGGGGCCCGGCTCTTCTCTGGACGGACATCTTCTATCCTCGAGCCTGCCCACACGTCACCTTTGTATATTGATTGCATACAAATTCTGTGATTGTCTGTATTTCGTTGTGCACATTCACAACAGTAAAGTGTTATATTGTTATATATGTTATATATATGTATATATATGTTATATATATAGTGTTCCATTCATTTACGCCCCCTGTTGTGGGTCCGTGTCACTACACTTTCCCAACAGAATTATTACTAATCCAACTGAAAAAACAGTGAAGGTATGTACCAGTTTATTTATTTTATCTAAAACAAAGCTATGACTGAGGAAAATTGACAATGTTATGGATGAGTGAAAAGTTGATTATATTGTGGTGGTAGAGCTGAAACAACTAATCGAGTTAATCGATTAAAATCGATTATTAAAGTAGTTGTCAACTAACTTAGTCATCGATTAGTTGCTAAATAACTTTGTTTTACCGCAAATGTTTCGTTTCTTCCATATAATCAACTTTGCTTTCAATCTTGAACTGCTGCTTCGTTGGTTTCATTTGTTTTATTTCCCTTTATTGTTGTGTGGGCCGCTGAAGAGGAGGTACTGCTGGCCCACCACCACCAGAGGGCGCCCTGTCTGAAGTGCGGGCTCCAGGCACCAGAGGGCGCTGCCGCCTCACAGGAGCAGCCGGGGTGACAGCTGTCACTTATCGCCTACGACAGCTGTCACCAATCATCTGATCAGCAGTGGTATATCAGCAGGACGACATCTCCACCTCTTTGCCGAGATATCGCTCTACCTAGAAGGTACCGTACTCAGCCGACTGTGTTCGCTTTTTTGACATTAACCCTTTGTTACTTTTGTGCGTTAAATAGCAGACATTCTTCCAACGAGAGGTGGAGGTGGTTTTCCCGCCATACGGGTTGCTGGGTGCAAACGCACCCACATTTAACTGTTTTTGTTCCTCGCCAGCAGTACCAGATCCGACACGCGGAGGCAGTGGCCACCTGGGAGTTCGGGACTTGGCGGCTCCAGTATTCCCGGGGTTCGGTGGCGGAGGAAATCGTGTGGTTCCGGTTCTGCTTTGGACAGACGTCTCTTATCTTCGAGCCTGCCCACGTGACACATTTTGTGAATTGACTTCTTTGTCTATTGTTGTAATTCGTTGTGTTTGTTGTGCTTATTCACAACAGTAAAGTGTTGTTATTTGACTTCCTCCATTGTCCGTTCATTTGCGCCCCCTGTTGTGGGTCCGTGTTCCTACACTTTCACAACATTTATCTTAATTTTACCCCACTAAAACCCTAAAGAGCATATGTCTCTGAGGAATAAATTTACCTTTTTTTATGTTAAACTGACCTGTTATGGTCTTCTGAAACAGTTGACAGATGTATTTTATGCTAACGCCGATGCTAACGCGTTAGCATGTCTATGGCGTTTTCAATGTTAAAGTTAGCATTAAGCTGCTGGCATTTCAGCATGTTTGTGCATTTGTTTTCTGTATAATAATTAATGGCTCAGCGTTTGTTGTCGTAAAAGAGTCAAATGTATTACAAATTAGAATATTTTTAAATTTATTTTTATTTATATGTTAATAATAATAGCAACAATAATAGTAATAATAATTAATAATGCTACAATATAATTTTAGAGAAAGAGACATGAGTCACATGTGTCATTGTGAAATGACCACATAGTTTACAAATTATACAGAGAATGTTGCACATATAATGAGTCAGGCTGCAGTTTTTGATTTAGGTTTTATGGTTAACTGGTTATGCTAATTGCTCATTTGCAGCAACAAAAATACCTATTTTTTCACCATATATTTTATAACACTTATATGTTTCAATGTTGTTTTATGGGAACTCAGCACTTTGGTAAAGCAGTGCCATTTGAAATAATTATTTTTGTTCTTTATTATAAACTGTTTTATTCTTTATTATTTTATATTTCAACAGCCAAGGGACATTTGACGATTTGTTGATTTTCAAGTATTTTAAGTTTTCAAATAATGTTCTGTTGTTAAATAAAGTGATGGAAGGAGAGAAATTGTTTCCCTGGCACATTTTTAAAAAATTCCCCACTAATCCGATTAATCGTGTCGAAACCCCATCAGATTCATCGATGATCCAAATCGTTTGTTGCAGCCCTATTTGGTGGTAATCTGAATCTGCTTCGAAATTGTTGCTTTTATCTGTTCTGTAACATTCTCGCCCCATGATATCAAAAAGCTCTGACATCACGTCAGAATTCTGACTGGCCTCCTATGTGAGTTGGACATTAATGTCCCAGCACAGGTTTACAAAAACATTTTTAAAAAATCACGTGAATTGAGTTAGACACATTCCTTACCCTCTCCTTTCACATCAATCTTTTCATATATGAGAGTCACAATCTCTTCTGGAGGAAAATCATAAATCCTGGTGATGTCTTGAATTGCCTGACAGAAGAAACTGCACAGTTAATTGTTAAACAGACCAACACGCTCTGTATCAAGTGATGGGATGTGACATGTTTCAGGCTGGTTCACCATAAAAAACATAAATTCTTTTGCTGCAGGCTCTTTTCTAAAGTACAGAAAAACTGAAATGGCTGCTGGGAGGTTAGACACTATTCTCACTGTTTAGCAATTTAAATTGATGAGCTGCCTGAACTTAAGCAGCACATTTATTCAACTTATCAGAAAACATCCAGCTGGAGATAACTGTGTTCTAAGGTTACGGATAACAATAATTTGAGTTTTTTTCGTTAATTCATTTTCTGTACCCGCTATGAATTAAGGGTCATGGTGGAGATGAAACCTGTCACAGTGGTCATTGGGTGGGAGGCGGGGTACACCCTGGACAGGACACCAGTACATCCACAAACACATCCGCACTCACGGTCGATTTAAAGAATCCAGTTCACCTAACCTGCATGTGTTTGGAAGTGGGAGGAGTCAAGAGCACCTGGATAGAACCCATGGAAACATGGAGAGAAATTACAGACTCCACACAGAATGGACAAGGTTGACAGTGAACCAGGACTTTGAGGCAACAGTACTAACCACAAAGCCACATGTTTGAAATAATAAAAACTTAATTAAACTGAGGTAATTTAATTAATTAGATGAAAATCTGGCCTAGAAAGTATTCAGGACTTCACTTTTTACACATTTTGTTATGTTACAGTCTCATTCCAAAATAGAGTAAGTTCATTTCTTCCCTCAAAATTCTACTCACAACACCCCATAATGACAACATGAAAAACGTTTTTTGTTTTATTTTTTGAAAATTGATTAAGAATAATAAAAAAAACACTAAGAAATGTCCATAAATATGCACAGCCTTTACTCAATACTTTGTTGATTACAATTACAGCATCAAGTCTTCTTGAATGTGATGCCACAAGCTCAGTGCACCTATCTTTGGGTAGTTTCGTCCATTCCTCTTTGCAGCACCTCTCAAGCTCCATGAGGGTGGATGTGGAGCGTCAGTGCACAGCCATTTTCAGATATCTCCTGAGATGTTCAATCAGATTCAGGTCTGCACTCAGGCTGGGCTACTCAAGGACATTCACAGAATTGTCCTGAAGCCACTCCTTTGATATCTTGGCTGTGTGCTTAGGGTCATTGTCCTGTTGAAAGAAGAACTGTCACCCAAGTCTGAGGTCTAGAGCACTTTGGAGCAAGTTTTCATCCAGGATCCATCCATCCATCCATCCATTCATCCATCCATCCATTTTCTTCTGCTTTATCTGGAGTCGGGTCACGAGGGCAGCAGCTCAGGCAAAGCCCTTCAGACCTCCCGATCCACACACGCTCCCCCAGAACCTCCGGGGGAACCCCAAAGCGTTCCCAAGCCAGCCGAGAGATGTAGTCCCTCCAGCATGTCCTGGGTCTTCCCCAGGGCCTCGTCCCAATGGGACGTGCCCGGAACACATCTCCAGCGAGGCGTTCAGAGAGCATCCGGAAAAGATGTCTGAGCCACCTCAGCTGACTCCTTTCGATGTGGAGGAGCAGCAGCTCGACTCCGATCTCCTCCCGAGTGACCGAGCTCCTCACCCTATCTCTAAGGGAGCCAGCCACCCTGCGGAGGAAACTCATCTCGCCCGCTTGTACTCGCGATCTCGTTCTTTCAATCATGAGCAAATCTCATGACCATAGGTGAGGGTTGGAACATAGATCGATCGGTAAATCGAGAGCTTTGCCCCCTTGCTCAACGCTCTCTTCACCACAACAGTCCGATATAGTGACTGCATCACTGCAGACGCTGCACCGATCCGTCTGTTGATCTCACGCTCCATCAGTCCCTCGCTTGTGAACAAGACCCCGAGATACTTAAACTCCTCCACTTGAGGCAAGGACCCTCCACCGACCTGAAGCGGGCAAGGCACCTTTTTCTGTTCGAGAGCCATGGCCTCGTATTTGGAGGTGCTGATCTTCATCCCGGACCCTTCACACTCGATTTGACGAAGCCAACAAAACCACATTGTCTGCAAACAGCAGAGATGAGAGTTTGTGGTTCCCAAACCAGACCCCCTCTACACCCTGGCTATGTGTAGAAAATCTGTCCATAAAAGTAATGAACAGAACCGGTGACAGAGGGCAGCCCTGGTGGAGGCCAACGTGCATTGGAAACAGGTTTGACTTACTACCGGCAATGCGAACCAAGCTCCTGCTGCGGTCGTACAGGGACCGGATAGCTTTACCAAGGACCCCGGACCCCGTACTCCAGGAGCACCCCCCACAGGGTGCCCCGGGGGACACGGTCGAACGCCTTCTCCAGATCCACAAAGCACATGTGGACTGGTTTGGCGAACTCCCATAAACCCTCGAGCACCCGATGGAGGGTGTAGAGCTGGTCCAGTGTGCCGCGACCAGGATGAAAACCACACTGCTCCTCCTGAATCTGAGGCTCGACTATCAGTCAAATTCTCCTGTGTGATTCTCCTATAGTTGGAATACACCCTCCGGTCCCCCTTCTTAAACAGAGGGACCACCACCCCGGTTTGCCAATCCAGAGGCACTGTCCACGACCGCCACGTGGTGTTGCAGAGGTGTGTCAACCAAGACAGTCCCACATCATCCAGAGACTTAAGGTGCTCAGGATGGATTTCATCCACCTCAAGAGCTTTGCCACAGAGGAACTTCCTGACCACCTCGGTGACTTCGGCCTGGGTGATGGATGAGTCCATCTCTGAGTCCCCAGTCTCTGCTTCCTCTTCGGAAGATTTGACAATGGGATTGAGGAGATCCTCAAAGAATTCCTTTCACCGCCCGACAACATCCCAGTCACGGTCAACAGCTCCCCACCCGCAACGTTTCATCCAGGATGTCTCTGTAAATTTCTGCATTCATCTTTCCCTCAATCCTGACTAGTCTCGCAGTTCCTGCTGCTGAAAAACATCCCCACAGCATGATGTTGCCACCACCATGCTTCACTGTAGGGATGATGCCTGGTTTCCTCCAAACATGACGCCTGGCATTCACGCCAAAGAGTTCAATCTTTGTCTCATCAGACCAGGGAATTTTGTTTGTCATGGTCTGATAGTCCTTCAAGTGCCTTTTGGCAAACTATAGGTGGGCTGCCATGTGCCTTTTACTCAGGAGTGGCTTCCGTCTGGCCACTCTACCATACAGGCCTGATTGGCGGATTGCTGCAGAGATGGTTGTCCTTTTGGAAGGTTCTCCTCTCTCCATAAATGAATGCTGGAGCTCTGATTGAGTGACCATCAGGTTCTTGGTCACCTCCCTGACTAAGGTCCTTCTCCCCTGATTGCTCAGTTCAGAGGGGCGGCCAGCTCTAGGAAGAGTCCTGGTGGATCCAAACTTCTTCCATCTATGGATGATGGAGTCCACTGTGGTCAATGAGACCTTCAAAGCAGCTGAAATGTTTGTGTATCCTTCCCCAGATTTGTGGCTCAAGACAATCAGAGGTCAAGGAAAAGGCTGTGAATAGCTATGTACGTGTGATTTCTTAGTTTCTTTATTTTTAATAAATTTGCAAAAAAAAAAAATGTTTTTTCACTTTATCATTATGGGGTATTATAGTAGAAAAAGCTTGAATCTTCGACTGGACTGGGTTGCTTGACGCGAGGACGTTTTGCTTCAAATCGCAGAAGGTTCCTCAGCTAAAATTCTTGCTCTGGTGGTCTAACTTCAAGACAGAAGTCAGACCACCAGAGCAAGAATTTTATCTTTTTTCTACTACATCATCCGTTCGCAGATGATGGAGGCCACTGTGCTCATTGGGACCTTCAGCAGAAAGCAGCGGAGGTGTTTCTGTACCCTTCCCCAGATTTGTGCCTTTACACAGTCCTGTCTCGGGTCTGCAGATGGCTCCTTTGACTTCATGCTTGGTTAGTGCTCTGGCGTGCACTGTCAGCTTTGGGACCTTGTATGCGGATGGGTGTGTGTCTTTCCAGGTTGTGTCCAGTCGACTGGATTTGCCCAGAGTGGACTCCATTTAAGCTGTACAAACGTCTCAAGGATGATCAATGGAAACAGGATGCACCCGAACTTCATGCCAAATACATGTGTTTTTATTTATTTGTTTATTTTTTTGTTGTTTTAAATAATTTTGCGAAAATCGCAAAACTTTTTTCACATTGTCTTTGTGGGGTGTTGTGTGTGGAATTTTGAGGGGAAGGGGGAATTTTGTCCATTTTGGAATGGGGCTGTCACATAACGAAGTGTGGGGGGAGTGAAGTGCTGTGGAGGCTTTTCAGGTGCACTGTAATTAACAACACGTTATGCTACCTTCTCAAAACTTTATCCCCCGGTATGAAATGCGGGAGGATATAGCGATTAGCATGTCCATTTGCCTGCACAAGGGGAGGTGATGGTTTAGTGGTTAAAGCGTTGGACTTGAGACCAAAGGATCCTCAGTTCGTATCCCAGCCTGACCGGAAAATCACTAAGGGCTCTTGGGCAAGGGCCTTAATCCCCTAGTTGCTCCCGGTGTGTAGTGAGTACCTTGTAAGGCAGCACCATCACATTGGGTTGAATGTGAGGCATTATTGTAAAGTGCTTTAAGCATCTGATGCAGATGGAAAAGCGCTATATAAATGTAGTCCATTTACCATTTACTATGGAAACCACCTGGACAACTGAGAGCCTACACAGAAACATTATGGGGTATTGTTTGTAGAATTTAGAAGAAAAAAAAAAGAATTTCATCCACTTTGGAATAAGGCTGTAATATAAAATGTGGAAAAAGTGAAGCGCTGTGAATACTTTACATATGAACCATATAGTGTAGACCAGCTACAAATATTATTGCTATGATAAAAAACAACTACCTGGATTCAAGATAGTGGCAGTTCTATAATTAATTATTAAAATTATTCACTCACCGTATCGATGCCAACTAGGCTCAGTTTGACCAAAAGTCTTGATAAAAGTGATTTCTTAGGTCCATATTCAACTTTGATTTATTTGAAATTACAAAGGAAAACTGAATAAACTGCTAAAACTGTTCCACAATTACAAGAAGTAATGTAAATACGAGGTCTGTGAGAAAAGTATCGGATCTTTTTATTTTTTTCAAAAACCATATGGATTTGAATCACGTGTGATTGCATCAGCCAAGCTTGAACCTGCACATGCGTGAGTTTTTTCACACCTGTCAGTTGCGTCATTCACCTGTGAGCAGGCTTTGTGTGAGCAGTGGTCCACCCCTCTCGTCTGATTTTTATTGCGAATAAATGTCTGAACGATTTGGAGCTTTGCTGCATCAATTTTTTTCCAGAAACTGTGAGAGACCTCCAGGTGGGCACCGTTCGGAAAATTAATATGGCTTTCAGGGACGATTTTATGGGGATTATACAGATTAAGGAGTGTTACTGCCGCTTTAAGGACCGCCCACAACTGCTGAGAGCGTGGCGCGCTCCGAGCGCCGATCGACATGCTCAGACCCAGCTGAAACAACCAGATCATTTCCAACGTGAAGGCTTTGTTGATCCGGGACCTCGTCTGACTTTCACAAAAAGGCAGGAGACGTGGACATCAGCACTTTTTCGGCACATTCCACTGTTACATGAGTTTTTTTCATGAAAGAAAAGCGGAGGGATGCGCCATGGAGCCGTTCATTACGCGGGACAAAACCACCTCCGTGTTGGTCTCACAGGACGGCTTTCAGGTGGATTTCAGATGGATTCCGGTTGCTTTTCAGTCGTGTGATTATCCGATTGTGATTGTGCATGAGCTGGACATGCCCCAACATGTCCTGGAAGGCTTCATCACGGCGTTGCTTTGTGCCATGCGGCTCCACCGCGACGCGCGGAACTCCTCTGCACGTCTGTCTTAATGTGCCAAAAAAGTGCTGATGTCCACGTCTTTTCACAATTCCTGTGCTAGTCAGATGACATACCGGATCAAGACAGCGTCCAGTTTAGAAATGAATGGCACATTCCACTGTTACAGGAGTTTTTGTCATGGAAAGAGGAGCGGCTCCACCGTGCATCACGGTGGAGCCGCATGGCGCAAAGCAACGCCGTGATGAAGCCTTCCAGGACATGTTGGGGCATGTCCAGCTCATGCACAATCACAATCGGATAATCACACAACTGAAGAGCAACCGGAATCCATCTGAAATCCACCTGAAAGCCGTCCTGTGAGACCAACACGGAGGTGGTTTTGTCCCACGTAATGAACGGCTCCGTAGCATGTCCCTCCGCTTTTCTTTCCATGAAAAAAACTCCTGTAACAGTGGAATGTACCGAAAAAGTGCTGATGTCCACGTCTCCTGCCTTTTTGTGAAAGTCAAACGAGGTCCCTGATCAACAAAGCCTTCACATTGGAAATGATCCGGTTGTTTCAGCGGGGTCTGAGCATGTCGATCGGCGCTGGGAGCGCGCTGCAGTTGTGGGCCGTCCTTAAAGCGGCAGTAACACTCCTTAATCTGTATAATCCCCATAAAATCGTCCCTGAAAGCCATATTAATTTTCCGAACGGTGTCCACCTGGAGGTCTCTCAGTTTCTGAAAAAAATTGATGCAGCAAAGCTCCAAATCATTCAGACATTTATTCACAATAAAAAACCGACGAGAGGCGTGGACCACTGCTCACACAAAGCCTGCTCACAGGCGAATGACGCAACCGACAGGCGTGAAAAAACTCACGCATGCGCACGAAGGTTCAAGCTTGGCTGATGCAATCACACGTGATTCAAATTCATATGGTTTTTGAAAAAATAAAAAGGTCCGATACTTTTCTCACAGACCTCGTAAAACTGAAAAATAAGTTCAAACTACTTAAATGATACACATGAAAATAAACATTGCTGTGTAATCCTATATGGCACTGTGAATGTGCCATAAACTTTTGAAAATAATGAAAAGCTGATACATTTCCAACATTTAAAAATAAAATCTGTGTGAGATACATTTCTTTTCAGTGATAACAATACCTTGTTTTTTAAGGTGGTCTCATTTCATTTCAAAGAACATTTTCATCTTTTTTATTTTTTATAATCATTTTATTTTTCAGTGACAGGGGAGGTGACTAAGGGTTAGTGCACTTGTTTCCAATGCAGAATGTACCGGTTCAAACTCCACCCTCTGCCCATTCTCCTTGTAATATGGAGTTGCGTCAGGAACGGCATCCGGTGTAAAGCTTGTGCCAAATTAACGTGCAGACTCACCTCAGATCTGCACGGCAACCCCAAGTAAAAACCAGGGAGAAGCAGAAAGGACTTAGTTTTACTTCATTTCTGAGTGATCAAAAACTGTCTCTGCCATTATATATGGCATAATTTCCACTAATTTAATAATGTGACATAATCATTGGTGTGTTCACTTTACAAATCTTTTTGTCCCTGAAATAAAAACATATCCATGTTTAGACAAAGAAGCTCTCTGGATGTTAGGTCAAGGTCACAAAAACTCTTATGCTGACTGATGCTCAATTTTACATTTAAGTGAAACAACATCTATGAAAGTAAAATAAATAAATGAAGAAACAAATAAAGTATACCTTAAATATAGTCTCCAGTTCTTCCTTGTCAATTTTTCCATTTCCATCTTGATCAAACAGCTTGAAGTACCATTTTAGTTTCTGGTTAATTTCTCCTTTCAGTAATAAACTTATTGCTGCGATATATTCAACAAAGTCTATGTAGCCATCCTGTAAAACAAAGCAAAAACAAACAAACAAAAAAGTTACAACACTATGCTTTGTCATTGTACTACATTAACCAAACATGATATATATTCAAGGTTATTTTTCAAAACTTTAAGTTGTGCTTGTCAAGAGAAGCTGTTGTCCATCCATCCATTCATCCATCATCCGTACAGCAAAACTTTCTGTGTCCGGAAACTCAAGAATCTCAAAACTCTCAAAATTGAAAATGTGATACATTAATACTAGGACATCAAAGATCTGCCTGCCAAAAATCACGCATTTCTGATATTTTAACTGAATTTTGGCTTTCAAGTCGAATATGTACAGCCCTGAAATGGTCGAATCGCCCGCTAGATGGCGACAAAATGCTCAAATGTCTCGACCGTTTCTTCATTTGAGAAGTTAAATTTTGGTAAAAAGAAGAAGAAAAAAACCACATAAAAATAAGATGGGGCTGGCAGCCAAAATCAAGTTATAATTGTGCCCCTTGCTCTTATGGGTAACTTACTTGTTTTGTCAATGTAATTGTATTTAATGGGTAAAACTCTTCTATGCTATATATTGTGTAAAACATTGACATTTGCAGGAGAACAAAGGTCCAAGTCTTTAGGATCCTGGTGCTTCCTGTTTTATTGTAGGTTTGTGAGACTTGGATACTAACCAGTGACCTACGGTGATGACTGGGGGGTAATCCTTGTCAGGATATCTCCCCCATCCTTACGTGGGAAGGTAAGATACATGAATACATGACCAGGGAAGAAATTATAGATGTGAATTGAGAGAATTTACACAAAAGAGGGGCCAGTCACTTCAGAATGGAAGATCTTGCATTTATAGCCAACCTTTGTGCATCCACAGTAAGTATGTGTTCAAGATGGGAATAGGCTTTTTTTAATTAAATTCCCTCTATCGGGTCCAGGGCAAGACCATGTCATTGAGGCTTATAGTAGTTTTTTTTTTCATTCTGTCAGCCATGTACAAATCTGGATAAGATGAAATGAGTGATAATACTGCAGCAAACTTTCTTTGCAGGGGGTGGGGGAGAAGATATCCAGGGTAGGGGGTAAGATATCCTAGATAAACTGGGATACTGGATCTGATCCAGATTGAATATTTTGTAGTCATTTAAATTTATAAATGAAAACCCCATTTAATGCATATTTTACATCATACTTTAATGAAACATGCCCCAATCACTCTCATATTTGAAAGTGAGGTGCAGACTTGCACTATCACCTAACAAAGTTTGATCTGGATCTGATCCATACTGAGGATTTTGTGGACTTTTTTATTTAATATTGAAAAGCCCATTTGTTGTACATTTTGCATTATATCTCAATCAAAAGTGCCTCAGTCACTCTCATTTTTCTGTTATTGATTTAACTACACCACCAAAATTGGATGGAGGTTCCAATTTTATGCCCGTTTGTCTATCTTCCAGTAATCAGTCGGAAACCAAGTGCCAAAAAGCAATGACAAATTGTGCGTAGCACAGATGACAATGTTCTGTGAAAATTATCTGAAAAAAATCCAGAAACCAAAAAAGTAAAAAAAAAAAATTAAAAGCCACTTCTAACAGGACCTTTACTTTGTACGACGTTGTTCTAGGGTCACATAGAATTTTTTTTTTTAGACTTTGAGAATAAAGTCGTAATATTACGAGAATAAAGTCGTAATTTTACGAGAAAAAAGTCATAATATTATGAGAATAAAGTCTGAATTTTACGAGAATAAAGTCATAATATTCCGAGAATAAATTCGTAATTCTATGAGAATAAAGTCATAATATATTTTGAATTTTTTCTTGTAATATTATGACTTTTTTCTCGTAATATTATGACTTTATTCTCGTAATATTACGACTTTATTCTCGAAGTCCCAAAAAAAAATAAAAAATAAATAAATAAATTCATTGTGGCCCTAAAACTCCGTCGTGACTGAAAGGTTTTCCAAGGTAAAATTTTGTGGAATTGGAGATGAGTGTTGGCGGAAGTTTGCATTCTATGAGCGCGGTGCTCTAGTTTGAGTTATAAACTTTTACTGCTGTGAAATAATAAGAAAATAACACTTTATCTCTCTAATTTAGTACATTGCTCTGTTTATAAACAGTCTTTTGCTCACTGATTAGCACACCTGCTCCTAACCCATCATCAATCCAATTCTCTAACAATCTGTAAGCTGGCAGACACATATATAGGATATTACATAGACAAAAGAAAATCCATCAATCAATCGACCTCTATCTATCTATCCAGGGTGCATGCCTAGGCTTTCCCAAAACCTAAGTATGTGATTCATATATTTTTTTTACTGCGTGTACATTGTTAAAGACTTCAGCACTGATCAAATCATAACCGACTGCCCTCCCTTGATCCTTGAGAATTAAATTTTATCAGAGGTCACGGTAATTGCTTTCGCTGTTAAATCTTCTTGAGATCAAACAATATTCTCAGATTAAACTGCACACTTATTTTGTGATTCTTCAACTGTCCAGTTTTAGAAAACTAAATATTAAAGAATGTGCATTTATAGCAAGAATTCACTAACGAAGAAGCCCATCATTTGTCTGTCAAAAAAGGTTAACGCTACATTTCAGCCTTTATAGAAACAAATCTGCAACATATTTTGTCTAAAAGAAGAAACAGAAAAGGTGCATTTATACCCCATCCATGTCAAAGGTGAAGAAGACCTGGTCCACGTAGCTGCTGGCCTCCTCTGTCATTCCTTGCATCTCAAGCATACCCTTCAGTTCAAAGAGCGTCATGAGTCCAGACGGAGACTCTTTCATGAACTTGGTGTACCAGTGGTGCATGTCCTCCTCCAGGATATCATCTAGGTTGGAGCTATGGGCACCCATCGTTACTCCAATGAGGTGATCGTGTCCAGAATCCTGCCAGGAGCCGGCGGCTCAGAGTCTACTGTGTCTGCAGAGCACCTCTGCACTCATGCAATGACCACGGTAATCTTTAATTCTTAGGAAAGTACAGGTAACTCTTTAATGGGATAACTGAAGCAGTCCCAGAAAGTCACATCACAAACACGGAGGTTGGCAGGAAGTGAGGTGGTGCCATTACGTTCATGCAACTGACCCTCAATGTGCAGCCCGATCTCACGCAGTTCACGATGGCATTGGTTCGAAAAATTCTCAAACAACAATAACTTCAGGATTCAGGCCCCTTTCAATTTAAAGATTTAATCTTGCAGCAAGGGGGCAAGTGACAGCATACAACAATATTGTATTACAGCATTTGCACATGAAAACCAGATAATTAAAGCAGGGAGTCCCATCAGGCTAGTCAACAGGCAAACTCAGTTCTTCTGTTTCTTCAGAGCACATATACATTCCAGATTAATATCCCCCACAAAAGTCTGCTGTGAGAAGGCATCTGGTCAATAAATGCAATGTTTAAAGCAGCAGTTCTCTTTAATCCTTGTACAAAATTGTCAAACTAAAACATGTCATCTCATACAGCAGTTAATACAACAAAATGTCTCTTCAAAAGAATGAAATATTAGATCTAATGATAAAAAAGGCCAACAGTAAAGCGTACATATGAGAAAAAGTAAAAGAATATAAATTTTCTAACAGCATCACGAAAAGTGACTTTGGTCTGTTAGTTTGTGATACTGTCAAGAGAAATGTAACATTGTAGTAGCTAATAAAAAAGAATGTTTTGTAAATGTTTTACAAGTAGTTATTTAAACATTTACTTACACTTTATAAGTGCTTTATAGCGTGCAGTTAATCTGAAGTGTTACCAAACTGTCTTCTACTTAATGCTGACTCTGGCATAATCTAAGAAGATTTTCATGTGTAGTTTATTAGCATCAAATAAATGCAACAATTCCAAATTACGTGCACCATATGCTTTGCTCTACAAAGTAAATCCGACAGGCTCTCTGATACAAACAATACTCAGGAAACACATGCAGCATCATTCAAGGCCATCAAAGCTCAGAGAGCTGATTATAGTAAATCTAGTTTGGGATGATTAAAGGTTCTTAAAATGGGACTGAGGTGGACCGCCAGGCTCTGCAGGAAGCAGACAACTAATGCTGATTAGCCACTCGAGTATCTGTGCGGCACCCACCCTGCTGCCTGCTGCCAAATGACCTGACTACTTCTAACAGTTTTATCTTGGAAAAATGATTAATCACACAGCCATTCATCTCATCTGTAATATAGTTCAGACTTGTTTCCACATTTATTGCCAGGAAAAGACTGCAGTCTGACGTTACAGTCACTGGTGCTACCCCCCCCAATACAGTAAAGTATAGCAGTAGACAAATTAATCAGACAGCATGATAATCAAACTGATTCAATTTGTTTTGAGACAATCAGCTTTGGCGCCGACTTTTTTTTTTTTTACCCCACATGGTGAAGCGAGCAGGGTATTGTTTTCACTGATGTGTGTGTGTGTGTGTGTGTGTGTGTGTGTGTGTGTGTGTGTGTGTGTGTGTGTGTGTGTGTGTGTGTGTGTGTGTGTGTGTGTGTGTGTGTGTGTGTGTGTGTGTGTGTGTGTGTGTGTGTGGCTGGATGGGTTTCCTTCAAACTTGGGAATATTACTTAGATAGATGTCTAGAACTGATCAGATTTTGGAGTTGCTTGATCAAAGGTCAAGGAAAACATGGTCTGAAAAGTCCTTTTTTTGCGTAGCTAAAAAGTCAAGAAGACTAGATGGATCAAACTTGGTAATTACTTGGATAGCTTCATAGAGGTGATTAAATTTTGGAGTCGTTCCGTTAAGGTCAAGGAAAAGAGGGTCTGGAAAAAACACCTTTTTTGTGTATCTCAATAGCCAAGAAGCCCAGAAAGACGATCTAAAGCATCAAATCAAATCAATTTTACTTATATAGCACCAAATCACAACAAACAGTTGCCCCAAGGCGCTTTATATTGTAAGACAAAGCCATACAATAATTACGGAAAAACCCCAACGGTCAAAACGACCCCCTGTGAGCAAGCACTTGGTGACAGTGGGAAGGAAAAACTCCCTTTTAACAGGAAGAAACCTCCAGCAAAACCAGGCTCAGGGAGGGGCAGTCTTCTGCTGGGACTGGTTGGGGCTGAGGGAGAGAACCAGGAAAAAGACATGCTGTGGAGGGGAGCAGAGATCAATCACTATTTATTAAATGCAGAGTGGTGCATACAGAGCAAAAAGAGAAAGAAACACTCAGTGCATCATGGGAACCCCCCAGCAGTCTAAGTCTATAGCAGCATAACTAAGGGATGGTTCAGGGTCACCTGATCCAGCCCTAACTATAAGCTTTAGCAAAAAGGAAAGTTTTAAGCCTAATCTTAAAAGTAGAGAGGGTGTCTGTCTCCCTGATCCGAATTGGGAGCTGGTTCCAGAGGAGAGGAACCTGAAAGCTGAAAGCTCTGCCTCCCATTCTACTCTTACAAACCCTAGGAACTACAAGTAAGCCTGCAGTCTGAGAGCGAAGCGCTCTATGAGGTCCCTAAGATAAGATGGGACCTGATTATTCAAAACCTTATAAGTAAGAAGAAGAATTTTAAATTCTATTCTAGAATTAACAGGAAGCCAATGAAGAGAGGCCAATATGGGTGAGGTATGCTCTCTCCTTCTAGTCCCCTGTCAGTACTCTAGCTGCAGCATTTTGAATTAACTGAAGGCTTTTCAGGGAACTTTTAGGACAACCTGATAATAATGAATTACAATAGTCCAGCCTAGAGGAAATAAATGCATGAATTAGTTTTTCAGCATCACTCTGAGACAAAACCTTTCTAATTTGAGAGATATTGCGCAAATGAAAAAAAAGCAGTCCTACATATTTGTTTAATATGCGCATTGAATGACATATCCTGATCAAAAATGACTCCAAGATTTCTCACAGTATTACTAGAGGTCAGGGTAATGCCATCCAGAGTAAGGATCTGGTTAGACACCATGTTTCTAAGATTTGTGGGGCCAAGTACAATAACTTCAGTTTTATCTGAGTTTAAAAGCAGGAAATTAGAGGTCATCCATGTCTTCAAGTCTGTAAGACAATCCTGTAGTTTAGCTAATTGGTGTGTGTCCTCTGGCTTCACGGATAGATAAAGCTGGGTATCATCTCCGTAACAATGAAAATTTAAGCAATGCTGTCTAATAATACTGCCTAAGGGAAGCATGTATAAAGTGAATAAAATTGGTCCTAGCACAGAACTTTGTGGAACTCCATAATTAACCTTAGTCTGTGAAGAAGATTCCCCATTTACATGAACAAATTGTAATCTATTAGATAAATATGATTCAAACCACCACAGTGCAGTGCATTTAATACCTATGGCATGCTCCAATCTCTGTAATAAAATTTTATGGTCAACGGTATCAAAAGCAGCACTGAGGTCTAACAGAGATGAGTCCACTGTCTGAGGCCATAAGAAGATCATTTATAACCTTCACTAATGCTGTTTCTGTACTATGATGAATTCTAAAACCTGACTGAAACTCTTCAAATAGACCATTCCTCTGCAGATGATCAGTTAGCTGTTTTACAACTACCCTTTCAAGAATTTTTGAGAGAAAAGGAAGGTTGGAGATTTGCCTATAATTAGCTAAGATAGCTGGGTCAAGTGATGGCTTTTTAAGTAATGGTTTAATTACTGCCACCTTAAAAGCCTGTGGTACATAGCCAACTAATAAAGATAGATTGATCATATTTAAGATCGAAGCATTAATTAATGGTAGGGCTTCCTTGAGCAGTCTGGTAGGAATGGGGTCTAATAGACATGTTGATGGTTTGGAGGAAGTAACTAATGAAAATAACTCAGAACAATCGGAGAGAAAGAGTCTAACCAAATACCGGCATCACTGAAAGCAGCCAAAGATAACGATATGTCTTTGGGATGGTTATGAGTAATTTTTTCTCTAATAGTTAAAATTTTATTAGCAAAGAAAGTCATGAAGTCATTACTAGTTAAAGTTAAAGGAATACTCGGCTCAATAGAGCTCTGACTCTTTGTCAAGTTACACACCGATTCAATGTTAATTTTAGTGACCTCCGATTGGCGTAACCGGGTGTCATTACTGCCGATGTGAATTACAATCTTACCAAATTTACGCTTAGCCTTAGCCAGCAGTTTCAAATTTCCTTCAATGTCGCCTGCTCTGGCCCCCGGAAGACAATTGACTATGGTTGCTGGTGTCGCTAACTTCACATTTCTCAAAACAGAGTCGCCAATAACCAGAGTTTGTTCCTCGGCGGGTGTGTTGCAGAGTAGGGAAAAACGGTTAGAGATGTGAACGGGTTGGCGGTGTACACGGGGCTTCTGTTTAGGACTACGCTTCATCCTCACAGTCACCCAGTCGGCCTGCTTTCCCGGCTGCTCGGGATCTGCTGGAGGGGAACTAACGGCGGCTAAGCTACCTTGGTCCGCACCGACTATAGGGGCCTGGCTAGCTGTAGGATTTTCCACAGTGCGGAGCCGAGTCTCCAATTCGCCCAGCCAGCATATATTGATAAGCCAAAAACTTGTCATTGATTGGTATGATAACTTCAAAATGAAGTCACACTCCTTTACAGTGCATCCAGAAAGTATTCACAGCGCTACACTTTTTCCACATTTTTTTTTGTTACAGCCTTATTCCAAAATGGATTAAATACATTTTTGTTAATCTTTTATCTATTTTCTTCTACACACAATACCCAATAATGACAGAGATTTCTGCAAATTTAATAAAAATAAGAAAATTAAGAAATCACATGCACCTAAGTATTCACAGCTTATGCCATGCAACTCAAAATTGAGCTCAGCTCAGCACTTGTTTCCACTGATCATCCTTGAGATGTTTCTACAGCTTAATTGGAGTCCACTTGGTGTAAATTCAGTTGATTGGACATGATTTGGAAAGGGACACACCTGTCTACATATAAGGTCCCACAGCTGACAGTGTAAATCAGAGCACAAACCAAGCATGAAGTCAAAGGAATTGTCTGTAGACTGCTGAGACAGGATTGTCTCGAGGCACAAATCTGGGGAAGGGTACAGAAACATTTCTGCTGCTTTGAAGGTCCCAGTGAGCACAGTGGCCTCCATCAATGGAAGAAGTTGGGATCCACCAGCATTCTTCCTAGAGCTGGCCGCCCATCTAAACTGAGCAATCAGGGGAGAAGGACCTTAGTCAGAGAGGTGACCAAGAACCTGATGGTCACTCTGTCAGAGCTCCAGCATTCCTCTGTAAAGAGAGGAGAACCTTCCAAAAGGACATCCATCTCTGCAGTAATCCACCAATCAGGCCTGTATGGTAGAGTGACCAGACGGAAGCCACTCCTTAGGGCCCCTCCAACATAGTGTGAATTTGGTCGAATTGCGCATGAAGCAGGAATTGTATGCAAACCGTGTAATTTCGTAGCTGCTTCCAACGCCCCATACTCCTTTTGCTACAACCATTTGTGCACACCAGTGGCTGAAAGAGTGTGTGCTGTGCAAACCCATCGAACCCTCTTGCGGCAGGTGTTGGACAAATTCCAACCGGCACGCAAGAACACCTAACACCGCTCACATGGTACTTACAAAATGTGTGGCCATTCACACTCTTGGCATGACAACAGACTAGACAATCACTGTCGTACTGCTGTGAAATTTGTCTAAGTTCCCCACAAGTGTGACTTTGCAAACACACACATTGACACGTGGGTGTGTGCGCTCCACTGATGGGAGGTGTGGCTTCAGACAGAAGCAGCTGTGGGGATCTGTGGATCTGGACAACACCTACTGTATTTGGACAGACATGGACTAACAACTGTCCATTGTGAGGCACGCGTGTCTGATTGCTGTACTTATGTGGACATAAATAACATATTGCCATTGCGACAAGCTGCAGTGAGTGAGCTTGCGCACGGAGCAGATATTGACAGCCTGTGAGGTTGAAATGGACCATCAGATCAGAACACGCAGCAAGCGATCTGACCATCACGTCACCCACGTGAGCTCTATTCCACATGACGCAGTGTCAGTGCGCTGTCCACAAGACACGTGTGTCGGGCAGAACATGCACGCGGGGCAATTGAATGCACCTGACCAGTAGATGTTGACATGACCAAAGCACACTGCTTCTCATTCATGTCATTTCATGACTGTAACCATGGGTCATCACCAGAGGAACAGACAGATCATATTTGTATTGCTCGCTTGATAAATGTGGTGTTTTTATATGGTGTGGGATTTCAATTTTTTTGTAATACTTCCATGTCCTTCCTGATATGAGGCAGCTTCCTGCACCTTTCAAAGAACAGCTCCATAGCTTAGTGGTAAAGTCGCTGACTGGCAGTCAGAGCTTTTAGAAGGTGTGGGTTTGAATCCTGTGGGTGGGATTTTTTTTTTTCTAAACGTTTTCCACATGAGCAGTGCAATGTGGTTCCACAGGTACCAGCTGGTTTTTATTTTATCCACATAAGCTGCGAGATGTGGTGCACCTTGCACTGTTCTTGCTCGAAAGACACCGTTACATGCACAAAGTCTCGCACCAGGATTTTGCATGCCTGCCCATCAGCGCAATGTTTCGTGGTGCACTAATTCAAACTATTTCGCTGTATTCAACCAAACTTCGCACTATGTGTGAAGGGGCCCTGATTAAAAGACACATGGCAGCCCACCTGGAATTTGCCAAAAGGCACCTGACGGACTCTCAGACCATGAGAAACAAAATTCTCTGGTCTGATGAGACAAAGATTGAACTCTATGAATTCTTCATGGCAAAGGCTGCCTATATACTTGTGATTTCCTTTTTTGGTATTTTTAATGAATTTGCAAAAGTCTCAAAACTTTTCACATTGTCATTATGGGATATTGTGTGTAGAATTTTGAGAAAAAAAATGAATTTCATCCATTCTGAAAAGGCTGTAACAAAACATGGAAAAAAATAAGTGCTGTGAATACTTTCCAGACGCCCTGTAGACAGGAGCAGTCGTAAATATATTTTCACTTAACTGCAGCTGTTGTGTTACAATTTATCATCATTATTAAATTGATGTGTTGGGAAAATAAAAACTTATCAGAACCATATATCAGCCATTGGCTGCATCAGGAGACATTTGCATAAACAAGACCGATCTCCAAATCCATAAATCCAGTTTAAACAGGTTGGCGTTTGATTTAGTTGATACAATGTCTCAACATTAAGCTGACAGTGTCATTTATTTTATGGATGGGTTTTAGTTTACTTCTGTCAAACCCTGAAAAAGGCCTTAGCCATAAATAGGGTTCAATGGAATTGACTTAGTTTCTTCATTCAGCTTACTTTGTTTTATTTAGTTAGTTTCTCATGTTCAGTTAGGATTTGTAGATTTAGTTACATTTACTCAGGTTGGAAACCTTTACAAGAACTGAGAAAACAAACCACAAAATACAGCAATTACTTAAAAAAAAAAAAAAAGGCAATGAGAGTTGTGTTAAAGCATAGTTTTATTAGTGATAATTAAACTAGGCAAAGACAAAATGTGGCAGCAAAACATGGCGTTGGGGAGTCCAAATCATGGTGAGAGCCACGGAGGAATGCTCATCAGAAGTGGGGACTCCTTCCTACGCCACAGATGAGATTCAACAGAGACTGGGTGAAAGGAGGAATGTCCTTTCTTTGTAGGTGAGTCAAACACAGACAACAGGTGGCAGGGAAAAACTGAAGATTATCTTCTTCAGAAAACATGATATCAATCGAGGACTCCTTCCTCTAAAGGGGAGTGTACTGGAATGTCTCTTCATAAAAGGGTGAGGGTTAGGGTTAAAAGGGTTAGGCAGAGCCAAGGAATGTCATTGCTTCTTGGAGTGTATTTCCAAAATGAAACACCAAATTCAGCCAATAGAATTTCTTCTTATGCAAAATAAGGGTCAAACAGTCTTCTTATTCAAAACAGGATTCAAACAAATATTTCTTATTAAAGAGTGAATTAATCTCCAATGTGCAAAACCAACTTTTACTCACAATCTAAACATGATTCCAGGAGACACAGAGGACAGACAGGCTGCAAAGTGCAAACCTACCATACATAACCAGAACACGCAAACAGAGACAATGGACATGCACTGAAGATAAACCAGAGCTACTTTAAATAGCCTCGCTCATCAAATACTGGTGCAGATCAACCAAGGTGTAAGTGATAATGTCTAATTATGTGTAGAGTCAAAAACGAGCACTAGATGGAGGTAAAGCAAAGACAGAGACTAAGACCTGTGAGGACATAAAGGATCACCAGAGGAAGGCAGAGAGTGCTAAACAGGTGTTAGAGGGCAAATACAGAGAATACATGACAAGAAAAAGGGTGAAACAGACAAGATGTGATATCAGAGCAGGAAGCTGGGAGTGACTGTGAGGAAATGACAAAGGACTACTGAGGCAGATACAAACTAGAGGAATGAGAGAAAGGAAATGACTGAGACAAAAGCTGTGATAAAATGTGAAAAGTAGGAGCAGAAGACAAAACCAACTAAGACAGGACCCTAACAGGACACAAAATGTAATCCAAAAGTAACCAGATTACAAGTAATCTAAATGTATGTACGAGGTCTGTCCATAAAGTATAGGTCCTTTTTATTTTTTTTCAAAAACTATATGGATTTCATTCATATGTTTTTACGTCAGACATGCTGGAACCCTCGTGCGCATGCGTGAGTTTTTCCATGCCTGTCGGTGACGTCATTCGCCTGTGAGCACTCCTTGTGGGAGGAGTCGTCCAGCCCCTCGTCGGAATTCCTTTGTCTGAGAAGTTGCTGAGAGACTGGCACTTTGTTTGATCAAAATTTTTTCTAAACCTGTGAGACACATCGAAGTGGACACGGTTCGAAAGATTAAGCTGGTTTTCAGTGAAAATTTTAACAGCTGATGAGAGATTTTGAGGTGATTCTGTCGCTTTAAGGACTTTTCACGGTGCGAGACGTCGTGCAGCGCTCTCAGGCGGCGTCATCAGCCTGTTTCAAGCTTAAAACCTCCACATTTCAGGCTCTATTGATCCAGGACGTCGTGAGAGAACAGAGACGTTTCAGAAGAAGTCGGTTTCAGCATTTTATCCGGATATTCCACTGTTAAAGGAGATTTTTTTAATGAAAGACGTGCGGACGGGTCCGCGCGTCGGGACGCAGCTGAAGCGGCGCGGCGGCACAGGAAAAACACCTCCGTGTTGATAACCATTTGTTAAAATCCAGTTGGCTTTTGATGGCTTTCAGTGGAGTGAGTATATGAGAAATTGTTTATCAGCTGGAGATGTTCCAACTTGTCCTCAAGGCTTCCAACAGAGGTGTTTTTCCTGTGACGGAGCGTCGCGGCGGCTGCGAGCCGATGCTGCAATCCGTCCGCACGTCTTTCATTAAAAAAATCTCCTTTAACAGTGGAATATCCGGATAAAATGCTGAAACCGACTTCTTCTGAAACTTCTCTGTTCTCTCACGACGTCCTGGATCAACAGAGCCTGAAATGTGGAGGTTTTAAGCTTGAAACAGGCTGATGACGCTGCCTGAGAGCGCTGTGCGACGTCTCGCACTGTGAAAAGTCCTTAAAGCAACAGAATCACCTCAAAATCTCTCATCAGCTGTTAAAATTTTCACTGAAGACCAGCTTAATTTTTCGAACCATGTCCACTTCGATGTGTCTCACAGGTTTAGAAAAAATTTTGATCAAACAAAGCGCCAGTCTCTCAGCAACTTCTCAGACAAAGGAATTCCGACGAGGGGCTGGATGACTCCTCCCACAAGGAGTGCTCACAGGCGAATGACGTCACCGACAGGCATGGAAAAACTCACGCATGCGCACGAGGGTTCAAGCATGTCTGACGTAAAAACATATGAATGAAATCCATATAGTTTTTGAAAAAAAATAAAAAGGACCTATACTTTACGGACAGACCTCGTACATACAGTAGTGTTCAGAATAATAGTAGTGCTATGTGACTAAAAAGATTAATCCAGGTTTTGAGTATATTTCTTATTGTTACATGGGAAACAAGGTACCAGTAGATTCAGTAGATTCTCACAAATCCAACAAGACCAAGCATTCATGATGTGCACACTCTTAAGGCTATAAAATTTGGCTATTAGTAAAAAAAAAAAGAAGTAGAAAAGGGGGTGTTCACAATAATAGTAGCATCTGCTGTTGACGCTACAAACTCAAAAAACTTGTATTGTGTTCAAACTGCTTTTTTAGCAATCCTGTGAATCACTAAACTAGTATTTAGTTGTATAACCACAGTTTTTCATGATTTCTTCACATCTGCGAGGCATTAATTTTGTTGGTTTGGAACCAAGATTTTGCTCGTTTACTAGTGTGCTTGGGGTCATTGTCTTGTCGAAACACCCATTTCAAAGGGCATGTCCTCTTCAGCATAAGGCAACATGACCTCTTCAAGTATTTTGACATATCCAAACTGATCCATGATACCTGGTATGCGATATATAGGCCCAACACCATAGTAGGAGAAACATGCCCATATCATGATGCTTGCACCACCATGCTTCACTGTCTTCACTGTGATCTGTGGCTTGAATTCAGAGTTTGGGCGTCATCTCACAAACTGTCTGTGGCCCTTGGACCCAAAAAGAACAATTTACTCTCATCAGTCCACAAAATATTCCTCCATTTCTCTTTAGGCCAGTTGATGTGTTCTTTGGCAAATTGTAACCTCTTCTGCACATGTCTTTTATTTAACAGAGGGACTTTGCGGGGGATTCTTGAAAATAAATTAGCTTCACACAGGCGTCTCCTAACTGTCACAGCACTTACAGGTAACTCCAGACTGTCTTTGATCATCCAGGAGCTGATCAATGGGTGACCCTTTGCCATTCTGGTTATTCTTCTATCCATTTTGATGGTTGTTTTCTGTTTTCTTCCACGCTCTGGTTTTTTGTCCATTTTAAAGCATTGGAGATCATTGTAGATCAACAGCCTATAATTTTTGCACCTGTGTATAAGTTTTCCCCTCTCCAATAAACTTTTTAATCAAACTACACTGTTCTTCTGAACAATGTCTTGAACATCCCATTTTCCTCATGCTTTCAAAGAGAAAACCATGTTCAACAGGTGCTGGCTTCATCCTTAAATAGGGGACACCTGATTCACACCTGTTCCACAAAACTGATGAACTCACTGACTGAATGCCACAGTACTATTATTGTGAACATCCCCTTTTCTACTTTTTTTTTTAACTAATAGCCCAATTTCATAGCCTTAAGAGTGTGCACATCATGAATGCTTGGTCTTGTTGGATTTGTGAAAATCTACTGAATCTACTGGTACCTTGTTTCCCATGTAACAATAAGAAATATACTCAAAACCTGGATTAATCTTTTTAGTCACATAGCACTACTATTATTCTGAACACTACTGTACATACATGTAATCCACATGTATTCTTTCAAAGTAATCCTACCCAACCTTGCAAACATAACAGTGTGGGCAGCAAAAATGACAAAGATCTTGATTATTTTTCTTGCTGGAGTGTTGAGTCCTTGAAAGATTTTTTGAGAAAACGTGGTATTGGTGTCCAAGGAAAAAAGCCGACTCGTTGACTTGGTGAAGAGGTGATATGGGGACGCAATCATGGTTAACATGGTAAAATGTTGCTAATATCAAATGTCAAATATTGAAAATATCAATCAAAGGACAAAGCATGTTTGAAAGTATGTTCTGGTTTCCAGTGTGTTGTGATTATATATATATATATATATATATATATATATATATATATATATATATATATATATATATATATATATATATATATTATATAGTGTACATACATAGTGCGAAGTTTGGTTGAAGTGCGCATGAAGCAGGAATTGTGTCCAAAACATGTAAAAATCATCCCTGCCTCGAACACCTCTTACACCTGTTGCTACAACTATTTGCGCACAGCAGCGGCTGAAAGACAGAGTGTGCACTGTGCAAACGCATTGACCCCTCTCGTGGCAGGTGTTGGCCAAATTCCAGCTGACATGCAGTGGTGGTTCAAAATTTTGCACAAACAGCCTTTTGTATTATTATTATATTGTTAATACTTTAGAAGTGTCCCTGAAATTGCAATTGAACTTGACATCAAAGGCCCGCAGGCTACAATATCACTCCAAAACAAAACATCCATGAATGGCAACTTTGAATAAACATGCCTTACATTTGACACTTTATTAATCTGTCTTTCGGGGAGGAACACTTAGCTCTTTTATTAAGGTGCATATGTGTCTCAACATTTAGCTAAATATTTAACTTGATGTTTGTACATATTAGGCTAAATGTGTAAATACTTAGCATTAACTAATCTGCAAAAGTTTTAGGTTTGGCAGAAATTTGATCTTTGGTCTTCATCTGTGGATCAAACAAAAATCTAAACTGAAATGTTACCAGCATTACCATTCCAATCAAATCAAATGTGATTCTTTTTCACCATTAAATAAACCAGCTAATTATGATGATAAGCCTCATTTTAAATGTCATTATCATTGTTATTTTTATTATTTTGTCACTGTACATGACAACAAAAAGAGTTGCCTGCTGCTGAAAAATTATTGTAAAAACACATACTCTTGCAGGCACAAAAAATGGTCAGATTCAGTCACTTCAGTTTGTAATGTGAACACAGCAAGTTCTAAGCCGTCTTTACAAATACACAGGCTGTCCTTTTTTCAAACTTTTTTTTCCCCACAAGTGATCAGATTCAAACCCATTCTTACACCCTGTCTGTCTGCTTTTAAATGCCTTATATTTCATAAACTGGCTGCCTGCCTCATTTGCTCCATGATCTGCAGAGAAATGTGGCTCAGAGTTCTGGTTCTGTGCTGCGTCCTAAGTGTACGGGCCAAAGCGGAGCAGAGTGCACAGGAGGAGTGTGCACGGGAGCAGAGCACCTCTTCACAGTTTCCTGCCGCACACGGAGAGAATTCGCCCGTGCCAAGCTAAGGATAAAGCTGAATCCTCTCCGTGTGCGACAGGACATTTCACACAATTCAGAAAAGGTGCGGGAATTATAAGCCTGTATTGATAATGTTATGAATGAGATGTGGGTTATTTGTTAGACCACAACCCCCCCCCCCCATACACACACACACACTTTTCCCTCCCATTACAGAAACCCAGAGATGAACTGTTCTCCGCAGGCGGTGCAAATGTCTTCTTTCTGTCACCATCATTTCAGTGCTTCAGCAAGCAGGGCTCCTGCAGCTGCCTACAGGGGGCGCCAATTTGCCAATTCCACACACAGTGACAAGAAAACCATTTTGTGGTGGACATGACTTTTTTTTTTCAAGTGCTCGTCCCCACAATGCCGCTCTCCATAAATGCCACCCAGAACAATGGCCCCCATGGCCTGTATCAAAAGCTGCCACTGCTGACATGCATGAACATCTAACACCTCTCGCATGGCACTTAGAAAATTTGTGGCCATTCGCACTCTTGGCCTGACAACAGACTGCAGATAATCACTGTCGTGCTGGCAGTGAAATTTGTCTAAGTGCCCCACAGCTTTGGTGTGTGTGCTGAACTGACAGGAGGTGTGTCTGCCCACTGAAGCGGCTGTGGAGATCTGTCATTTGGGACATCCCAGCTGGACAACATGTAGTGTGTTTGGACGAACATGGATTAACAACTGCCCACTGTGACACGCGTGTCTGTTTGCTGTCATCACGTGGACATAAATAGAAACATATCGCTGTGACGATATATGCTGTGGGCTGTAGCATGTGTGCGCTCCCTCGCTGCACCCCATAGGCAGGCTACCCCCAGGTTTAAGAAAACGCAGCGGGCGATCTGACTTTCATGTCACCCACGTGAGCTCTGTTCCATATGACGTGATGTCAGTTCTGGCGCACTGTCCACAAGACACACGTGTCGGGCAGGACACATGCGCGGGCTGGCTGGACATTCTCCAACAGATGTGGACATGAGAAGAGCGAACTGCTTCTCATTCATGTCATTTTATAACGGTATGTCTGTCACCATGGGTCATCTACAGAGGAACAGATGGCTCATATTTGTATTGCCCGCTTGATAAGAGCTATTCTGTTGGGAAAGTGTAGGAACACGGACCCACAACAGGGGGCGCAAATGAACGGACAATGGAATAGGTCAAATAACAACACTTTACTGTTGCGAACGTGCACAACAAACACAACAAATTACAACAATGGACAAAGTTCAATTCACAAAGGTGTCGTGTGGGCAGGCTCGAAGATAGGAGACGCCTCTCCAAAGTAGAACCGGAACCACACGGTTTCCTCCGCCACAGGACCCCGGGAATACTGGAGCCGCCAAGTTCCGAACTCCCAGGTGGCCACTGCCTCCGCGTGTCGGACCTGGTACTGCTGGCGAGGAACAAGAACACAATTAACGTGGGCGCGTTTGCACCCAGCAACCTGTACGGCAGGGAAGCAACCTCCACCTCTCGTTGGAGAAAAAAGTCTGCAATCACTCACAAAAATCACAAAGGTTACTGTCAAGCAGTCAGCTGAGATTATTACCTTCCAGGTAGAACGATATCTCGGCGATGAGGTGGAGATGCCGTCCTGCTGATATACCCCAGTGATAATTGCCGTCAGCTGTCTCAGGTGATGGGTGACAGCTGTTACCGAGGCTGCTCCTGTGGGGCGGCGGCGCCCTCTGGTGGTGGTGGGCCAGCAGTACCTCCTCTTCAGCGGCCCACACAACAGGACCCCCCCCTCAACGGGCGCCTCCTGGCGCCCGACCGGGCTTGTCCGGGTGGCGACGGTAGAAGTCGGCCAGGAGGGCCGGGTCCAGGATGAAGCTCTTCTTCACCCAGGAGCGTTCTTCGGGACCATACCCCTCCCAGTCCACCAGATATTGAAAGCCCCGGCCCATCCGACGGACGTCCAACAACCGGCGCACTGTCCAAGCCGGCTCGCCATCGATGATCCGGGCAGGAGGTGGTGCCGGACCGGGTGTACAGAGGGGCGAGGTGTGATGGGGCTTGAGCTTCGACACATGAAACACAGGATGGATCCGCAGTGAGGCTGGAAGCTGAAGCCTCACTGCGGCGGGATTGATGACCTTGAGGATTTTAAACGGTCCTATGTACCTGTCCTGTAGTTTAGGGGAGGCCACTTGTAGTGGGATGTCCTTTGTGGACAACCACACTTCCTGCCCGGGGCGATACGTAGGGGCCGGGGTCCGCCGCCGGTCTGCATGGGTCTTCGCCCTCATCCGGGCCTTCAACAAAGCAGAACGGGCGGCGCGCCACACCCGACGGCACTTCCGCAGGTGGGCCTGGACCGAGGGCACACCGACCTCCCCCTCAACCACCGGGAACAACGGGGGCTGATACCCCAAACACACCTCAAAGGGGGAGAGGCCGGTGGCTGATGACACTTGACTGTTGTGGGCGTACTCGATCCAGGCCAGATGAGTACTCCAGGCCGCCGGGTGCGCGGCTGTCACACAACGCAGTGTTTGCTCCCATTCTTGATTGGCCCGCTCTGCTTGCCCGTTGGTCTGGGGGTGATACCCGGACGAGAGACTGACCGTGGCCCCCAGTTCCCGGCAAAAGCTCCTCCAGACATGCGAGGAGAACTGGGGACCGCGATCGGAGACGATGTCTGATGGTATCCCATGCAGGCGGACGACGTGGTGGACCAGGAGGTCCGCCGTCTCCTGGGCCGTAGGGAGCTTCGGGAGGGCCACGAAGTGGGCCGCCTTGGAGAATCGGTCCACTATCGTGAGGATCACGGTGTTTCCCTGGGACGGCGGGAGGCCCGTGACAAAATCCAGGCCGATGTGGGACCAGGGGCGATGAGGCACGGGCAGCGGCTGTAGCAGTCCCGGAGCCTTGCGATGGTCGGCCTTGCCCCTGGCACAGGTGGTACAGGCCTGGATATAGTCCCGGACGTCGGCCTCCAGGGACGCCCACCAGAAGCGCTGCCGGACAACTGCCACGGTTCTTCGCACCCCTGGGTGACAGGAGAGCTTAGAGCCGTGACAGAAGTCCAGGACTGCAGCCCTTGCCTCTGGTGGGACGTAAAGTCTGTTCTTTGGTCCAGTCCCGGGGTCCGGGCTTCGTGCCAGGGCCTCCCGGATGGTTCTCTCTACGTCCCAGGTGAGGGTGGCCACGATAGTGGACTCCGGGATGATGGGTTCCGGTGGATCCGACAACTCCGCTTTGACCTCGTCTTCGTGTACCCGGGACAAGGCATCCGACTTCTGGTTCTTGGTCCCGGGCCGGTAGGTGATGCGGAAGTCAAAACGGCCGAAGAACAGTGACCAGCGGGCTTGCCTGGGATTCAGCCGCTTGGCGGTCCTGATATATTCCAGGTTCCGGTGGTCAGTGAAAACCGTGAATGGCACGGACGTTCCCTCCAACAGGTGTCTCCACTCTTCAAGAGCCTCTTTCACCGCAAGGAGTTCTCGGTTGCCGACGTCATAGTTCCGTTCAGCCGGGGTCAACCTGCGGGAAAAATAGGCACACGGATGAAGGACCTTATCGGTCTTCCCACTCTGGGACAGCACAGCTCCTATCCCTGAGTCTGAGGCATCCACTTCAACCACTAACTGGCGACTAGGATCGGGCTGCACCAGAACGGGTGCAGACGAGAAGCGCCGTTTCAACTCCTTGAACGCGGCATCGCAACGATCCGACCAGGTGAAGGGGACTTTTGGTGAGGTCAGGGCTGTCAGGGGGCTAGCAACCTGGCTGTAGCCCTTAATGAACCTCCTGTAGAAATTCGCAAAGCCGAGGAACTGTTGCAGCTTCCTACGGCTTGTGGGTTGGGGCCAGTCTCTCACCGCTGCAACCTTGGCCGGATCAGGAGCGATGGAGTTGGGGGAGATGATGAACCCCAGGAAGGACAAAGAAGTGCGGTGAAACTCACACTTCTCGCCCTTAACAAACAGCCGGTTCTCCAATAACCGCTGCAGGACCTGACGTACATGTCGGACATGGGTCTCAGGATCCGGAGAAAAGATGAGTATGTCGTCTAAATATACGAAGACGAATCGGTGCAGGAAGTCCCGCAAGACATCATTAACCAATGCTTGGAACGTCGCGGGAGCATTTGTAAGACCGAACGGCATGACCAGGTACTCAAAATGACCTAACGGGGTGTTAAATGCCGTCTTCCACTCGTCTCCCTTCCGGATCCGAACCAGGTGATACGCATTCCTAAGATCAAGCTTGGTGAATATCTTGGCTCCATGCAGGGGCGTGAACACCGAATCCAACAAGGGTAAGGGGTATCGGTTACGAACCGTGATTTCGTTCAGCCCCCTGTAATCAATGCATGGACGTAATCCGCCATCCTTTTTCCCCACAAAAAAGAAACCCGCACCCATCGGGGAGGTGGAATTCCGGATCAACCCGGCAGCCAAAGAGTCCCGGATGTAGGCCTCCATTGATTCGCGTTCAGGTCGTGAGAGGTTGTACAGCCTGCTGGACGGGAACTCAACGCCTGGAACCAAATCAATGGCACAATCATACGGGCGGTGCGGGGGAAGGGTGAGTGCCAGATCCTTGCTGAACACCTCCGCAAGGTCATGGTACTGCACCGGCACCGTCCCTAGATTGGGCGGGGCTCTGACCTCCTCCCTGGCCTGGGAACCGGGAGGAACCGAGGAACCTAAACATACCCGATGGCAGGTCTCGCTCCACTGGACCACTACCCCGGACGGCCAATCGATCCGGGGATTGTGCTTCAACATCCAGGGAAAGCCTAAAATCACACGGGAGGTGGCCGGAGTTACAAAAAACTCGATCTCCTCCCGGTGATTCCCCGACACCACCAGAGTTACTGGTGGTGTCTTGTGGGTGATTGGAGGGAGTAGGGAGCCATCTAGTGCCCGTACCTGCACAGGCGAGGTAAGCGCCACCAGAGGGAACCCTATCTCCCTGGCCCATTTGCTATCAAGCAAATTCCCTTCTGAGCCCGTGTCCACCAGTGCTGGGGCCTTCAGGGTTAAATCCTCATAAAGGATTGTAACTGGGAGTCGTGTGGCGATGTGGGTGTGTCCCACGTGAACGTCTCGGCCCCCCCCCTAGCCCAGTGTCTAGGGGCGGGCGTTGGTGTTAACCGTTCGGGGCAGTCTCGTACCTGATGCTCAATCGAGCCACAAACAAAACACGCTCCGCGGGCCAGCCTCCTTTGTGTGACCGGTGCCCTAAATGTTGCCCTACTCGTGTCCATAGCTTCGTCAGCAGGGGGAGCTGTGATCGCACGGAGCGCAGGGGCCGTGGAGCGTGGGGAGGGCGGAACGCGGTCGGAACCGGAAGGGAGAGGGACGACGCATGCCTGGCCACGCCCTTCGTCTCGTTCCCGACGGCGCTCATTTAACAGATTGTCTAATCGTATGACAAGATCGATAAGCCCATCCAAATCCCGCGGTTCGTCCTTAGCCACCAGGTGCTCCTTGAGGACCAATGACAGTCCGTTTACGAAGGCGGCGCGGAGGGCAGTGCTATTCCAGCCGGACCTCGCAGCCGCGATGCGGAAGTCGACTGCATAGGCAGCTGCGCTCCGGCGCCCCCTGTCCTCATTGACAGCAGCACGGCTGAAGCGGTCTCTCCTCTATTAGGGTGATCGAACACTGTTCTGAGCTCCCTCACAAACCCATCATATGTCAGAAGGAGCCGTGAACTTTGCTCCCAGAGCGCTGTAGCCCAAGCGCGTGCCTCACCACGAAGCAGATTTATCACATAAGCTACTTTGCTAGCGTCGGTCGCGTACATGACGGGACGCTGTGCGAAGACGAGCGAACACTGCATAAGGAAATCCGCGCACGTCTCCACACAGCCTCCGTACGGCTCTGGGGGGCTTATGTATGCTTCAGGGGATGGTGGGGGGGGTCGTTGGACAACCAGTGGAACGTCGCTGTCACGCACAGGGTCTACGGGAGGGAGAGCCGCAGCGGCGCCCGGAGGGCGCGCTTCCACCTGCGCGGCGAGAGCCTCCACCCTGCGGTTCAGGAGGGCGTTCTGCTCGGCCACCAAGTCTAACCGAGTCGTGAAAGCGGTGAGGATCCGCTGCAACTCACCGATTACCCCTCCTGCGGACGCCTGTGCGCCTTGTTCTTCCATTGGCCGTTCAACAGCCGGTTGACGCCCCTCGGGATCCATGACGCTGGCCGAGATATCCTGTTGGGAAAGTGTAGGAACACGGACCCACAACAGGGGGCGCAAATGAACGGACAATGGAATAGGTCAAATAACAACACTTTACTGTTGCGAACGTGCACAACAAACACAACAAATTACAACAATGGACAAAGTTCAATTCACAAAGGTGTCGTGTGGGCAGGCTCGAAGATAGGAGACGCCTCTCCAAAGTAGAACCGGAACCACACGGTTTCCTCCGCCACAGGACCCCGGGAATACTGGAGCCGCCAAGTTCCGAACTCCCAGGTGGCCACTGCCTCCGCGTGTCGGACCTGGTACTGCTGGCGAGGAACAAGAACACAATTAACGTGGGCGCGTTTGCACCCAGCAACCTGTACGGCAGGGAAGCTACCTCCACCTCTCGTTGGAGAAAAAGTCTGCAATCACTCACAAAAATCACAAAGGTTACTGTCAAGCAGTCAGCTGAGATTATTACCTTCCAGGTAGAACGATATCTCGGCGATGAGGTGGAGATGCCGTCCTGCTGATATACCCCAGTGATAATTGCCGTCAGCTGTCTCAGGTGATGGGTGACAGCTGTTACCGAGGCTGCTCCTGTGGGGCGGCGGCGCCCTCTGGTGGTGGTGGGCCAGCAGTACCTCCTCTTCAGCGGCCCACACAACATATTCAATATAAAATACTGTTTTTTATGGTGTATGATTTTATTTATTTTTTTAAATACATCCATCTCTTTGCTGAGTTCAGCCATTTTCCCCACTCCGTTTACATGCCAGTGACAGTAGCTCAGTGGTAAAGTTTTGCTGGCAATCAGTTAAGTGCAAGATATATATATATATATATATATATATATATATATATATATGTATATATATATATATATCCACATCAGCCATGCAATGTGGTTCCACTGGTACCAGCTGGTTTTTATGTTTTATTTATTCCACATAATAATAATAATAATTATTATTATTATTATTATATTTATTATTATATTCTAAGTCATTTTAAAGTTTCAGTTTAAGGATGATTCTTTAACTACAGGCACTATTGGCCTTGTAAATGTAATTTCCACCACACCATTGCCTTACAATATAAAGCACCTTGGGGCAACTGTTTGTTGTGATTTGGCGCTATATACCTGATGTCACTGTTTATCTCCATAGAAACTACCCAAACAATCTTTCATACAAACTGTTTAAAGGGACATTACAGTGTTGTGGTGGAAATTACAGCAATAGTGTGGGACAACTACATTTTGTTTAAAAAAATCACAACAGTTGTATGACATTGAATACCCCAATTATGTTTTGATTATTTTACTGATATTTTATTCAGAGATATTTTAAAACATTAGACAAAACGTTTCTTTACCATTCATTTTTATCATTGAAGATCAAAAGTCTGGGTGTGGGACAAGCACAAAATGGCAATATTTGCATATAATGATGCTGAAAAAAGGTGAAAAAGTCATCATAGACTACTAGAACAAATTTCTTAACACACTTTCATTGTAAAGATAACTATAAAAGTGTGAAATGTCCCCTTTTTTCTGTTTTTCATACAATATGATCAAAGGACATAATAAGTGCCCGTAGTCTAAGAATCACCCATAAGCGGCACAACGTGGTTCCACAGGTACCAGCTCGTTTTTATTTATTCCACATCACATCAGCAGTGCAATGTGATGCACCTCACACTGTGTTCCTGTTCGAAAGACACAGTCACGTGCACGAACCCTCACACAGGGATCGTGCACGCCTGCCCGTCTGTGCGATGTTTCATGGTGCGCTAATTTGAACTATTTCTCTGTATACCATACTTTGCACTATGTGTGAAGAGGCCTTTAGAATCTACGCTGCAGTTTGTCTTGACATTCTTTTTTACTGTGCAGTGTTCAAATAAAAACAGAGTTTACTTCCTGTCTGCATGATCTTGTACACTGATCTCATTTGCAGGATGGGTAAAGGAAATATACTTCCACCCAATCGACAGAGAGTCCTCCCACTGTTTACATTTGATAACACTTGGAAGTAACTATGTGTAAATGTTTCATTCTGTTTCAGATGCAGGGAGGATGACTGAAAGTGTTGCTAACAGGAATTTTTTTGATCCAAGTAAGAGGCATGACATCTCCTTCCAACAACCGGTCAAATCACGGAAAGTCTTGTCTCACAACTCGGTGATTCATTCTGTATGGCCACAAGAGACACGGTCGACTGTAACTCCCGCCCCTTGTCTGCCGCCTTCTGTTAGTGATGTTGCCCTGGCTGTTAACTCCTGTGAGGAGCTCATGTAAACACTCACTGCAATCACCCCCGAAACTGTTGGTTTTATAGAGCACAAAACCATTGGTCAGAGAGAGACAATCCACTGTAGTTTGCGCTGCATGATGGTAGAATAACGGCATTTCTGTTCCACCAAGTGTACACCAAAGTTAACTCAATGAAAAACACGCTGATAAGACAGACGTAAATCCCCTTCTGGCCAAATTACTGCGATACCAATCGCCTTCAGAAAATCTTCCCTCATTGAAATATGGAAGGCAAATGGAAAAAGAAGCTTAAGTGGTGTTTTCTAAACTCATGAAGCAGTTGAATCACAGAAACCTGAAAGTGGAGGAATGTGGATTGTTTGTCTGTGCACAATATCCCTACATCGCAGCCTCGCCCGATCTCGGCTTTGCCTTGTTGAGTGGTTTGTTCCAGCTTTCATCTCATGAAATATTCGTACCATTGAACTCATAAACATTCATTATTTGTATATTAAGGCCTAATTTCAAGAACAATTTCTGCCAGAAAGACTGTGGATTTAGCGTGACATAGCGAAATGATACCAGATACATCTACTTGAATGTAAACACACCGGGGCAGGTGCACCATCCATGCCATGGTGACACTGATGGTACAGCATCCCACCCCAAGCTCCCCCTCCCACACACATTATAATATAGGCTTTCTCATACATCATCTGTGATTTATACATTGTAATGTTACCTTTGAGTCGATATGGTCTCTGTCTACAGAAACAGTGGGCTGAAAACACCGAAATAGCGCAGAAAAATGAGATTAATACAGTTGTTTTACCAACACTGTCAATGACCAACTGAGCGTTTTAACATCTCTCAACCTTTGAACCAACCAGGTCGTGCATGCGCACTCCCACAGCGTGAAAAGTCCGTCCATCTTCAACAGCAGTTCACCAGTGGTGCATCTCAGCCTCTAACTACATGTGCTTGGAGATGAGACTGCACTTCCTGCTGCCTGGCATGAGGACCATAAAGACTCCACTTCCTTTTCAAAGTAAAAGTCTTTTTCTCTCAAAACAAAAGTCCTTATCCATTTGTGATCTAACAACACACTTCCCACTTGAGCTCCTGGTTGCAGAATCCAAGGAGGTCACATCACCCTTCTCTGGAGCATGCCGATCTCCTCTTCACTGCCCCTTCACTGGAATTTATTTCTTTCTTTATTAGGATCCTTCTGCTGCAGCTACTCTTCCTGGAGTCCACACAGATTTACAAACACAATGAACATAAATCAAAAATGCATTCAAAAGTATAAAAGTAAAGAAATATAATAAAAAGTGAAAAAATTTCAGTCAGATTAATCATCATACATGGCCAAGTCTAAAGGTACACCAATAGATACAACCTCTCCATGTATAGATAAACAGATTAAACCCAGATTGCTCATTATGATAATAAATGCAGTTTTAGAAGTTAAAAAAAAATCATTAATTTGCAGTGAGTTTGATATGATCAGGTAATAAATTCCATTCATTCATACAACTAAAGATGAAGGTGTTCTGAATGGCATTAGTTCTAGCTGCAGGTAGTGTAAAGTTTCCCACCACAGCATGTTTGGTTATGTATCTATGATTTTCTGAACTAAAAGAAAAATTCCTAAACAAAATACAAGGTGACTTAGTGACAATAATCTTTCTAGTAAAAATGATCAGTGAATATAAAAGTCTGTGTTTGACTAACAGCCAGTTTACATTTTTATGCATTGTAATGATATTTTCCTATAACTGCACTTAAGTGCTATACGAGCAGCCCTATTTTGAATAATCTCCAATTTATTCATCATTTCCCCAGTGGCATTTGACCAAACTGCTGGGCAATAGTCTCGATATACTAATATTAATGCATTAATAGCATAATTTGTTGAAGTACAACTTAAAAACATTGCATGTCTTCTCATAATTGATATACCCCTGCCCATTTTTACAAAAATATTATTTATATGTTTTTTCCATGATAATTTTGAGTCTACCATTACACCCAGCAGCTTGGAATCAACACAACAAGATGCCTGACGTCGCTGTGTTGGATTGTGGCAGGGATCTTGTTGGAAAGCTTCTTTGCTGCTGGGGTACTCCTCTGTTTTTCATGGCATGGCTTCTTGATCATAATTGGATAGGTGGGAAACCTCCTGACTTTGATGTCTCTCACAACTCCTTTCTTGTCAGGAAATACACTGAGCCCTTGGCCTAATATGAACTGACCTCTTAAAGTGTAGGTGACACCATAAAATGCACACAAATAATCACTAAAATGATGAAATGGTTTAAAAAATCCTGTTAGATAATATCTGTGCTAATTCTTTATTTTATGTTAGCTATCAAGTATTTGTCTGTGTTATTTGTTTGGAAGTTCTGAGAAACATAAGTTTCACTTCCATCATGTGTCCAACTTTCAGACACAGGGAGAGCTCCCCCTGTTGGTGAGAGCCAGTAACATTAGAAATGTGAGACTAAACCACAATCATTAACACCCACGTTGTATAAAGTGTTGTACAAGCTACTTTGTGTGCCTTCACAAGATGGACACTATCTGTGAGGGACACAGGCCTGGTTTTTGCCGGGACCTTTAATAAACTAAAAATGAGGAATACAGTGGTTTGGTTCTTAATAAGGGGCAGTAAATTACATGAAAGACATCAGAAAAAAAAAAACTGAGGAAGTGTGGATTTTTTTTATTTATTTTTTCTTAGAAATAGGTACATTTCATATCTGAAAAATGACACGAGGGACTTAAAATATCAGCTATTTTTAAAATAAATATTGTTTTCTTCTTGAATACAGTTAGTGTACTGTACGCGAGTAGTGTAACATATTATTAAATATTAAAACCATTCACACAAGGCGTGAATAATATCGTCTTATCTGTCTGTTTCAGTGAGCTCATCTTCAGTCTGATGAAAACTTATCCAACTTTACAAAACAATGTCTGACAATAATTTAATTCCTTATGTCCTGGCTGAAGAAAAGTCCCTTTGTCACACCAGCAGTTTGGTGCCAGGTTACAGCACCGGCTGTAATCCATTAATTACGGCTGATGGATCAAGTCTGTGCTGTTAACGGAGCCTCCTCTTGTTCCACTGTGGGCCGCTTTGCGCTGCAAGTTGAAAGACTCGTAGCCCCTCATCTGCTAATAACGTCTCAGTCTGCATGTGATGAAATTATCCCATGAGCCACAAAACAATAAAATAATGTGAAAATACTCAGTTCTGCCTCCAGAGACCGTGTGTGCACGCTCGTCAATATAAATGTTCCACCTACCAATCAAAATGATTCTGCCAGTGAGAATTAACTGTTCTGACACCGAAAACACCATGTAGCAGCGACTCGAACCACTCGGTGGAAACGGTGCTGTCAGTAGCCTGTAAAAATCCATAAATTAATTGGACTATTAAGATAATGGTTCTGGCGCTGATGCCACTTCCTTCTTCTTCTCCAATGTTGGGACTCGCCGGGAAGTTCCTGGCTTTTAGTGGCGCACAGTGACTGTTTGAGGCTGTGGATAGGTGTTTTTTATACAGATAACGAGTTCCAACAGATGCTATTAATACAGGTAACAGGTGGAGGACAGAAGAGCTTCTTAAAATAGAAGTTACAGGTCTGTGAGAGCCAGAAATCCTGCTTGTTTGTGGGTGACCAAATACTTATTTTCTGCCATAATTTACAAATAAATTTAAAAAAAATCCTACAATGTGATTTCCTGCAGGTTTTAGCCATACTAATGCTGCCCTGAAGTATTTACCCCAAAAAAGTCTGAAGGACCTAAATGACATGGTGAGATGCTGAAGAGCTTCACTAGTTCATGTCCACGACATATGCATATTATTTCTTTTGTCCAATTACTTATGGGCTCTGAAAATGGAGGGGTGGTGCATAAAAACGACTAATTACTAAATGTTTGTGAAATTTTCATGAATCCCTCTCAATTAAAGCAGAACGTCTGCACTACAAGCACATCTTGATCATTTTCAATTATTTCACTGCTATAAGTAAATGTCAATAAATCAAATATAAATGATTGGAACAATTTTTACCTCCGCCAAGTTTTCGGTCGCATCCGTTTGTTTGTTGGTTGGTTGGTTGGTTTGTTAGTAGGATTACTCAAAAAATCCTCAACAGAGTTCAATGAAATTTTTACCAGGGGTGTATCTTGGCCTAACTTAGAAGTCCTTAAATTTTGGTAATGATCCGGAACACGATCTGGATCCAGTAATTCTTTTAAGGATTTTTCTTTTTTTTCTTTCTTTCTTTTAAGGATTCTTTATCATTGCAGGATAGGGCCAATTTCAACATTTTTACATCTAACTTCATGAAGACGGGTCACAAAGGCTGAACAAAAATTAAGTTACGACACAACAATAATTTAGCATTTGTTTCTCCTCATTGAATAAACTTATTATTAGAAAATAAAAATAAAAAACTTGTGTAGTTCATGCAGTTTCTCTTTATAAATACATTTGCTGAAGATCTAAGGATTTAACCCTCTGTGGCCGACGCCGTCTGATATAATGGCTGAGACCAAGCTTTACTAAATTATAAATAACTTTTTAATGATATGAGATAGAAACTTAGTTTTTTTTTCTGAAAAGTTAACTCCACGGACTTTGGAGCCACCGTCCACCATCTTTGTACTCTTCATAGAAGCTGTGTGATGACGTGAGCAATGTGAGTATCCAATCGGAATTGGTTCACTGTTACATGGTTTTCCAAAACCCAATTGTAGGGCAGATTCACCTCACGTGACACACCAAAGAATGTTTTTAGGAGTGATGTGTTGCTAGTTTATTATAGTTTGCTGTGTGTTTTGAATAAATGTGTGTGGAAAATTATTTGCCGCTTTACTTTTTCCTTTCTTATCTCTGATTGTAAACCTTTATTACACTTATAAAACACAACTATAGCATATATATTTTGAAAGTACAGGTTGTCCTGAAAAAAAAGAGACATAAAACTTGATTGTGGGATGCAGGGTGAGTGGTTAACAGCAATAATAAAACATTTATGCCAGGTGAGTGAACTGTCCAAAAAATGCCCTCGGACCCCAGAGGGTTAACCACTGAATCTGAAACATGACAGTAGATGCATGAAATGACGTGGAATAAGTCTCTTTGCCAAAGGGTATTCCATGTGACGTCAGTGACCCTATGGCCTTGGCAGGGGTTTGCACTCTCCGAGTGCTTCTCGTTGTAAAATACAATCTACATGAATTTAATTTTGAAAATGCATTTTCTCAATAGTAATATCACTGGCACAGAAGCCCTCACTGCCAGTGTGGTGCTCGATGGTAAAGTGGTTTTTCGTACGTGAAAAGCCTTCTTTCCACTTCACCATAAACCTGGACTTACTCCTGAAAGCTTGTTTGAGTCTTTTCTCACATCTCCTTCTTGCACCCTCACTCAGTTTTTGAGAACGACATATTCCAGACAGATTTACTACTCAGTACCATACTGTTTGCATTTTTTAATGATGTATTTAAATGAAGTCTGTGAAACTTTACATGTGTATCTTTTATGCATTTAATACATAACTTTCAAAAGTGTATAAAATATTATTATTAAAAAAAGTTCATTTCTGCACCTAAAAATCTATGTTCTCAAAAAGTCAAGACTGTACAACCTCATACATATAAAAAATTAAACCGACTAAGACAATTACACTTATAAAAGACCGTTTAATACATTTGGAGGAAAATAAGTATTTGAACACACTGCCGTTTTGCAAGTTCTCCCACTTAGAAATCATGGAGGGGTCTGAAATTTTCATCTTAGGTGCATGTCCACTGTGAGAGACAATCTAAAAAAAATAAATAAATCCAGAAATCACAATGTATGATTATTTAATAATTTATTTGTATGTTACTGCTGCAAATAAGTATTTGAACACCCGCCAATCAACAACAATTCTGGCTCACACAGACCTGTTAATTTTTCTTTAAGAAGCCCTCTTATTCTGCACTTTTTACCTGTATTAATTGCACCTGTTTGTACTTGTTACCTGTATAAAAGGCACCTGTTCACACACTCAATCAATCACACTCCAACCTGTCCACCATGGCCAAGACCACCAGGGACAAAACTGTAGACCTGCACAAGGCTGGGATGGACTACAGGACAACAGGCAAGCAGCTTGGTAAAAGACAACAACTGTTATTATTTATTAGAAAGTGGAAGAAACACAAGATGACTGTCAATCTCCCTCAGTCTGGGATTCCATGCAAGATCTCACTTTGTGGGGTAAGGATGCTTCTGAGAAAGCTCAGAACTACACAGGAGGACCTGGTCAATGACCTGAAGAGAGCTGGGACCACAGTCACAAAGATTACATTAGTAACACATGATGCTGTCATGGTTTAAAATCCTGCAGGGCAGCAAGGTCCCCCTGCTAAAGCCATCACATGTCCAGGCCCATTTGAAGTTCACCAGTGACCAGAGGAGGCATAGGAGAAGGTCATGTGGGCAGATAAGACCAGAATAGAGCTTTTTGGAATCAACTCCACTTACCATGTTTAGAGGATGAGAACAACCCCAAGAAAACCATCCCAACCGTGAAGCATGGAGGTGGAAACATCATACTCTGGGGGTGCTCTTCTGCAAAGGGGACAGGACAACTGCACTGTACTGAAGGGAGGATGGATGAGGTCATGTATTGTGAGATTTTGGCAAACAACCTCCTTCCCTCAGTAAGAGCATTGAAGATGGGTCAAGGCTGGGTCTTCCAGCATGACAATGACCCCAAACACACAGCCAGGGAAACTAAGGAGGGGCTCCGTAAGAAGCATTTCAAGGTCCTGGAGTGGCCTGGCCAGTCTCCAGACCTGAACTCAATAGAAAATCTTTGGAGGGAGTTGAAACTCCAAACCTGAAAGATTTGGAGAAGATCTATATGGAGGAGTGGACCAAATTCCCTGCTGCAGTGAGTGCAAACTTGGTGAAGAACTACAGGAAATATTTGACCTGTGTAATTGCAAACAAAGGCTACTGTACCAAATATTAAGATTGATTTTCACAGGTGTTGAAATAATTATTTGCAGCAGTAACATACAAATAAATTATTAAAAAAAAATCATACATTGTGATTTCCGGATTTTTTTTTTTTTTTTTTTAGATTATGTCTCTCACAGTGGACATGCACCTAAGATGAAAACTTCAGACCCCTCCATAATTTCTAAGTGAGAGAACTTGCAAAATCGCAGGGTGTTCAAATACTTATTTTCCTCACTGTGTATATATATATATATATATATATATATATATATATATATATATATATATATATATATATATATACACACACACACACAGATGTAATGTCCTTGGTTCCTTTCAAATGATTCATAGTTCAAACCAAAAAGCAGAAGATGGTGCTATAGGTGCTAAAATGTTTCAAAACCTTGGGTCAGTCCTGTGTCTTTGTTTCTCTCTGTTGAAGCTCTTTTGTGCCACATTGTTCATTAATTCTGTCAGTTTGTGGAGGAGCAAAGAAAAGAGAAGGAGAGGGATGCCTTTGTCTTCAGCTGATCTCAAAACCTTTCTGCAAGGAAAAGACTGAAGGGACTCTATCATTAAGGTGGACAATAAGCATATTTTAACTAACATAGAGATAAGGTTGGTGGACTTATAGTAGATACATCTAACGGACTTAAAGGAACACAATAAGCGTCACTATGTTCTATGATTTGAGTATATTTTGTTGTCACAAAACAAGGATATATGATAGATGGTCCAAGGCGGATACGCTGACCCTATGAGTGGTATACACTCTGCTGGACCTCTCTTACAGTTTAGTGTAACATTGGTCATATTTGCATTGTATGTACTTTTTTCCACAGAGAAGGTAGATCACACCTCTCTGCCCCAATACCAACGGGGATCTGACATGGTCATAGCTCAACTGATATGTCAGATTGATGTAGTGGAAGCGTTTTTTTTTTCTTTTGCTTATGTTTTTGGTGTTTTGGTTCTCTTGACATACATAATTGATATCACTTGGTTGGGGGTTAACTTCAATATGATGTCTAAGGGTGAACAGGTAGAGAATTATATGGTGAGACTCTATGGGGACTATGACTGAGTTGAATTTCATAAGTTATAATATAAGAGGAATCAACAACCAGATCAAGAAGAAAAAAATTCTGGGACAATTAAAGAAACTACATTGCTCTGTTGCTCTGATACAGGAAACACACCTGTCAACGGTGGAGCATTTAAAATTGAAGAGAGAATGGGTAAATCAGGTTTATAGCTCATCATGCGAGAGGGCAAAGAAGAGAGGGGTTGCCATATTGTTTAACAAATCTGTGTACTACAATAATGAGAAATTCTTTCAAGATGAGGAAGGAAGGTATGTGATGGTGATGGGCATGATTGCAGGAAAGAAAATAACTATAGTTAATGTGTACGCCCCAAATGAAGACTGTCCACATTTTATTAAAAAAATAACGTCTTTATTAGCGGAAAAAAGTGAGGGGATCATACTGATAGGGGGTGATTTTAACTGCACTCTAAACTCAAAGCTAGACGGGTTACCTACAATAAGATTATCTCAATCCAAAATGGCTAAGGGGCTGTCGGACATGATGAAAGAACTGGGCCTCGTAGATATTTGGCGCCAACTCCACCCTAATGAGAGAGACTTTACGTTTATGTCTCAAGCACACGGAAGCTATTTGAGGATAGACTTCTTCTGCTTATCAAAAACCGAATTCCACAGGGTAAAAGAGTGTACAATTGAACCAATAACTATTTCGGATCATGGCCCTGTGACCATGAAAATTAACCTGGGAGCAGAAAACTACTTTAAACACTGGAGACTTAATGTTTCATTATTAATGGACACAAATATTAGACAAGAAATACAAAAAGCTCTGACTGAATACTTTGCTATTAATGATGATGGTAGTGTTTCACCCTCAGTTGTATGGGACGCCAGTAAAGCCACAATTAGAGGGAAGATTATATCTATAGGATCTAGAATAAAGAAACAAAGGCTTGTAAAACAACAAGGATTGGAAGCAGAAATAAAAAAATTAACAGGGAAACACAAACAATATGGAAATAAAGACACCCTAAACAAAATAAAAAAGGTTAGACAACAATTAGACAAACTTTTGACATATAAGGCAGAGGGAGCTCTTAGATACACCAACAGAAAATACTATGAAATGGGTAATAAAGCCAGTAGGCTACTGGCCTTCCAACTTAGAAAAACCCAATCTAACCGCGCAGTCCCTAAGATAAGGAACCCAGAAACTAACCAGATAGAAACCGACCCAACTAAAATATCAGACTCCTTTGCAACATATTACAAACAACTATATAGGACAGATGAATCAGAATCTAGGAGACAAGAGAGCGTAGAATTCTTAAAGCCCCTTAAATTGAATAAACTAACCAGTGAGGAAGCAGAACTATTAATAAAACCTATTACAGAAAATGAAATTAAAGAATCTATTACTAAACTGAAAAATAATAAATCACCAGGAACAGATGGTTTCCCAGGTGAATACTATAAAATATTTATGAATAAACTCACTCCTGTATTATGTAAAGTATACAATTACGCACTGAAATCAGGAAATCCCCCAAATTCATGGTCAGAAGCCATGATAACGGTTATACATAAGGAGGGAAAGGATCCTCTTCAGTGTGCTAGTTACCGCCCAATAAGCCTTTTATGCGTGGATTATAAAATCCTGACCTCTATATTGGTTACCAGAATTCAAAAAAATATTAAGAAATTAATACATCCAGAACAAACGGGGTTCATACCAGGACGTCATGGAACAAATAATATTAGAAGAGCTCTGAATTTGCAAACAATTGCAGCAAGGGAGAAGCAATCGTCAATGCTTCTCGGTTTAGATGCGGAGAAAGCATTTGACTGAGTTGACTGGATATTTTTGAGACAGACATTGTTAGAAATGGGTTTTGGAAAGGAATTTGTGTCATGGATTAGTCTTCTATATAAAGAACCTCGTTCCAAAGTAAGAGTCAACGGCCATTGCTCTAGCTCCTTCGGGATTGAGTGAGGTGTGAGACAGGGAGACTCATTATCTCCCATCTTATTTGCCTTAAGTATTGAACCTCTGGCAGAGGCAATACGCCAAAACACGCAGATTCAAGGGATAGCAGATGAAGGAGGGACAATCCACAAAATAGCCCTATTCGCGGACGATATTTTGCTCTTTATAAAAAACCCTGTCCTTTCCATTCCCACACTTATAAAATGCTTGCATAAATACGGGTCAGTATCGGGATACAAAATTAATGAGACTAAATCAGAAGCTATGATGATCTCGGGTACTTGGCCTACACAATTGAATGATAGCGTCTCCTTTCACTCGTCCAAACAAGGATTCAGATATTTAGGAGTTATTCTTACACCCAACTCCACTCAATTGTTTGAGGCCAATTATAACAAATTAATTAGACAATTAAAGAAAGATGTGACACGTTGGGAGGTGCTTCCTCTGTCTTTATTTGGTAGAGACAATAAAAATGAACTTATTGCCCAGACTTCTTTTTTTGTTCCAATCCCTCCCAATAAGAGTACCTGCTTCCACCTTAAAAATGTTAGATAAACTAATATCAACATTTATTTGGCAAAGGAAGACGCCGAGGATAAAACTGAAATGCCTCCATCTACCTAAGGATAGAGGAGGCCTGAGTTTACCAAATTTTAAAAACTACTATTGGGCAGCACAAATAAATGCAATTGTGGCATGGCTTAGAAACGATCAGGAAACAATATGGACTCAGATAGAGCAAAACTCAACTGAGGGCGTTCCTTTATCAATACTACCCTTTATGGACACAAAGTCAGTCAAAAAGATTAACTTAAAGAATGAATGGATAAAATACACCTTAAAAATTTGGACAACAGTTAAAAAAGCGCTTGGGGGGCCTCAGTCAATCTCAAGGGCTATGCCTATAGTAGGAAATATTGATTTTCCCCCTTCGGTGTGGGACAATGGGTTTAGAAGATGGGCAGAAAAAGGCCTCCATATAATTAACCAACTCTTTATAGAAACAGAACTCAAATCCTTCTCCCAACTTCGAGAACAATTTGATCTTCCGTCGAATGACTTCTATAGATATCTTCAGATTAGGCATTATATTACAAGCCATAAAGAATAGGGAATGATGAGTGAAGCCCCAAATGAGATGGAGGAGTATTTTATCAGCATTGTGGAAAAACACTTTCCAACAAAAATACACATATCTAATATATACAAAAGGTTGAAAACAGACACTTTACAAAACACAAACTATATCAAAGAAAAATGGGAGATGGAAATGAATATAATAATTGAAGATTCTACATGGAACAATATATGTATAGGTTGCCATAAGGGAATTAACAAGCCAATTGTGGAAGGAATTCGACTGGAAAGCGAAAACTAGATATTTTTATACCCCTCTTATCACCTCTTCATTTGCAAAGAAACCTACTACAGCACTTTGTTGGAGGAACTGTGGAAATATAAGAGATACAACACATATTTTTTGGGAATGTCCGGTAATAAAGGAATATTGGGACAACATTAAAAAAGAGACAGACACTATTCTAGGAATAAATATTACCCCAGAACCTATGTTGTTCCTACTGGAAGTTATTCCTAGAGATCTATATAATACTAATCAGCGATACATATTGAGGATCCTCTTGCTGATAGCAAAGAAAATGATTACGGTAAATTGGAAAGAGGTAAACCGCCAACTATAGAACAATGGAAACAGAAACTGAAAATGTTTACATAAGGAGCAGCTGACTGCAAATCTCCAGCTATCTATGGACATCTTTGAACAAAAATGGACTTGCATCTCGAGATACATGGAGGTTTAACGAGAAATGTAACAAAATATTATCCCCCCATTAGATTGTGAAAAGTTTACCCTAGTCACCATGTATAGACTCTATCCACCATACCCCTAAATCATATATGTATGGAGTGTACCCTCTTACTTTAAGGGAAATGAGATGTCAAGAAATGTTCTGTTCAATGTTTTAAATGGCTAAATAAAAAGTTCAAAAAAAAAAAAAAATTCTGTCAGTTTGATTTGATTCTGCCTCGTGCACTTGAGCTCTTAATATTTCAGTTGCATCTCACCTGTCCATCATGTGTCCCACCAGCTGCTGATGCCTCCCCTTATAACCATCAGCCTTTACAAACAGTGGTGCTCGCAGGTTTGTGAACCCTTGATACAGGTCTGAATTTTGTAATGACTTTTAAAAAATAATAATAATTCAGGCATCTTTATATTCAAATTTCTGAAACAATGTCCTTTAATCTCACAGTAAAAACTAATATCTACAGTGTGACATAAATCAAATAAAACTATGAACGTTAAAATAAATGGATTATACCAAAAGTGAGTCATAACTTTTATTGCCAGTTTTCTTGAGACAAGTCACACTGCCATGAACACTGCCATCTACTGGCCAGTAGATGGCAGTGTTCATCGCAGTATGAACAGCATTTGCCACACATTCGCTGAAAGTGCTGAATCCACTTAAACAGAATTTTCAGTTTTCAAATTGCCTTTTTTAAACAAATTTTAAAAAATACATATTTACAGATACAGATTTATTTGTAAAACTCACCACACGTTTCAATAAGTTGTGTGTTATACCCGGTGGTGGACACAGCTAACCAAAAAGTTAGCTTCGATAACCATGAATCAGCGAACTGAAAAGTTATCTTTTATGGCCATAAACCGATAAACTGCTAAAACATTTATCTTTATTATAGATAACAGACAACTTTTAGTATTGATTTAGGGACAGATCAGTGGCAACATCAGAGAAACCAGTTTCACTTTAAGCGCTGCAGGGGCTGCTGGGTAAATTCAAGGATCACAAACACACAAGAACGCATGAAAAATGAATGAATAAAAAAAAACCCAAACACTGTCATCATCTTTCAAAAGCACAGTATTAGAAGTCACAGTTTATCTCAGTATTAGATACACCGTCATTTATGAACTAAAAAGCTGTTGCTTTTTTCACACGCTTTCAACCCTGCGGCTTAAACAACCAAAATATGTCCATTAATGCATTGACTGGCAGAGTAAAATACATGTAGTAAATATAAATTCTTACCTGTTAGTTTCAATGGGATTCATCTGATTCATAATGGGATTCATAATGGCAGTGGATATTTTGCTGGATACGGCAAACACACACCTAGCGATATTTGACCGGATCTCCTCTCTGATTGGCTAGTTCAAATGACATCATCGTAGAATTTATTTCAACATGGCGGCGCCCTCAGCATTGAGTGTTTGTGCTAATTTTTCATCTTTAAATGCCGTTTTGGGTGCCATAAAGTCTTTTGAATCGGAACAGAAAATCACCTACTGCCGGAGGGATTCTCAGACGCTAAAAGCAGCTCAAAAACGTGGCATAGCCGTGCCCAAAATTATTTCCACCATGTGGTGAAAATGATTTTCAACGTGGTGGAAATAATTTTGCAGTCTGGTATTTTCTGTGTAGGGCAGGGAGTGATAAACAAAACCGCAAATTCAAGACAGAATAAAACGAAAATACATAAAGTCCATGTCGGCACATGTTTATCCTGTTTTTTCTGTCAGTGTCATGTCTGCAAACCTTCCGATCAGTCCACCCCTGAAAATAGTGAATGGAAAATATGCCAATTTTCAATAATGAAAATCACCAATATTGAGCTACTATCATGAATGTGAAATAAGGACAATCTTACACTCCGATTGCCTTTAAATTCCCCACCCGACCGCAGCCATATTCCGTTGTGAATAAATTTAGACGGCCGGCAAAACAGCGCAAGCCACATACGGCCAAATATCTTCCAGTTCAACTTTGCTGGAGCTGATTTCATCACAGGTTTCTGGTACAGATGATGTCATTTGAATTAGCCAATCAGATAGAAGATCTGGAAAAACATCGCCAGCTGTAAGTTTGCCGGGTCCGGTAAAATATCCACTACCACTTCTTCTTCTTTCGGATCCAACGGTGGACAGCACCAGCTTAAGATGCATTTACTGCCACCTACCGGCTGGTGAGTGATCTCTGAGATTTTACAAAACCTTAACTCCTGGCAGCCATAGTCATTTGTTTAGATGCGATGAAGTAATCCAGTGTCCTTTAGATATTTAAATAATTCTTTTTGCATGAAGTTGATGGGGTTTTGCAGCAATTTCCAAGGGACAAGGGATGGTAACACTGTAACGTCCAACGTGAACCTGAACTACACTTTCCACACTTTCCCTGTGTCGACCAGCCAATCACATTTCGCGCTTAATGATGACATCTTCAGCAAGCGACAGCCATTCTGCCATAAATAAACACATAATAGATGGACTAAAATGTTTGATTTTAGGGTTTACAAACGTTTTTGACTGTTAAACTTTGCTCACTTTACCAGCAAAAAAATGTGAGTATTTTATTGGACTAAAAGTTATCGGAACTAAATTTATTGGAAGATAATTGTTTCAATGATGGTTTTAAAACACATCTGAAAAGCTAATCTGCAAGCAAAAACATTAGCTTTGATAATTATCTGCTATCGGATTAGCCGAACTGTGCCCACCACTGGTTATACCAACCAACCAACAACTCATGTCAGGAAACTACCCATTTTTACCCATTATGCATTGCGGCATGTGTGTCTAAATGCTAAAACCTTCAAAATTAGTGCATTACTTTAAAATGAAAACATATGATATTTTCACTTTGTATAATGACAGAGTGATGTTAATTTCAATACTTGTCCAGAATTATTCTGTTTAAAATTTTTAAACCATAAGACAAAACTGTCTGCCTGTGCATGACTTGTGTAATACGCCGGTGAGTTTGTATGGCGTGAAAGAAATGATCCTTTTTTCCTCTCTCTTCCTTTTGCTCTTCTCTTTCCTTTCTTTATGGTCACCAGCTCTTTTGCTGAGGGAAGGCTGATCTGAGAGAAAAGCATTGGCTTGTTGTTGTGTTAAACGCTGCTAATGTACTAAAATCAATATTGAAAGTTATCGGTTTAGCTTTTATCTGTAACTTCCGCTAAATTTTTTAGGGGTTTATCAGTTTAGCTTTATAAAAATTAACTTTTCATTTAGTGGATTAACGGTTATCAAAGCTAACTTTTTGGTTAGCTGTGCCCACCACTGGGTACTGTATGGTAAATTTTGTCTGGAGGAGGCAGTTCTCAAAAACTGAGTGACCGTGCAAGAAGAAGACAAGTGACGGAAGTCACCAAGGCAAATCTATAAGCGTTACAGGCTTCTGTGGCTGTGATTGTACAAACTGCACACAGTGTAACTTTTGTCCGTTACATCATTAGATATACGGCTTCATGGTGCAGTGGCACGGAAAAGGACATCTTAAAAAGATGTGAAACTTCAACTGCAGTTTGCCAGAAGGCACATTGGAGAAGCAAGCCTAGATATGATCTGTTTTGTTGCATAAAAATCCTTCTCTGTTCCGTTCCATCATGAAGCTGCATAACCAGTTATGCAGCAGACATTGAAAAAAAATGGCACTATCCACAGTTTCACCAACCACAGCCACAGATGCTCGTAACTCCTTAAGTGGTTTGATAGCTTCCCTCACTAGTGTCCTTTTTGTATTATCACTCAGTTTTGAAAACAGTCTCCAGATTTACCGTACAGTACCATACTTTTGGTATTATTTAATAAATGATATAAATGAAGTCCAACACATATTCAGTGATGGGAATGTTCATGTATCCATCCCCTGACCTATTTCAAGAAAACTGCCTGTAAAAGTAGTCTGATTCTACGACTCCTCCTGTGTAAATTAGAGAAGATCCCAAATGAAAGAGCCCAGAAGAAGAACCTGCTCTCACAGCTTAGCTACAGTGGGCTTGAGTGTGTGGGTGTGCAGCTTCCTGGGGGAAAACATGCACCATGTCATAAGAACAATCAGGCGACTGAAGAGTCACGTGTCTTTTAACCCTCTGTGGGAGCTTTACTATTTGTTAAAAGGCCATTTCTACTAAATGACAACATCAGGTTTGTCTTTGATCCTTAGTGGTTTGCAGGCATGTGGACATTTTTGAGTTCACGAGTCAAAGCCACACGTGGAAATTAATTTGCACAAAGTCCCATACTGCAAAGTGATGTCTGCTGACTTCCACGATGAGTGACGCACTCGTGTCCCGTGTCTCTAAATCATTCTGAGTGATTGTGGATCAATGTATAAAGTCCTTGGATCATCTATTCCTGGTCGTACAGAAACTGTCTGAGTACATTGTATACCATCTCCCAGCTCAATGTGAAACTCTTCAACTGATCGCACTGCGCTGCAGGTAAGACAAACACCAGTCCGTAGTCAACCACGGCAGAAACCGTTCCCGTGGGAGCTACAAAAAACAAAACAAAACAAAACAAAACAATGAAATTGCACATATTTGAAGCTCAGCACACATTTGTCATTGAAAAAAACAATAAAAGTATAAATCCACTGGTGAAAAATGCCTACCTGAAAGTGTGCACTACAGCTGTGGAGAAGTATCGGCCCAGAGCCGGGGAGGATCTGTAGAGGGTCCGTCAGCTGGCAGGGTTAAGACAAGTAAAGACAATGACAGTGAATCACTATGACTAACACCGGACCTGCTACATTGGAAAAAAAAAAAAAGGCTGCAAAGTCTGTCAGCAGATCTGTAAAAACTGGTTTTAAAACTTTGTTGTCTCAGTGTCCACTGGGGAAGTGTTAGAATTTTGAAGTAATGGATTTTCAAGTTTGAAATTATAAGGGGGAACTTGTTCAGATTGTTGCAGTTGTAGGTAAAACTCTGAGGCCATTAAATTGTATTTCTATATCAAGTTAGATTCTTTTAAGTAATACAAAAATATATCGCAATGCTAAAATACCCTCAGCCATATGAGCATTGTGTTCTTAATAATTTGCAAGTTGTTTAATTAATTATTAATATCCTATTGCAGTATGCAGTATTAAATAGGGTATAACACAATGCTAAAATACCTGTGGCCATATGAGCATTATGTTCTTTAGAATTTGCAGGTGTTTAATTATTAAGATCCGACTGTCTTACTTATAATTTGTACATGTTCGATAAAGCCCCTCTATCTATCAATCAATCAATCAATAACAATATTTACATTTAAGAGTGGAAGTTGTGCAAATCAAGGAATAACTGTAGATCACCCTTTAAAAATAAAAAATAAACCAGCTAAGAAATCACATGTATCACTCTCTCTGCGGCTCACTGGACTCTGTCGATACTTTTAAAAGCCAACTTAAGACTTTCTTTTTACTCAAGCGTTTGCTTAGCTTTTAGGCTGCTCTGTTATCCTATGTTTGTTTTATGTTTTTATGTCTCGGCCATTGTCTGATGTTTTGTGTGGTGTACTCTGCTTTTATGTTGTTGAAGCACCTTGTGGCTCTTGTCTGTGAAGGTGCTATATAATAAAATTTACTTACTTAATTACTTACTTACTATGTACATAAGTATTCACACTTTTTGCCATGAAGCTCAAAATTGAGCTCAGGTGTATCCTGTTTCCACTGATCATCCTTGAGATGTTATTCACAGCTTAATTGGAGTCCACCAGGGAGGTGATGGTCTAGTGATTAAGTGCTGGGCTTGAGAGCAGAGGATCTTCAGTCAAACCCCAGCCAGACCGGAAAATCACTAAAGGCCCTTGGGCAAGGTCCTTATTCCCTAGTTGCTCCCGGGTGGTTTGTGGGCGCCTTGCATGGCAGCAGTCTGACATCGGGGTGAATGTGAGGCATTGACGTGTAAAGAGCTTTGAGAGATGGAAAAGCGCTATATAAATGCAGTCCATTTACCATTCACCTGGGGTAAATTCAGTTGATTGGACATGATTTGGAAAGGCACACACCTGTCTACATATAAGGTCCCACAGTTGACAGTACATGTCAGAGCACAAACCAAGCATGAAGTCAAAGGAATTGTCTGTAGACCTCAGAGACAGGATTGCCTCAAGGCAAAAATCTGGGGAAGGCCAGAGAGCTGGCCAACTGTCGAAACTGAGCGATCGAGGGAGAAGGACCTTAGTCAGGGAGGTGAACAAGAACCCGATGGTCACGCTCTAAGAGCTCCAGCATTCCTCTGTGGAGAGAGGAGAACCTTCCAGAAGGACAACCATCTCTGTAGCAATCCACCAATCAGGCCTGTATGGTAGAGTGTCCAGACAGAAGCCACTCCTTAGTAAAAGGCAAATGGCAGCCTGCCTGGAGTTTGCCAAAAGACACCTGAAGGACTCTCAGACCATGAGAAAAACAATTCTCTGGTCTGATGAAACAACAATTAAACACTTTGGTGTGAATGCCAGGCGTCATGTTTGGAGGAAACCAGGCATCATCCCTACAGTGAAACATGGTGGTGACAGCATCATACTGTGGGGATGTTTTTCAGTGGCAGGGACTGGGAGACTAGTCAGGATTGAGGGAAAGATGAATGCAGCAATGTACATAGACATTTTAGATGAAAACCTCAGACTGGGGTGACGGTTCATCTTTCAGCAGGACAATGACTCTAAGCACACAGCCAAGATATCAAAGGAGTGGATTTAGGACAACTCTGTGAATATCCTTGAGTGGCCCAGCCAGAGTCCAGAACCTGAATCCAATTGAACATCTTTGGAGAGATCTGAAAATGGGTCTGCTCCCCAACCAAAATGGTAAATGGACTGCATTTATATAGCATTTTTCCATCTGTATCAGAAACTCAAAGCTCTTTATAATTATGCCTCATATTCACCCATTCACACAAAGACACCAATGTCAGGGTACTGCCATGCAAGGTGCTCACTACACACTGGGAGCAACTAGTGATTAAGGACCTTGCCCAAGGGCCCTTAATGATTTTCTGGTCTGGCTGGCGTTTGAACCGAAGATCCTCTGGCCTGAAGCTCAACGCTGAACCAATAGACCATCACATCCAACCTGATGGAGCTTGAGAGGTGTTGCAAAGAGAAATAGGCAAAACTGTCCAAAGAACTACAGTTTTCACTCATAGTACCAGCAACATGAAACTTTACTCACTCGTGGTAACGGCAATATGAGAATTAACTACACCGACTAAACCAGTTGAACTACAAAAACACAATACATCAATGACACTAACAACACTGTTAAACTAACATGAACCACAATAACAAAATCCCCAAACCCCGAACTCCCATGGTGCATTGCAGAACATCCATTGTTTACAGGTTAGCTAAAATGGCTAATTTCTCCAAAAATATTAGTCTTATCAACTTTGTTTTCGCAGCATTTATCCTTGACCCAAAATACATAAGCATACCAAACAGCAAATGTCAGTTATCCTCGGTTTTTGTGTGATCGAAGCCATACACACTCGCACACAGAGGCCACTTGGCTATTATAATGTAGATACATTTATAATACAAATTATTATTCTATGCATTACGATTTCATATTATTTCATTAATGACAAGATTCAGATGCAAGAAGCTTCAGCCAAACCTTTTCTTGAAGTTCAGTCATTAATACTTTGCTGTCATTGGACCAATGACTGCTCAGCTTCTCTGCAAAGTTCTGGCTGTTCACTTGGAAGCTCCCATTGAAATACTGATGAATTATAAATGACGAGCGGTCATACTTCTCATCCACATCCTCATGAATCACTGTTCAAAGACAAACAAATGAAATAAGTGCTTAATATGAGATAATGCACTGTTACATTAAACACAAACATCAACTTTGTGTTGTGCCTCCAGAAACACCATGTCATCACAATATTTCTCAAAATTTACTGTCAACTTGCCATAGACAGGAGAAACATGGAATTTTCCAGTTGCTGGCATTCTCATCACTAAGGCACCAGCGTGCTAGATCATCCCCAGATACACACAACATATGGCCAAAATGTTGTACCAGAATACTTGCTCATAGTGCAAGTAATAGCCCTCATCTGAATCTACCTTTGCAACGCTACAAAAAAACAAAGTACCAAAGACATCCAATAGTCACCTTAGGTTACTGGTTAGCAACCAAATTTCGCCAATATATAGTAAGACAGGAAACACCAGTTCTCCAAAGACTTTCACCTTTGTTCTTCTGTAAGGCTTACTCACTGCCTTTGGTTGTGCACAAATTGTCTTCTTACAGGTCTAATATCTTTTAATGTTTCTCAAAAGCCTTCAAGAAGAACTGGAACCCAAATCCACTTGTAGCTATCTTAGGTGTACCTAGACTAGCGTTTTACCTATGTCCGACACTCATCATGGTATATCTTTGAGTATGGATGTGGTGAAATCAGGAATGCATTACACTGATACATAAGATACCACAGCAATGATAAACTGAAATACTTAAATAAGATGTGGAACCTTCTGCTGATGTACATGCATGGGCAGATCTGACCAAATCCATATTGTTATGTAAACGCACACAGATTTAGAGCACCATTTTTCTTGAAAAGAAAAAAAAAAAAAAAAAAAAAAAGCTGTCTTGCCTGTTGTATTTAGTTGTATTTTTCCATGACTGTGATAATGGTTTGTCACCGTGTGCTTTGATAAACTTATACAACCCCTGGCAAAAATTATGGAATCACCGGCCTCAGAGGATGTTCATTCAGTTGTTTAATTTTGTAGAAAAAAAGCAGATCACAGACATGACACAAAACTAAAGTCATTTCAAATGGCAACTTTCTGGCTTTAAGAAACACTATAAGAAATCAAGAAAAAAAGATTGTGGCAGTCAGTAACGGTTACTTTTTTAGACCAAGCAGAGGAAAAAAATATGGAATCACTCAATTCTGAGGAAAAAATTATGGAATCACCCTGTACATTTTCATCCCCAAAACTAACACCTGCATCAAATCAGATCTGCTCGTTAGTCTGCATCTAAAAAGGAGTGATCACACCTTGGAGAGCTGTTGCACCAAGTGGACTGACATGAATCATGGCTCCAACACGAGAGATGTCAATTGAAACAAAGGAGAGGATTATCAAACTCTTAAAAGAGAGTAAATCATCACGCAATGTTGCAAAAGATGTTGGTTGTTCACAGTCAGTTGTGTCTAAACTCTGGACCAAATACAAACAACATGGGAAGGTTGTTAAAGGCAAACATACTGGTAGACCAAGGAAGACATCAAAGCGTCAAGACAGAAAACTTAAAGCAATATGTCTCAAAAATCGAAAAATGCACAACAAAACAAATGAGGAACGAATGGGAGGAAACTGGAGTCAACGTCTGTGACCGAACTGTAAGAAACCGCCTAAAGGAAATGGGATTTACATACAGAAAAGCTAAACGAAAGCCATTATTAACACCTAAACAGAAAAAAACAAGGTTACAATGGGCTAAGGAAAAGCAATCGTGGACTGTGGATGACTGGATGAAAGTCATATTCAGTGATGAATCTCGAATCTGCATTGGGCAAGGTGATGATGCTGGAACTTTTGTTTGGTGCCGTTCCAATGAGATTTATAAAGATGACTGCCTGAAGAGAACATGTAAATTTCCACAGTCATTGATGATATGGGGCTACATGTCAGGTAAAGGCACTGGGGAGATGGCTGTCATTACATCATCAATAAATGCACAAGTTTACGTTGATATTTTGGACAATTGAAAGGATGTTTGGGGATGATGAAATCATTTTTCAAGATGATAATGCATCTTGCCATACAGCAAAAACTGTGAAAACATTCCTTGCAAAAGACACACAGGGTCAATGTCATGGCATAGGGTCAATGTCAACGAGCAGATGTGATTTGATGCAGGTGTTAGTTTTGGGGATGAAAATTTACAGGGTGATTCCATAATTTTTTTCCTCAGAATTGAGTGATTCCATATTTTTTTCCTCTGCTTGGTCTAAAAAGTAACAGTTACTGACTGCCAGAATCTTTTTTCCTGATTTCTTATAGTGTTTCTTAAAGCCAGAAAGTTGCCATTTGAAATGACTTTAGTTTTGTGTCATGTCTGTGATCTGCCTTTTTTCTACAAAATTAAACAACTGAATGAACATCCTCCGAGGCCGGTGATTCCATAATTTTTGCCAGGGGTTGTATATAATAAAAATTGTTTAAGAAAGTGGTATCAACATTGCTAAACATCTCTGTGCAGGGACAACATGACTCCATAAGCTCATCCTAGATGTCTCTAGATCTCAAATGGTGAGGATCCAGAGACATGAATGTCACTCTTGAGATAAGTGAATACAATTTCAACTCTTTCACTGCACACATACGAGGTCTGTTAGAAAACTAACCGACCTTATTATTTTTTTCAAAAACCATATGGATTTGAATCACGTGTGATTACATCAGACATGCTTGAACCCTCGTGGGCATGCAAGAGTTTTTTCACGCCTGTCGGTTATGTCATTCGCCTGTGGGCAGTCTGTGAGTGAGGAGTGGCCCACCCTCTCGTCGTTTTTTCATTGTTTAGGAATGGCTCAGAGACTGCTGCTTTGTTTGATAAAAAGTTTTTCAAAAACTGTAAGGCACAACTGAGTGGACACCATTCGATAAATTCAGCTGGTTTTCGGTGAAAATTTTAACGGCTGATGAGAGATTTTGGTCTGTTAGTGTCGCTTTAAGGATGGCCCACGGCGCATGATGGCAATCTGCGCTCCGAGGCGTTGTCGTCTCGCTGTTTCAAGCTGAAAACTTCCACATTTCAGGCTCTGTTCACCCAGGTCATCGTCAGAGAACAGAGAAGTTTCAGAAGAGGTCGGCATGAGGAGTTTATGCAGACATTCCACTGTTAAAGGAGATTTTGTAATGAAAGAACGTGCAGGCAGATTCGCATGTCGGGCCGGACCCGACCGCGGGGGATCGCGACAGGAAAAACACCTCCGTTGGAAACCTTAACGGACAAGTTGGAACATGCCCAGCTGTTAAACAATTTCTCAGTTACTCACTTGTTGAAAGCCATCAAAAGCCGCCTGAATTTTACAAATGTTTTCAACACGGAGGTGTTTTTCCTGTTGCGGCGCAGACGGATTTGCGTCGTCGTCACGGAACCGACTCGGCGAATTTGCCCGCACGTTCTTTCATTACAAAATCTCCTTTAACAGTGGAATGTCCGCATAAACTCCTCATGCCGACTTCTTATGAAACTTCTCTGTTCTCTGACGACGACCTGGGTGAACAGAGCCTTAAATTAGGATGTTTTCAGCTCGAAACAGCCAGACGGACGCCACCTCCGACCACGCCAATCCGCTTTGTGAGCTGTCCTTAAAGCGAAAGAAACTCCACAATCTCTCATCAGCCGTTAAAGTTTTCACCGAAAACCAGCTGAATTTCTCGAATAGTGTCCACTCGGATATCCCTCACAGGTCCTGAAAAAATTTTGATAAAGCAACGCGCGCCGTCTTCAGCAGCGTCTCAGACAAAGGATTTCAGCCGAGAAAGCTGGACCAGTGCTCACTCAAAGCCTGCCCACAGGCGAATGACGTCACCGACACGCGTGAAAAAACTCACGCATGCGCACGAGGGTTCAAGCATGTCTGGTGTAATCGCACGTGATTCAAATCCATATAGGTTTTTTTTTTTATAAAACTGCCGGTTAGTTTTCTAATAGACCTCGTATACACTAGTGATGTGAAGTCACTGAAAGCCTTGTTCTTATTCTTGATCCAGGACAGTTGCAAACCCAGACACTGCGATTCCTCACTCAGCTTTTCCACCGGTGCAATGGAAGCATCCCTTTATTCTGCAAAGATCACAACATCATCTGTGATGTCACGGTCAGTAAACCTTTCCTTGCTAACAAAGGCACTTCATCTGCTGTGCTCTCCAAAAAGACTGTCACTGACATATACTTTTTTATATCGATACACTGACATATTATGCCACTGTATTGCAATATCTGCCATGTATTCACTATAATCTGGCTACCTACTATCAGGACATTCTGAATGTCATTATGTTAATAGGGTTTTAAAAAGGAATAGTTTTCACCATGTGTCATGCTCAATTCTGACATTACAGGGTAACATATGTCACATGTCATAGAATCCAATGTACAGTGACATTGTTTGACATTTACTTAGCAAACCAAGCATTTAACACAGTCAAAACTATTCCATTTATTAATCCTATTAGTTCAACCAATTATTTGCACCACTTTTTACCAAAATTGGAGCAACTTTAACTTTTGACCACTGTACAAATTGAAACTGACCTTTGTCACCATTCTTAATGTTTTTATCCCATAACTCTGTAACATTCAGTCATAGATAGTTTGAAATCTTTGTGATCAGACATATAATGTGGCAGAGGTGGGAGTAAATCGCTGTCAAGTCATTCTCAACTCATCAATCTGCAAGTCCCAAGTCAAGTCTCAAGTCAACTGCTCTTACATGCTAAATGTCTGTCATCAGACACTTTATTAATCTGTCTTTCAGGGATGAACAATTAGCTCTTTTATTAAGGTGCATATTTGAATCAACATTTAGTTAAATTTTTAGCTTGATGTTTGTAAATATTAGGCTCAGTGTGTAAATTCTTAGCATTAACTAATCTGCTAAAGTTTTAGGTTTGACAGAAATTTGATAATGTAGTGTTTGCCTTTTATTCTCCCTAATTTTTGGTCTTCATCTGTGGGTCAAAAGAAAATCTAAACTGAAAACTAGCATTCCCATGCCAATGAAATTAAATGTGATTCTTTTTCTCCATCAAATAAACCTGTTAATTATGAAGATACGCCTCTTTTTAAATTTCAGAATTATTATTATTATTATTATTATTTTGTCAGTGTACATGACAACAAAAAGAGTTGCCAGCTGCTGGAAAATTATTTTAAAAACACACTCTTCCAGGCACACAAAAAAGGGTCAGATTCAGTCAGCTCAGCCAGTAATGTGAACACAGCATAAGATCAGCTCACTTTACAAATAGGCAGGCTGTCCTTTTTGCAAACTTTTTTCCACAAATGGGCAGTTTGTCCTCTCTGGTGAGATTCAAACCCGTTCTTACACCCCGTCTGTCCTCTTTCAAACACCTTCTATTTTATAAACTGGCTGCCTGCCTCGTTTGCTGGATGATCTGCAGACTGCACAGGAGGACAGCCCCTGTCCCTGGTGTCCTGCCACGCATGCAGAGGATTTGGCTGCACCCAGCTGGGGATGCAGCCAAATCTTTCCGACTGCGCCAGGACATTTCACACAATTCAGAAAAAAGCGCAGGAATTATATGCCTGTATTTATAAGATTTTGAATGAGATGTGCGCTATTTGGAAGACTTGAGGTGAGCCACGAATCACGCCCCTCCCCGTGTCCCTTACAGAGAAACCCAGAGGTGAACTGTCCCCCGTGCGCCCCTCCCCTTTCTTTCACCTTCTCATTACTTCTGTGCACTCTGACAGCAAGCAGGGTGCCTGCAGCTGCCTGCAGGGGGCATCAATTTGCCAATTCTACACGAAGTGACAAGAAAACCATTTTGCAGTGGCAATGAATTTTTTTTTATTTGTTTAAGTGCTCATCCTCATGGTGCCGTCTCCCATAAATGCTGCCCTGGGCGATGGCCCGCATCGCCCGTATTAAAAACCACCACTGATCTCACGAACAACAAAATTTTTGTCTTTTCATTTTAAGTGGGCCAAATCACTTTTATTAAAAGTAAACTAATAGAAATTGCTACTGTAATTTTAATCTTTTATCAAGCCATGTAACTTGCTATGATCCCAAGTTCTGAACAGGTGTGATACTGGTGTGTGGCCACAGCGTGCACATCTGATGTTGCTCACAGTGGTCCTCGGTGTACTCAGGGAGCTTGTGTGTATGCCCAGACACATGAAAAATTAGACTGAACATTGTCCATAACCATGAAATCATATTTTTACTGCATTTATATAGCACTTTTCCACACAGTAAAATCACCAGTGTAAAACTAACACTGACAGGACCATATGTTCTCTGGCAGTGTTAATTTAACACTGGTAATTTTACTGTGCATCTGAATCAAAAGCTCAAAGAACTTTAACATGATGCCTTACATTCACCCATTCATGTACAAACTCTCACACTGATGATAGTGTGCTGCCATGCAATGCACTCAACTGGCACCCCAAACGAGGATCTTCTGGTCTCAAGCCCACCGCTTTAACCATGAGACCATCATCTTGCCACAAAATCTAAGCAATTCCAGACATCCTTCTTTCAAGTGTTTCTTATTTGATGGTTTTCAACTGATTCAAATGTTCAAATAATGTATTTTCAAATGCATAAAATGAAGAAATACATTTTCACCTCCAAATGACCAAAACAATGTATTTCAAATATATCAAATATGTTTGAAAAGATACAAGTTCCTGCTCTAAATTACCAAACTTTGACTTCTTATTTGACATGAAGTTGTGATGATTGGACTTACGGCTGGCAGGTTGCCTAGACATATCAGTTTATTGATTGATCAAAAACAATATTAATAGATATACAACTCAATCATTGTAAAACTGTACCTGAGCATAAGGCCAGTGAGATCAGAATCACACTTAAGATAAGGACAGCAATGCCGACGAGGACCACCCATAGCCTGACCCTCCAGAAGACAACGTCATTCAGTTCCCTCCACATCTTGCTGCATTGTGAAGACTAGTAGAATTGTTCAATTACAAATCATTTACGGAACCATACGGTCAGTATACAACATTTACAAATATTATAAGTCCATACTGACACAGAGGAGTCCGAAACCCTTGGAGATGACTGAAAATGAGGTACTTCTACATTAGCACGCCTTCAGAAAAACTCTCCAAGTGTAAAATACAAAACATTTGAGTTGTAAAACCATGACACTACAAATACATCATAATTTTTTAAATATTTACAAACCTGCTTCTTGACATTTTGATCTTCCAAGTTTCTGTTATGTTCTGCTCCACCTACCATCTCTCCGTTCCTGTCAGCAGGCTAAGAGGAAAAAAAAAAAACAACACACACACATGCTGCATCATTGCGGTCTTTACTGAAAACAGAACATTACTTCATATGGTTTTCTAGGAAATATATTTAAAGTGAAGACAGAATGTGAAAGATAGGAAGTTCCTTTTGCAAAAAAGACAATAGCTACTATTGCAGCATGACACAGGGTGATGAGTCCAGATTATTTTAGAACAGAACAACCACAAAAGGAAGCACACATTTGGTTTAGTTTTTTTTTTTTTAAACACTCGTAGAAAAACTGCCGTTACAATTTTTTAACCTCAAGATTAATTTCTGATCACTGCACATTTTGAATAAAAAAAAAGTTCTTACATTTGAAAACTTGTAATTAAAATAGCTTTAAGTAAAAAAAAAATAACAATTCTTTAGAAATCTTTGATGTTCATCTGTAAATTAAATTAAATAGATAAAAAAAAATGCACACCAAGATCCTCCGCTGAGGTGCACATGCAGAAAAACTCAAATATAAAGAAAAAGCATAGCACACTCAAAATACTGAAGTCTAGCCGCTGTTTTATTTCATAATTACGTTTCGGCCAAAAGGCCTTCGTCAGATAGCAGCTTCCGTTGGACCAAGAGTTCCTGTAAATTAAAACCATAACTTAGCTGTTGTTGTTTCAGATGAGTAGATTTCTTGATTAACATGATACTGAACCGTGGACATTTATTTTTATACAAAATAGCAAGTCTGGTAGATTCATTCATTCCTATCTGCATTTCCACCTGAAAAAAAGATGGCAAATAAATCTAAATATACTGTATATTTTAAACACACCAGGAGAGGATGTAACAGTGACTGCAGTGTGTTTGTTAATTAGGATTTCTGATTGTGACATAAACCTCATGATGAAATAATTTTTTATTTAGTAATTTCAACATTTAATTACATCTTCGTTGACTATGTGATTGCTTTTAATGTTGTAATCAAGACAGAGTAATTACTAAAATATGAATTTGACTATTGTAGTGATTGTGAATGCTTTGAATTTATGCACAATAGGGGTGGGGCTTCTTCTACCTGTGCAAATGTCTTATTGACTGAACACTGACTTCAAGGACACGTTTAACGATTCATTAATTTAATGTTAAAATATAAAAGGATACAGCTTTTTCAAATAGTAAAATAGCTGCTCTTTAAAGAGCCTTTGTTTAATTTTGAAGCGCAACAACAGGTGTGAGTTTTCAGAGAGGACAGGTGAGCTGGACCCTCAGGACATTTAACCAGATGAAGGTCTGCAGCATCAACGTCTTGGTGGAGTTTTTGGAGATTTTCTCATCTTCCGTCTGGACTTCAGATTTTGATGTTCATCTCCATCACTGGATGTTTTTGCATCTGGATTCACAAGGTTCTCTGCACAACAAATGTTGAAACAGTCCTGATGTGGGACAAGTGAAGAAATACATTTCTTAAAATATAAAGATACATGAAACAGCACTGTGTTATTTTCTTTAAGGTCTGATTAGTAGATAGTTAAAAAAAAGTTATATAAAGTTGAGACTTCTTGTCACAGCAGCAACAATTTAAAAAAAACTATTGTGTAGATTTGGTAAAAATAAAAACAAATTAAACTATTTAAAAATATAAACATTCACTCAGCTCGACTGAGTGAGTGATTCTGCAGCTAAAGGCTCAGCTAACATTAGCAGATAAATAAAATGGTAAATGGACTGCATTTATATAGCGCTTTTCCATCTGTATCAGACGCTCAAAGCGCTTTACAATAATGCCTCACATTCACCCTGATGTCAGGGTGCTGCCATACAAGGCGCTCACTACACACCGGGAGCAATAGGGGATTAAAGGCCTTGCCCAAGGGCCCTTAGTGATTTTCCAGTCAGGCGGGGATTTGAACCCATGATCTTCTGGACTCAAGCCCAACACCTTAACCACTAGACTATCACCTCCCTGAAGATACAACTTCAGTGTTCAGCAGTGCACTACATCTCGTTTATTTTCAGATAACTCACTCACCTCAGACAAATTTGCAGAAGCTCCATTCCTCAAACTGGGTGTGTATGTATATCCAAAAGTGAAGAATTTCAAATTGAGTGTGTGTGTACAATCGCACCAGCTGCTGTCTCTCTTTGACGGGTCTGTGGGTCTGCCTGGCCTCACTCCAGTTGCTGAAAAAAGCTCCTCCCCGCAGGGTGATGTCCATCATTCATTCTTCTACTTTTGCTCCTAATCTTGTGGTTATGGCTTGCATGCTGAGTGTTTCGCTTTTTCTTGTCGCAAATTCATGAAGGCGATTGTCGGGGTTGTTCACTGGATGCTCGAAAAGCCACATAATGACACCCTCTCTGCACATCCAGATGCATTGTTGCTGTGTTCACTTTTGCAAAAAACCCAAGCATAAGTGTCAGAATGACACTTATGCTCGAGTTCACGTAAGTGTCAGAATGACACTTATGTGAAAGGCCCCTGACTCTTTTCAAACTCTAGTTGTTTCCCTTCCTCTGGCAAATGGTGATCATTCACAGCTTGTTTTTGGGCTTCTTCCCTTATACACTGTGTTTCTTCTGCTGCATTACTAAAACGCATGTGAACATGTCAGATCAGATTACTACAGTTATCTGATTACTAACACTTCTCTGATTATTATGGTCATGTAAATGTGCTCAGTGTGCACTGGTTTTTCCCAAGTTCTGTAAATGACTGGATGACCCACAATAACTTTTGCTTTGCAAGGCGAAATATTTATTTATTATTCATTTATTTTTTTTTTTTTTAATTGATGCACACAATGTTTTTTTTATTTTAAATTGGTAGTAATCACATGACACTACTAATTTAACATAAAATAAAAAAATTAGTAGTAATCACATGACAGCAGGGTGGTTAATGCCAAGTGGTTAATGCGCTTGGTTTCAGTGCAGAAGGTTCCGGATTCAAATCCCACCCCTGCCACATTTCTCCATGTAATGTGGAGTTGCGTCAGGAAGGGCATCCGGCGTAAAACCTGCGCCAGTTCAACATGCAGACCCACCTTGGATTTGCTGTGACGACCCCGAGTGCAAACAAGGGAGCAGCCGAAGGGACTTACTTACTAGTAATCACATGACAATATCCATTTGAGAATTTGCAGTACGAGAGTTGCGCACAAGGCAGAATGGGTTGGGCAGAAAGCATCTGGGTCTGGCAGGTGAGTTATTTGTGATGAAATTAAAGATTGTATTGAAATATATGGAGGGGTGGGCATTCCGATGAACACAATACCGGCTGCGTGCTTGTGGATCCTCCTTTTCAGGCAGAATTTCACATGAGTACAGTCATTAAAAATTGAAGCTAGAAGTCTTTGTTTTATCACAACATTTTCATAGACTGAACATTGTACTTGAACAGAGTGTGTTGTTATCAGTGTGTGAACTATACCGTGGCTTTCGGGGATGCTCACTTATGGCAGGGGGTGGGAGTGCTTCCATGTGCCTCAGAGCAAGGACTTACCCAAAACAACATCCATTATTACAAACCTGTGCAGCTACTTGCCTCATGCAAGCACAACAGATATACACTAGGCATGTGAATCTCATCACTGACAACGATTCAATACGCACCTCGACACACTACCAGCAATACGATACATATGGCGATACATGACATTACGATTCACCCCAGTTCCCGATTCAATGCAATTTGATATGTATTTGATGGCGATTCAATTCCTCACAATGCAATATGATGCGATTTGGTGCGATACGATTAATGAAGGTATTGATAAGATTTTCTCGATATCGATGCCATTATCGATTCCGCTTATCGATCCAATTCTTTATCGATTCCCTAATCAATACCTCTTGTGAATTTTCCGTGTACTAAAAGTAGGCTTTACAGGTTTTCTATGTCAACAACATTTTATTGAGTCTTAAAGTAAATAAATATGAAATTGGTCACTGGATCCTTGATTTCTGGACATAAATAAAAACAATAAAATCTGTACATGGTCACTGGATCCTTGATGTACATGATGGATCCTTGATCTCTGGACAGAAATAGAAATAAACAAAATATGAAGTTTTTGTCAAAAGCATTTCCTTTCAGATATTAATGGCACAAATGAAACTCCATAGACTCTGAGCTGAGCTCTTACAGCCGGCTGCGCCGCACGCCAGCATGTAATTCATAAGAAACACAGGATGTCTCATTTTGGGGGAAAAAAACGGTTTTGGTCGGTTTAGTTTGTTTGCATTATAACATTTGGAAAGACGTGTCATTTGATTTAAAACGGCGATTCGCTCTGAAGTTATTATTTCAGACTGAACTCTGTGCAGCTCTTTGGAGCTGTGCACTTAGTCCCACAAAACAGAGGATATTATAATAATTATTATTATTATTTACTTTATTTGATGGACAACTTCGGGCTGAGCTCCTCTGAGCAGGCGTGAGGTGCTCACGCTAGAGAACCATCGCATAAAACTCCGGTGTGGAACGGCCAGGACGATTCTCGTTTGATGAGAGTCCCAGTTCGTGACTTTAATCCACACAAAGATGACTCATGATTGACATCTTTAAATGGCTTTGAGAGGGGTTAATGAAGACACTCAGGACCTGCCGTTGATAGTGAAGCAGAGAACCTGCGAACAGTGGGTCGAAGCCCTGCTTCGTTGCTTCAAGCAGCCCCACTGCAAGTCTGCAATCAACATAGAGAAATGATAATTTCCCAATAAACACCCTCAAAAACAATGGCCACTCTAGTGTCCCGAACTGAAGGACTGATAAGGGAATCATGATGTCATCATGTTTGTTGTGGTAGAAATGTGCTTTCTAGCTTTCGTCCGTCTTGCATTCAATGTGTATCGGGAAAAAAATCGATGCAAGCAGGCAGCGAGTGATGCAACACGATTCAACCCGTCAAATGAATCGATGCACTCACATCGTGCACGTTTGTATCTCGATACCGATTGATATTGATTAATCTCCACATGCCTATTATACACACATCACATACAACCTCCACACACGCATCAAATCTGAATCAAATCTAAACAAGGAATTAAGTCTGCATTAACATGCGTAAAATAACCCTGAAATACTATAACACCCATCAACAAACCAATCGATGACACCACACAAACGCAGGAACATTAAAACCAGACCATTTAAAAACTATTAGCCAACACAGTGCTGACAATAATAAAGGATTATTAACCGAGCGTGAGGTCTGTATGAGAAAATATCAGACTGGAAATCAGCCAATCAGACTGCGCGTACTGTCGTAGCCATGTAATAACAGTTTATATAGTGTCTATATAAAGGCGATGACCTGATTTACATTACAAATAACCTAATTTTACACATGATCCATGACTGTGACAATACAATAAAAACAACACGGAAATGCATGTGGAAAAAAAAGCATTTTGCCAATATTTTAGACTCCCTCAAAATATCACAAATTATGTTTTTTGGGGAGCTCATGTCTTTTTTTAACCTTAATTTAACCAGGTTAGTCCCATTCACCCTACTGAAGTTTCAAATCCCACAAAACTTCAGAGAGTTCACCGTGCTGTGAGATCTCAGTAAGACTGAGAACTACATTGAGACCTCTGATCATGCTGCACTTTAAACCGCTGCACATGGACAACACCATTAACATCGTAACATAAAAATAGTTTTATATTGTGCCTAAAACTCTAATATATTCTCTGGGGTTTATAGACAGTTATTGCTTTTGTTTTTGTAAATAGTGCGAGAATCACAGGCTGTCCTCTCCGTTATTTCAATGGAGCTGCTGTGAGATACGCTCGCTGATCATTCGTTCTGGGGGAAAGTGAGTTTGCTCTTTAACGTCTTGATTATTGTTCTTTACAACACCGTTGTCCTCTTTGTTCCAGACTAATATATATAATATGTCTGAAAGTCGGTTTGCGTTTATTAAATTCCACGCAGATTAAACGTAGCAGACACGGATTATTTGTTATATTTGTTTATAGCAAGTTTTCCAGGGTATCATGGGATGCAGTCTCTTATTAACGTGATGAAAAGCATAAAAAAAAAATACATTTTTTGTGTATAATATTAATTTACAATTGTCATCATGTGGATTCTCTAAATGTTGTTTGACTGCAGCGACTCTCTGGCGTGCAAGGGATTATGGGATATGTCAACAGGGAGAATTAAAATAAAGATCTCTTTTGCAAGGGAGACCTGGGCAATTTAAAGTTTCCAATTCACCGAACTTGCATGTCTTTAAATGTGGGAGGAAACCGGAGCACCCAGAGGAAACCCACGCAAACACGGGGAGAACCTGTATATTCCACACAGAAAGGCCACAGGTGGGAATCGAACCCATGACCTTCTTGTTGTGAGGCAACAGTGCTAACCACTAATCCACCGTACTAGTCTCTTTAAGGGGACGAGGGGTCATTCACATGCAGGTTGTTATGTATGTTGAAATCGCCAACCTTAGCTCATCCCAACACCCCCTGAACAGCACGTGACCTCACCTGGGCATGAAGTAAATGGTGTTCCTCTGGAGGTAATCCACCATCCCCATTATCCACTACGATCTGAGAACAGACAAACATTTATGTTAATGCTTGCTGTGGCACAAAGATAAAAAGATACAGGAATATGTTGCACATGAAACACAACTGAAACAATTATTAATAATTTTTTAATCATCTCATTGTGGATCATATATTCAGTATATTAACAAATGGACTCACCCCTGCTCCATCATGAAGATTATTTTCAATGGACTGCATTTCAAGCGCCATAGTTTTATTTTCAGCGCTCAGTACCAGCTGAGAATCTCCAAACTGTCTGCTGTGCGAACCCGGAAGTGCACTTCAGCCAAAAAAAAAAAAAAAAAACTTAGAAGTGTAACCACGTTTCCCGTGGGAACTAAAACATGTCAGTTGTGGTAAAGCAGCGGGTCACCCTGCGGCGCTTCGAACCCAACAGGTCGTCTAAAAGCCGGTTTTCTCGGCTGTTCGTCCTTTGATCTGCAGCGGACAGGTAAGTTTTTCCTTCAGGTTTCGCTTCAGGTCCTGACGTCATAAGGCGTCGGCAAGTAAACAATCAGCGGGAAGAAACTTGACACCACTTTATTATCCATGGTAAAAAGAAGACTTTTTTGTCCGCTGCTCTTGCAAACTGTTACTTTTATGTGGAAATTTGCAAACCACGTGATCCAGACCTCACGTGTTATGAAAAATATTGGGACCTATAACATTTTGTGACCTGCTTTTGAAATTTTACCCGTTTGAGCTCATCCCATACTTTTTACTGAGTTGTTTCTTACTGAATTTTTTTCAAGTGACACACGTTAAATTAGATTTCCAGTAATCTTGTAAGTTACCTTTTAATATGAAGTATAACATTTTATTGGCATCACTATGCATCATTTATAATTATTATTTAAAAATGTAGCTACTTTTATCCTTGTATATATACAACATTTGTGTTAGTGCAGCAGATAGCAATACATAGTTTTGGCCATAGTGAATGTTTGGTTTTTGGTATTTGTTCTAGTTGATTCCATCAGAAGAAGAATGTTTGCCTATCCCAGAGGTCATTGGGTGAGAGGCAGGGTGTGTGTGTGTGTGTGGTTTTTTTTTTTTTTTTTTTTGCTAATGCCCTACCCCTGGACAGGCCTACTGCAGGGCATTAGCAAAAACAACAGCAACAAAAACAAACAAACAAAAAAAACCAACAAAAAAACAAAACCTCATATATATATATATATATATATATATATATATATATATATATAATATATTATATATACACTCAACAAAAATATAAACGCAACACTTTTGGTTTTGCTCCCATTTTGTATGAGATGAACTCAAAGATCTAAAACTTTTTCCACATACACAATATCACCATTTCCCTCAAATATTGTTCACAAACCAGTCTAAATCTGTGATAGTGAGCACTTCTCCTTTGCTGAGATAATCCATCCCACCTCACAGGTGATTAGACACCATGATTAGTACACAGGTGTGCCTTAGACTGTCCACAATAAAAGGCCACTCTGAAAGGTGCCGTTTTAATCACAAGCACAATGCCACAGATGTCGCAAGATTTGAGGGAGCGTGCAATTGGCATGCTGACAGCAGGAATGGCAACCAGAGCTGTTGCTCGTGTATGGAATGTTCATTTCTCTACCATAAGCCGTCTCCAAAGGCGTTTCAGAGAATTTGGCAGTACATCCAAGCAGCCTCACAACTGCAGACCACGTGTAACCACACCAGCCCAGGACCTCCACATCCAGCATGTTCACCTCCAAGATCGTCTGAGACCAGCCACTCGGACAGCTGCTGAAACAATCGGTTTGCATAAGCAAAGAATTTCTGCACAAACTGTCAGAAACCGTCTCAGGGAAGCTCATCTGCATGTTCGTCGTCCTCATCGGGGTCTTGACCTGACTCCAGTTCGTCGTTGTAACCGACTTGAGTGGGCAAATGCTCACATTCGCTGGTGTTTGGCACGTTGGAGAGGTGTTCTCTTCACGGATGAATCCAGGTTCACACAGTTCAGGACAGATGGCAGACAGCGTGTGTGGCGTCGTGTGGGTGAGCGGTTTTCTGATGTCAATGTTGTGGATCGAGTGGCCCATGGTGGCGGTGGGGTTATGGTATGTGCAGGCGTCTGTTATGGACGAAGAACACAGGTGCATTTTATTGATGGCATTTTGAATGCACAGAGATACCGTGACGAGATCCTGAGGCCCATTGTTGTGCCATACATCCAGAACATCACCTCATGTTGCAGCAGGATAATGCACGGCCCCATGTTGCAAGGATCTGTACACAATCTTGGAAGCTGAAAATGTCCCAGTTCTTGCATGGCCGGCATACTCACCGGACATGCGTGTACCAGTTCCTGCCAATATCCAGCAACTTCGCACAGCCATTGAAGAGGAGTGGACCAACATTCCACAGGCCACAATTGACAACCCGATCAACTCTATGCGAAGGAGATGTGTTGCACTGCATGAGGCAAATGGTGGTCACACCAGATACTGACTGGTATCCCCCCCAATAAAACAAAACTGCACCTTTCAGAGTGGCCTTTTATTGTGGACAGTCCTAAGGCACACCTGTGCACTAATCATGGTGTCTAATCAGCATCTTGATATGGCCACCTGTGAGGTGGGATGGATTATCTCAGCAAAGGAGAAGTGCTCACTATCACAGATTTAGACTGGTTTGTGAACAATATTTGAGGGAAATGGTGATATTGTGTATGTGGAAAAAAGTTTTAGATCTTTGAGTTCATCTCATACAAAATGGGAGCAAAACCAAAAGTGTTGCGTTCATATTTTTGTTGAGTGTATGTATATATATATATATATATATATATATATATATATATATATATATATATATATATATATATTACAAAAGTCACAGAACTTTTCCCCCAGGACATTTTTCTGTAACTTGGTGTGAAAGTCACAGCATATCATTTTTGTGACCCAATTCAAATTACCCTGGCACCAAGTCAGTCAAAGTGCCATAGCTCATTTTTCTCACCAAGTGAATCTTTTATTGAAATCTGCATGCTGTTGTGCTGATACTTGCATGAACAGGTGTGCTCATCTACCTGACACACTAAACATCACCATCTGCCACACAATACATATTTATTCTCATGATACAAGGCACGGTGAGTAAAATATAAGTAAATAACTAAATAGGTTTGACAGGACACACATTCAGTGTGCCGACACACTTTTCCCACAACTAAATAGTTAAAGCTGATGCCGCTGATTCGATCTGTTTATGGACACATCAGCACTAACAAGAAAACTGGAATTCATAACAGGAAATATTTTGACTTTATCATTGTGGAAAAACCAGAATGTGATGACTTTCATGGTTTCTCTGTGTCAGCCCTCATCATCTAGGGTATTGGATAGTGATGGAGAAACTGAAACTTTGTGAATCACTGAATCAATATGAAGCAATTGTACTGAAGTGGTTCAGTATGTCGAAGCATTTGATACAATTAAATATGGCGACATCTGCTGGTCAATCTTCAACATAGCATTTACATGGAACAATAATCATTTACTTAACAAACTGACAAAAAGGACTAATAAAATATTCTTTACAAATTCTCGTTAGTGTCTTCAGCATATACCTGTTTTCAACAAACAGACCAAAATCCAGATTTCATTCCTCGAGTCTTCTTCCGATGGACAATTTGTGTCTGTGCACACGGCCTAATGATGTCAGTGAGTAAAACGGACCGTGCAACTGCAACACTTCAGTGAAGTGCAGCTGTTGCTCATCTCTCTCATGACATTTCTGCAGTGAAGTGTTTTCCAGTGCAGTTTTTAAATGCTCACTTATTAGATGGCAGCAGTGGTGACACTTTCCTGACATCTGCAAGAACGTGCCACAATATTTCTTTGTAGGAACCTTTACACCATGTTGCATGTTACAAAGATGAGACTGAAGTCAATTGCTGAAACATGCACACTTAATTTTAATAGTACTTCTTGAAATACCTTTGGCTTTTGATCAAGGACCTGTAAGTGTGTTACAAATATTTGACAGTGCCATCTCTTAAAAAACATTATTTTTATTTCATCAACACTTTGACATACATTCTGTGGTATCTTTGGCATACAATGATCTCAGAATGACATTATTTATCAGTGTAGATATTTTACAGGTCATAACGTTATTCTATCAACCAAAAATCCCCAACACAAGCCTGTAATAATGTTTTACACATAAAAAGGAAGCTTTTTGTTTCAGTTTTATTTTCACAATGTCATTGCTTAATTGCTGAGAACCTGAGCCACTGCACAAAAGGACACATATACAGCATACACAGGGTTAAACAAAGAGTGGATGTGTTATATTTTGAGAAAAAACTTGGAATTTATGCATTTAAACACACAAATTTGAGTGGAAAAAACCTTGTAACTTTATAAGAAAATGTTGGATGTTCTCTGAAATCACAGTCATACATTCATGAAAAAAACAAAACAAAAAAACAGATTTTCTGAGATTAAACTTGCAAATTCACAAGAAATAAATTGAAAAATAATGAGAGGGGTTTTTATGTCACAGAACCTCAACATTTTACAGTTGGATCACACACTGCACACAACAACATGCACACAACAACAGCTTGAACATGGATGCATATTGATCAGTTATATTAATTATCACATGTTTTCTGAAGGAAAAAAGGTTTATGTGTGTTTCAGAGAGAAAGAGAGTGAGACAGGAAAAGAGAGACAGGGATGAACTCTTTTTTTGTTACATTTATCCTGAATGTGAACACGTGGGGATTCTGAGTATGTGTAGCTGAGAGACTTTGACTCTAATTGTAATTAGAGAGTCAAATTCTAATTCTGGTTTAATATTCTGTTTGAATAATTCTGTTTTGTTTTTAATTTTGTCAAGTACAACCTACAGCTAAAAAAAAAAGAGAGAAAAAACATATCTGAAAATATGAGAAAATTTCACAAGATCAATCAAAAAGGGAATTATGACAGAAATGTTGAACTTCTGCAAAGTATCTTTATTTATACACTCAGTAGTTGGTTGGGGCTCCTTTTGCATGAATCACTGCATCATTGCGGAGCCTGTGTCACTGTTGAGACCTTATGGATGCATTTTTTTTAACCTGTTTAAATGGTAACACGTTACTTGAAAGTACCGTCATAATAGTGACATGACACTGTCATAACTGTTACATGACACAGTCATGAACGTGTCATAAACATTATGTCAGTGTCAAACATTTATGACTGCTGTCATTAAGTGTGATTCGGTTTTTGTAATGACAAGTTGACATTTTTTGGGTTGTCTTGATTATGACAACTTGACATTAATCAAAGTGACATGACCAGAAGTTGTCTTTGGCTGTTTAGGGTTTTAGTTGTATGCCAACTTGTCGTTACTTGTCATCACTTAATGACAGCAGTCATGATTGTTTATGACACTGACATAATGTTTATGTCAGGTTACTGTTTACTGGGCACCGCAGTCTCATTTGAGGGCAGGCGCTAAAGGGGTAAAATATGACGCCTATTATATCATTTCTCTACTTCTGGGGGACAAACCACGGCATTTTCAATGGGTGTTGGGGGAAATTACACCCACACAAAGTGAAAATACAAAGAAAAAGTGACGATGCGGTGGAAAGTGGACATGTGTTGCGGTTTGTTTATGACCCGGAGCACAAACATGTCGAGGCAGTTTTGCAGGCGAAAGAACAGAGCTACTCTGGTTAGCTGTGTAGGCTAACACTTACCGGCACGACATCTACCATCTGCCTCGCCTTTTCTTCTCCACCGGGAACCGAAGAAAAAAAAAAACTTTTCATGACACCTTTGGTGATTGCAGCCGAAAACAAAACAGTACACCATTTATCTGTGTGAAGTTGTGCTGTGTATATATTGCGCAATAGCATGGAGGTCCCCATAAGTGGTCAAATCCCACGAGATCACTGAGGGTTCAAATGAGACTGCAGTGCCCTATTCCATTCTGCAGCATGGTGGTCACTGGGTCATTGGTCCAGTCTATCACAGGGCCACATGTAGACAGAGAAACATACTCACACCCAAGAAATACACATGCACACACACATCTTCAACCACTTAGTCCAGTTAAGGGTCGCGGGGGGCTGGAGCCTATCCCAGCAGTCATAGAGCGCCAGGCGGGGTACACCCTGGACAGGATGCCAGGTTGTCGCAGCTCAGTGAAATAACTTACAAAAAATATAGAACTTTTTCCACAATATCCTTTTTTTTTTTTTCTTTGCAATGCATCTGTATGTGTCTTTGGTGGTTTCAGTGTTGTTTTTCCAAAGTTTGAGACACCCAGCGTGGAGGTGGAGGATTTCTGTGATGTGTCAAAAAAGAAAACGCTCCCAAGTCTGGGATGACGCGGATTTGTTTCAACATAAGTCATGTTACCACTGAAAGCTTGCACAGTAGGATTTGTGATTATGTCTGTGTTGTGATCTCTGATGACGCCTCTCTGTGCTTCCAGTGTTTATAGACTTGTTTTATGCCTGACCAAAAGAGGGCAGCAAAGAGACTGAAAACCAAGCAGGTAGCAGAAATCAGGTGTATGTCAGAGCTCTTGTTATACAACCCCTGGCAAAAATTATGGAATCACTGGCCTCGGAGGATGTTCATTCAGTTGTTTAATTTTGTAGAAAAAGCAGATCACAGACATGACACAAAACTAAAGTCATTTCAAATGGCAACTTTCTGGCTTTAAGAAACACTATAAGAAATCAGGAAAAAAAATTGTGGCAGTCAGTAACGGTTACTTTTGTAGACCAAGCAGAGGAAAAAAATATGGAATCACTCAATTCTGAGGAAAAAATTATGGAATCATGAAAAACAAAAGAACACTCCAACACATCACTAGTATTTTGTTGCACCACCTCTGGCTTTTATAACAGCTTGCAGTCTCTGAGGCATGGACTTAATGAGTGACAAACAGCACTCTTCATCAATCTGGCTCCAACTTTCTCTGATTGCTGTTGCCAGATCAGCTTTGCAGGTTGGAGCCTTGTCATGGACCATTTTCTTCAACTTCCACCAAAGATTTTCAATTGGATTAAGATCCGGACTATTTGCAGGCCATGACATTGAGCCTATGTGTCTTTTTGCAAGGAATGTTTTCACAGTTTTTGCTCTATGGCAAAATGCATTATCATCTTGAAAAATGATTTCATCATCCCCAAACATCCTTTCAATTGATGGGGTAAGAAAAGTGTCCAAAATATCAATGTAAACTTGTGCATTTATTGATGATGTAATGACAGCCATCTCCTTATAATAAGAGATATCCTTATAATCCTTATATATATCCTTATAATCCTTCCAATAAATCCTTCTCATAAATCTCATTGGAACGGCACCAAACAAAAGTTCCAGCATCATCACCTTGCCCAATGCAGATTCAAGATTCATCACTGAATATGACTTTCATCCAGTCATCCACAGTCCACGATTGCTTTTCCTTGGCCCATTGTAACCTTGTTTTTTTCTGTTTCGGTGTTAATGATGGCTTTCGTTTAGCTTTTCTGTATGTAAATCCCATTTCCTTTAGGCAGTTTCTTACAGTTCGGTCACAGACGTTGACTCCAGTTTCCTCCCATTCGTTCCTCATTTGTTTTGTTGTGCATTTTCGATTTTGAGACATATTGCTTTAAGTTTTCTGTCTTGACGCTTTGATGTCTTCCTTGGTCTACCAGTATGTTTGCCTTTAACAACCTTCCCATGTTGTTTGTATTTGGTCCAAAGTTTAGACACAGCTGACTGTGAACAACCAACATCTTTTGCAACATTGCGTGATGATTTACCCTCTTTTAAGAGTTTGATAATCCTCTCCTTGTTTCAATTGACATCTCTCGTGTTGGAGCCATGATTCATGTCAGTCCACTTGGTGCAACAGCTCTCCAAGGTGTGATCACTCCTTTTTAGATGCAGACTAACAAGCAGATCTGATTTGATGCAGGTGTTAGTTTTGGGGATGAAAATTTACAGGGTGATTCCATAATTTATTCCTCAGAATTAAACAACTGAATGAACATCCTCCGAGGCCGGTGATTCCATAATTATTGCCAGGGGTTGTAGAAACACTGAATAACTTATTCATACATTTGTTTTTGTTTTGTTTGTTTGTTTTTTGGTATGTAAAGATTCACACCATGTCGGTTCCTCCTTCATGCACCTCCACCTGCTCCTCTTCTTTCTCAACAGCACCCCCTATCTGCTCAGCAGGGATAATCTCTAAAAGTTGTTCCTCCTGTGGACCGTTTGAGGTCAGGGCTTGTTTTGCGTCCTGCTCCCCAGACATCTGCCTCTCCGGCTCTCCTCTGTGGTCACGATCGGTCGCTGTCTCCTCGCCCTCCATCGTTTCACAGTCCCTGTCCTTTTCCTTGACGTCCTTCAAATCGGCCTCTGCCGGCCCTTCAAAAACATGTTCCTCATCCCCATTTTGCTTTGGGCTGTCGAGTTCACATGGCGACAGACGGCCCCCGAAGGCTCCTGCCTCCTCGCTGGCCGACCTCCTGTGTTGTCTTGTGGGCAGGCGCCTCTTAAACGACAGCCGGGCACGAGTCTGTGCAGAAACATGAATTTAAAGCGCATTTTTCAACAAGGCCACTTTAGATATCTTGGAGACTGCAGTGTGCTTGACATTAAAAACAGCTCCAAATCAATTCATTTAGATGACAAAATGTTCTCAATCAGAATATGCATGAGCATAAAATGCTCCCCAGGAAGGAGAACTAGGTTAAGGCGATTAGATGTTCAATCCCCCTCGCTGCTGCATTCATGCACCACGGGAGCATCTTGCTGCAGCTTATCTAAGGCCTGCTTATACAGAAGAACACCCGCTGACAGCACATCGGCAGAGACGGGCCCACGTGTCTGGATGTGACGTCACAGCTCACTCAGCCCGCGGTGTGTCTGTCATTCACTGACTCACAACACATGCAACAGGAAGGGGGTGGAGCTCTGCCAAAGCCTGCACAAATGCTTTTGCAACATCCTGCACAGCACCGTTTGTCCTTGACACAAGAAGCTGATTTACAGCTATTATGCTTACCTTGTTGATGCTTGGCAGTGGGGTTCCTTCAGGGGGACTCTCAAAGCACATGGGGTCGCACTCATCGATGGACTGTTGGGAGGGCAGCACGGTGGGTGACATCGGGCTGGACGGGCGGCAGGGCTGGGTTGGGGATGGCGGCACTGGCTGCAGTTTCACCTCTGGACTTGATGGCAGCAGCGCAGTGGGCGATAGAGCGAGGTTAGCCTGCAGAAAGAGCGAGAGCAGAGCCTCAGAGCTGGATTCTAACAACCGCTTCAGTGCACCACTCCAACAGCTCGTCACTGTAAAATGACATTAATTACACTTCAAATTTAACCCCTTAATGCCTATTGTCGCATATATGCTATTTGACTCAAATATGCAACATACCAAATTGACCTGTATGCCTGTTGTAACAAATTTGCAACATACCATTATTATTATGACATTATAACATAAAGTCATTACCAAAATACCAAAATTACTATTTATTTTTTGTGCAAAAGTGAAATTAATAATCTCAACATTATTTACCATCTACTTAAAGGCAAAAACACACACAAACCATTTTTTTTATATACAGCTATATAAATTCAGGCGTTAAGGGGTTAAATACAGAGTGATAGGTTTAAGTTGCTAAGGACAGGGGCACAATTTTTGTTATCTGGCCTCTGTGTACACACATGCTCACACACATACGTGTTTTCATGACATATCAGGACGTATGACAGATTTGTGAAAAATGGGGACATGCCTTTCCCAAGGTCCTAGAGACCTGGGAATCAAACTGATTTTGACCCATGCTTACAGAAATATGTCCATCTGTTGAGTTTTCAGCTTTATTTTGGAATAACCTGATTTTTAATCTACATACGAGGACACGACGTGACATATGAGTACAATAACATCACACTGAAAGTGATTGAAAAGTGTGTTAAGTTCCAAAACTGGCCAATACATGGTGAAATTGAAGATGAGCCAAAACGGTAAACACACTTACTGTCCAAAAAGTGTGATATTTTGGGACTTGTGAGATTTTTGGTCTGGGAGCATGTTGGGGCGGTCTAGAATGCTTTAGAGTGCTCGGAAAATGAGGAGGTGGAAAATGTCCTCGTTTTTCCCAGTGTCCTCACAGTAAAAATTGCTGAATAAAATTTACTCTGCCAGGATAAGATTTGGTCCCAGTCTAAACAGAGTAAAATACACTCTGTTAGAGAGTGAAATCAGCTCTACCGTCTTGTCAAATCACGTGTCTAAATTTTACTCTGCAAAATTTACTGTGCTGATGTTGAAGGTGTTATCATAAAAATGTCCTGAATCGTCATGAAAACAAGTACACACACACACACACACCATTTAGAAATGATGTCATTTGTATACATAATGCCTCTGTGTTCCAAGCCGTCAAGTAAATGGACACACCGCTGGTCACAGAAGCCTGTAACTCCTGTAGACTTACCATGGGTGTCTTGGTGGCTTCCCTCACTAGGCTCCCGTGTGCAAGGCCACTTGTCGCTGTAACAGATACTTATAAACCTGTCTGTGTAAATACCACCATTACCTTAAGTCATCAATGAAAATGCATTGTTTTGGGAGGTAAGAAACAACAGTGTACCGCTCACAGAGGGCCGTTACTTATACTATTAAAGGATATCTATCGTTCATGTCAATGAGGTACAGCAGGTAATACTTTGACACTGATTACACCTGCCATCATTTTATGTCAATAACTCCTGCGTCTGCTCAAGTATGTCCAGAAAATTCACCAGATGACACCTGTGACATTCAGTCTGAGAACTACATGTAATTCTGACACAGCATGGGGCCACTGTCCATGTGTAGACTGGAGTCTCTTACCTGCACTGGCGAAGAGAAGAAGAAGAAGAAGCGGCAGCCTTTTTGCCCCATAGCTGCCTACAGCATGAAGTTCTAACTAAGCCACTGTGGCAAATTAGAACCTCAACAAGATCCCATTAGCTCATTAATCTGAGCCGATTGTTGCACCAGGGACAAACCCACCCCCTTTTCTCTCTGCACGATTACCACCAGCACCAGCACCAGCTGAACACTAGGTGGAAACAACGCTTTGCGTAGGTTTGCTCGTCCTGTTCCACATCAGTGATGAACGTTGTTAATTCACGTTTACCTGAACAAAAACAGTCAAATATGGGGAGATGCACCAACCTGCAGCTTCTCGATAACAGAGGAATTCTTCGTCCTGATTTTAAAGGGATTCAGTGAGAGGACAATGTTCTGAAAGGTGACAACAGAACAACAGAAGAGGTGATGAGGACTTCTACAAGGAATCCAGCATTAGTTTAATGCAAGCAATCAATGGAAACACATCCAGTGAGACTTTAAAAGGAGTAAACACACAAAAGAATGACACTCAAACGTATTTGTAAGTTTTTGCACTTTTTTTTCAGATTTGTGTTTTTTGCATGGTTTAAACCGGCCATTCCCAAATTATCTCCACGGCCCACTTTGAAATTCGTCTGATCCGAACCGAAATGTTTGATCAACACAAGACTAAGATGAATTATTTCCCCATATATATTGTGTTCAACTAGGCCAGATAAGTGAAGAACAGCACATAATTTAAATCCCATGGCAAATCCCATCCCATTATTAATTCATTTATTTTCTACACCTGCTTATTCCAGTTAAGGGTCACGAGGATCCTGGAGCCTATTCCAGCAGTCATTGGGTGTGAAGGGGCGAACACCTTTGGATGGACTGCCAGTCCATTGCAAACACATTAACACATACCCACGGCCAATTTAAAGTTACAGTTCACAGTGCATGCATGTCTTTGGAAGTGGGAGGAAGCCGCAGCACCCAGAGGGAACCCACACAAAGAGAACATGCAAACTCCACACAGAAAGGCCACAGGTGGGAACCAATCCCATGACTTTCTTGCTGTGAGGCGACAGTGCTAACTACTAAGTCACCATGCCACCTATTATTATTATTATTATTATTATATTTATTATTATATTTTAAGTAATTTTAAAGTTTCAGTTTAAGGGTGATTCTTCAACTACGGGCACTATTGGCCTTGTAAATGTAATTTCCACCACACCATTGCCTTACAATATAAAGCACCTTGGGGCAACTGTTTGTTGTGATTTGGCGCTATATACATGTGCTGTGATGTCACTGTTTATCTCCATAGAAACTACCCAAACAATCTTTCATACAAACTGTTTAAAGGGACATTACAGTGTTGTGGTGGAAATTACAGCAATAGTGTGGGACAACTACATTTTGTTTAAAAAAAATCACAACAGTTGTATGACATTGAATACCCCAATTATGTTTTGATTATTTTACTGATATTTTATTCAGAGATATTTTAAAACATTAGAAAAAACATTTCTTTACCATTCATTTTTATCATTGAAGATCAAAAGTCTGGGTGTGGGACAAGCACAAAACGGCAATATTTGCATATAATGATGCTGAAAAAAAGGTGAAAAAGTCATCATAGACTACTAGAACAAATTTCTTAACACACTTTCATTGTAAAGATAACTATAACAGTGTGAAATGTCCCCTTTTTTCTGTTTTTCACACAATATGATCAAAGGACATAAAAAGTGCCCGTAGTCTAAGAATCACCCTTAAGTTTATAAAGTAACTTTAAAAAGACTTTAAAATTTCTTAAAATGACCTCACATGGACCATCTGCATTACCTTAGGGAATCACTGGTCTAAGGATGATGCAAACATAACAGGAAGAGCAGTACAAATATACCATTCCTCATGTATTTTGTTGTGTGGGCCGCCAGGAGGTACTGCTGGCCCACCACCAGTGGGCACCCTGCCTGAAGTGCGGGCTTCAGGCAAGAGAGGGCGCAGCCGCCACGGACACAGCTGGGGGTGACAGTTGTCACTCATTATCTCTTGACAGCTGTCACCCATCTACTCTACAGCATGTCACTCCATAAAGACCAGACGTCATCTCCACCTCGTTGCCGAGATATCGTACTTCTATGGAGGTAACTGTCTCTGCCTGTGTTAATTGATTCTAAGAGCTATTGTTTTGCAGCTGTCAACCAGAGGACCGGTGTGGGTCGCGACTGTTTCGTCCTACGTCCGTCAGATAAGTGGTTAAACAGACGCTGCACGAGTGTGTGTTAGAGGTGGAGGTGGCATTCCCACCGTTGTTGTTACAGGGTGTACACACACCCACACTTGACTGTCTTTGTTCTTCGCCAGCAGTACCAGATCCGACAGTCGGGGACGGTGATCACCTGGGAATTCGGGACTTGGCGGCTCCAGTATTCACCATGTTCGGTGGCGGCGGAAATCGTGTGGTTCCGGCACTTCTCAGGAAAGACGTCTTCTATCCTCGAGCCTGCCCACACGTCACCTTTGTGGATTGACTGTTATCATATTCTGAGATTGTCTGTATGTTCGTTGTGCACCTTCACAACATTAAATTGTTACTTTTTGGCTCATCTATTGATCGTTCATTTGCGCCCCCTGTTGTGGGTCCGTGTCACTACACTTTCACAACAGTATTTGGCAGGAAAACCAGATTACACATCGATTAGTCAAAAGTGCATTTTTGTCTGCCTTTTGAATATTTGAGGTTGAACTCCAAATTTATTCAAACATATGCACATTTTTATACTTAAGGCTAAGAGACAGAAAAAAAGTGGCATACATCTGATTTCTCGTTGTCATCTTTTTGTGTTTTCAGCTTCAGAGAACACGGAGGTTTTCTCCGAAATGACATCTGCAAAAACAAAGCAGGAGGAAATACAAATGAAAAGTAAAAATCTGTTAACACTATGAGTCGTAATGTTTCCATCATATGCAGCATTTATTTATTTATTTAATGTAAAGTACCTCCTTATTTGATTGGGGCATTGGTAAAATATGACCTTGGAACCTTCCAGCCAGCTCAGCCACAGAAGGCTTGGATGGAGAATTCTCCTGAAAAAGAAAAAGTGGGTCAAATCCATCCATTTTCTATACCTACTTACTCCAGTTAACGGTCAATGGGGGCTGCAGCCTATTCTAGCAGTCATAGGGCGTGAAGCGGGGTGCACCCTGACCAGGACGCCCTAACACAGAGCCACATATAGACAGACAAACACATTCACACATGCGTGGTCTCACACACACAAACACACCTACGGTCAGTGAAAAGTTTCCAATCCAGCTAACCTGCGTGTAATAATAATGGATGGTTATAGCGTTTGCTGCTGTGTTCAAAAACTTACAAATAGTGGCTTGAATCTGTAAGCAGCAGAGAGCTGTGTCAAACACTTTGACACCGTGAGAACGTAAATATAAACTCTTTTTTCATTAAATGGTTTTGAATTGGAATACAGATCTTTTCATTTGCATTGGATGAATTTATGCTGCAGCCTTTTTGTTTTTGACTAGTATGTGACAATGTGTTTTTAAAACTGTATTTAAAACTCAGCCACATGGGGTGTGCAGCCAATACATTCTGAGTGCCGGCCCCAAGCCCAGATAAATGAGTAGGGTTGTGTCAGGAAGGGCCTCCGGCATAAAACAAGCCAACGCAACCATGCAGAAGACAAATCAGTTTTCAATACCTGGTCTTTTGAAGCCCGGGTTAACAACGCCCTCTACCAGTGCCATTGCCCAACAGGGTGCCGATGGACATTGGGCTACTACTGGGCGAAGAAGAAGAGAAGCAAAAGAAGGAGGAAAATGTGTTCAGAAACAGTGGGAGAAGAGGAAAACTTAAAGGGTGGAAATGAGAGTCGGGACTTTGAATGTTGGCAGTATGACTGGTAAAGTGAGAGAGCTGGCTGATATGATGTAGAGGAAAAAGGTAGACATATAGTGTGTGCATGAGTCCAAGTGGAAGGGAAGTAAGAGCAGGATCATAGGCCGTGGGTGAAAGTTGTTGTATCATGGTGTTCAGGTAATTTTAAAAGAAAAGGATGTTAAGAGTGCGTCAGAGGTTAAACGAGTGTCCGACAGTGTGATGAGTGTGACGTTGGAAATTGAAGGGGTGATAATGAATATCATCAGTGCATATGCCCCAGAGGTAGGTTGCGAGATGAAGGAGATGAAGATTTCTGCAGTGAGTTACATGAGGTAGTGGAGAGTGTGCCCAAGCATGAAAGAGAAACCTGGTCTCACGGCAAGTCGTGATTCAGCAGCACAAAATACACAATCTATTGGTTCATGATAATGTGACGAAAAGCGCCTGAAGCAGCATAATGTGAACAATGCAGTATAAGGTGAAAAGACAAGTGCCAAAAGCTAAGAAAAAGGCATATAGTGAGCTGTACAAGAAGTTGAACAGTGACGAAGGAGAAAAGGACATGTATCAATTGGCCAGACAAAGGGACAGAGCTGGAAAGGATGTATAGCAAGTTAGGGTGGGAAAAGAGGCAGATCGGAATGTGCTGACAAGCGAGGGTAGTGTGTTGAGATGGTGGAGGGACTATTTTGAGGATCTGATGAATGAAGAAAATGAGAGACAAAAGGCTGGATGATGCAGAGAGTAAATCAGGAAGGAATCACAATTGTCTTTACATTGCCTTTTTCAAATATGAAACTGCATAATCTTGGACACACTTTGCTTTTATTGCATAATTTGCCACACCACCTTTCTTAGTACACTGTAGCACACTGAGTAGCTCCTGAAATTAGCAACTCTGTGTACTGACTTTGGCTCTCGTGCAAGGCAGCAGAGCCGCCTCAAGGTGCTGGGCCTTGGGAGTCACATTTTCAATACACGGTGTGTCCCAAGACTTAGTGGCCAAAACTTCTACTGCAAACCCTATATGATACCAGGAAAGGTATTCCACACTCTTCAGCAGAAGACAGTTTACAGATGTTAACAGATACATTTTAGCTTTGTAGTTATGTGTTGTTATAATCACAGACATTAGCACATAGACTGCACAAAGTACTGTTGTGAGTATGCGTGGTAGCTCCTGTGTCACAGGGCTGCGTTCAGTGTCAGTTGTGTTTGGCACTAATCTGGTATAAAAACCTGTATAATACTATGACACACAACTTTAGGGCCCTGTCACACCTCGATGATTTAGCCAGCGTTTCTCGACTTATGAATAACGTGGCGAATACACTGGATACGTTAACCAAGTTATGTGGATTCAAGCTATGCACCATGACAATTTAGCCAGCGTATGCTGACAGCCCCGTTCCCACCAAGTGGCCCAGGTCGGTACAGCGCGGTATGGGTCGGAACAGTTACATCTGGCTTGGTTTGCATTTCTATCACCAGAAGAACCCTTTTGTTTGGCAGGCGGAACACGTAGATGTTGACAAACATGTCACTAAGCATGTGTACACGTTCATGAGGTATCTCCCCTCCACACGGAGGGCAAACAGAGTAGTTTTAATTTTATTTTATTTTATTTTTGTCTCGGTGGATCATGGGATTTATTTTCATCGCATGCACAATTCTGAAGAGTAACTCAGCAAGTGTATATACAAAATCAATAGCTGAATTACCCGTTCTACGCACAGGTAATAGAGATACATTCTGGCCATGTCTTTGTATAGTTAATGTCACTGTAGTTAAGATGTAGTAAGTTGCATTGCATTGTGTGTATGTTGTCATCATTAATTTTCATAGAGCAATTTGTGACATTCATGAGACTCAAGTGAATAATAATAAAAGGTGATAGTGTGTCATATCACTGCAATGCTTTGGCATGCTGTACACAGCAAGTACATTTTAACTGAAAAACGCGTGCCTTAACCCACATGCGGCATGTGCTGGCTCGTTCTGATTGTAATTAAAGTGCACACTAGCCAGCCGCTACTACGTAGTAAGTAAAGAGTGATGCTGCTACCTGACCTGAGTACCATGTGAACTGTGAAAATAAGGGCTCCAATGAGCACATTGTGATCTAATATATAAGGCTGACCGTGTGTGTGTGTGTGTGTGTGTGTGTGTGTGTGTGTGTGTGTGTGTGTGTGTGTGTGTGTTCGCGCACATACACTTTCAACCTAAGGGCCCCAGTGACCTCTCCCTTGGTGCCCTCAGTCACCATAGCAAGTTTGGCATGGATTGCTTAAGTACTGTGGCTGTGCATAGTGAACACACGCACACACATGGTCAGCTAGATGTGGTCTTCATAATTACCTCCGCCAAAGAGGTTATGTTTTCGGTCGCGTTTGTTTGTTTGTTTGTCTGTTTGTCAGCAGGATAACTCAAAAGGTTTTGAACGGATTTTGATGAAATTTTGTGGAGTGGTTGGAAATGACAAGAGGAACAAGTGATTCAATTTTAGTGGTGATCCGGATCAGGATCCAAATCCAGGAATTTTTTTAAAGGATTCTTCACCATTGCGGGATAGGGGGAATTTTGACATTCTAGTTTCTAACTCCACAAAAACAAGGCAGAAAGGCTTGAAAAAAATGATTGTGTAACATAGTCAAATGTTCTCTCAAACAACAAAGTTTGGTGATGATCGGATCCGGATTCCGGATCTGGTGATCCAGAATATGCAAAAATATAGGGAAAATAGAAAATGTGTCAATGTGAGGTGACAAATGAAGCTAGAGATGCACAACTAACATGAAATTGTAGCTGAATCTGTACTGATTCAGTAAGGTGTCATCAGATTTGATGTAGCGTCAAATGTTATGGAGCTAGATCCAGAAGAAAACCGCCATTACCGAAAAATCGTTTTTATACAATAACTTTTGAACTAATAAAGACATAAAAGTGATTCCAAGTTCTATTGGTATGTTTTCATGGTCAAGTCAAATATGTCAAATGTGTCAAATATAAAGGAAAGAAAAGTGTATGTATCATAGTTTTGGTTGTAACACTGAATTGTTGAATAGATCACTGTGCCAAGGAGGGAATCTCTTTAGGGTCAGTGACCCTATGCCCTTGTTTAGAGAAGTGTTTCATAAATGTTAAAAAAAATTCATATATTTGCAGTTTAGTTGAATAATAAATTGAATTTTGTCTCATTTGTTTTTGTCTATAAGCACATGCAATATCAATATCAGTGTTCAGATGACAGTAGCTTCTGGGAAAGGTGCAAGTTGCAATAAACTGTGATGCCAAGCGCTAAGGATACATGCTATCCAGTCACAGCAGATGAAACTTTTTTACTACTGAGCAAACATCATTGTTAGACTTTTTGTTGTGTGTTGGGGGGGGTTTGGCTGGACAAGGTTGGGTTGTTTTGTGTTTATTTTCTTTCCCAGGTGATTTGAGGCTGTTCTCTGAGGAAAATGTGCTGCAGAAGAGTCTCTCTCCTCTGTTACGATGATTGGCTGCACCTGTTGCATTCTCGTGTGGCTCTCTATCAGGACAATCCACGACACCTGTGATGTTCACGTGCAGATCTGAGGACTTCCAGCTGGTACCAATGTAGTGATGAAGAACTACATTTAAACCAGCAGTGAGTTGGATAAGATTGCCGGAGTACGACCTTGTGACGACCGTGTGGGGACGCTGAGGGCCGTTTCAGAGTCTGACATCGCGCCTGTGAAGGAGGACGAGGGTGAGAGGCAAACGTTGTCAGCACACGACAGAGATGAATATTCTGAAAAGTTTATCCGTGAATGTAAATTGGCGTTTATATGCAGCTATAAGTAATTATTGGTGGAAATTGTTTGGCGTGCTCCTCACGGCAGTGGCGTGCGGATTAATGATCCTCCACTAGCTGTGAGCAGCAGCCTCTTTGAACTAAGTTTTGAAACCAGACCTAAATGTGTAGCTGATAAGTTTGCCTCTAAACAATATTTCGTAGTAATAAGTGTTGAATAATCTCATCTCTGTTCCTCCTTCGCACAGTACAGTCTGGGAAAGTCACCTGGGGGGGGTGTTGGCTCACCAGAACTCTAATTATTTAGTATGTCATGTATAGCACAAAGGGAGAAAAATAAATGTGTTTTCTTTTTGGAACTGCTTCTGATTATTTCATGCTGGGTTCAGTCAGATACTGGACCACTCCTCAATCCGTGTCTTATCCATAACACTTTTTTAGGTTCAATGATTCCACGGCGTGTAAATGTTATGGTGTCAGTGACCCCATGGCCTTGGCGGAGGTTTGCACTCTCTGAGTGCTTCTAGTTAAATCTTCAGTAACATTAAATAATCACACCAAATCCCACTGATGTCAGACACTGTGGATGGACTCCATCAGGGAATTCGTAAGTATGCAACACACAACTGTATGTGTTGTTCATCTTTATCCACTGGAGGAACACTTTGAAGATGAAGCTTGAACATGAAGTTGCGTTGTTGAAATAAATAAATTGACCAATTTAAACTACACATTTGTGCTTGTCCGGTGCAGACAATGTTTGAGAACAACTTTTCGACTTGTCCCAAACAATCAGACAGGCGTTATCCACCCCTACCAGGGCTACCCAAAACCTTTCATGCCACTAAGTGAACAGATGAATGAGAGTTTGGACACACTGCACTTTGTGTTGCTCTGTCAGATAATGTACAAAAACGAAATGAAATTTAGTGACGCGCTACAAAACACAACACTGACGCAGTGTTTTTATTTAGTAATGGTGTGTGCACAAAAACTGTTACTGCTGAAAAAGGACCTGTCCTGATGTGAACATGTTTCACTTCCCTCTTCTGAACAGGAAAAGGCGACGCGTTGAGAAACAGCCAGTGGATATTATGCAAACAAAGGAAGAACTCCACCGATGTGCCGAGTTCACAGACACAGCTGTGGTCCGTGGAGGAGCTCATCTCTTCTTCTGAAGAGGTGTTTTTGTGGGATTGGACACAGGAAAAGAGAGAGAGAGAGAAAAAAACACTCTCGCATCACAGCTGCTCGTTATCACACCACAGTGTGTGTGTGTGTGTGTGTGGGGGGGGGGGGGGGTCCTTCATGCTGTTATCACTTCTTGACTCTTTTCCTTTCGGTCTCTCCAGCTATTCCCAAGCTGATTGTGAACCTTTCCCCCGGCTCGCAGTCCTTTGATTACATCAGCTCCATGTGATAAGCTACCTGATCTGTACACTGTCATGTGCACGTATGACTTGAAAGCAAAGTTCTGTTATAGTTCTGCAACCAGTTGCTTTGTGCCAAGTAATTAAAGTCAGTGAGTTTAAGGCATTTGTTCATGTCAGCGGTCTGATCTGATGCAGATTCTCATTCTTCATGCTCTACTTCATTAACGACTAAGGTGCCTCCTCTTAGGTGTGTGCTACCTCAGTGCCTCCATGCACTTTGGGTCAGAGCTCATGTAAACATGGACTTCATAAAACAAGCTCACTACTCACATTACATGGTTTAAACCCACACTTTATTCTCTCTTTCCCCCTTGTTGTAAACGTGACCTCAGCACATTACTCTCTCCACCCAAACACATTACCGCCGTAACTCGCTTTGGTCTGTGCTGCTGCTGCCGCTGTGTCCTAATTCACATCCCAATCCCTTTCCTGAGGTCTCCTTTCACATCTGTGACAAACTCTAATCTATAGGGACAACCCACAAAACACTATTATTTTGTAAGCACCAATTGTTTAACTCTTTCCTGTGTTTCCTAAAGAGCACAAACATCACTCGGTACAGTGCAGGCGAAGGAGGCAAAGCTTTGTTTGGCTCGCTGATCATGAACAAATGCTGGCAAGAGTCCCCAAAGTTCAAGAACTACTTGTGTTTTTTTAGTCAGTTATGTTTAACATTTGGGATTAATGACATAATTGAACTATTATAGAGGAAATATCTGGAATGAGGGTGACCTTTGCTTTTTTGTCACTATTTAATTATTCCTTTGCTTTGATGATCTGAAATGGTATGGTGACTTTTAGCACTGTTGACACACAGCGAGGAGGTCTTGGGATTGCTTCCCCTTTGGTCCTTTCTTTGTGGAGTTTACATATTCTCCCCACTGCTCCCAGTGGTTGGATTGCATCTAAATGTAGTGAGGATGGGTTAAATGCAGAGGATGAATTTTGCTGTATGCATATACAGTAGTGTTCAGAATAATAGTAGTGCTATGTGACTAAAAAGATTAATCCAGGTTTTGAGTATATTTCTTATTGTTACATGGGAAACAAGGTACCAGTAGATTCAGTAGATTCTCACAAATCCAACAAGACCAAACATTCATGATGTGCACACTCTTAAGGCTATGAAATTGGGCTATTAGTGGAAAAAAAGTAGAAAAGGGGGTGTTCACAATAATAGTAGTGTGGCATTCAGTCAGTGAGTTTGTCAGTTTTGTGGAACAAACAGGTGTGAATCAGGTGTCCCCTATGTAAGGATGAAGCCAGCACCTGTTGAACATGCTTTTCTCTTTGAAAGCCTGAGGAAAATGGGACATTCAAGACACTGTTCAGAAGAACAGCGTAGTTTGCCCATCATTGATGTTGCTGACTAATTATTTCAGCCCTAATAAATTGACCATAGGTGTGAGTATTTGTGTTGGACAGATATCTTTAATAAACTTTTTTGTTGTTGTTTGAAATCTGACTGCCAACTCTTTTTTTTCTTGAGTACATGATTATAACGGTGGAAGGCCTTTATTTGGTTATGGGTAATGTGCATATTTGATTCAACTGAGACCCCAGTGAACTCGGGGTTTCAGATGTCTCAAGTTCACTGGACCAGTGGGAAAATTTGGTTTGTTGCAGCAGAGAACAGGGTCAACACTATTTGTGGGGCTGTAGGCTTGGGAAAAAGCCCTGGAGCAAGACAACGAGGCACTGCCCTGTAAGCTGTCAGCTCCTGGAGCAGAGTGTCTCTCTGGACATGCCAGACCACAACTCAAACAGAGAATACAAGCGAACGTGTCTAAATAGGGAACCAGTGGGGGTGGGATTCCTTAAAGAAACGCCTTACACACTTGAGATCAGTTTTCAACAGTGGTGGGCACACTTCCGATAATCCGATAACAGATAATTATCGATGATAATATTTTCAGCATCGGATTATCTTTTTAGATAACTTTAAAAACCATTATCGGACCAATTATCTTCCGATTCATTTTTGTCCGATAACTTCTAAACCAATAAACAAAGCTGAACAGCGACAAGCATTTTAAAAATTAGTTCAGCACCCACCTGTTAAAAGTTTTGTAACAGATGCACAGTTATAACCTTTGCAAACAGAAGAGAACTGCTTGTATAAAAAACATCTCAATCCTCTGCAGACAAAGAAAAAACAGCCCGAAAAAGAAAAAAAATATTTCCTTTAACACAATACCGATATGCTGGAAATATGACCTAAGTCATCCAGAGGCATAAATTTTTAACTTATCGTTCAAATTTTAACCAAACTAATTTTGCACAAGTTATGTAAAATTACTGTCATATCTGAAGTTTCATCAAGTAAAAATATCAGATATATGTTTTAGTTTTAAAGTAATGTGCTAATTTTTAAGGTTTTGTGAGCACATGCTCTGCCCCGCAATGCATTTTGGGTAGGATGATGTAATCTCAGTACGTCACGACAGGACAAATGCATTTCAGACACTCTGTTCAGGCTCCACGGACAACAGCATTAAACTCTAGTGCCTAAAACTCTCTTGAATATATTCTCTCCGTTTATAGACGTTGATTTTTTTTTAATTGCGTTTGTTAAATTCCACGCATTTTAAATGTGAGCAGACAGGGATTATCTAGAATTTGTTTTGAAGGCCTCTACTGCCATCTAGCATCTACTGGCCAGTAGTGTTCATGGCCGTGTCTGGGGACCAGTAGATGGCAGTGTTCTATTTATTTTGACCCCGGTTATGTCAGATGATTGTCAAATCAACTTTTTTTGCTTTGCAAATGGCTTTTTTTTTTTTTTTTACAAATGAAGTTTAAAAACAAAACAACTGTAAAATAATAATAATAATAATAATAATAACATTATTACAAGACAGCTCTGCAGTGTTTGCACAGGCACAGTGCGAACGGTTGGATGCTGCTTGTAGCTTTCAGCAGCAGGATAACCTCACGACGGCCGACCACAATAATATATCAAACAGGTTTGATTCTCATTCGACCATACGATCGGCGATCAGGAGGTGGTCGTCAGATGTTTACCGCAGCTTGATACTCCATGAACACTACACAATGCAGGACGCACTATTAACCTGAAACTTGGTCCAAAAAATTCCTCCATGAAAAATCATCTCGCACAGTGTAAAGCACGTTTTACAACATCAAATGAATGCTGTAAAGAGAGAATGTGGAGAGAATGTGCGCATGTTTGCGCACATTCTCTCCACATGCAAAACATTTTGCGGACACTTCCAGGGCTCCGTAAAAATTCCTGTTTTTACAAATAAAAAAATGGGATATTTTACAAAAGCACATTTAAACACCAACACACGACAGACGTCACATTAACGTGTTGGTTTACATAATGACTGACTGAACCAATCAGTGTTTAGGAGAGGCACCTTTACCCAGAATCCTTTGCGATCTGTCTCTTTGTTACAAAACCTCAGAATTAGTGCATTATTCAACATTAAAAGATATATATTTTAACTTTGTACAAATGACAGAATTGACATTAATGGAGTTATTCTATCGGTATTAATGTTATTTATAAATGAACACCATAACTCAATATGACTTTATTTTTCAAGACCTCTGCATGACTGGAGCTTTGTAATTGATAGAGAGCTAGCTTTATGATTATTTTTTAGGGTGTCTCTGTGCTGCTTGGGCTGTAATAAACGACCTTCCAGCAGGGGCTGACTGTTGAAAGTAAAGTGTGGTCTCATTGTTTGGGTCTCAGAGTGTCTCTGTGCTCAGAGCGCTGTAGTAAATAAGAGCTACCAGCAGGGGCAGATCGTTGAAAGAAAAAAGTGTGGTCTTATTGTTTGGGTTTGTTGTTATTTTTAATATTATTAGATGCTATTAAATGTTTTACTAGTAGTTGTAAATGTGCAAGAGATAATATTGGAATTAATCTGTTATCGGTTATCTGTAACTTCCGATACATTTTTGGGTGGTTTATTGTTTTATCTTTATCGAAGATAACTTTTCAGTTATCTGATTATCTGTTATCGAAGTTAATTTTTTGGTTATCTGTGCCCACCACTGGTTTTCAAAGATAAAAATAGTCTGCCTTTTCATGACTCTACCCTCCAGCATTTTTTTTTATTTTTTTTTTTTACTTTGAAAACTTTATGTTTGTTAGCATCCAAGTTACTGTATGTATCCATAGCAATCCTTTAACTTCTGAAAGTTTGTGGTGTGTGTTTGTGTCTGTGTGCGTGTGTTAAGGACATTAATTCAAACAAGTATTCTCCAAAGCCCAGTTGCACGATGGAAGTGTAGTGCATAACAGAAGAATTTGTACTTATTCATTTATTTTCTTTATTATTTTAGGAAGAAATCATTCACAAGTGAAGAAATCCCAAACAGCTATTTTATTTATTTATTTGTGGCAAAAAGATCAGAGTCTGTCAAAGATTGCTTGGCCTATTCATTCCTATATTTATTTGCATGGTGTTTTAGAACTGGTGCACTCAATCAAGGAAACCATTAAAAGTCTTGATTCACTGACGTATTGAGTCTGGTGACTCCTTACAGAGATATGGGTGATTCTTTAACTACGGGCACTATTGGCCTTGTAAATGTAATTTCCACCACACCATTGCCTTACAATATAAAGTGCCTTGGGGCAACTGTTTGTTGTGATTTGGTGCTATATACATGTGCTCTGATGTCACTGTTTATCTCCATTGAAACTACCCAAACAATCTTTCATACAAACTGTTTAAAGGGACATTACAGTGTTGTGGTGGAAATTACAGCAATAGTGTGGGACAACTACATTTTGTTTAAAAAAATCACAACAGTTGTATGACACTGAATACCCCAATTATGTTTTGATTATTTTACTGATATTTTATTCAGAGATATTTTAAAACATTAGAAAAAAACGTTTCTTTACCATTCATTTTTATCATTGAAGATCAAAAGTCTGGGTGTGGGACAAGCACAAAACGGCAATATTTGCATATAATGATGCTGAAAAAAGGTGAAAAAGTCATCATAGACTACTAGAACAAATTTCTTAACACACTTTCATTGTAAAGATAACTATAAAAGTGTGAAATTTCCCCTTTTTTTTCTGTTTTTCATACAATATGATCAAAGGACATAATAAGTTTCCCTAGTCTATGAGAACTAGTGTGTTGCCTGTGGGGATTCACAGGATCTAGACTGGGTAGTGTTTATAAAATAGGTAGCTGACATTTTTTAAGGGTGGTAATAAATTATGCAAAGTTTCTATAATGAGTTGGAATGGCGTGTGATTCCAGAATGTTTTACAAAACTTAGACCTCAACAGTTTTTAGAAGAACTCAGCCCTTTTAGTTCCTGTTATTTACATAATTTTCTAATGTTAGTTTAATTTACTGTCTTAACGTATTTATAAATTGTTTAGGTTCTTGTTATCATATACACACAATTATTATTATTATTATTATGACATATTATTATTATTATTATTATTTTATTTTTTTATTATTATTACTTCTATTTTGTCATTTGATTTTTAAATGGACCACAATCAAAATAAGTGTTTTCACTTTCTTGTGTCATCCATGTATTTACAATTCTAATCGAATTACATTTGTTCCGCAAATCTGATTGGTTAATCATGTGAGAGTTCACACCATAAAATATCGCATTGACAGTGGCAAAATATTCAACCGTTTCGCATTTGATGTATTACTCCGCGCATTTGATGTATTACTCTGTTGCAAATATCCGTTTTACTGGCTCCGCTAAAACGTTGCCAGTAAAACTCAAATTGCGACTGTAAAATCCAGCATTAATGTCTGCAAATCAACAGACACAACAGGGTTATTCCCTAATTATATAATGTACTTACATGCATGCATGCTTTTAATATATAGATAGTTCACCGCCCCCTGCTGGAATGGCGTGTAAGTACAGAATGTAATGATCAACATCCATTGTTCACTGTTGCTAGCTAATATCCATAGTTTCTCCAAAAATATTAGTCCTATCAACGTTCCATTTTGGAGGCGTTCATCCTTGACCCAAAATACATAAGCATTTCAAACGGCAAATGTCAGCTCTCCCCAGTTTCTCCACAATCAAAGCCATATGTACGCATGCATACACTTACACAGAAACCACTTAGCTATTATAATGTTGATGTGATGTGATGTTCCATGGTGCCTGACTTCATGGTGAATGTACTGAACAAAATAAATGAGGCAAAATACATGTTGTTCCTTCAGAAAGTATGAGGAAAAAGCTGACTTCCAAATTCCCCCCCAAACTAGTGGCTGAGTGAAGGAATGTTTTAAAGTAGCAGATCTTAAAGATTCTGTCATATAGAGGTTTTGCCATCACAAATTCTTTCCTGAATGAATAACAACACCTTCAAAACAACTGTCTACATCAGCAACACCATCCAGGAGACAAACCCATTCATTTTCTGTACCCACATTACACCAATTAAGATCCAAGCAGGGGGCGTATGACAGCAGTCAGAGCATGAGGTGGGGTACACCCGGGACATGATGCCAGTCTATCACAGGGCCACATATAGCACCCGGAGGGAACTCGGGTAAACACGGGAGTAACATGCAAACTCCACACAGAAAGGCCCCTGGCGGGAAGCAATCCCATGACCTTCTTTCTGTGAGGCAACAGTTCTAACCACTAAGACACTGTGCTGCCTGAGACAGATACATCTGTGTCAAACTAAACAATCAGGATTTCAGAGGAAACAACATGTATCACAAGATGAAAACCACTGATAAACCTCAAAAACAGGAAACTCAAACTCGAGTTCACACACACACACACCCACACACACACACACACACACACAAAATGCATCTACAACTAGAAACGTCTGAACAGGAACAGAGTTGACAGATCAATACATAAAAGAATGTTCAGGTTTTTTATGTTGTTTTTACTGGGGGAAGAACCCTGGCAGCTGTGGTTGCAAGAATAATTCTATAAAAATACATAAATACCTTTACAGAACAACCTTGGAAATGTTACAGAATAAAGCTGTTGTAATTTACAAAAAATAATAATAATAATAATAAAAATAAAACATTTTATAACATTAAACCCAGCAGCATTTTTGGATAATTAAAATGAAGTTGCTTCTTATTGTATACTGAATGTCATCCAATGAGCTTTTGGTGTGCTGCTCCCATTTTGGTCAGAGCCACCACAGGAGGTTTCACATGGGATCCCCAAGTTATCTGGTTTTTCTAACACAAATCCAACTCTATAAGGCAAATGAGACTTGTGTAGCATTAAACCTTGGATATGTCGCTTTGGAGGTAAACATGCTTACTGTTTGCAGTACTGTGGTCTTGCACAACTGGAACTACTCTGAAAATATAATGAACTACGTATATATCATATGGCCATTTTAACATATTTTCACTGTATTTGTACAAAGTGTGTTAACATGATCTTTTCTGAAAAATCACGTCTGTATAGAACTGATTAGGCTGTATAGCAAATGGACTGTACGCTACATTACATTTTCAGACTAATTAACACCATGTAACTGAAAGGTGGCACAAGCCGTTTGTGTGCTTCTTTTCCAAACAAAATATCCCTGGTTTAAGTCTGCCTGTAGCCCTTTGTCCTTTCTCTAATCTTTGTGCAAAGGTTTACTGATAAGTTAGTTTTGTTGTTGTTTTTTTGGTGAGGTTTGTGACAAGAAACAGCTTTATTTTCTGAAAGAGGAATTTTTCTTCCTCTTTTTGTTTTTTTAGTTTTCTTATAAATGTGGAATAAAGTTTGAAGTCTTGAACTGAAAGTTTACCTGCTCTAATCTTTTTAAGTTTAAAGTTTTTTGTTGTTGTTTTTGTTTATATATATATTTAACTGCAGTTATTTTTCCGCCTCATTTTTTTAAGCTCGGAGTGAATGTAAGGCATTATTGTAAAGCGCTTTGAACATCTGATGCAGATGGAAAAGCAGTATATAAATGCACACCATTTACTATTTATTTAAAGGTTTTACGCTGTAAAATTTATAGTATTTTTTGAAAAGATATTTACATATTTTTACTGTTTTTAAAACAGTATTCTGGCAATCACAGCTGCCAGTTTATTTCATAAAAACAATGGATTTTTAATAGTGTGATGGGAAGACGATGGGAAATGACATACTTTCCTATAGGAAAGTATGTCTAAATTTTGACTAGTATTGTATTCAGTGGCAGCGCCAAGGGAGGGCTTGGGGGGGCTTAAGCCCACCCAATAATGAGCCAAGCCCCCCTCAGCCCCCCCCAATAATTCTGCCAATAATGTGAATAGTGACATACTGCAGTTTTGTGTTGAGAATGTCTCAATATTGCGTAACTGAGCAAAGTGATGAATGTGTGTGTTCGGTGATCCACCAATGCTGAATCACCCTTTACAAACAGAATTTTCAGTTTTGCAAATAAACATTTATTTGTAAAAACCCACACACAAGTTACAAATCAGAAATTTGTGTTTGTGGATCACAAAGCATGTGTATAAATCAAAGGATATTTTAAAATCATCCTCTGTGCATTTGCAAGTATTAATGAGACAAATTTAACTCCATACTCCAAAAATTTAGGTTTTCTAAATATTTATTACGGCCACTCTTAAAAGTTCACTTATCCTTATTTATACCTATATGCAAGTTACTGAACTTGCAATCATTCTAAGTGATGTGTGTGTGCATTGATACCACATTTTAGAGGAGCACAGGTGACTAAAACATATACCTTGGTATTTATAAAGCAATTTACTATATATTGTTCATTTCAACGACATTTTGTGGCGCCTCTCCAACTTTTACCCCAACTCCCCCTCAGCCCCCCCCCAACAAAAATTTCCTGGCGCCGCCACTGTTTGTATTTCATCTGCCAAACAGTGGTGGTTGTGTTATCGTGCTAGCATGTACGTATGTTTGCCAGTGGAACCTGTTCTGGAATACTTATTGATGAAGTGAGTGCTGCTGACAAAACACCAACATGAACTTTGCAGTGTTTCTTTCAGCATTACGAGCTCACATTCACCCAAAGGCTTCACAGTGCACATTGTAAATGGATAATGGAACCCAGATCTCACTGCTAAACTAACACAAGATGCATTCAAGGAAGGCAGCAGTGTGTTGCACTTTGCAGTGGCCAAGTCAGTCACCTAATTAAGCATACATTAGCAGAAGAAAAACTGATGGTAAAACACCCTAAGAACAAGCAGGAACTGGAATCAGCCCTTGCAGAGCATCATCAGAGAGCTGACGCACTTCAGTCAATTGCCCTTTTCGGACAGGATTTGGACAGGCGGAGTAATGTAATTTGATCACAAAGCATCTGTAACACTTATGGCTGAGTCATTGATTCATACAGGATAAGATAACTCTGTTTGAATCACAGAGATGGGAGTGGCTATTCAATAAACGAGCCTGAAAGAAAAACGAAAGGAACATTAGTAGGTGTCTGCAGTTTTTTTGGTTTGTTCAATTCTTTGCTCTCTGTTCTGTGGCCGAATGAATTCATCTTGAATGTCACTTTCTATCTATCAAGCTTTATGTTCTGTCTGCTAAAGAGTCACACGAGCAAACGCACGGCGTTGAGGCACCGACATGAATGCGATTACCTGATTTTGTAGCAGGGTGATTCTTAGACTACGGGCACTTATTATGTCCTTTGATCATATTGTATGAAAAACAGAAAAAAAGGGGAAATTTCACACTTTTATAGTTATCTTTACAATGAAAGTGTGTTAAGAAATTTGTTCTAGTAGTCTATGATGACTTTTTCACCTTTTCTCAGCATCATGATATGCAAATGTTGCCGTTTTGTGCTTGTCCCACACCCAGACTTTTGATCTTCAATGATAAAAATGAATGGTAAAGAAACATTTTTTCTAATGTTTTAAAATATCTCTGAATAAAATATCAGTAAAATAATCAAAACATAATTGGGGTATTCAATGTCATACAACTGTTGTGATTTTTTTAAACAAAATGTAGTTGTCCCACACTATTGCTGTAATTTCCACCACAACACTGTAATGTCCCTTTAAACAGTTTGTATGAAAGATTGTTTGGGTAGTTTCTATGGAGATAAACAGTGACATCAGAGCACATGTATATAGCGCCAAATCACAACAAACAGTTGCCCCAAGGCGCTTTATATTGTAAGGCAATGGTGTGGTGGAAATTACATTTACAAGGCCAATAGTGCCCATAGTTAAAGAATCACCCAGCTACAAATGTGTGAACAGGTTGATATAGAAATGTGGAATCTCTGCTTTTATCAGGTTGAAAGTCTTTCAAATACCTTCAAGCGCCTCCATACTTGAGATAAATGGCAGAATGCTCCTTTTCCTTTCCCTTTGCCCACAGGATCGATCTAACCTGAGGTCATTTCTACTAATCATTTTACAGAAAGTAAAAGTCACCAGAATCCCTTCCTGACATGAGAGCGCACTCTGTAAAATGATTGGATTGGCGTGTTCAGACAGGACAAAAATCACTGACAGTATCTGGTAATGACTAAATTATCCCACCTCCCCATGTCAAACTAATCTTGTCCAAATAGGGCTGAAGCCAGTTATTTTCGGTCTTTTCTAAAGTAGAGCTGGGTGCCCTTTACAACCCCTGGCAAAAATTATGGAATCACAGGCCTCGAAGGATGTTCATTCAGTTGTTTAATTTTGTAGAAAAAAAGCAGATCACAAACATGACACAAAACTAAAGTAATTTCAAATGGCAACTTTCTGGCTTTAAGAAACACTATAAGAAATCAATGCACATTCGAGATTCAGCACTGAATATGACTTTCATCCAGTCATCCACAGTCCACATTGCTTTTCCTTAGCCCATTGTAACCTTGTTTTTTCTGTTTAGGTGTTAATGATGGCTTTCGTTTAGCTTTTCTGTATGTAAATCCCATTTCCTTTAGGCGGTTTCTTACAGTTCGGTCACAGACGTTGACTCCAGTTTCCTCCCATTCGTTCCTCATTTGTTTTGTTGTGCATTTTCGATATTTGAGACATATTGCTTTAAGTTTTCTGTCTTGATGCTTTGATGTCTTCCTTGGTCTACCAGTATGTTTGCCTTTAACAACCTTCCCATGTTGTTTGTATTTGGTCCAGAGTTTAGACACAACTGACTGTGAACAACCAACATCTTTTGCAACATTGCATGATGATTTACTCTCTTTTAAGAGTTTGATAATCCTCTCCTTTGTTTCAATTGACATCTCTCGTGTTGGAGCCATGATTCATGTCAGTCCACTTGGTGCAACAGCTCTCCAAGGTGTGATCACTCCTTTTTAGATGCAGACTAACGAGCAGATCTGATTTGATGCAGGTGTTAGTTTTGGGGATGAAAATTTACAGGGTGATTCCATAATTTATTCCTCAGAATTGAGTGAGTCCATATTTTTTTCCCTCTGCTTGGTCTAAAAAAGTAACCGTTACTGACTGCCACAATTATTTTTCCTGATTTCTTATAGTGTTTCTTAAAGCCAGAAAGTTGCCATTTGAAATGACTTTAGTTTTGTGTCATGTCTGTGATCTGCTTTTTTTCTACAAAATTAAACAACTGAATGAACATCCTCCAAGGCCGGTGATTCCATAATTTTTGCCAGGGGTTGTACACAAACTGATGTAATACCCACATTGGTTACCCCTTTTGGCTGAAATGAACTTCAAATCTTACCTACATTTTTTTAAATTGCTTTGTGGAATGTGGATGTTGCATGTTACAGTATTCCAGGAAATTGGCCATCACTTGATTGTGGCGTTTGGATAAGAGTAGGTTAATTCCAAACAGAGTTTTGATTCCCAGGTTGTGGATGGAGACACGTGGTTTACTGTGTGACCAGCAGATGTGGAAAGAGACATAGAGAAGAAGAGAGCGACACAAAGACTGCCATTGTCTGTGAGTCCGGAGGCAGAGTGCACATGATGGTGGTGGTGATGGTCTGAGTGAATCCAAACATCGCAGACATTGCACTGCAAATAGCACTGTGACCTACTGCTGAGCAGGCTCTAGGAGCGTAATGGCAGAAGTTTGAATGCGCAGGGGATGTTTTCACAGCAGATGGGGGAAAAAAACCACTAGCTCCCACACTTTTTAGTAGAAAGTGTGCATTCTGGTAGCTCATGCTGTGGTTTGGACCGGCCCTCATCGGAATATCGCACTTTTCCACTGGAGCTCCGTGTTTTCAAGTGCTGTGTGTGTGTATGTGTGTGTGCTTGAACATTCACAGGAAGAGGGGCCTCAATCAGAGTGATGAAGTGCTGTAGATGTGGACTAATGAGCATCTACGCAGTAATGTGGAAGACCTCAGAAGATTAATTAGCACATACGCTTAGACCACAAACCTCAGGACTCAAATGTTTTCTTGGATTTTATAAATGTCAGCAGTGCAATAATTACACAGGTTTCAACATCTACATGCAGTGGTAGTTCATGTGGGTGATTGTTTGTGTTTCTTTGTGTTTGACCATGGGTGAACAAAATATTTTTGTTGTTGTTGATGTTGTTGTTTTTAGCTGATTTGGACCAAACCTGGTGAAATGCTTAAAGATCAGCCAAAGATGAAGTGATTAGATTTGGACAAAAATTGCTTAGCAGTCAAGTCACATGCCAAGGTTCAAATTTGGCCTAATTTTCATATACGAGGGCTGTCCGTAAAGTATAGGTCCTTTTTATTTTTTTCAAAAACTATATGGATTTCATTCATATGTTTTTACGTCAGACATGCTTGAACCCTCGTGCGCATGCATGAGTTTTTCCACGCCTGTCGGTGACGTCATTCGCCTGTGAGCACTCCTTGTGGGAGGAGTCGTCCAGCCCCTCGTCGGAATTCCTTTGTCTGAGAAGTTGCTGAGAGACTGGCGCTTTGTTTGATCAAAATTTTTTCTAAACCTGTGAGACACATCGAAGTGGACACGGTTCGAAAAATTAAGCTGGTTTTCGGTGAAAATTTTAACGGCTGATGAGAGATTTTGAGGTGATACTGTCGCTTTAAGGACGTCCCATGGTGCAAAACGTCGCGCAGCGCTCTCAGGCGCCGTCGTCAGCCTGTTTCAAGCTGAAAACCTCCACATTTCAGGCTCTATTGATCCAGGACGTCGTGAGAGAACAGAGAAGTTTCAGAAGAAGTCGGTTTCAGCATTTTATCCAGATATTCCACTGTTAAAGGAGATTTGTATAATGAAAGACGTGCGGCGCGGTGTGGCGGCACAGGAAAAACACCTCTGTGTTGATAACCGTTTGTAAAATCCAGGCGGCTTTTGATGGCTTTCAGTGGAGTGAGTATATGAGAAATTGTTTAACAGCTGGACATGTTCCAACTTGTCCTTAAGGCTTCCAACAGAGGTGTTTTTCCTGTGGCGGAGCGTTGCGGCGGCTGCGAGCCGACGCTGCAAACCGTCCGCACGTCTTTCATTAAAAAATCTCCTTTAACAGTGGAATATCCAGATAAAATGCTGAAACCGACTTCTTCTGAAACTTCTCTGTTCTCTCACGACGTCCTGGATCAATAGAGCCTGAAATGTGGAGGTTTTCAGCTTGAAACAGGCTGATGACGGCGCCTGGGAGTGCTGCACAACGTCCCACTGCGTGGGAAGTCCTTAACAGTGATGCCGGTAACGCGTTACTTAGTAACGCGTTACTCTAATCTGACCACTTTTTTTAGTAACGAGTAATCTAACGCGTTAATCTTTCCAAATCAGTAATCAGATTAAAGTTACTTCTCCATGTCACTGTGCGTTACTATTATTTTTCATTGTGGGTCGATAGCAGCATTAAACTTGGTCCGCGGGCAGGAGGTCGGGTTTGACTGAACTGCCCACTTTAAGTGAGCTGTGAGCTTTTCATCCGCGGTTTTTTGCAGCTGCTCGACTCGTCCTCACCTCTTAAAGCGCGGTGATCAGCACACCTGCACTGAACTTTACAAAGACATTTTTATACTTTTTTCCTCCTTTATTTAGAATTCTGAGCTGAGTCGCTCTGTATCTGGTCGTTAAAAACAGCTGATCCGCGACGCGTCAACAACTAACACTATTTTCCACTCAAATGCACCTAAACTCTCTTTCTGAGGACCACATGATGTGAAAACGCAATAAAACTTTCTTACCTGTAAATCTGGTCATGTTTTCTGCATAAATAAATGTTATCCATTCTTTGTGCTCAAACGCCAAAGCAGGGGCGAATCTAGATGGAATGGGGGCGTGGGGCAAGGATGTGCCCCCCACAACACCCCTAGATTAAAGGTGCAATTTTGAAGCCGTTTTTTACTACAACTAATATTGCTTAAAATAATAATTTCGACAAGTAAAATGTTTAGAGAGAATTTAAATGTTAGAAAAATGTTAGAATTTAATAGTTACCTTTATAAACAATGTAGGATAGAAATAGCAAGTTTTACTGTTACAGTGCTGTCAACAGTTAAATATGAGGTCAAGAAAGACGTCTTTATTTAACTTTTTATAAAACAAGTATTTATTTTCATTGAAGTCAAGAAAGGGTGACTATAAAGTGAGTTTTGGCAAAACAGGTATCATTGTCATGTTGAGGTGGCAGAGGGTTGTTGTCGGCAGCTGGGAAAAGTAACTAAAAAGTAACTAGTAATCTAACTTAGTTACTTTTACAATTGAGTAATCAGTAAAGTAACTTAGTTACTTTACAATTGAGTAATCAGTAAAGTAACTAAGTTACTTTTTCAAAGTAACTGTGGCAACACTGGTCCTTAAAGCGACAGTATCACCTCAAAATCTCTCATCAGCCGTTAAAATTTTCACCGAAAACCAGCTTAATTTTTCAAACCGTGTCCACTTCGATGTGTCTCACAGGTTTAGAAAAAATTCTGATCAAAGCGCCAGTCTTTCAGCAACTTCTCAGACAAAGGAATTCCGACGAGGGGATGGACGACTCCTCCCACAAGGAGTGCTCACAGGCGAATGACGTCACCGACAGGCGTGGAAAAACTCACGCATGCGCACGAGGGTTCAAGCATGTCTGACGTAAAAACATATGAATGAAATCCATATAGTTTTTGAAAAAAATAAAAAGGACCTATACTTTACGGACAGACCTCGTATATTTAGAATATTTGTTTAGGAGGAATTGGCTGCAGTAGACCTATGATTACTATAAAACATAAATATCAAGTGAAACCTTTCTATTGGTTACAGTATCTTTGACCTTGAAAGAAAATGCTCAGTCATAACTGTTTAACTCAGATAGTTTGGAGCCGATATGAATTAGCATGGTGGAAGGGTTGCGTGTTAGACAAGGTTAAAACGGTTCCGTTTTTGACAGAGTTGGTCAAATATCAAGACCACACTGAACTATATATATACACTCAATAAAAATATAAACGCAACCATTTTGGTTTTGCTCCCATTTTGTATGAGATGAACTCAAAGATCTAAAACTTTTTCCACATACACAATATCACCATTTCCCTCAAATATTGTTCACAAACCAGTCTAAATCTGTGATAGTGAGCACTTCTCCTTTGCTGAGATAATCCATCCCACCTCACAGGTGTGCCATATCAAGATGCTGATTAGACACCATGATTAGTGCACAGGTGTGCCTTAGACTGCCCACAATAAAAGGCCACTCTGAAAGGTGCAGTTTTGTTTTATTGGGGGGGATACCAGTCAGTATCTGGTGTGACCACCATCTGCCTCATGCAGTGCAACACATCTCCTTCGCATAGAGTTGATCAGGTTGTCCATTGTGGCCTGTGGAATGTTGGTCCACTCCTCTTCAATGGCTGTGCGAAGTTGCTGGATATTGGCAGGAACTGGTACACGCTGTCGTATACGCCGGTCCAGAGCATCCCAAACATGCTCAATGGGTGACATGTCCGGTGAGTATGCCGGCCATGCAAGAACTGGGACATTTTCAGCTTCCAAGAATTGTGTACAGATCCTTGCAACATGGGGCCGTGCATTATCCTGCTGCAACATGAGGTGATGTTCTTGGATGTATGGCACAACAATGGGCCTCAGGAGTTCGTCACGGTATCTCTGTGCATTCAAAATGCCATCAATAAAATGCACCTGTGTTCTTCGTCCATAACAGACACCTGCCATACCATAACACCACCGCCACCATGGGCCACTCGATCCACAACATTGACATCAGAAACCGCTCACCCACACGACGCCACACACGCTGTCTGCCATCTGCCCTGGACAGTGTGAACCAGGATTCATCCATGAAGAGAACACCTCTCCAAAGTGCCAAACGCCAGCAAATGTGAGCATTTGCCCACTCACGTCGGTTACAACGACGAACTGGAGTCAGGTCGAGACCCCGATGAGGACGACGAGCATGCAGATGAGCTTCCCTGAGACGGTTTCTGACAGTTTGTGCAGAAATTCTTTGGTTATGCAAACCGATTGTTTCAGCAGCTGTCCGAGTGGCTGGTCTCAGACGATCTTGGAGGTGAACATGCTGGATGTGGAGGTCCTGGGCTGGTGTGGTTACACGTGGTCTGCGGTTGTGAGGCTGGTTGGATGTACTGCCAAATTCTCTGAAACGCCTTTGGAGACGGCTTATGGTAGAGAAATGAACATTCAATACACGAGCAACAGCTCTGGTTGACATTCCTGCTGTCAGCATGCCAATTGCACGCTCCCTCAAATCTTGCGACATCTGTGGCATTGTGCTGTGTGATAAAACTGCACCTTTCAGAGTGGTCTTTTATTGTGGGCAGTCTAAGGCACACCTGTGTACTAATCATGGTGTCTAATCAGCATCTTGATATGGCACACCTGTGAGGTGGGATGGATTATCTCAGCAAAGGACAAGTGCTCACTATCACAGATTTAGACTGGTTTGTGAACAATATTTGAGGGAAATGGTGATATTGTGTATGTGGAAAAAGTTTTAGATCTTTGAGTTCATCTCATACCAAATGGGAGCAAAACCAAAAGTGTTGCATTATATTTTTGTTGAGTATATATATATATATATATATATATATATATATATATATATATATATATATATATATATAAAACTGCTGAGTGGATCCTTGTCATTTGATTGGTTGTATGTTACATGACATGCATTATTCATACTACTTGCCGTTGTATTTCATTGACTGTGCAATAGCTCTTTTTTGCGTGCTATATGAAATGTGCTATTGCATGCCCCGACCACCACACATGCTTACACTACTGGGGGCGGCGTTTAGCTAAACATGGCAGAGTTTGTTTTGCTGGTTGATGACAATCTGAAGGCGCTAACTGACAGTGCTAATTCTTCTAAAAACAAAAACAATTCCACCACACTGTAAGCCGTCTGGAGGCATGAAGAGCTGTTAGGATGAAGTTAAGATGAAAATCTCGACAAATTTCTGATTGTATTTTTTGCTGTAGTGAGGATAGCAGACAGTAATCTGGACACGAAGTCAGTGCACTGAATCACGGACTACTGAGTACAATTTTGGACTCTTATTTAAAGTTCATGTGTTGGACTATTAAACACCAGTGACGAATACCAAAATGTAAGTCCCTTTTCTGTTTTTTAGAAATTAATGAAATATCAAATGACAAGGATCTATTTTAGCAGTTATATAAAACAAATAATGATCAAATTAAATATTTGTTTCATTGAAAGACATTCAAATGTCTTTCAATGGAACAAATATTTAATTCGGTGAAAGACTGAACGTACCATTCAACTTGGCTTCACCTCATTGAATGGTACTTTCCATCTTTCACCTCGTGAAATATCTGTATCATTGAACTCATAAACATTCATTATTTGTATAATACTGTATGTCATGATATCACTAGGATGCATGCTGGTTTTCTCCCAAGGGAGGTCTTCCAGGCATGCCCACCTGGGAGGAGGCCCCAGTAAAGCCCAGGACATGCTAGAGAGATTATACTTCCCAGCTTGCTTGGTAACACCTCAGGATTTCCCTAGGAAGAGTTACAGGACTTGGTCTAGGGTAGGGAAGTATGGACTGAGCTGCTTCATCTGTTGCCACCATGATCTAAGCCCTAACCTTAACCCATACCTCAACACAAACACGCTTTTGATGTGATTGTAGTGACAGTGGAACTCATGGGTTTACCGTCTATAACAAAGACTCATGTGCACCAATGTACCAGTGTAGCAATTATTATGGAGGGCACTGGAACTGCCATTTTGACTTAAATTAAGAACATGATGTTTCAGTTTGATAATTATAAGAGCACAAAATTCTCTTGATTTTGTTGCACATTAATAAGCATAAAAAATGGAGAGAATGTTTGACTTCCACCAAGCTTTTTATTCACAGTGGGTTGATGTTAGCATCTACTGGGGACTCTATGTGGTGATCTCATCCACCCTTATCTCATTTCATCCCCTCCACCATTCACAAGGACAAAAACCATCTGGATGTTGGATTAGATGTTTGACATAGAGGTTAAACAGGACAAACTTTGGATACCTAATTCAGTCCAGACATTATAAATGATAATCAATGACTGCATGTGAAGGACCAATATTTGGTGGTACTCAGTGCAGCAATAGGAGATGGGGAATGGGGAGTGACATCAATCAAATGTGATGTGTTTCAGTCTGTGCATGAGTTGACATGTTTTTCAAGGACAATAATTACCCTCTTTGACTATATTTTCATTGCTTTATGACATCAAATCAAATTCTAAACAAGAATTGACAAACATCTGCACATTAGATGTTTGACACAGATTCATGCAAATTAATGTTTTGTGATTCAGTGTTGACATAATATATGTTCTGTGTAGCCTTGATATTTGATCATGTTTGTCCAGAATTCATTCATTCATTTTCTATACCCACTTACTCCAGTCAAAGGTCACAGGGATTCTGGAGCCTATTCCAGCAGTCACAAAGTGTGAGGCGGGTTACATCCTGCACAAAATACCAGTCTATCACAGGGCCACACATATACACACATATATTAATATTCTCTTAAAAATGGCCAAAAAAGCAAAAATTCTGCCAGGGTATGTAAACGTTTGAGCACAACTGTATGTGCAGACACACTGAACCAAAAACAACATCCCTGAATGCACAACTGCTACGCACAGTTTTGAATATAATGCAGTGCATCTCCACTGCTCAACAAAGGCTGCAGATGGATAGGATAGTCCACACAGCCTCAAAGATCATTGGCTGTGAACTCCCTCCCATCTCTACTATTTATGAAACACATATCTGTCGGAAAGGGTTGAAGATCCTACTAGATCAGTCACATCCAGCTAACTCCCTTTTCAACATCCTCCCATCAGGTAAAAGGTTGAGAGCCATAACTACTAAAACATCACGCTTTTTCAACAGGACCTACTGCAGAGCCATTAAGCACCTAAATAGTTCTCCTACCCTGCACCAGCACACTATGAAAGTAGGTTTTTATGACTATGACTGAGCTCATATACATTGTTGTATTTCTTTTTATCTTTTTATATATTTATTTATTTAGCATTTTAGTGCAGTATGTCCTTTTTGTATCTGCTGTGTACTGTACTACTGCACTTAGCACTTTAACAAGCCACTGCTGAGTCTATGTTTGCACTTGACACTTTAACTTGACTCAGGTTAAGGGGGTCTATTTTTTTTTTTTTATTCTTCAGATATAATGTGTGTGATTTTATGTGGAGTATTGTGTGTATACTTATGCTTTTTATGTCTCTTGTTTACAAGCACACTGAAACAAACCCCTAGCAACTTGCATTGGTTGCATGGCAATAAAGTATTGAATGAATTGAATGAATCAGTGCTAAAATACTCTTGGCCATATGAGCATTGTCTTCTTTATAATTTGCAGTTGTTTAATTGGTATCCCAGTGCAACGTTTGTGTATATACATATAGAATTATTATTTACATTAATTATTAAGACCCCATTGTCTCATGTACAATTCATACAATCAATCATAAACAATATTTATGTTTTAATGGCATCTGCAGGAGGGCATGTGTGTGCGCATACATGAACTTCTGACAAGAGCGGAAGTTAGCTTTGAGTTAGCAGAAGTTAGTGTGCACATTGACATCCACAAAATGTCTTGCAAATTACTCCAGAGGTGTTATCAGGTTACAAAAACAGTGTTTTCAGTTTTAGAAGTGTTTATTACTCACTTGCTTTTACATAATGTATGACAAAATATATGACAAAGAGGTTATATTTACACACAAACGAAACAGAGTTTGCAGCTAGCTTGACCAGCCTGTGACGTCACCACACTAACATCTGTGAAATGTCTTGTAAATCACTTCAGAGGTGTTATGAGGTTCCAAAAACAGCATTTTCAGCTTTAAAAGTGTTTATTTCTCGCTAGCTTTTGCATAATATATGACAAAGAGGTTATATTTACACACAAGCAAAACACAGTTTGCAGCTAGCTAGACCATCCACTGATGTCACGATGTCGCTGTACTCTGATTTACTGTCACCCCTCCCCTTAAAAAAGGAACTGAATGAAACATAATGCAACTTTTTAACCTCTTATAATACCTCTTAAAATAGGTCAAGGTTAGCCATCTTTGAACCTGTCCAAGGTCTGTGTCCCAAGAATGTTCCCTGTGAATTTGAAGACTCTGACTGGACTGGACTTATGCTGAGCACAGATGGACGGACAGACACAAAGTGTTTGCAATAAAAATTACTTGTACATTGTTTCGCACAGATAGTGCAAGATGACAATCACTGAAACTTTCCAATGACGGAAACTTTACCCGACTGGTCATGTGGGGTCTTGTTTACCCCTCTGGTTTATCTGAAAGTTAATGTGACCACAAACTGAACTGTGACTAAAATTTCTGAGCTGTTTTCTGTCTCTCAAAACAAATGAGCAAAGTGTGAAAATGTTTTTGAATGGGCAATAACGGCTGTAGGGGAGGGGGGGTGGGGGTCAAGGGATGGGTAGCGAGAACCGTCTTTTCGAGAATCGTTAAGAAAAGATTTGATCCACCGACATCAATAGCTTTTTTGCTTAACGATTCCCCTATCAGTCCTTCAGAGCGGCCATTGTTTTTGAGAGTATTTTATTGGAAAAATTATAATTTCTTTACGTTGATTGCAGACCCTGCAGCGAGTCTGTAATCAACCACTTCTGCAGGGGCTGTTCTTGAAGCTTGAAGTAATGAAGCAGTGATCCAACCCAATGCTTTGTTGGTTCATTGCTTTGCTACTTTTCAGAAGCGGCAAGTCTGCTTCTTAACCCCTCTCAAAGCCATTTAAAATGTCAATCGTGAGTCATTTTTGTGCGGATTAAAGTCACTAACTGGGACTCTTGTCTTGTTGCAGGCAAGAAATGAGAATTGTCCTCCGTTCCGTTTGCACAGCTCCAAACGCTACGCGACTCTCTGCCGAGTCAAGTTAGAGTCCGGCTGGAATTAATAATTCAAAGCAAATCGCCATTTTAAATCAAATGGCACCTCTTTCCAAACGTTATAACACAGACAACAAACTACATCAGACTAAAACAGTTTTTTTCCTCCCAAAATGAGACGTCCTGCATTCTTTATGAATTACATTTATGCTGACGTGCAGCGCAGCCGGCTGCAAGAGCTCAGCTCAGAGGTATGGAGTGACATTCATGCCATTAATGTCTGAAAGGAAATGCTTTTGACAAAAACTACAGATTTTATTTTTATTTATGTCCAGAGATCAAGCATCCAGTGACCAATTTTATATTTATTTACATTAAGTCTCAGTAAAATGTTACTGATATAGAAAACCTGTAAAGCCTACTTTTAGTACACAGAAAATTCACAGGAGGTATTGATAAGGGAATCAATAAAGAATCAGATCGATAAGTGGAATCGATAATGGCATCGATATCGATAAAATCTTATCATTACCCATCCCTGTTTGAATTAATACTATTTATGTTAAAATGTGTTAGTTAATGCAAAGGCATTTAAAAACACACAGAGATGTTTAAATGTTTTAAAGAAAAATGATGTTTAAAATATGACAAAAGGTCAAAATAGAAGAATAGAAAGTTCTTTAAAAACACGTTTGAAATGTTTGAAAAGGCTGTAAAATGTGTAAATGCAGAGTCTAGACATATGCTGTTTCACATAGACACACACCAACATGAAACACGAGTTTAAAAAAAAAACACAACAAGCAGCTTGTAGAACGTATGTGGCCAAAAAAGGAAGTAAAGAGCAAGCTGCCAAATTTAGAAGAGGGTGGGTGAGGAGATGCAGGGCGTGTGGGTTATCAGCCCTCCAGGGACATTTGGGAGACGTTATGACATAGTTGTTTTCTTTTTAAGCTTTCCACTCTCCTGGTCTCAAACCCTGAGCACGGCGGGAGCATTTGAACACTTTGAGTTGACTCTGTGTCACCACTTGGACAGATACTATGATGTTATGGAATTACTTTTCACTATTGACACTCAACTCTCAATTCAGTGTATTCTCATGATGCATTCCATATGATATCATATAAAAAGTTAGGGGTGATATTTTGTCCATACTCCTATGAATTTCCACTCACATTAAACATGTTTAAAGCTGTACGGCCTCTGGCTTTTTAAGATTTAAGTCATAAAATTTTTTTCTTTGGTTCCACTATTATTTTATTCCTTAGCATTTAAAGGGTTAGGGTCATAATATGATATTGCCAATATGATCAAAATTCACGCTGTCTAGAAGCAATTTAGAATTTCTCTCCCTGAAGGTGAGAAATTCCAGCAACCAGACAGCCATGACCTACATTTGGGAGCAATGTCAGATCATGTGGGAGCTTCCCCCTTTCTGCATGAGGGATGCTGAGAAGCACACTGCAACTCCCAATCAGAGTAAAGAAAGGCAGTGTGACATCAGCTCACTGCTCGCTTGAACAAAATAAACCAAGATGGCAGAAAACGCTCTGAAACAGCCTGCTACTGTATAAATCTACTGTTTCTCAAACATGTTTTAAAAGTTAGCAAGAAATAAACACTTCTAAATGTAAAAATGCTGTGTTTGAAACCAGATAACACCTCATAGAGCATGAGGCGGGGTACACCCTGGACAGGACGCCAGTTTGTCGCAGAGCCATATGTAGACAAACATTCACACCTGTGCACACACCTGCAGACAATTTAAAGTATCCAGTCCACCTAACCTGCATGTCTTTGGATGTGGTAGGAAGCCAGAGAACTCGCAGAGAACCCACGCAAACATGGGGAGAACATGCAAACTCCACACAGAAAGGCCACAGATGGGAATCAAACCCATGACCTTCTTGCTGAGAGGCAACAGTGCTAACCATTAATTCACTGTGCTGCCCTAGATGGCGTAAGTACATAAAGAAAATATTCCTCCCAGGTACCGTAGATCCAGAAAACATTCACAGCGCTTCACTTTTTCCACATTTCTTTATGTTAACAGCGTTATTCCAAAATAGTAACTCCCTTCGGCTGCTCCCTTGTTGGCACTTGGGGTCGCCACAGCAAATCCAAGGTGGATCTGCATGTTGAATTGGCACAGGTTTTACGCCGGATGCCCTTCCTGACGCAACTCCACTTCACATGGAGAAATGTGGCAGGGGTGGGATTTGAACCAGGAACCTTCTGCACTGAAACCAAGCGCACTAACCACTTGGCCACCACCCCTGTTAGCCTTATTCCAAAATGCAGGAAATTAATTTTTTTCCCTCAATACTTCTACACACAATACCCCATAATGACAATGTGAAAAAAGATTGTTTGAGATTTTTGTAAATAAATAATATATTAAATAAAAAGCTAAGAAATTACATGTACATAAGTATTCACAGCCTTTGCCATTAAGCTCAAAATTGATTGAGTACATCCTGTTTCTACTGATCATCCTTGAGATGTATCTACAGCTTAAGTGAAGTCCACCTGGGTAAATTCTGTTGATTGGACATGATTTGGAAAGACACACACCTGTCTACATATAAGGTCCCACAGTTGACAGTGTAGGTCAGAGCACAAACCAAGCATGAAGTCAAAGGAATTGTCTGTAGACCTCAGAGACAGGATTGTCTTGAGACACAAATCTGGGGAAGAGTACAGAAACATTTCTGCTGATTTGAAGGTCCCAGTGAGCAAGCGGCCTCCATCATCTGTAAATGGAAGAATTTCAGATCCAGCAGGACTCTTCCTAGAGCTGGTTGCCTGTCTAAACAGAGTAATCGAGGGAGAAAATTCAGTGTAGAGAGGAGAATCTTCCAGGAGGACAACCATCTTCCAGGAGGACAACCATCTCTGCAGCAATCCACCAATCAGGCCTGTATGGTAGAATGGCCAGACGGAAGCCACTCCTTAGTAGGCAGTAAGGCACATGGCAGCCCACCTGGAGTTTGCCAAAAGGCGCCTGAAGGACTCAGTCAAAGAAATGGTTTGGCGTGAATGCCAGGTGTCATGTTTGGAGGAAACCAGGCACCATCCCTACAGTGAAGCATGGTGGTGGCAACATGATGCTCTGGGGATGTTTTTCAGCAGCAGGAACTGGGAGACTAGTCAGGATTGAGGGAAAAATGAATGCAGCAGTGTACAGAGACATCCTGGATGAAAACCTACTCCAGAGCGCTCTTGACCTCAGACTGGGGTGATGGTTCATCTTTCAGCAGGATAGTGACCCTAAGCACACAGCCAAGATATCCTCCTGACTACCAGGACATATTAGGGCTGTTCATGTTATATAGTGAAAAAAGAAAAGTTGTGAGAGACTTCATTGTTTTGGTTCCACTTGGGGTTTTATAGCTGCAGACCAAGATTGAACTCGATCAGGTTGGCCAAATTCCAGGTGACACGCACGAACATCTAACACCACTCGCATGGTACTTAGAAAATGTGTGGCCAGTCGCACGATTAACACGACAACAGTCAGCAGACAATCATAGTTGTGCTGGCAGTGAAATTTGTTTAAGTGCCCCATGAGTGTGGCTTTGCACACACACACTGACACGTTGGTTTGTGCACTGAACTGACAGGAGGTGTGGCTGCCGGCAGAAGCAGCTGTGGAGATCTGTCAATCTGGACATCCCAGCGGGACAACACGTACTGTGTTTGGACGGACATGGACTAACAACTGCCCACTGTGACGCACATGTGTCTGCTGGCTGTCATCACGGATATAAATAAAAACATATAAATGATAAATGCTGTGTTTTTATATGGTGTGTGGGTTTATTTCATTTAAAATACATCCATCTCCTTCCTCATATCAGGCAGGTTACCGCAGCTTTCACAGGACAGTGATTGAGTGGTAAAGTTTCTGGCTTGCAGTCAGAGCTTTTTGAAGGAGTGGGTTCAAGTCCCGTGGGTGGCATGTAATTTAAATTTTTTTTATTTTCAGCAATGTTTTCACAATGTGTAACCACATTGTGCACCTGCTGGCAGTGTGTTCCCGCATGCACGAACCATCATATCTGCATCGTGCACGCCTGCCCGTCTGCGCAATGTTTCTTGGTTCGATCATATGAGCTGTTTCGCCGTGATTCACCCTGAGTTGTACTTTATTCGCACTATGTGTGAAGGCGCCCTTACTACTGTACAACTCTTGCTACTGCAACAACTGATTTTTCCAGCTGTAGTATCAATAAAGTTGATGTTATCTTAAAAAGATGCATGAACAAAGTATTGAGCAAAGGGTGTGAATACTTATGTCCATGTGATTTCTTAGTTTTTTCTTTTTAATAAATTTACAAAAATGTAAAAAAAAACAAAACACTTTTTTCACATTGTCATTATGGGGTGTTGTGTGTAGAAATTTGAGGGAAAAAATGAATTCCATCCATTTTGGAATATGTAAATATGAAACTTTACAATGTCAAATTTTGCAACATGGTACAAAAATAAACCTACATTATAATGATTCAATTTTGGTAGAAACTAAATTTTGCCAGTTTTGTGAAATTTGAAAGGCTGCACAGCTTTGATATACAGACATGCACATTAGGATAATGTTTAATGTTAAGGCTAGGGTTACAATAACAAATTAATAAGTACAAGATGGATTTCCAGGTTTTTTTATTCTGGACAGAAAAAACTGCCATTATGTTTTTAGTGACATTATCACCACATTTTGGCTGATGAATACATGGGATATGTATGAATGTTTGTGCATTACTTTTCATATCTTTTACCATTAATTTTTTTTATGAGAAAGATCTAGCCAATTAATGTAAATCTGTGTCATATTGTGATTTTAGAGGATTTCCTGCCTCCACTGAAAAGCTGGCCTGTAATTTTCTCTGACTCATAAATTCAGAGTGGATTGAGGTGTCTTTTGAACACACACAGCAGTAATGACCACTTAACTTAATCTTGAGATATGCAACATTCATCACAGTTATAAACAGAAAAATCTCTGAGTGATCTTTGATCCGACACTGAAATGACCTACTCTAACGTGTAGGTCAATGGACAGAGGTTAATTTACAGAGTATTCGCTGTTTCGCAGTTGTGAATCTTGCGCCATCTCACAGTCCGTGACTTATGTGAAAGCTCTGTCTCAGCAGAGTTCCGGTTTAGGGCACAGTGTAAACACACCTCGTGACGTAAGGACAGCAAAACAACATCGGGGCACAGCAGAAGTTCATCACAGGTGCTACACCTCCCCTAGATAACCCTCTCAACTTGGAAGAATGTGTCATCATCATAATCGCCCGTGAACTTGCTGGATCAATGCCATCCTCATCCTTTCTACCAGTTGTTTAGGGCCGCTTCACACATAACATGATTGAAGCCAACTAGCGCACGAAGGAGGAATTGCATGCCTTTCATGAAAAATCTGAGCCGCCTCAAACGCCTCGTACACCTGTCGCTACAACCATTTGCGCACACAAGTGGGCGAAAGACAGCGAATGCCCTGTGCGTGCTCATTCAATCCCCCTCTCAGCAGGTGTCGGCCAAATTCCAGGTGTCACACACGAACATCTAACATGTATCGCTGCATACTTAGAAAAGGCGGGGCTATTTACGCACCTGGTATGATAGCAGACAGCAGGCGATCACATTCAACCTGTCTATGAAAACTGTCAAAGTGCAACATGAGTGTGGCGTCACCGAGCAACACACATGGGTGTAACTGTGCTGACCCCCCCCCTCGCACACACACTCACACAAATAGAGTGTGGAGTGTGTCGTCATCCGCCCCCACCCCCCAACATAAATGGCTTTGGAATGTGTCGTCACACACATAATAATACAAACAACATTAAAATCACAGAACAAAGCAATAGAGAGTGAGCCTTTTTGGTCCGCTGAAAGAGGTGCTCATGTCCCCCTGCGATGTACAGCTGGTCAGATATCTGTGCTGGCAAGTTACAGCCTGGGAACAATTGTACTGGCTTGTAGGAGATGAAGTTGCATAAACAGCGTCAAGCGTGGACGTCGGCATGCTGTCCTCGCGTGCAAATAAATTAAAACACATATTGCTTCAGTTGACTGGCACGTCAGCACACTGCAACGCTGGTAAATATTGTGCCATGCAGGGAATCACCCCACGGGATGCCCCCGCGAGGCGTGTGACACTGTGGGATTTCTCCACATAATTTCATTACTTCCTGGTGTACATCTAGGCGGAGGCTAAATCTCCTCCTTATAACAGGAATTAAGTATTATAAATTGTGGTGTTTTATTAGTTTTTCCCTCCGCTGCTGTGTGCGCGACTTTCCATGTGCTCATACTGTGTTCATATGCACGAACACAAGACAGGCGTGCACAGTATCGCTGCAACGGTTTTGTGCACACCTGTCTGACCGTGCGTTCCTCCTGACAGCAGGTGGAATGTTTTGTGGTTCCCCATTTCGTTTTTGATTTGTGGATATTCTTCCGGTTTCTGCATCTTTTATGTTATGTGTGAAGGGGCCCTTACATGCTCTGTGACATGCCAGAACTCTCCTGGCACCGTGGTGCATTCTGGAAAGCACAGGGGGCCACCAGGGGGACTATGGGAAACGTTAAAGTACTGATTCGTGAAGATTCATCTTATTCTGCCCATGGCTGATTCAGACATTGGTTCATGTCTTTGTTGCATCTAGAATTGATTATTCAAATTAGGGCGGGGAGTATGAGCTAGTGCCGTGCATCACAGCTTCCACCATACTCTGGGTGGTAACCACCCAGGCTAACACCAGAACCATACCCCTCAAAAGTAACCATCTTCCTGCTGCAGCCAGGTGAAACATGGGCATCCACTTGGTCTTTTCCAGTTGTTGGGGTCCCCAACACTGTGGCACCTGCATGCTGGAATATGCCACATGGCAAAAATGTTGTAGCTGATATTCCCTCACAATGTAAGAGATAGTCATCTGAGTCTCCCTAAGGGCCCCTTCACACATACGTACAACTCCAGGGTGACTCACGATGGTAGAGCGCAATGTGATGGTTCCATGCACACCGGAACACAGCAGTTTTTTACAACAGCTGCATGATGTCGTTAGACATTGCACAGTTGCTGTGAAAATAAAAAATATAAAACATGCCACCTGCGGGAATCGAACCCACGCCTTCCAAAAGTTCTGATTGCCAGTCAGAAACTTTAACTCCGGAGCTACCATCACTGTCCTATGAAAGCTCTGGGAAACTGCCTGATATCAGAAAGGACATGGACGTATTTAAAAAAAAAAAGTAAAACCACACACCTGATAAAAAACACTGCATTTATGAAGCGGGCAATACAAATATGATCCGTCTGTTCCTCTGTAGATGACCCATGGTCACACACATACAGTCATGAAATGACATGAATGAGTAGCAGTTCACTCTGATCATGTTCACATCTGCTGGCGGTAGCCAGCTGGCCCGCGCGTGTCCTGCCAGAAACACGTGTCTTGTGGATGACGTGCCGCACGACTGACACCGCATCGTGTGGAACAGAGCTCACGTGGGTGACGTGACAGTCAGATCGCCCGCTGCTTGTTATGATCTAATGGTCCATTTCAACCTGGGAGCACTCTGACCATGGGCTGCAGCGTGGCGCATGCGCTTGCTCACTCCAGCCTGTTGCCACAGCGATATCTGTTTCTGTTTATGTCCATGTGATGACAGCAAACAGACACATGCCAGTCACAGTGGGCAGTTATTAGTCCATGTCCGTCCAAACACAGTACGTGTTGCTCAGCTGGGATGTCCAGATAGACAGATCTCCACAGCTGCTTCTGTCAGTGGCCACACCTCCTGTCAGGTCAGCGCACAGACCAAAGCCACAGTCGTGGGGCACTTAGACAAATTTCACTGCCAGGACGACAATGATTGTCTGCTGACTGTTGTCGTGTTAATAGTGCGAATTTTCTCAGTGCCAAGTAAGTGGTGTTAGATGTTCCTGTGTGTCAGCTGGAATTTGGCCGACACCTGCTGTGAGAGGGCTCAATGGGCTCTCACAGCGCACACTCTGTCTTTCAGCCACTGTTGTGCGCAAATAGTTGTAGCAACAGGTGTACGAGGCGTTAGAGGCAGCTACAATTTTGCACCATTTGCACACGATTCCTGCTTCATGCGCACTTTATGTGCAAATCAACCAAATTCACACTATGTGAAGGGGCCCTAAGTATTTTGTTAGCCTATAAAACTCTGAACTAATGCCATCTTGTCTGGTAGGTCTTCTGAAACCTTATGTATGGATGAGTGGAAGTAGCTTTTGTCGATCATCTATATGTAGTATAGATGCACATTTTTTGTAATTGCGTGTTCTATCAAACTGGTTTTGTAATTTATTTTTTATCATGTTGGTGTGAACATAGCAGATGTTCACCCCACATAGTCTAATGTGCTTCAGGTTTCTTCCTATATTCAAAAAACTTCCTTGCTGCTGTCAACAATGTGCTTGCTCATGGTGTGGGCAAGATCTACAGTCCAGACCTAAATTATGTGTCTTAGTTTGAGATTACTTTTGGCACTGTATAAATACTGTACATTGAACTGAAAATTGAACTTGGCGGTGTGAGCTTGGCACTGAACAGTTCATCTCCTACAGACACTTATATAGTTAATTGCCCATTTTTTCAGATGTGAGAGAACCTGTTTAGTTCTACAGATGTCAGTGAAGCCCTCACTCACTATCTTCTGTGTGGGTCACACCCTGGCTATCTCTGCAGAACACAGTGTGTGGGACGGGAGGTCCCACACACACGGCATGCAGACTTTGTGGATGTATAATGCCAGGAAACCTAATGGTATAATATTAACAAATGCAACGATTAAAGCAGCTGAGGGTTTTACAAACTATTTGATTGGTTATAAAGGAACAGAAATCCATATTAGCTGGACAAGAGCAGTCAGCAGGAAACATACAGGCATCAAACCATAATACAGTCACAATTACAAATGTTCCACTGTATAACATCATCCTGTTTGTCAGAAACTTTTGAAAATGCTGCAATAGTGCTGTATTTTCTGGAGTATAAGCTGTGTTTTCTTTCTTCTTTTTTTTTTACTGGTTTGGGAGTTCCTGCAACCTATACTCTAGTGCAACTTATACCCCCCCCCCCCCCCCCCCAAAAAAAAAAATTCACACATTCATTATTAATACTACTAACAATAATTAGTACAAGACTATATAGGGTTTTCCCAGGAACCAACTCACTAAGCAAAATAAACTGAAATAATAAAAGAATAAATGCCTATAATAAAAACTACTCTACAAGACTGCACAAAAATCCCAAATCACTACACTGATAATAGAAAAAGGTGCGAGTCATACACCGGTGCAGCTTATACTCCAGAAAATACAGTGTGTATGTTAGCATTAGCTCACATGTATAAAAAAATATAGTCGCAGCATCAGAAAAATTATGTTTCCTATGTAGTAGGCAAAAAGTAGTATGTCACAATCTGTAGCACATCTGAATATTCATATGCATGTAGTAATAGTCGAATGGTACCTGTATAGTCGAATGTACCTGTATAGTCGAATGGTACCTGTATGATCTAGTACCTTCATAGCTGCAAACAGACTAAACTTTGCAGTTGGAGCCTGGTACCTGAAGAACGTCCCGGGAAAATTCAAAGTATACACAAAAACAGTAGCGGCTTCCAAGGGGGCGTGGTACTGTATACAAATGTAGATCTAAAACCATTTATAAAAGTCTACTATTACAAAATAGAATGTTTGCTGCATATGTGGGTAAGTGGATATGTGTAGACATCTTGGTTTTTTGATTGTGCATTGTGTACTATTGTTTGTTCTGTTGTGTTGAGAAATTTTAGTTTGCTGAATAATCTATATTGTCTGTGCTTTTTTTTTCTTTTTTGGCATTTGTTGTTATGAGTGTGTGTGTATCTACCTATCTATCTGTCTATACAGTATTTTTTGGACTATAAGTCGCACGTTTTTACGTTTTGGCCGGGGGTGCGACCTATACTCCAGAGCGACTTATAAATGAAAAATATACCGGTAGATTCTCAATTGTCAAAAACAATTTTACGTGACAGAGTCGCTCTATGTTCTAAATGGCCACCGGAAACGGAAATGCAATGCATCATGGGCACTGTAGTATGGCGGCCGCCCTATAGGTCACGCTGGTCACAATAACCAATCAGAGAACAGAACATTGGACGTACATTCCTCACCTCACGCAGACAATGATTGTGCGTGAGAAACAGAGTGTGAAGCAGACGAACACGGTACTTGCTGTTATTCCGGGAGGGCTAACAAAACAGCTTCAATCCTTGGATATCAGTGTGAGCGGAGTGTTTAAGTTGACGTTGAGAGCTGCGTGGGAGCACTGGGTGAGCGACAGCGGAGGATTAGCATCTGCACTTGGAAGGAGCTGGCGTCGACACCACGGGGAGGTCATGAGCTGCGCAGGTAGGTGCTACATGAACATTGGCAGCTGACACCTGATGTGTACTATGGTCCACAACGGGTAATATGTTAGAAAAGAACCGTTCAGTGATGGTTATGGTTCGGCTTGCAATGTGGTCCGCAAAATACAAACATATCCGTAGGTAAAATGCAGCTCATGATAGGGCACTCAAGGCTTGTGTGACTGTTCCTGCGACTTCTGACTACCATAGAAAAATAAAAATTTCAACATTACTGATAACTTAAGACAATGGAGAAGGCCCAAAAAAAATGCCACCAAAAAGAAAATCATACTCTAGTGCAGCAGATAACTGAAACAATCGTGCAAATGGTGATACAAGCACCAAAGTTGGCACAAATACTCCTTAGATATTACTCTTTTGAACAAACCGACTGGCCAGTTGAATTTTCACTTGGCGGCCAGGTAGGGGTCAATTGAAGAATTACACAGGGGTCAAAATTAAAAATGCTCAAATCATTTTGAAAACTACACCACTTATTTGTCTGATCATATAGATTCCAAAAAGGTGTAGTTTGGATTATCTATGACTGAATGATCAGGAGTTATGGGGTAAAAACAGCAAGAATGGTGACAAAGGTCAGTTTCAGTTTGTACAGGGGTCAAAAGTTAAAGTTCCTCCAATTTTGGTAAAAAGTCATGCAAATTATTGGTTGAGTTAATAGGATTAATAAATGGAATAGTTTTGATTGTGTTGAATGTTTGGTCTCCAAAATAAAGGTCAAACAATGTCAATGTCCACTGGATTCTCTGACATGTGACATATGTTACCCCATAACATGATAACTAAACATGATACATGGTCCAAACTATTCCTTTTTAAAACCCTGTTAACCCAACTAATAATTTGCATCACGTTTTACCAAAATTGGAGCAGCTTTATCTTTTGACCCCTGTACAAACTGACACTGACCTTTGTCACCATTTTTGCTGTTTTTACCCCATAACTCCGTAACATTCAGTCATAGATAGTCCAAACTATACCTTTTTGGAATCTTTATGATCAGACAACTAATGTGATGTAGCTTTCAATATGATTTGAGCATTTTCAATTTTGACTCCTGTGTAATTCTTCAATTGACCCCTACCTGGCCGTCTATTGAAAATTCAAGTGGCCAGTCAGTTTGTTCAAAAGAGTAATATCTAAGGAGTATTTGTGCCAACTTTGGTGCTTGTATCACCATTTGCACGATTTTGCTCTAAATATGCTTTTAGCTGCTGCACTACTCTGCAGATTACAAGTTGCAACTGGTGAAATATGCATCCGAAAACATTAGCCGTCACAATATTATCATCTGAACTTTTCATGTTAAGTTAACATACCTGTATGTCCATACGACTTATAGTCCAGTGCGACTTATTTATGGTTTATTTTTCTTTATAATGGATAAAGTGGCTGGTGCGAGTTATACTCCGTATTTTTGGACTTATAGTCCGGAAAATACGGTATATATATATATATATATATATATATATATATATATATATATATATATATATATATATATATATATATATAGTAGATGGTAAAAGGGCTGGGTGTTTATAAGCTTTTGCTTCCGCCTACACCTTTTCAGCTGCACAAAACTGTGAAATTGTTATGAGTTTTTGTTTGTTGTTGTTAAGTATGTGTGTGTGCCGAATAAATTCATTCATTCACTCATTCATTCATTCACATCTGGGTGAAAAAGATAGGTAAGATAGCAGTTGGGCAGAATTTTGTTCCTACTACTACTTTTTTTTTTTTTTTTTTGTAATTTTACCTCAGTACATCATCACAGTGGAGTCAAAATTAAACAGTCAAGGTATGCTTGTGGTGCAGACATTCAGATTTAATTCAAGAAGTTGAGTTTAAAAAAAAGGATTCACCCTTTTGGAATTACAAAGATTTTTATACACAGTTCCTCAATTTTCAGATACCATAAGTAATTGGACAAACTAAATCTGAGTTTTGCTTGGAACAAGTCAAAGTTGGATTCCTGATGCATGTGCCACTCCACTGGGACATGACATGAAAGTTTGTCTACTGGACACTTTGTGCTGCTCCACCCTGAAACGGTGATGGGTGATGCATCAGGCAAAGGTTCTCCTATCCAAAGATTCTCTGGCCATATAGGCAGAAGCCTGTATCTCCTTCAGTGTTGTTTCGATGTCTTGGTGGCTTCTTCTACTCGTTTCCTTCGTACTCAGTCACTCGGTGTTTGAGAACTACCTCCTCCTGACAGATTTCCCATACAGTACTATACTGTTTGTATTTCTTGATGATTGATGGATGTAAAGTTTTAGAAATAGTGATCCATCTATCCATCCATCCATCCATCTTCTATACCCGCTTACTCTAATTAACAGGGGGCTGGAGCCTAACCTGGCCAGGACGCCAGTCTGTCAAGAACGCTAGAAATAGTCAGTGACATGGAAATGTCTCCATTTCCTGACTTGTCTAAAGAAAAGAAATCATCACTAAAAGTGATGATTTGTATTAACAACTTTGGGGAATTTTGGGAGGTGATGCTCTAGATGTTAGAGTGGTTAGCCTGTGACAGGAAGAGCCTGAGCTTGATTCCCCAACAGACAAGAAAATTAATAAGGTGCCCTTGAGCAATGTCCTTAATCCTGCAGTTGCTCCTGGCATGCAGTTAAGACGTGAATGCATGAATGTGAGGCATCAGTGTAAAGTGCATTGATCATAGACATCAGATGGAAGAATGCTCTAGAAATGCAGTCCATTTATGATTTTATCAGTAATTATTTCTGAGCATAAAACCTTATGCTGTATTTTGTCCAGTTATTTCTGAGCATAAAACTGAATGTAATACCTACAACAGTTTATGTCATATTTTTGTTCAACCTCTTGAACTGAAGCTGATAATCAACACTACAGTCACATCTTGATTGTTTATTTTCAACTCCATTTTGGTGGCGCAAAGAGGTAAAATTACAAACCACTGTCCAAATGTGTCAATGTCCAAAGACTTATGGATGTGACTGTGTAAGGAAAATAAGGGTGGTGGCAGATAGGTGCTTACTTTTGAGAGGTGGGGAATGACTGTTTGTCTGCCTGGATGGGCGGCAGGACCTGCCAGTGTGTGCTGCCAGACCTGACCATTACCTCATTTTTTGGAGTAACAGAGCATATAATTGGACTCTAATTACATGCAAAAACATAAATACATGCAGATCTTTTTAAATGCTCTGAATCTGCATTGCTTTGATCAGTTCTCAACCTGTGGATCAGACAGACGGTGTGGAGAACATGTCAACTAAACTAAAAGTAATTTGATGTTTTTTATTGCACAATGCAGTTATATTTGAAATGGCTTTGGCTCTGCTCTGTTTGAAACAAGAACATTTTCCACCCATCTACCAAAGCCTGCCAGTGAAATCTGGAGGTGGTACTGTGTGTTAGAAAAGTTAGAAAAAGTCTGGCTTGTGTACACTGATTTGCTGTTTTACGGGTTTTTAAATTTACTTTGGATTACATATAAAATGTGTGCACCATATGTTGGTGAGACATTAGCTGAACAGTTGTTTTCCCCCCAAAGAAAAACCTCCACCTCCCTGCTCAAGGTCTACTACCCACTGCTCAAATTCTCAGGTGCATGTACTGTTTGTGCATGCACATAACCGCACAAAACGCACAGCTTGGCCAAGACAATTTAATGTGTTAGTCTGCTCTCTATGGACTGTTAAAAGCAGATGCTGCAAGTCAGTGTTTGCAAACTAACAATTCTTTCTTCCAGCAAGAAAGCTACTGCATGAAGAATGCACAAAACGCACAGCGTTGTCATAGTGAGGGCCCCTTCACACATAACACAAAAGACGCAGAAACCGGAAGAAGATCTGCGAACCAAAAACAAAATGGGGAACCACGATTCATCTACATGCTGTCGTGACGCACGGTCGCACAGGCGTGCACGACACATCGACGATGGTTTCGTATACGCTCGTGCGCATGCATGAACACAGTGCGAGCAGCTGGAACGTGTTGCACCACATCACCCTGATGATGTGGAAAAAATAAAATAAAAACCAGCTGTATAATTAGTGTAAATCACTGGGTTATATCAATAATAAATAAAAGGGGGTGCAATACAGAACTCTGCAGTTAAATAACCCCGGTTAAATAAAGAATAGATGCCATTCACAGGATTCAAACCTGCAATTTACAAAGGTTCAGATTACCAGACGGAAACTTTACCACTGTGCTACAATCATTGTCTTATAATAGGAGCATAAAATGCCTAAAATCAACAAGGAAGATAAACGTATTTTTAAAAAAGGACAGAAAACTGACAAAACAGCATTTGTTATGGCGTATTTTTGTCTGTGTTGTAATGTAACACCTTGCGTGCACGGTCATGCATACACACTCCACAAGCCATTTGTGTGAGTGGGGGGGGTGTGTGTTCGGCACAGTCACACCCATGTGTGTTACAAGGTGACGCCACACTCGTGTTGCACTTTTACACTTTTCACAGACAGGTCAAATGTGATCGCCTGCTCTCTGCTATCGTACCAGGTGCGTGAATAGCCCCACCTTTTCTAAGTGTGCAGCGAGTGGTGTTGGATGTTCGTGTGTGGCACCTAGAATTTGGCCGACACCTGCCAAGAGGGGGATTGAATGAGCACATGCAGGGCATTCGCTGTCTTTCGGCCACTTGTGTGCGCGAATGGTTGTGGCAACAGTTGTACGAGACGTTTGATGTGGCTCAGATTTTTCACAAATGGCATGCAATTCCTTCTTCATCTGCTAGTCGGCTTCAATTATGTTATGTGTGAAGGGGCCCTAAGATTAGAATGAATGACTTTACAGGACATTTAATTCAGATTTACAGCTCCATTATGCAAATCTTATGAACTTGTCTTAAAGTGCGCAGAAGTTCTCCATTAACCACCAAATGACTTCTGGTGTCAGGTATGACTGCTGGTTTAAACAACAGGCAGGAAGTGACAAATCAAAAACGGATGCAAAATACCATCTTCTGCTTTTGCACAGCCACACCACAAATTTCATTTGACAGAGCAGATTACACATTCACAAATACATAAATAAACAAATAAATAAATACATAAATAAATACAATTTTATTTATTTTTTTTATTTCTTAGTTTAAGACATTTAAAGCCATAGAGTTATGCATAACTAGGTAAGTTACCCATTCTATGCACGAGTAATAAAGAAGAATTTTAGCCATGTCATTGTGTATTTCATGTCACTTTAGTTAAGCTGTAGTAAGTTGCACTGCATTGTGTGTATGTTGTCATCATTCATTTTCATAGAGCAATCTGTGACATTCATGAGACTCCAGTGAATGATGATTAAAAAGGTGATAGCATGCCGTACACACCAAGTACATTTTAATTGAAGAAAGACACGCTTTATCTGTGTGTCTCGAGGTCTACAGACAATTCCTTTGGCTTCATGCTTGGTTTGTGTTCTGACATGCACTGTCACCTGTGGGACCTTATATGTAGACAGGTGTGTGCCTTTCAAAATCATGTCCAATCAACTGAATTTACCCCAGGTGGACTCCAGTTAAACTGTAGAAACATCTGAAGGATGATCAGTGGAAACACGATGCACCTGAGCTCAATTTTGAGCTTCATGGCAAAGGCTGTGAATACTTATGTACATGTGATTTCTTAGTTTTTTTTATTTTTAATAAATTTGCAAAACTCTCAAAAAAATGTTTTTCACGTTATCATTATGGGGTATTGTGTGTAGAAGTTTGAGGGAAAAAAATTAATTTCCTCCATTTTGGAATAAGGCTGTATGTAAAGAAATGTGGAAAAAGTTGGGAGAATTAATTCATTAATTTCATTTATATAGCACCAAATCACAACAAAGTTGCCTCAAGGCTCTTTACACAAGAATGACGTCCATGACCCAACGCTGCTTGAAGCACATTGCAGTGTTGAAGTGTAGTGTGTATATAAGCGCATTTCTGCAGTGCACTGTGCATGTGCTGTGTGAACGAAAAACAGCCATTTCTCCGCCTAGCTGTCACATGACCTTACATACTTGAGAATGATGTTAAAAGTCTGTGGGCGGCACTTGTTTTGCAAGAATACAAGGGTGCAGGTCTTGCATACTGAAGCTGTATGCTGGCTGTTTGTTTGTTCATTTGTTGAGAGTAAGAGTAAATAATGCAAAAGAGTAAACAATGCAGTCTGGACATTGAGAAGAGAAAGTGTAAATGTGTAATATTAAATGTTAAAATGTTTTTATGTGCAGGCTTCTCACCTGTTTTGGTCCCACATAGCTTGTCTCTGTAAAATACCCACTCTGATTGGAAATGAATGGTAAACTGTTGGTTTGTGTTTCTTTCTTGTAGCTAATGTGACCAAAGGGTGATTGGGGTCCCACCCATGATTGACAGCATTCCAACTACTTCCTAGTGGACAAACTAAGTAATGACACATTCCAATAGTTGAACATGTGTTTACATTTTTTATTCAGTAAAATAAAAATTTTCATATTGGCTAAAACATTGCTGATACAGATATGTTGCTGAAAGGCTCATTTCAAATGATATTATCGGTGGGATGATATATTGTCTGGGCTCAAATAAGATCAAGTCATCTTGAAGGCAGCAGGTGTTGCCCTAAAATCTCAATGTACTTTTTATACATTGATGTTGTCATAAAACAAGTGCAAATGACCTTTTCCAAGCACACTGACACAACCTTATACCATGACATGCTGATAAAAGATAAATAGTCCTTTTCATCTGTTCTCTGGAGCACATGGCATCCATTTCTTCCAAAAAAAAAAAAAAGGATCTTCGATGCTGATTCATCTGACCAAAATACACATTTCCACTATGTGATGGTTCAACCCAGATGCCTCCAAGGCCAGAGAAATGGATACTGGGCAACGGTAACATAAGGCTTCTTTTTTGCACAGTAAAGTTTAAGGGCCATTTGTATGCCATTTTAATGTAACTCTGTATTGTAGTGATTGACAAAAGTTTCACAAATTAATTCCTTGCCCATGTGGCTATATCAGCTATTGATGAATGATGATTCCTTAAACAGTGGTGTCTGAGGGATCAGAGATTGTGGGTGTTCCTCTTGGGCTTGCTCCCTTGCCTTTTATGCATTGAAATTCCTCCACATTCCTTGAATATTTTAATGATATTATGTATTGTAGTGGAAGACGTGCAAATCCCTTCCAATTTTTCTTTGAGATACATTGTTTTTAAACATTTCTATAATTTTCTCCTGCATGCTCTGACAAACTGGTGATCCTCTGTCCATCTTTGCTCTTTAAAAACTCAGCCTTTCACAGATACTGCATTTGCACAATTTATTTATTTTTTACCTTACTGTTAGCCCTAAATTGCCACCATCCCAAATTTTTCAGAAGAATTTTTCAGGCCTTAAATGCAGGGTTGGTTGTATTTTAATAAATAAAATTAAGCTGACCACACACACACACAAAAAAAAAATAGCTTGGGTTCATACTGCCTTCAATGAAACAGAAGTAAAACGAAATGTAAAAATCACTGCAGGTTTTTACTTGTTTTTTAATTAATTTGCATTTTCCATATATTTCAAACTTTTTCTGATTTGGTGGTTATGCACATTTGTAAGCAAATGACTGATTCTGCAAAACAACACTTCTACCACACACGACAGTAAAGAGCAACTGGTGGCCGATGTTCTCTCATCCCATTTCCTTCTCTCTTACTGTGGTTACTTGTTACAAAGTCATCACCACAAAGCTGTGTTTGAGCTGTATCTGCTTGCTGCATCTCAAAGCATCCTGCTGCACCCGAGGGACAACTCTTTGTTCATTTAGTGTTTGTCTTAAGCGCTCAATAACTTCACCCTCAGGGACAAAGTTGGCTTTAAACAGAGCTTTATATGATGTCACAAAAACACCATGTGCTTAAAGAAAGGTGCACAATAGCACATACAACATGCAACCATTCTAACTTTCACCTGCAGACACAGAAGAGGTTTTAAAGTTGGCTTAATATCTGTAAAGAAGACCTTTGTGATGTCATAAAGATGGTTCTTAAACTGTTAGGATGGATATAAAAAGAAATGTTTTGAATGTGATAAAGAGCTGACTGATCATTTTAATAACACTGCTTACCCAAGAGTTCTACAAAATGATGTCACAATCCTCTGCTTATACTTTACAGCAACATATATATTTAAAAACATGATATGTTGAATCTGTCTGCTCAAAAATGACAGGATATGTTTTCTTCCTCTTCACTTTTATCTCACAGTGAGCCATGAGCTGAGCAATGTATGGCTTCAGTGTTTTCCTGAACTCCTAAAAATGTTAAATAAAAACCAGCAAAAGACACGAAGTTATTACCTCCATCCTGGAGAATGTCAGAACTTGTCCCCTCCTGCTTCTTCCTCTTTTTCCTGCTTGTCAAAGCAAAGTTGTTGCTGGGTGTTGAGGCTGAGGAGAACAGTGGAGATAGGAAGAGACCAGCCCTGTTTATATGTGAAGAAGGAGGAGGAGGAGGAGGAGGAAGAGGAGGAGTGGACAACTTGTTCATACACTTGGCTCCTCTCCACTGTCAAGTTCATTGGTTTTGAAAATATTAACTCTGCCAAAGACGTTTAAAATAATGCACGCTTTCAGACCAAAGTGGAAGTTGATTTCCTTCAAAGATTTTGTGGAGGCAAAGTATGAAGTAGCTTTTTGACCCGACGTAACCGTCTCCATTCTACAGACAGACCTGGTTATTAAGAAGTCACACGCTTGCACTATGGTGCAAGCGTGTTTCTTAACTTCCTGTTTTGAACACGAGGTTGTTGTTAGTGACACTTCAGTGCCTCCAGCTGTTTCCAGTCAGATAATTTACTCATGCTGTCATCTACTTCTTACTTCGAAGTGTCAAATAGATTTAAAATTCAAACATTTCCAAACCGAATGTTAAATTTTTACAATAATATTACATTTTTGTTGCTGTGGTTTGTATTTTATTGCATGTTTTCTTTGGTTGGTTTCCTTATATAGCTACAGTCTGATGTAGCAATTTCAGTGTTGATACAGTGTGTTGAATATCTCTGTCTACACTGGCATTTGCTGATCATTTTGAAAAAAAAACACCTGTTTGGGTCACAATAAAATTTGGTAGGCCAGGTAGACCATGGACATTTGTACAGGGTAGGTCTGAGTGCACTAGGGCTCTGTATTGTTTCTCAAAATTCAATATAATACAACACATATCATTGGATGTCCGATACTCAATACATATCACATTATTATATTATATATTTAATAAACATTCCAAACTGGAATTGTCCCAAATGTTATGAAAGTGGCAAAGGTGATACCTTTATTCAAATCTGGTGACAAACATATTTTTACTAACCACAGGCCTGCGTCTTTATTGTTGCATTTTTCTAAAATATTGGAAAAACTTTATAATAACAGACTGGATAAATTTATTGAATGACACAACTTGCTTGATGACAGTCAGTATGGGTTCAGAGTGGAAAGGTCCACTGCACTGGCTTTGTTCAATGCAATAGAAGAGATCAATAAACATGTGGACCAAAGGGAATTAGTAAATGGTTTATTTATTGATCTAAGAAAGCTTTCAACACAGTTAATCACAACATATTATTTCAAAAGTTGGAACTTTATGGGATCAGAGGAGTGGCTCTGAATTGGATTAAACCGGAAGCAGTTTGTTGAATTCTGGGACTGCTGTTCTTTGTATCTGGACATCATTTGTGAGGTTCCCCAGGGCTCTGTGTTGGGACAAAAATTATTAATATATATTGATAATATAATATCAATGATTTATGTAAAGTTTCAGATGTGTTTAAAGCAGTTCTCTTTGCTGATGACACAAACTTGTTTTGTTCAGGAGACAGTTTGCAACAATTAATATTTTATTTAAGAACTGAAATGATATTAACAAACTGTCATTAAATTGGTCTAAAAATAAAATGATGTTATTTGGAAATTATAAAAAGGATGTACATATACAGTGAAATATACTTGGGTTAAACATAGCATGTGTCAAAGAGTATAAGTTGTTAGGTGTGATTACTGATGATAGAATTAAATGGAAAGCTCATGTTCAACATATTCAAAAGAAAACATCCAAAAGTATTGCAGTATTAAATAAGGCAAAGCACATTCTTGATGGCAAATCACACCAGGCTCGGACTGATAATCTGTGATTTTGGGCATTTGCCCGGTGGGCCCCTGCACATTTAGACGTGCGTGGGCCGGCCTTCCCATATTTATAGAGATTATGGAAATATACAGTGTTCTCGAACCGTGCACTGCTGTCAACACGAGGAAAGTCTGTGATCGGTGAAGCTACAGCATTTAATCGGCGCAGCTGCAGAGCCACTTCCTGAATTTGTGTCAAAATAAAAGTTCTGTAGTGTTTCATACACGGCGCAGTCTTATTCTAGGTTTCAGTTTTGTTTCCGTTTGATCACACAACGGAGACTTACATCGAGCACAATGATTGACATGACCAACAGCCAGTGACAATGGAGAAGCATACAGGGTGGCCAATCAGATTGCAGGAAGAGCAGGCGGCCGCTCCCGCCCCTGTGAATGGATTGAGTCCTCGGCGCCTGGACTTCTCTCCGCTCTTCTACTGATACAAGGTTGGAATCGTTTCTTTTATCTTAATTAACTGTGCTTTACTTTTGTTAATCTTTAAATGCAACAGCTACGGACTTCAGCTCCTGCTGTGTGAATCCTAGCAGTGGTTACACATTACCTCACTCACTCACTCACTCACTCACTCACTCACTCACTCACTCACTCACTCACTCACTCACTCACTCACACACACACTTTGGAGACACAAAAACTTTTTTCCGCTTGTGTGCATTTGCTTCCGTTTTGTCAGACCCGGCGACAGAAAAAAAAAAATATTAAGGGGGCGATGAGTTTATCACAGGGGGCGGGGTCACCCCCCCCCCCAAAAAAAATAGTGCGCACCGGAGGAGACGTGCGCTCCTGGAAAGCTCGTGTATTTACGCTGCACCGTTGTAAGAGACTGACTAAAAGTGAAGAGTGATGACAGTATTTTTTTTTTATTATTATTTGAACATATAGATGCTCGGTCAAGTGATCTCCTGCATTCCACACAGAGCCGGTGTTCTGTCGAGATGAGGTGCGCCAACTTTCGACACTCTGAGCTGTGATGTACCTTGGCATTGTCCAATAGGAACGACACGTCGGGCCAAAACACAGAAGACTCGTGGCAGAAACCACTGATCTCTACAAAATGGATTGGACCAATCCGATTGGTGCAGAAACCACTGATCTGTACAAAACATTAACGTGTGACAGGACTGCTCATTTATAGAGCAGTTTTCTGAAGGAAAATCATTGGAAATGTTTTTTTGTTTTGTTACCTCAAAATTTCTGATTACTGTTAAAAAAGTTTAGAACACTTGTAATTAAAATAGGTAAATAAATCAATAAATGGTTCTTTAGAAACCTTTCATCTGTATTAAAACCACCTGTTATTTCAGATTAGATAATTCTTGTTTAACATAAGGAACCTCAGACATTTATTTTTAGACAAATAAAATAACATGGAAACTTGTATATTTTTTGAAGTCTGGTAGATTATTTATATCTTATTTCAACCAGAAAAACAAACACTAAATAAATACAAGTGTTTATTATAAATGCAAAAGGAAATAATTTAACAATGACTGCAGTGTGATTGTAAAGTAGGATTTCTGTGACATAAACCTCATGATGTTTTATATATATATATATCTATATATATATAGTCATTTAAACGTGTAATTTCGTCAAATATGTAATTGCCTTTAATGTTATCAGGACGCCCCCTCGTGGCGCCGGGTCCACGTTTTGTACTATGATCAAGGTGAAATGACAGTGAAAGTGTGTGTTTAGGTGTGTGTTCATGGTGTTTAGGTGTATAGTATTTGTTCATTGGGGGTTCGGTATGGACGGGTGGGTGTGCATGTTTGGGGGTGGATTCGTCGGGCCAATAGTGGGCTGGTCCAGAGGAAAAATGCCAGGGCCGAAATTTGTTCCCAGGCCTACCCTGCTACACACTCTGTATTGTGCATTGATTGCACCTTACTTGACGTACTGTGCTGACGTCTGGGGCAATAACTATAAAACTACAGTGCAACCATTATTCATCCTTCAAAAAAGAACATGAAGAATAATTCCTAATGCATTGTATCGGGATCATACCAATCCATTGTTCATTAAATCGAAGATATTAAAACTTGATATGATTTAATTCAAGACTATTCAATTGATGTATAAAGCGAAAAATAAGCAATTACCATTTAGAACTCAAGAATATTTTATTCAAAGAGAAGGAATGTAAAATTTAAGGGGTTTGTACCATTTTAAAATTGCTGATGCAAGGACGACCAGGAAATGCTTCTCTGTCTCCATTTGTGGTCCTAAAAAATGGAATAATCTACCTCAGAAGCTCAAGCGATGTCCAGATATCAACCGGTTCAAATATTTATACAAAGAAATGGTATTCTCCAGATATATATTAGATGAAAGTGGTTGAGTTTTGTTGTACGAAGGTGTTATACGTGAACCTTTTCAACTGAAATATGTTGATTTTGTTTAGAAATGAACATTTATGAATAGGCACATATGCCTGGTTTGATTTGACTTCATGGAGGAGTGTAGAGGTGTACATTGTTTATCTTTTTCTCACTGTCTTTTTTTTTTTCTTTGACTACTTTGTTTGAGTTTTATTGTATATGAGTGAAATTTTGTTGCATGGGTATCTAATAAATTCAGTACAATTAAATTATCGATTTACAATATTGATTTATTAAAACTAAAGCAGAAATTGTGATGTGTTATGGTTGTGTGTAATGCAGATTTTTAATACTTTAGTTACACTGCTTAATGTGTGTTGCATGCATATGGATTTTCTTTTGCACATTTTCACCTTTCTTTTCCTGTCCTAAATTGGCATCACAACCTACATCTTTCTTTGATAGATTATTATTCATCATTTTCATATTTATGGCTTCTCTAACCTTAACTGGCCTTATGACAGACTGGCGGCCTGTCCGGGATGTTCCCCGCCTGTCGCCCTATGACTGCTGGGATTAGGCTCCAGCCCCCCATGACCCTTGTTTAGAGTGAGTGGGTTTAGAAAATGAATGAATAACTTTAACTGACCTGATTTTAAATCTAGAACTCCAAAATACCCAGTTTTGCCTTTGCCTAGACACTGCTTATATACGATGCATCCAGAAACTATTCACAGCGCTTCATTTTTTCCCACATTTTGTTATATTATAGCCTTATTGCAAAATCAAGTAAATTCATTTTTTTCCACAAAATTGTACACACAACACCCCATGAAGACAATGTGAAAAAAACTTTTTTATTTTTTATTTTGCATATTTATTAAAAATAAAATCCAGTAAAACTCACCTAAACCGTCATTGTATAAACCGGATATTTCCACTCACCGGACAAAAGCAAAAGTCCCAATGCTTTTGTATGGTTTTCCATGTAATAAACACTGTATATAACAGATTTGTTTAACAGATTTCACTCACATCGGACAAAATGTCCTGTCTGATCACAATGCATTTTCATTAAAAACCCCTCGCATATATCGGACAGAGCAGTCTGAATGTGCCCAGTAACAGAGGTACGTAATGAAGTTCAGCACTGACACACACAGATTCAAGGAAATTGGGTGCCATACTTTCTTGATTAAAAAGACCTGCCATTATTTTTCAAACCGTGCTGAGACCCAGCACCTAAATGAGGCAGGGGTAATTCCAAGGCCGGTGATTATTAACAAATGCTGGCTTGGTGCCTGCACTGTAATAGGGTGTTAGTTTCACAATATCCCGGGTGTGATCAAGCAAAGACAACCGCTTTAGATCAGATCCCTTTTGCATGGCTGTGAACGTGCACAGGCTAAACTACTGACATTTGTCACTTTTACGCTTTCACCTCCTTCCTCTCCCATCATATTTTAATGGTTTTTGCAGTGCGCCCACCGATTACATTTCAATCATGGATCAAATACGTTTGGCAGAAAGTCCGTAAATAGACCAACTTTACAACACAGAGTTGGAAAATACGCTCAAATGACCTGCAATTCATGAAGGAAAATTGTTCATACCATATGATTGGTTTGGAGGTTGATGATTGTATAAAGAAGTGGAGCTCACTGAGGGACAAATCAATCACAAAAAAAAAGTCACTGTTCCTGTGTACAATTGCATAAAGACCCGACCGTAGAAAGTTTAAAAGGGTCATGCACACGTCAACATCATTGATTGCCCATAGAGTTACAGAGTTGTAGAAGGCTTTGTCCATTTTATAACAGATTTTGATTATAACGGACAAAATTCGCTGGTCCACATGAATCCCTGATATGCAAGTTTTACTCTATAGAATACAATGCTAAAGTACCCTCAGCCGTATGAGCACAAAAATAGGGAATGCAGCATATAGTTTCACTTGGCTAACTCATGCAATAGCACCAATATCCTGCTCTGATGGACAAACCTCAAAATAAAATGCGACCTTGTGATCCTGAAAGTAGGTCAAGGTCAGCTACCTTCAATATCCTGCAAGTTCATTATCCTGAGATTATACCCAGTAAATGTACCATTGCGACAACAGACAGAATGGATGTAATGAATGGAATAGTGTGTAGAAAAAAAGTGACCTTTTGACCACTTAAAATAGGTCAAGGTTAGCTATCCTTGAACTTGGCCAAGGTCTGTGTCCCAAGAATGCTCCCTGTGAATTTGAAGCCCTGGTCTAGGCCTTAATCCTTCGCTCTAATGGCAAACAGCGCACGCTCTGCTGCGACGACACAGCTCTGTCTCGTCATATTTTGTGTTTTGTTTCTTTTTTATGTTAAAGTACATGTAAAATGTTGAATCTGAGCAGGACTTTTGTTATAATACTGTTAATTTTATGGTTACTGGAGAACAGCGGAGCTTTACAACTGAGGATTAGCTGCTATGATTTACTTACCTATGGCCATGATGAGCTTCTCCAGCTACGCTTAGCCTCACTCTGCCTCCAGAAGCCAAAAGTTGATGTTCCACCTGAAATCTGACCAAGAAAACGGGGTAGGAGAGGAGGGGCACGCACCAGGCTGAGGAAGCGTCCCTTCAGACCCCCTCTTCCCTCAATAATCCTGGCTAATGTTCGATCTCTCCATAACAAAATGGATCTCCTGCATGCCAAGTGCCAGTTTGAACGGACCTTCAGAGATGCATGTGTCATCGCCCTGACGGAGACCTTGCTGGACGGGACCACTTTGGACTTTGAGGTCAGTCTTGACCACTTCAACATCCTGCAGGCTGACAGATTGTGCAAGTCCGGTAAATCTAAGGGTGGTGGCATCTGTGTCTTCGTCTACAAGCAGTGGTGTGTTAACATCAAAACCCACCGCACGATCTACACACCCGATGTTGAGCTGCTGACCCTGTCTCTACGGCCGTTTTATCTCCCGAAGGAATTCCCGTGTGTGGTAGTCAGCTGTGTCTACATTCCCCCCAGTGCTAACACCAGGGTAGCAGCGGAACTATTAGCTGAGGATGCTAGCTCTATGATGGCTAGGTACCCTGATGCTCCACTGTTCATTATGGGTGATTTTAACAGCTGTAGACTGGACACTGTTATGCCATCATTACATCAGTACGTGGATATTCCCACGAGAAAGCACAACACTCTGGATTTATGTTACGGGAACATTTCTGATGCGTTTACTGTACAGGCACATCCTCCACTCGGCTTCTCCGACCACAATGTTGTTGTTTTGCTTCCGCATTACAGGACAGTACTAAAACGGGCTAAGCCTTCCACCTACAGCGCCTCCATTTGGTCGGAGGATGCAATTGCACAGCTGCAGGGCTCCATTGCGTGCACGGACTGGGAGATTTTTGAAGGAGATTTGGAGCACAGAGTTTCAGTAATCACAGATTACATTAAATTCTGTATATCATCCACTATACCAATAAGAACATTTAAGAAATACCCAAATTCTAATCCTTGGATTACATCTCACATTAAGAGCAGTATGAGAGACAGATTCAAAGCCTTCCAGCGTGGGGATTGGAACACAGTTAATACACTGAACAGACAGGTAAAAAATGACATAACTACTGTAAGGCTAAACTCAGATACAAGGACAAGATTGAACAAGAGTTCAGCAGCATGGACACTAGGGAGGCCTACAAGAAAATCAAGGTCCTCTCTGGTCAAACATCTGGTCACAATATAATACCTGACCCTACCATTTCTGCTGATACTCTCAATACATTCTATACATGTTTTGATAGTACTGATAACTCTGCCCTCTGTGAGGTACTTCTTGGTGCCCTGCCCCTGGACATTCCATCCCACCCGCCATTTACGGAGGATGATGTACGTTTGCAGTTAAGTAGATGTAAGGTGGCGAAGGCATCAGGGCCAGAGGTGCTGAAACTATGTGCTATGGAGTTGTCCCCAGTTCTGTACTCCATCTTCTGGGACTCCATCAGATCAGCATACATTCCCACAGTCTGGAAAACCTCCACAATCATCCCAGTTCCCAAAAAGCCACGTCCATCCGAGCCAAATCATTACAGGCCAATTGCTCTTACCTCCGTTATCATGAAATGCTTGGAAAAACTTATTCTTCACACCATTCTCCCAGCTGTCAGACCACTGCTGGACCCATACCAGTTTGCTTACAGGGCCAGGCGGGGAACCGAGGATGCTGTGGCATGCCTCCTCCACCCCTTGTTGCAACATCTCGAGTCACCTCGTACCTTTGCATCCATACTATTCATTGATTTTAGCTCGGCATTTAATACAATACAACAGCCCCAAATGATTAAGAAGCTCCAAACTCTCAATCTGTCTCCACTCTTCATTCATTGGATTCACAACTTCCTCAGCAAACAAACCACAGTCTGTCAGATTTGGCTCAGACACTTCATCAACCATTATCACCAATACTGGTGCCCCCAGGGGTGTGTACTCAGCCCTTTCTTGTACACCCTCTACACCAACGAATGCACCAGCCCCTCACCCACAACTACATATTTTACATACTCTGATGACACTGCCATTCTTGCTCTTCTCAAGGACAGTAACTCCATAATCGCCTTCCATCAGTCTGTTACCAATTTCACTAAGTGGTGCTCGGATAACTTCTTGGAGCTTAATGTGGACAAGACTAAGGAGCTACTGATTCATACTCAATCACACACCCCGGACTTGGCCCCATTAACATTCATAACAAAACAGTTGAGCGTGTCAATCATTTCAAATATCTCAGACTCATATTGGACAATAAGCTCACCTTTGATCAACATGTCATTGACATCCATAAATGTTCCCAGCAAAGACTCCATATCCTTCGTAAGCTCCGTGCCCTCTCTGTCACCCCCAAAACTCCTGTTATTGTTATAGTCCAGTATCATTCAACCCATACTTCTGTACTGCTCACCTTGTTACTTCAATATGCTCTCCATCACATTGGGGCAACTGTTTGTTGTGATTTGGCGCTATACAAGAAAAAAGTTGATTGATTGATTGATCACCAACAGAAATAAACTTATTAAGGTCACTCACACAGCATCCAGAATCATCAGCTTGCCCACCACGGACCTCTCACAACTCAACAATAAGGCAGTCATATGCATGGCCCGGACAACCAGCACAGACTGTAATCATCCTCTCCACTGTTACTTCTGCCTACTGCCCTCTGGTTGCAGGTACAGAACTCTGTGGAGTTCTGTACCTGTACCTGAGTGGAAGCGGGCACGCTTTAATAAAAGCTTTGTCCCTTCTGCCATAGCAGTTTTAAACAGTTTATAACATGTCCTGATCACTTGTCATTTGTATGTGTGTTTCTGTGTCTATATGTGTTTTTATGTGACAGTTGCTGTGAAAATAAATCTCCCCCTGGGAACAATAAAGGTCTATTTATCTATCCTTATTTTGCCTCTTCCTTTGGCTCACCCCCTGCCCCAGCTTTGATGTATTAGTTGCTTATTTACATCATGTGTTTATTCTCGGTTCTAGTGTTGCTTTGTTACTCGGCTTGCCTCTACTGGTGGTTGGCTCTCACTGCGGTATTGTATCACTTCCTGTTCCGGAGCACAGCGGTGTTTTGCTGTATCTGTTAGCTGTTTAATCTGCGCAGTTAGATTGATCTAGATAACGATTTGTTTCAGCGTGTAATCTTCATGTGCCTTAACTAAAGCACTCCGTCTGCTGAATCACCTCTAAATTATTTACACATTATTCACTTTGTGTGTCTTTAGGAATCCGCTAGCTTAGCGCAGCTACTAGCTCTTAGCCGGTTTAGCATGGTGGCTTCTCCTGTCTCTCCCGCACTTTTCTGCTCTGGGTGTGAAATGTTTAGTTATTCCTCGGCCTCCTTTAGCAGTAATGATACTTGTAATAAGTGTAGCTTATTTGTAGCTTTGGAGGCCAGGCTGGGCGAATTGGAGACTCGGCTCCGCACTGTGGAAAATTCTACAGCTAGCCAGGCCCCTGTAGTCGGTGCGGACCAAGGTAGCTTAGCCGCCGTTAGTGCCCTTCCAGCAGATCCCGAGCAGCTGGGAAAGCAGGCCGACTGGGTGACTGTGAGGAGGAAGCGTAGCCCTAAACAGAAGCCCCATGTACACCACCAACCCGTTCACATTTCTAACCGTTTTTCCCCACTCGGCGACACACCCGCCAAGGATCAAACTCTGGTTATTGGCGACTCTGTTTTGAGAAATGTGAAGTTAGCGACACCAGCAACCATAGTCAATTGTCTTCCGGGGGCCAGAGCAGGTGACATTGAAGGAAATTTGAAACTGCTGGCTAAGGCTAAGCGTAAATTTGGTAAGATTGTAATTCACGTCGGCAGTAATGACACCCGGTTACGCCAATCGGAGGTCACTAAAATTAACATTGAATCGGTGTGTAACTTTGCAAAAAACAATGTCAGACTCTGTAGTTTTCTCTGGGCCCCTCCCCATCGGACCGGGAGTGACATGTTTAGCCGCATGTTCTCCCTGAATTGCTGACTGTCTGAGTGGTGTCCAAAAATGAGGTGGGCTTCATAGATAATTGGCAAAGCTTCTGGGGAAAACCTGGTCTTGTTAGGAGAGACGGTATCCATCCCACTTTGGATGGAGCAGCTCTCATTTCTAGAAATCTGGCCAATTTTCTTAAATCCTCCAAACCGTGACTATCCAGGGTTGGGACCAGGAAGCAGAGTTGTAGTCTTACACACCTCTCTGCAGCTTCTCTACCCCTGCCATCCCCTCATTACCCCATCCCCGTAGAGACGGTGCCTGCTCCCAGACCACCAATAACCAGCAAAAATCTATTTAAGCATAAAAATTCAAAAAGAAAAATAATATAGCACCTTCAACTGCACCACAGACTAAAACAGTTAAATGTGGTCTATTAAACATTAGGTCTCTCTCTTCTAAGTCCCTGTTAGTAAATTATATAATAATTGATCAACATATTGATTTATTCTGCCTTACAGAAACCTGGTTACAGCAGGATGAATATGTTCGTTTAAATGAGTCAACACCCCCGAGTCACACTAACTGCCAGAACGCTCGTAGCACGGGCCGAGGCGGAGGATTAGCAGCAATCTTCCATTCCAGCTTATTAATTAATCCAAAACCCAGACAGAGCTTAATTCATTTGAAAGCTTGACTCTTAGTCTTGTCCATCCAAATTGGAAGTCGCAAAAACAGTTTTATTTGTTATTATCTATCGTCCACCTGGTCGTTACTGTGAGTTTCTCTGTGAATTTTCAGACCTTTTGTCTGACTTAGTGCTTAGCTCAGATAGATAATTATAGTGGGTGATTTTAACATCCACACAGATGCTGAGAATGACAGCCTCAACACTGCATTTAATCTATTATTAGACTCAACTGGCTTTGCTCAAAATGTAAATGAGTCCACCCACCACTTTAATCATATCTTAGATCTTGTTCTGACTTATGGTATGGAAATTGAAGACTTAACAGTATTCCCTGAAAACTCCCTTCTGTCTGATCATTTCTTAATAACATTTACATTTACTCTGATGGACTACCCAGCAGTGGGGAATAAGTTTCATTACACTAGAAGTCTTTCAGAAAGCGCTGTAACTAGGTTTAAGGATATGATTCCTTCTTTATGTTCTCTAATGCCATATACCAACACAGTGCAGAGTAGCTACCTAAATTCTGTGAGTGAGATAGAGTATCTCATCAATAGTTTTACATCCTTATTGAAGACAACTTTGAAAGCTGTAGCTCCTCTGAAAAAGAGAGCCTTAAATCAGAAGTGCCTGACTCCGTGGTATAACTCACAAACTCGCAGCTTAAAGCAGATAACCTGTAAGTTGGAGAGGAAATGGCGTCTCACTAATTTAGAAGATCTTCACTTAGCCTGGAAAAAGAGTCTGTTGCTCTATAAAAAACCCCTCCGTAAAGCTAGGACATCTTACTACTCATCACTAATTGAAGAAAATAAGAACAACCCGAGGTTTCTTTTCAGCACTGTAGCCAGGCTGACAAAGAGTCAGAGCTCTGAGCCGAGTATTCCTTTAACTTTAACTAGTAATGACTTCATGACTTTCTTTGCTAATAAAATTCTATTAGAGAAAAAATTACTCATAACCATCCCAAAGACATATCGTATCTTTGGCTGCTTTCAGTGATGCCGGTATTTGGTTAGACTCTTTCTCTCTGATTGTTCTGTCTGAGTTATTTTCATTAGTTACTTCCTCCAAACCATCAACATGTCTATTAGACCCCATTCCTACCAGGCTGCTCAAGGAAGCCCTACCATTAATTAATACTTCAATCTTAAATATGATCAATCTGTCTTTATTATTTGGCTATGTACCACAGGCTTTTAAGGTGGCAGTAATTAAACCGTTACTTAAAAAGCCATCACTTGACCCAGCTATCTTAGCTATTATAGGCCAATCTCCAACCTTCCTTTTCTCTCAGAAATTCTTGAAAGGGTAGTTGTAAAACAGCTAACTGATCATCTGCAGAGGAATGGTCTATTTGAAGAGTTTCAGTCAGGTTTTAGAATCCATCATAATACAGAAACAGCATTAGTGAAGGTTACAAATGATCTTCTTATGGCCTCAGACAGTGGACTTATCTCTGTGCTTGTTCTGTTAGACCTCAGTGCTTTTGATACTGTTGACCAAATTTTATATCAGAGATTAGAGCATGCCATAGGTATTAAAGGCACTGCACTGCGGTGGTTTGAATCATATTTATCTAATAGATTACAATTTGTTCATGTAAATGGGGAATCTTCTTCACAGACTAAGGTTAATTATGGAGTTCCACAAGGTTCTGTGATAGGACCAATTTTATTCACTTTATACATGTTTCCCTTAGGCAGTATTATTAGAAAGCATTGCTTAAATTTTCATTGTTACGCAGATGATACCCAGCTTTATCTATCCATGAAGCCAGAGGACACACACCAATTAGCTAAACTGCAGGATTGTCTTACAGACATAAAGACATGGATGACCTCTAATTTCCTGCTTTTAAACTCAGATAAAACTGAAGTTATTGTACTTGGCCCCACAAATCTTAGAAACATGGTGTCTAACCAGATCCTTACTTTGGATGGCATTACCCTGACCTCTAGTAATACTGTGAGAAATCTTGGAGTCATTTTTGATCAGGATATGTCATTCAATGCGCATATTAAACAAATATGTAGGACTGCTTTTTTGCATTTGCGCAATATCTCTAAAATTTGAAAGGTCTTGTCTCAGAGTGATGCTTAAAAACTAATTGCATTTATTTCCTCTAGGCTGGACTATTGTAATTCATTATTATCAGGCTGTCCTAAAAGTTCCCTGAAAAGCCTTCAGTTAATTCAAAATGCTGCAGCTAGAGTACTGACAGGGACTAGAAGGAGAGAGCATATCTCACCCATATTGGCCTCTCTTCATTGGCTTCCTGTTAATTCTAGAATAGAATTTAAAATTCTTCTTCTTACTTATAAGGTTTGGAATAATCAGGTTCCATCTTATCTTAGGGACCTCATAGTACCATATCACCCCAATAGAGCGCTTCACTCTCAGACTGTTCCTAGGGTTTGTAAGAGTAGAATGGGAGGCAGAGCCTTCAGCTTTCAGGCTCCTCTCCTCTGGAACCAGCTCCCAATTCAGATCATGGAGACAGACACCCTCTCTACTTTTAAGATTAGGCTTAAAACTTTCCTTTTTGCTAAAGCTTATAGTTAGGGCTGGATCAGGTGACCCTGAACCATCCCTTAGTTATGCTGCTATAGACTTAGACTGCTGGGGGGTTCCCATGATGCACTGAGTGTTTCTGTCTCTTTTTGCTCTGTATGCACCACTCTGCATTTAATCATTAGTGATTGATCTCTGCTCTCTTCCACAGCATGTCTTTTTCCTGGTTCTCTCCCTCAGCCCCAACCAGTCCCAGCAGAAGACTGCCCCTCCCTGAGCCTGGTTCTGCTGGAGGTTTCTTCCTGTTAAAAGGGAGTTTTTCCTTCCCACTGTCGCCAAGTGCTTGCTCACAGGGGGTCGTTTTGACCGTTGGGGTTTTTCCGTAATTATTGTATGGCCTTGCCTTACAACATAAAGCGCCTTGGGGCAGCTGTTTGTTGTGATTTGGCGCTATATAAATAAAGTTGATTTGATTTGATTTTACTTTGTTTTTTGTGACTTTTCATACTTCTGCCATTGTCAGTTCCATTCTAGTTTGTTGTTTATGTTTGCATTTTTATCACTTGTTTATTTTGCTTTTCTCTTTGGTGTTATCAGTTGTGCTTAATGTCGGGTTTTGTTTTCTATCATCATGTGGGTTCTGTTTTATTCATAGTTTGTTTAACCTCTTTGTTTTCTTTATCAGTGCCAGTTCAGTTTTGCTTCAGTATTTATTTTCCATGTATTCTCTAATCAGTTCTCATGCACTTTTCTTTGTGCTTATTATTCTCTGGTCCAATTTTAGTCTCATGTTCATGACCAATTCTATGTCTTATTCATTGTTTATATTTTATTCTGTCTCAGTCTCTATTCATCATTTACTGTTTTCCTCACGCCCCTCTGATTATGTTCTCTCTGCATCTGCCATGTGTCCCTGTCTCTCACTTTGATTCTGTCTGCTATGTGTTTCCATTCACTCGTGCTCTTTGCACCTGCTCATGCATCTTTGTGTCTTACATCACTTCCATTTGTGCACTCCCTTCCTCACTATCTTGCACAGTGCTTAATCTTTGTCCACTAACCACGCCCCTTCTAGATCTTTCCTCATGTGCACCTCTTTAACACCACCTGTTCCTCATCTCACACCCTGATTAGTCCACCAGCATTTAAGCCCTCACATTCTCACAGTCCCCTGCCAATTATTTGTTGCTCTCTGCACACATTCCAGCCTTTTGTTCACACTCCTGCTTTGTTTAGCTGTGTACCATCTTCTGCTCTGTATTCTTCGACCATGCCTTTTGCCTCATCCCTGACAACTGTGTTTGATCGTGCCTCTGACCCCTGCTGAAGCATGACTGCATTTTTGTCTGATCTTGTTTGTACCTCTGCTCTGCTGCTTGATTGCCTGTACACTGAACCTAAGCCTAGAGTAAAGATGATGATTTCTTATACACCAAAGCTTTGTTTGGGAGTATGCATTGCGGGTCCAGCCACTATGGTTGTTGAGCAGCCGCCCGACCTGACAGTAATAGGAATGGGCTTAGGCTGAGCACAGACAGACAGACAGATGTATGGACGCAAAGTCTTCGCAATACCCGAAGGCCATATTCTGGCCTCAGAAAAACTAAGAAATCACCTGTATAAGTATTCACAGGCCTTTGCCATAAAGCTCAAAATTGAGCTCAGGTGCACCCTGTTTTCATTGATCATCCTTGAGATGTTTCTACAGCTTATTTGGAATCCACCTGGGGTAAATTCAGTTGATTAGACATGATTTGGAAAGGCCCACACCTGTCTACATATAAGGTGCCACCGATGACAGTTTATGTCAGAGCACAAACCAAGCATGAAGTCAAAGGAATTGTCTCTTGACCTCCAAGACAGGATTGTCTCGAGGCACAAATCTGGGAAAGGATACAGAAACACTTCTGCTGCTTTGAAGGTCCCAATGAGCACAGTGGCCTCCATCATCTTTAAGTGGAAGAGGTTTGGATCCATCAGGACTCCTAGAGCTGGCTGCCCATCTAAGATAAGAGATTGAGGGGAGGAGGGCCTTAATCAGAGGTGAGATTGAACTTTTTGGCTTCCATACTCTGGGTGGTAACCCCCAGGCTAACACCAGAACCATACCCCTCAAAAGTAACCATCTTCCTGCTGCAGCCAGGGTGAAACATGGGCATCCACTTGGTCTTTTCCAGTTGTTGGGGTCCCCAACACTGTGGCACCTGCATGCTGGAATATGCCACATGGCAAAAATGTTGTAGCTGATATTCCCTCACAATGTAAGAGATAGTCATCTGAGTCTCCCTAAGGGCCCCTTCACACATACGTACAACTCCAGGGTGACTCACGATGGTAGAGCGCAATGTGATGGTTCCATCACACCGCACAGCAGTTTTTTACAACAGCTGCATGATGTCGTTAGACATTGCACAGTTGCTGTGAAAATAAAAATATAAAACATGCCACCTGCGGGAATCGAACCCACGCCTTCCAAAAGTTCTGATTGCCAGTCAGAAACTTTAACTCCGGAGCTACCATCACTGTCCTATGAAAGCTCTGGGAAACTGCCTGATATCAGAAAGGACATGGACGTATTTAAAAAAAAAAAGTAAAACCACACACCTGATAAAAACACTGCATTTATGAAGCGGGCAATACAAAATGATCCGTCTGTTCCTCTGTAGATGACCCATGGTCACACACATACAGTCATGAAATGACATGAATGAGTAGCAGTTCACTCTGATCATGTTCACATCTGCTGGCGGTAGCCAGCTGGCCCGGCGTGTCCTGCCAGAAACACGTGTCTTGTGGATGACGTGCCGCACGACTGACACCGCATCGTGTGGAACAGAGCTCACGTGGGTGACGTGACAGTCAGATCGCCCGCTGCTTGTTATGATCTAATGGTCCATTTCAACCTGGGAGCACTCTGACCATGGGCTGCAGCGTGGCGCATGCGCTTGCTCACTCCAGCCTGTTGCCACAGCGATATCTGTTTCTGTTTATGTCCATGTGATGACAGCAAACAGACACATGCCAGTCACAGTGGGCAGTTATTAGTCCATGTCCGTCCAAACACAGTACGTGTTGCTCAGCTGGGATGTCCAGATAGACAGATCTCCACAGCTGCTTCTGTCAGTGGCCACACCTCCTGTCAGGTCAGCGCACAGACCAAAGCCACAGTCGTGGGGCACTTAGACAAATTTCACTGCCAGGACGACAATGATTGTCTGCTGACTGTTGTCGTGTTAATAGTGCGAATTTTCTCAGTGCCAAGTAAGTGGTGTTAGATGTTCCTGTGTGTCAGCTGGAATTTGGCCGACACCTGCTGAGAGGGCTCAATGGGCTCTCACAGCGCACACTCTGTCTTTCAGCCACTGTTGTGCGCAAATAGTTGTAGCAACAGGTGTACGAGGCGTTAGAGGCAGCTACAATTTTGCACCATTTGCACACGATTCCTGCTTCATGCGCACTTTATGTGCAAATCAACCAATTCACACTATGTGAAGGGGCCCTAAGTATTTTGTTAGCCTATAAAACTCTGAACTAATGCCATCTTGTCTGGTAGGTCTTCTGAAACCTTATGTATGGATGAGTGGAAGTAGCTTTTGTCGATCATCTATATGTAGTATAGATGCACATTTTTTGTAATTGCGTGTTCTATCAAACTGGTTTTGTAATTTATTTTTTATCATGTTGGTGTGAACATAGCAGATGTTCACCCCACATAGTCTAATGTGCTTCAGGTTTCTTCCTATATTCAAAAAACTTCCTTGCTGCTGTCAACAATGTGCTTGCTCATGGTGTGGGCAAGATCTACAGTCCAGACCTAAATTATGTGTCTTAGTTTGAGATTACTTTTGGCACTGTATAAATACTGTACATTGAACTGAAAATTGAACTTGGCGGTGTGAGCTTGGCACTGAACAGTTCATCTCCTACAGACACTTATATAGTTAATTGCCCATTTTTTCAGATGTGAGAGAACCTGTTTAGTTCTACAGATGTCAGTGAAGCCCTCACTCACTATCTTCTGTGTGGGTCACACCCTGGCTATCTCTGCAGAACACAGTGTGTGGGACGGGAGGTCCCACACACACGGCATGCAGACTTTGTGGATGTATAATGCCAGGAAACCTAATGGTATAATATTAACAAATGCAACGATTAAAGCAGCTGAGGGTTTTACAAACTATTTGATTGGTTATAAAGGAACAGAAATCCATATTAGCTGGACAAGAGCAGTCAGCAGGAAACATACAGGCATCAAACCATAATACAGTCACAATTACAAATGTTCCACTGTATACATCATCCTGTTTGTCAGAAACTTTTGAAAATGCTGCAATAGTGCTGTATTTTCTGGAGTATAAGCTGTGTTTTCTTTCTTCTTTTTTTTTACTGGTTTGGGAGTTCCTGCAACCTATACTCTAGTGCAACTTATACCCCCCCCCCCCCCCCAAAAAAAAAAAATCACACATTCATTATTAATACTACTAACAATAATTAGTACAAGACTATATAGGGTTTTCCCAGGAACCAACTCACTAAGCAAAATAAACTGAAATAATAAAAGAATAAATGCCTATAATAAAAACTACTCTACAAGACTGCACAAAAATCCCAAATCACTACACTGATAATAGAAAAAGGTGCGAGTCATACACCGGTGCAGCTTATACTCCAGAAAATACAGTGTGTATGTTAGCATTAGCTCACATGTATAAAAATATAGTCGCAGCATCAGAAAAATTATGTTTCCTATGTAGTAGGCAAAAAGTAGTGTCACAATCTGTAGCACATCTGAATATTCATATGCATGTAGTAATAGTCGAATGGTACCTGTATAGTCGAATGTACCTGTATAGTCGAATGGTACCTGTATGATCTAGTACCTTCATAGCTGCAAACAGACTAAACTTTGCAGTTGGAGCCTGGTACCTGAAGAACGTCCCGGGAAAATTCAAAGTATACACAAAAACAGTAGCGGCTTCCAAGGGGGCGTGGTACTGTATACAAATGTAGATCTAAAACCATTTATAAAAGTCTACTATTACAAAATAGAATGTTTGCTGCATATGTGGGTAAGTGGATATGTGTAGACATCTTGGTTTTTTGATTGTGCATTGTGTACTATTGTTTGTTCTGTTGTGTTGAGAAATTTTAGTTTGCTGAATAATCTATATTGTCTGTGCTTTTTTTTTCTTTTTTGGCATTTGTTGTTATGAGTGTGTGTGTATCTACCTATCTATCTGTCTATACAGTATTTTTTGGACTATAAGTCGCACGTTTTTACGTTTTGGCCGGGGGTGCGACCTATACTCCAGAGCGACTTATAAATGAAAAATATACCGGTAGATTCTCAATTGTCAAAAACAATTTTACGTGACAGAGTCGCTCTATGTTTCTAAATGGCCACCGGAAACGGAAATGCAATGCATCATGGGCACTGTAGTATGGCGGCCGCCCTATAGGTCACGCTGGTCACAATAACCAATCAGAGAACAGAACATTGGACGTACATTCCTCACCTCACGCAGACAATGATTGTGCGTGAGAAACAGAGTGTGAAGCAGACGAACACGGTACTTGCTGTTATTCCGGGAGGGCTAACAAAACAGCTTCAATCCTTGGATATCAGTGTGAGCGGAGTGTTTAAGTTGACGTTGAGAGCTGCGTGGGAGCACTGGGTGAGCGACAGCGGAGGATTAGCATCTGCACTTGGAAGGAGCTGGCGTCGACACCACGGGGAGGTCATGAGCTGCGCAGGTAGGTGCTACATGAACATTGGCAGCTGACACCTGATGTGTACTATGGTCCACAACGGGTAATATGTTAGAAAAGAACCGTTCAGTGATGGTTATGGTTCGGCTTGCAATGTGGTCCGCAAAATACAAACATATCCGTAGGTAAAATGCAGCTCATGATAGGGCACTCAAGGCTTGTGTGACTGTTCCTGCGACTTCTGACTACCATAGAAAAATAAAAATTTCAACATTACTGATAACTTAAGACAATGGAGAAGGCCCAAAAAAATGCCACCAAAAAGAAAATCATACTCTAGTGCAGCAGATAACTGAAACAATCGTGCAAATGGTGATACAAGCACCAAAGTTGGCACAAATACTCCTTAGATATTACTCTTTTGAACAAACCGACTGGCCAGTTGAATTTTCACTTGGCGGCCAGGTAGGGGTCAATTGAAGAATTACACAGGGGTCAAAATTAAAAATGCTCAAATCATTTTGAAAACTACACCACTTTATTTGTCTGATCATATAGATTCCAAAAAGGTGTAGTTTGGATTATCTATGACTGAATGATCAGGAGTTATGGGGTAAAAACAGCAAGAATGGTGACAAAGGTCAGTTTCAGTTTGTACAGGGGTCAAAAGTTAAAGTTCCTCCAATTTTGGTAAAAAGTCATGCAAATTATTGGTTGAGTTAATAGGATTAATAAATGGAATAGTTTTGATTGTGTTGAATGTTTGGTCTCCAAAATAAAGGTCAAACAATGTCAATGTCCACTGGATTCTCTGACATGTGACATATTTACCCCATAACATGATAACTAAACATGATACATGGTCCAAACTATTCCTTTTTAAAACCCTGTTAACCCAACTAATAATTTGCATCACGTTTTACCAAAATTGGAGCAGCTTTATCTTTTGACCCCTGTACAAACTGACACTGACCTTTGTCACCATTTTTGCTGTTTTTACCCCATAACTCCGTAACATTCAGTCATAGATAGTCCAAACTATACCTTTTTGGAATCTTTATGATCAGACAACTAATGTGATGTAGCTTTCAATATGATTTGAGCATTTTCAATTTTGACTCCTGTGTAATTCTTCAATTGACCCCTACCTGGCCGTCTATTGAAAATTCAAGTGGCCAGTCAGTTTGTTCAAAAGAGTAATATCTAAGGAGTATTTGTGCCAACTTTGGTGCTTGTATCACCATTTGCACGATTTTGCTCTAAATATGCTTTTAGCTGCTGCACTACTCTGCAGATTACAAGTTGCAACTGGTGAAATATGCATCCGAAAACATTAGCCGTCACAATATTATCATCTGAACTTTTCATGTTAACATACCTGTATGTCCATACGACTTATAGTCCAGTGCGACTTATTTATGGTTTATTTTTCTTTATAATGGATAAAGTGGCTGGTGCGAGTTATACTCCGTATTTTTGGACTTATAGTCCGGAAAATACGGTATATATATATATATATATATATATATATATATATATATATATATAGATGGTAAAAGGGCTGGGTTTATAAGCTTTTGCTTCCGCCTACACCTTTTCAGCTGCACAAAACTGTGAAATTGTTATGAGTTTTTGTTTGTTGTTAAGTATGTGTGTGTGCCGAATAAATTCATTCATTCACTCATTCATTCATTCACATCTGGGTGAAAAAGATAGGTAAGATAGCAGTTGGGCAGAATTTTGTTCCTACTACTACTTTTTTTTTTTTTTTTTGTAATTTTACCTCAGTACATCATCACAGTGGAGTCAAAATTAAACAGTCAAGGTATGCTTGTGGTGCAGACATTCAGATTTAATTCAAGAAGTTGAGTTTAAAAAAAAGGATTCACCCTTTTGGAATTACAAAGATTTTTATACACAGTTCCTCAATTTTCAGATACCATAAGTAATTGGACAAACTAAATCTGAGTTTTGCTTGGAACAAGTCAAAGTTGGATTCCTGATGCATGTGCCACTCCACTGGGACATGACATGAAAGTTTGTCTACTGGACACTTTGTGCTGCTCCACCCTGAAACGGTGATGGGTGATGCATCAGGCAAAGGTTCTCCTATCCAAAGATTCTCTGGCCATATAGGCAGAAGCCTGTATCTCCTTCAGTGTTGTTTCGATGTCTTGGTGGCTTCTTCTACTCGTTTCCTTCGTACTCAGTCACTCGGTGTTTGAGAACTACCTCCTCCTGACAGATTTCCCATACAGTACTATACTGTTGTATTTCTTGATGATTGATGGATGTAAAGTTTTAGAAATAGTGATCCATCTATCCATCCATCCATCCATCTTCTATACCCGCTTACTCTAATTAACAGGGGGCTGGAGCCTAACCTGGCCAGGACGCCAGTCTGTCAAGAACGCTAGAAATAGTCAGTGACATGGAAATGTCTCCATTTCCTGACTTGTCTAAAGAAAAGAAATCATCACTAAAAGTGATGATTTGTATTAACAACTTTGGGGAATTTTGGGAGGTGATGCTCTAGATGTTAGAGTGGTTAGCCTGTGACAGGAAGAGCCTGAGCTTGATTCCCCAACAGACAAGAAAATTAATAAGGTGCCCTTGAGCAATGTCCTTAATCCTGCAGTTGCTCCTGGCATGCAGTTAAGACGTGAATGCATGAATGTGAGGCATCAGTGTAAAGTGCATTGATCATAGACATCAGATGGAAGAATGCTCTAGAAATGCAGTCCATTTATGATTTTATCAGTAATTATTTCTGAGCATAAAACCTTATGCTGTATTTTGTCCAGTTATTTCTGAGCATAAAACTGAATGTAATACCTACAACAGTTTATGTCATATTTTTGTTCAACCTCTTGAACTGAAGCTGATAATCAACACTACAGTCACATCTTGATTGTTTATTTTCAACTCCATTTTGGTGGCGCAAAGAGGTAAAATTACAAACCACTGTCCAAATGTCAATGTCCAAAGACTTATGGATGTGACTGTGTAAGGAAAATAAGGGTGGTGGCAGATAGGTGCTTACTTTTGAGAGGTGGGGAATGACTGTTTGTCTGCCTGGATGGGCGGCAGGACCTGCCAGTGTGTGCTGCCAGACCTGACCATTACCTCATTTTTTGGAGTAACAGAGCATATAATTGGACTCTAATTACATGCAAAAACATAAATACATGCAGATCTTTTTAAATGCTCTGAATCTGCATTGCTTTGATCAGTTCTCAACCTGTGGATCAGACAGACGGTGTGGAGAACATGTCAACTAAACTAAAAGTAATTTGATGTTTTTTATTGCACAATGCAGTTATATTTGAAATGGCTTTGGCTCTGCTCTGTTTGAAACAAGAACATTTTCCACCCATCTACCAAAGCCTGCCAGTGAAATCTGGAGGTGGTACTGTGTGTTAGAAAAGTTAGAAAAAGTCTGGCTTGTGTACACTGATTTGCTGTTTTACGGGTTTTTAAATTTACTTTGGATTACATATAAAATGTGTGCACCATATGTTGGTGAGACATTAGCTGAACAGTTGTTTTCCCCCCAAAGAAAAACCTCCACCTCCCTGCTCAAGGTCTACTACCCACTGCTCAAATTCTCAGGTGCATGTACTGTTTGTGCATGCACATAACCGCACAAAACGCACAGCTTGGCCAAGACAATTTAATGTGTTAGTCTGCTCTCTATGGACTGTTAAAAGCAGATGCTGCAAGTCAGTGTTTGCAAACTAACAATTCTTTCTTCCAGCAAGAAAGCTACTGCATGAAGAATGCACAAAACGCACAGCGTTGTCATAGTGAGGGCCCCTTCACACATAACACAAAAGACGCAGAAACCGGAAGAAGATCTGCGAACCAAAAACAAAATGGGGAACCACGATTCATCTACATGCTGTCGTGACGCACGGTCGCACAGGCGTGCACGACACATCGACGATGGTTTCGTATACGCTCGTGCGCATGCATGAACACAGTGCGAGCAGCTGGAACGTGTTGCACCACATCACCCTGATGATGTGGAAAAATAAAATAAAAACCAGCTGTATAATTAGTGTAAATCACTGGGTTATATCAATAATAAATAAAAGGGGGTGCAATACAGAACTCTGCAGTTAAATAACCCCGGTTAAATAAAGAATAGATGCCATTCACAGGATTCAAACCTGCAATTTACAAAGGTTCAGATTACCAGACGGAAACTTTACCACTGTGCTACAATCATTGTCTTATAATAGGAGCATAAAATGCCTAAAATCAACAAGGAAGATAAACGTATTTTTAAAAAAGGACAGAAAACTGACAAAACAGCATTTGTTATGGCGTATTTTTGTCTGTGTTGTAATGTAACACCTTGCGTGCACGGTCATGCATACACACTCCACAAGCCATTTGTGTGAGTGGGGGGGTGTGTGTTCGGCACAGTCACACCCATGTGTGTTACAAGGTGACGCCACACTCGTGTTGCACTTTTACACTTTTCACAGACAGGTCAAATGTGATCGCCTGCTCTCTGCTATCGTACCAGGTGCGTGAATAGCCCACCTTTTCTAAGTGTGCAGCGAGTGGTGTTGGATGTTCGTGTGTGGCACCTAGAATTTGGCCGACACCTGCCAAGAGGGGGATTGAATGAGCACATGCAGGGCATTCGCTGTCTTTCGGCCACTTGTGTGCGCGAATGGTTGTGGCAACAGTTGTACGAGACGTTTGATGTGGCTCAGATTTTTCACAAATGGCATGCAATTCCTTCTTCATCTGCTAGTCGGCTTCAATTATGTTATGTGTGAAGGGGCCCTAAGATTAGAATGAATGACTTTACAGGACATTTAATTCAGATTTACAGCTCCATTATGCAAATCTTATGAACTTGTCTTAAAGTGCGCAGAAGTTCTCCATTAACCACCAAATGACTTCTGGTGTCAGGTATGACTGCTGGTTTAAACAACAGGCAGGAAGTGACAAATCAAAAACGGATGCAAAATACCATCTTCTGCTTTTGCACAGCCACACCACAAATTTCATTTGACAGAGCAGATTACACATTCACAATACATAAATAAACAAATAAATAAATACAATTTTATTTTTTATTTTTTTTTCTTAGTTTAAGACATTTAAAGCCATAGAGTTATGCATAACTAGGTAAGTTACCCATTCTATGCACGAGTAATAAAGAAGAATTTTAGCCATGTCATTGTGTATTTCATGTCACTTTAGTTAAGCTGTAGTAAGTTGCACTGCATTGTGTGTATGTTGTCATCATTCATTTTCATAGAGCAATCTGTGACATTCATGAGACTCCAGTGAATGATGATTAAAAAGGTGATAGCATGCCGTACACACCAAGTACATTTTAATTGAAGAAAGACACGCTTTATCTGTGTGTCTCGAGGTCTACAGACAATTCCTTTGGCTTCATGCTTGGTTTGTGTTCTGACATGCACTGTCACCTGTGGGACCTTATATGTAGACAGGTGTGTGCCTTTCAAAATCATGTCCAATCAACTGAATTTACCCCAGGTGGACTCCAGTTAAACTGTAGAAACATCTGAAGGATGATCAGTGGAAACAGGAGGCACCTGAGCTCACTTTTGAGCTTCATGGCAAAGGCTGTGAATACTTATGGTCATGAGATTTATTGTTTTTTTATTTTTAATAAATTTGCAAAAATCTTTTTTCACGTTATCATTATGGGGTGTTGTGTGTAGAAGTTTGAGGGAAAAAAATTAATTTCCTCCATTTGGAATAAGGCTGTATGTAAAGAAATGTGGAAAAAGTTGGGAGAATTAATTCATTAATTTCATTTATATAGCACCAAATCACAACAAAGTTGCCTCAAGGCTCTTTACACAAGAATGACGTCCATGACCCAACGCTGCTTGAAGCACATTGCAGTGTTGAAGTGTAGTGTGTATATAAGCGCATTTCTGCAGTGCACTGTGCATGTGCTGTGTGAACGAAAAACAGCCATTTCTCCGCCTAGCTGTCACATGACCTTACATACTTGAGAATGATGTTAAAAGTCTGTGGGCGGCACTTGTTTTGCAAGAATACAAGGGTGCAGGTCTTGCATACTGAAGCTGTATGCTGGCTGTTTGTTCATTTGTTGAGAGTAAGAGTAAATAATGCAAAAGAGTAAACAATGCAGTCTGGACATTGAGAAGAGAAAGTGTAAATGTGTAATATTAAATGTTAAAATGTTTTTATGTGCAGGCTTCTCACCTGTTTTGGTCCCACATAGCTTGTCTCTGTAAAATACCCACTCTGATTGGAAATGAATGGTAAACTGTTGGTTTGTGTTTCTTTCTTGTAGCTAATGTGACCAAAGGGTGATTGGGGTCCCACCCATGATTGACAGCATTCCAACTACTTCCTAGTGGACAAACTAAGTAATGACACATTCCAATAGTTGAACATGTGTTTACATTTTTTATTCAGTAAAATAAAAATTTTCATATTGGCTAAAACATTGCTGATACAGATATGTTGCTGAAAGGCTCATTTCAAATGATATTATCGGTGGGATGATATATTGTCTGGGCTCAATAAGATCAAGTCATCTTGAAGGCAGCAGGTGTTGCCCTAAAATCTCAATGTACTTTTTATACATTGATGTTGTCATAAAACAAGTGCAAATGACCTTTTCCAAGCACACTGACACAACCTTATACCATGACATGCTGATAAAAGATAAATAGTCCTTTTCATCTGTTCTCTGGAGCACATGGCATCCATTTCTTCCAAAAAAAAAAAAAAGGATCTTCGATGCTGATTCATCTGACCAAAATACACATTTCCACTATGTGATGGTTCAACCCAGATGCCTCCAAGGCCAGAGAAATGGATACTGGGCAACGGTAACATAAGGCTTTCTTTTTTGCACAGTAAAGTTTTAAGGGCCATTTGTATGCCATTTTAATGTAACTCTGTATTGTAGTGATTGACAAAGTTTCACAAATTAATTCCTTGCCATGTGGCTATATCAGCTATTGATGAATGATGATTCCTAAACAAGTGGTGTCTGAGGGATCAGAGATTGTGGGTGTTCCTCTTGGGCTTGCTCCCTTGCCTTTTATGCATTGAAATTCCTCCACATTCCTTGAATATTTTAATGATATTATGTATTGTAGTGGAAGACGTGCAAATCCCTTCCAATTTTTCTTTGAGATACTTGTTTTTAAACATTTCTATAATTTCTCCTGCATGCTCTGACAAACTGGTGATCCTCTGTCCATCTTTGCTCTTTAAAAACTCAGCCTTTCACAGATACTGCATTTGCACAATTTATTTATTTTTTACCTTACTGTTAGCCCTAAATTGCCACCATCCCAAATTTTTCAGAGAATTTTTCAGGCCTTAAATGCAGGGTTGGTTGTATTTTAATAAATAAAATTAAGCTGACCACACACACACACAAAAAAAAAATAGCTTGGTTCATACTGCCTTCAATGAAACAGAAGTAAAACGAAATGTAAAAATCACTGCAGGTTTTACTTGTTTTTTAATTAATTTGCATTTTCCATATATTTCAAACTTTTTCTGATTTGGCGGGTTATGCACATTTGTAAGCAAATGACTGATTCTGCAAAACAACACTTCTACCACACACGACAGTAAAGAGCAACTGGTGGCCGATGTTCTCTCATCCCATTTCCTTCTCTCTTACTGTGGTTACTTGTTACAAAGTCATCACCACAAAGCTGTGTTTGAGCTGTATCTGCTTGCTGCATCTCAAAGCATCCTGCTGCACCCGAGGGACAACTCTTTGTTCATTTAGTGTTTGTCTTAAGCGCTCAATAACTTCACCCTCAGGGACAAAGTTGGCTTAAACAGAGCTTTATATGATGTCACAAAAACACCATGTGCTTAAAGAAAGGTGCACAATAGCACATACAACATGCAACCATTCTAACTTTCACCTGCAGACACAGAAGAGGTTTTAAAGGTGGCTTAATATCTGTAAAGAAGACCTTTGTGATGTCATAAAGATGGTTCTTAAACTGTTAGGATGGATATAAAAAGAAATGTTTTGAATGTGATAAAGAGCTGACTGATCATTTTAATAACACTGCTACCCAAGAGTTCTACAAAATGATGTCACAATCCTCTGCTTATACTTTTACAGCAACATATATATTTAAAAACATGATATGTTGAATCTGTCTGCTCAAAAATGACAGGGATATGTTTTCTTCCTCTTCACTTTTATCTCACAGTGAGCCATGAGCTGAGCAATGTATGGCTTCAGTGTTTTCCTGAACTCCTAAAAATGTTAAATAAAAACCAGCAAAAGACACGAAGTTATTACCTCCATCCTGGAGAATGTCAGAACTTGTCCCCTCCTGCTTCTCTCCTCTTTTCCTGCTTGTCAAAGCAAAGTTGTTGCGGGGTGTTGAGGCTGAGGAGAACAGTGGAGATAGGAAGAGACCAGCCCTGTTTATATGTGAAGAAGGAGGAGGAGGAGGAGGAGGAAGAGGAGGAGTGGACAACTTGTTCATACACTTGGCTCCTCTCCACTGTCAAGTTCATTGGTTTTGAAAATATTAACTCTGCCAAAGACGTTTAAAATAATGCACGCTTTCAGACCAAAGTGGAAGTTGATTTCCTTCAAAGATTTTGTGGAGGCAAAGTATGAAGTAGCTTTTTGACCCGACGTAACCGTCTCCATTCTACAGACAGACCTGGTTATTAAGAAGTCACACGCTTGCACCATAGTGCAAGCGTGTTTCTTAACTTCCTGTTTTGAACACGAGGTTGTTGTTAGTGACACTTCAGTGCCTCCAGCTGTTTCCAGTCAGATAATTTACTCATGCTGTCATCTACTTCTTACTTCGAAGTGTCAAATAGATTTAAAATTCAAACATTTCCAAACCGAATGTTAAATTTTTACAATAATATTACATTTTTGTTGCTGTGGTTTGTATTTTATTGCATGTTTTCTTTGGTTGGTTTCCTTATATAGCTACAGTCTGATGTAGCAATTTCAGTGTTGATACAGTGTGTTGAATATCTCTGTCTACACTGGCATTTGCTGATCATTTTGAAAAAAAACACCTGTTTGGGTCACAATAAAATTTGGTAGGCCAGGTAGACCATGGACATTTGTACAGGGTAGGTCTGAGTGCACTAGGGCTCTGTATTGTTTCTCAAAATTCAATATAATACAACACATATCATTGGATGTCCGATACTCAATACATATCACATTATATATTATATATTTAATAAACATTCCAAACTGGAATTGTCCCAAATGTTATGAAAGTGGCAAAGGTGATACCTTTATTCAAATCTGGTGACAAAACATATTTTTACTAACCACAGGCCTGCGTCTTTATTGTTGCATTTTTCTAAAATATTGGAAAACTTTATAATAACAGACTGGATAAATTTATTGAATGACACAACTTGCTTGATGACAGTCAGTATGGGTTCAGAGTGGAAAGGTCCACTGCACTGGCTTTGTTCAATGCAATAGAAGAGATCAATAAACATGTGGACCAAAGGGAATTAGTAATGGTTTATTTATTGATCTAAGAAAGCTTTCAACACAGTTAATCACAACATATTATTTCAAAAGTTGGAACTTTATGGGATCAGAGGAGTGGCTCTGAATTGGATTAAACCGGAAGCAGTTTGTTTGAATTCTGGGACTGCTGTTCTTTGTATCTGGACATCATTTGTGAGGTTCCCCAGGGCTCTGTGTTGGGACAAAAATTATTAATATATATTGATAATATAATATCAATGATTTATGTAAAGTTTCAGATGTGTTTAAAGCAGTTCTCTTTGCTGATGACACAAACTTGTTTTGTTCAGGAGACAGTTTGCAACAATTATATTTTATTTAAGAACTGAAATGATATTACAAACTGTCATTAAATTGGTCTAAAATAAATGATGTTATTGGAAATTATAAAAAGGATGTACATATACAGTGAAATATACTTGGTTAAACATAGCATGTGTCAAAGAGTATAAGTTGTTAGGTGTGATTACTGATGATAGAATTAAATGGAAAGCTCATGTTCAACATATTCAAAAGAAAACATCCAAAGTATTGCAGTATTAAATAAGGCAAAGCACATTCTTGATGGCAAATCACACCAGGCTCGGACTGATAATCTGTGATTTTGGGCATTTGCCCGGTGGGCCCCTGCACATTTAGACGTGCGTGGGCCGGCCTTCCCATATTTATAGAGATTATGGAAATATACAGTGTTCTCGAACCGTGCACTGCTGTCAACACGAGGAAAGTCTGTGATCGGTGAAGCTACAGCATTTAATCGGCGCAGCTGCAGAGCCACTTCCTGAATTTGTGTCAAAATAAAAGTTCTGTAGTGTTTCATACACGGCGCAGTCTTATTCTAGGTTTCAGTTTTGTTTCCGTTTGATCACACAACGGAGACTTACATCGAGCACAATGATTGACATGACCAACAGCCAGTGACAATGGAGAAGCATACAGGGTGGCCAATCAGATTGCAGGAAGAGCAGGCGGCCGCTCCCGCCCCTGTGAATGGATTGAGTCCTCGGCGCCTGGACTTCTCTCCGCTCTTCTACTGATACAAGGTTGGAATCGTTTCTTTTATCTTAATTAACTGTGCTTTACTTTTGTTAATCTTTAAATGCAACAGCTACGGACTTCAGCTCCTGCTGTGTGAATCCTAGCAGTGGTTACACATTACCTCACTCACTCACTCACTCACTCACTCACTCACTCACTCACTCACTCACTCACTCACTCACTCACTCACACACACACTTTGGAGACACAAAAACTTTTTTCCGCTTGTGTGCATTTGCTTCCGTTTTGTCAGACCCGGCGACAGAAAAAAAAAAATATTAAGGGGGCGATGAGTTTATCACAGGGGGCGGGGTCACCCCCCCCCCCCAAAAAAAATAGTGCGCACCGGAGGAGACGTGCGCTCCTGGAAAGCTCGTGTATTTACGCTGCACCGTTGTAAGAGACTGACTAAAAGTGAAGAGTGATGACAGTATTTTTTTTTTTATTATTATTTGAACATATAGATGCTCGGTCAAGTGATCTCCTGCATTCCACACAGAGCCGGTGTTCTGTCGAGATGAGGTGCGCCAACTTTCGACACTCTGAGCTGTGATGTACCTTGGCATTGTCCAATAGGAACGACACGTCGGGCCAAAACACAGAAGACTCGTGGCAGAAACCACTGATCTCTACAAAATGGATTGGACCAATCCGATTGGTGCAGAAACCACTGATCTGTACAAAACATTAACGTGTGACAGGACTGCTCATTTATAGAGCAGTTTTCTGAAGGAAAATCATTGGAAATGTTTTTTTGTTTTGTTACCTCAAAATTTCTGATTACTGTTAAAAAAGTTTAGAACACTTGTAATTAAAATAGGTAAATAAATCAATAAATGGTTCTTTAGAAACCTTTCATCTGTATTAAAACCACCTGTTATTTCAGATTAGATAATTTCTTGTTTAACATAAGGAACCTCAGACATTTATTTTTAGACAAATAAAATAACATGGAAACTTGTATATTTTTTGAAGTCTGGTAGATTATTTATATCTTATTTCAACCAGAAAAACAAACACTAAATAAATACAAGTGTTTATTATAAATGCAAAAGGAAATAATTTAACAATGACTGCAGTGTGATTGTAAAGTAGGATTTCTGTGACATAAACCTCATGATGTTTTATATATATATATATATATATATATATAGTCATTTAAACGTGTAATTTCGTCAAAATATGTAATTGCCTTTAATGTTATCAGGACGCCCCCTCGTGGCGCCGGGTCCACGTTTTGTACTATGATCAAGGTGAAATGACAGTGAAAGTGTGTGTTTAGGTGTGTGTTCATGGTGTTTAGGTGTATAGTATTTGTTCATTGGGGGTTCGGTATGGACGGGTGGGTGTGCATGTTTGGGGGTGGATTCGTCGGGCCAATAGTGGGCTGGTCCAGAGGAAAAATGCCAGGGCCGAAATTTGTTCCCAGGCCTACCCTGCTACACACTCTGTATTGTGCATTGATTGCACCTTACTTGACGTACTGTGCTGACGTCTGGGGCAATAACTATAAAACTACAGTGCAACCATTATTCATCCTTCAAAAAAGAACATGAAGAATAATTCCTAATGCATTGTATCGGGATCATACCAATCCATTGTTCATTAAATCGAAGATATTAAACTTGATATGATTTAATTCAAGACTATTCAATTGATGTATAAAGCGAAAAATAAGCAATTACCATTTAGAACTCAAGAATATTTTATTCAAAGAGAAGGAATGTAAAATTTAAGGGGTTTGTACCATTTTAAAATTGCTGATGCAAGGACGACCAGGAAATGCTTCTCTGTCTCCATTTGTGGTCCTAAAAAATGGAATAATCTACCTCAGAAGCTCAAGCGATGTCCAGATATCAACCGGTTCAAATATTTATACAAAGAAATGGTATTCTCCAGATATATATTAGATGAAAGTGGTTGAGTTTTGTTGTACGAAGGTGTTATACGTGAACCTTTTCAACTGAAATATGTTGATTTTGTTTAGAAATGAACATTTATGAATAGGCACATATGCCTGGTTTGATTTGACTTCATGGAGGAGTGTAGAGGTGTACATTGTTTATCTTTTTCTCACTGTCTTTTTTTTTTTCTTTGACTACTTTGTTTGAGTTTTATTGTATATGAGTGAAATTTTGTTGCATGGGTATCTAATAAATTCAGTACAATTAAATTATCGATTTACAATATTGATTTATTAAAACTAAAGCAGAAATTGTGATGTGTTATGGTTGTGTGTAATGCAGATTTTTAATACTTTAGTTACACTGCTTAATGTGTGTTGCATGCATATGGATTTTCTTTTGCACATTTTCACCTTTTCTTTTCCTGTCCTAAATTGGCATCACAACCTACATCTTTCTTTGATAAGATTATTATTCATCATTTTCATATTTATGGCTTCTCTAACCTTAACTGGCCTTATGACAGACTGGCGGCCTGTCCGGGATGTTCCCCGCCTGTCGCCCTATGACTGCTGGGATAGGCTCCAGCCCCCCATGACCCTTGTTTAGAGTGAGTGGGTTTAGAAAATGAATGAATAACTTTAACTGACCTGATTTTAAATCTAGAACTCCAAAATACCCAGTTTTGCCTTTGCCTAGACACTGCTTATATACGATGCATCCAGAAACTATTCACAGCGCTTCATTTTTTCCCACATTTTGTTATATTATAGCCTTATTGCAAAATCAAGTAAATTCATTTTTTTCCACAAAATTGTACACACAACACCCCATGAAGACAATGTGAAAAAAACTTTTTTATTTTTTATTTTGCATATTTATTAAAAATAAAATCCAGTAAAACTCACCTAAACCGTCATTGTATAAACCGGATATTTCCACTCACCGGACAAAAGCAAAAGTCCCAATGCTTTTGTATGGTTTTCCATGTAATAAACACTGTATATAACAGATTTTGTTTAACAGATTTTCACTCACATCGGACAAAATGTCCTGTCTGATCACAATGCATTTTCATTAAAAACCCCTCGCATATATCGGACAGAGCAGTCTGAATGTGCCCAGTAACAGAGGTACGTAATGAAGTTCAGCACTGACACACACAGATTCAAGGAAATTGGGTGCCATACTTTCTTGATTAAAAGACCTGCCATTTATTTTTTCAAACCGTGCTGAGACCCAGCACCTAAATGAGGCAGGGGTAATTCAAGGCCGGTGATTATTAACAAAATGCTGCTTGGTGCCTGCACTGTAATATGGTGTTATGTTTCACACATATCCCTGGGTGTGATCAAGCAAAGACAACCGCTTTAGATCAGATCCCTTTTGCATGGCTGTGAACGTGCACAGGCTAAACTACTGACATTTGTCACTTTTACGCTTTCACTCCTTCCTCTCCCATCATATTTTAATGGTTTTTGCAGTGCGCCCACCGATTACATTTCAATCATGGATCAAATACGTTTGGCAGAAAAGTCCGTAAATATGACCAACTTTACAACACAGAGTTGGAAAATACGCTCAAATGACCTGCAATTCATGAAGGAAAATTGTTCATACCATATGATTGGTTTGGAGGTTGATGATTGTATAAAGAAGTGGAGCTCACTGAGGGACAAATCAATCACAAAAAAAAGTCACTGTTCCTGTGTACAATTGCATAAAGACCCGACGTAGAAATTTAAAAGGGTCATGCACACGTCAACATCATTGATTGCCCATAGAGTTACAGAGTTGTAGAAGGCTTTGTCCATTTTATAACAGATTTTGATTATAACGGACAAAATTCGCTGGTCCACATGAATCCCTGATATGCAAGTTTTACTCTATAGAATACAATGCTAAAGTACCCTCAGCCGTATGAGCACAAAAATAGGGAATGCAGCATATAGTTTCACTTGGCTAACTCATGCAATAGCACCAATATCCTGCTCTGATGGACAAACCTCAAAATAAAATGCGACCTTGTGATCCTGAAAGTAGGTCAAGGTCAGCTACCTTCAATATCCTGCAAGTTCATTATCCTGAGATTATACCCAGTAAATGTACCATTGCGACAACAGACAGAATGGATGTAATGAATGGAATAGTGTGTAGAAAAAAAGTGACCTTTTGACCACTTAAAATAGGTCAAGGTTAGCTATCCTTGAACTTGGCCAAGGTCTGTGTCCCAAGAATGCTCCCTGTGAATTTGAAGCCCTGGTCTAGGCCTTAATCCTTCGCTCTAATGGCAAACAGCGCACGCTCTGCTGCGACGACACAGCTCTGTCTCGTCATATTTTTGTGTTTTGTTTCTTTTTTTATGTTAAAGTACATGTAAAATGTTGAATCTGAGCAGGACTTTTGTTATAATACTGTTAATTTTATGGTTACTGGAGAACAGCGGAGCTTTACAACTGAGGATTAGCTGCTATGATTTACTTACCTATGGCCATGATGAGCTTCTCCAGCTACGCTTAGCCTCACTCTGCCTCCAGAAGCCAAAAGTTGATGTTCCACCTGAAATCTGACCAAGAAAACGGGGTAGGAGAGGAGGGGCACGCACCAGGCTGAGGAAGCGTCCCTTCAGACCCCCTCTTCCCTCAATAATCCTGGCTAATGTTCGATCTCTCCATAACAAAATGGATCTCCTGCATGCCAAGTGCCAGTTTGAACGGACCTTCAGAGATGCATGTGTCATCGCCCTGACGGAGACCTTGCTGGACGGGACCACTTTGGACTTTGAGGTCAGTCTTGACCACTTCAACATCCTGCAGGCTGACAGATTGTGCAAGTCCGGTAAATCTAAGGGTGGTGGCATCTGTGTCTTCGTCTACAAGCAGTGGTTTTTT